>NC_030679.2:60830619-61459273 GCF_000004195.4 Xenopus tropicalis | reverse complement strand
TGCATGTCTGCAACATGCTCTACCACACTTTTGTATGGGGTGGATTCAGATTCCCATGTCTCCTTTGCCACGTCCAACAGCCCTCGTGGGTGGCGCCCATATAACAACTCGAAGGGGGAAAACCCCGTAGAGGCCTGTGGGACTTCTCTAATGGCAAACATAAGATAGGGAAGTAAACAATCCCAATTCCTCCCATCTTTATCAACCACTTTTTTTAACATCCCCTTGAGGGCCTTGTTGAACCTTTCTACCAACCCGTCAGTTTGGGGATGATAAACAGATGTGCGTAACTGTTTGATTTGGAGAAACTTGCACAACTCCTTCATTACTCTAGACATGAAGGAAGTCCCCTGATCTGTAAGTATCTCTTTTGGAATTCCTGTACGGGTGAACATGTGGAACAGCTCTCGGGCAATGGTACTGCGAGTTTACCCTTAGGTCAGGCGGGTTAGTATTGATACTTGGGCAACCATTGTGGGTTTGGGTTGGGTACAGGTCAGACTGAAGAAGTACACTCTTTCTCTGCTCCCCAAGTTTTCTTGTCTTGGAACCTAAGGTGTTGCAGAAGTAGCATACTGTGAGGAAAGACACAGGCTTGGGTTGGGTGCGGCTCCTACAGTGTCAACATTTTGTGGGTTTGGGTTGGGTGCGGGTTGAGTTTTTTTTCTGACCTGCATATCACTACCTGATGTATCAAAAAAATTACAAACAACTGATACATAAAATTTTAACAACTGCCTTCATTATGTCAGAAATTGAGTAGGCTTGCATTCTTCTTATCACCCTGCAGATGGCAGAAATTAACCTCTGTAAGATCCCACATAACAAAAAATAACCAAACTAAAATATTCATTTTTATGACCTTTTTGTATGAAAATGAGCTGTAAGCACATGGGAGCCCCTGCATACACTGCATCTGTTGTATTGGGGCTATACAGCCGCACATACATTCATCAGTATTGCTAAAGGTGGCATGTATTAGACATGTTCATGAGAAAAGCAAAGTATGACAAGAAAGGGCAGCCATAAACAATACTTTCTGGATATATTTATATTTTCTTAATCAATTTTCTTTATGTTTATGGTGGAAAAAGAGAAACATTTTAAATTGGCAGTTAACCTTAAAATAAACTTGTAGTAATATCCTAACAAAATCAAGAGAGGGAGCTCCTGTGACAAGTTTGATATTCTGAATCACAGGAGCTCCCTCTCTTGATTTAGTTAGGAGTGTCTGTCTCACGTGGTTAGTGTGCTCTAGGCAGCTGTTGAGAAGCCAATCTTAAGGGTTGTTGCAAATCATCAAGCAGAAAATAAGGTTCAATTAAATTCTAATGCAAATTGCACTGGTTTCTGGGCAGACATGTACTAAGTACTAATAATCTGAATTATTTACTTATCAGCCTTATATTGTGACATTTATATTCTATGTATACAGTATATTGTGCATTGGTCCCTAAGCTCAGTAAATGACAGCAGCACAAAGCATGTTCAGGAAATCACTAGGAAAAAAGATATGGAGCTACTGGGAACTGTAGTGACACAAGCGCATGTAAGCCCCAAACGCAGGTGGAACACATCATATTGTGCTCCACCTGCAGTCTGTGCTTACATGTGCCTGTGTCACTACAGCCGCATAAGAAAGAATGGGTTGCATTTCTTCCTGTGCTTCTCTGCAATGGAACAGAGGAGAACTTGACTGCAGGGGAATGCAGGGTGAAACGTCCATGTATATGAGCCCTAAATATGCAATGTGTAATAAAGAAATTACCCATATTTCCACATATAGAATAAATAATATTCAAAGCTTTAAAAATATTTTAAAAATTACAAATTCAGTGTTCTCCAAATTCCATAAGGTGTCACTTTTACTGGTTAAACTCCATTGTGGCTGTGATTAGAATAGAAGCAATGTTTTCTGGCCACTTGAAAACATGCTATGTTACCTCACAACTCAAAATTCTAAACAATGTTCATCCTTTTTATTAAAAAAATTATTTCAAAAGAATGGCCTATTTTGACAGATGCAAATTACATTTTAATCATCACCAAGAAACAATTCCGCAGCAGATGTTTATTTAGCCCTGATGGTAATTCTTAGATTATGTTTTAACCAGGCCAAGAGGGGGAGACCTAGATAATGCGTTGCTTTATTAAATGGATTCAGGAGAGCTGATAAAAAAAATATGCTGCAATAAAAACCAGGACTTCTACATCAAAGAAAACATTAGTACATGTGCAGGATACAAATAAATAGTTAGTATCTTACAGGGGCGGGCCAAGCCGACCGGGCGCCCTAGGCGGCTACGCGATACTTCATTGCCCCCACCGCTTAATGACAAGCGGCGGGGGCAATGAAAAAGGAGCTAGGGGTAGGCAGGAGAGGCTCCTGTCTGGCGCCCCCCAGTCGTTGCGCCCTAGGCAGCTGCCTCTTCTGCCTCCCCCTAGTTCCGGCCCTAGTATCTTAGATCAAAATCACAATCAAATCATAATTTATTGGCGGCAATGGTCATCTAAGTATAGAAACAGTGGTTCTCCTGCTTGCATATACAGTAAGCTGAAGATGAACAGTACTTGTAGATGGGGTTGAGAATTCTCTATTAAGATTACCTTAGTAGAGTCAAAAATATCAGACATGGTATAATGTAGAGAAAACTGCATTGGGACAAACTGTTCTTAGGGCTCTGGCACACGGGGAGATTAGTCGCCCGCGAACAGGGAGTTTTGCCGCGGGCGACTAATCTCCCCGTGTGCCAGAGCCCTTAGTGTAAATCCAATACTCTATTTAGTACAGTGGCACACATATTTTCCTAAAGCTGTCCTTATTTACACGTGGGACTTTACAAGGTAATGACAATTCTGTGCTTCGTATTATGTGGCAACAGTTTGGGGAAGGTCCTTTCCTGTTTCAGCAGAATAGAACTTGACTGTCCTAAACAGGCCTCAACCCAACTTCGCCGGTGGGAAGGCATGCTAGAAAATGCATTTGCAGGCAGTGGTGTGATTTTTTAGGGCGAAGACACGTGGGGCGATTCGTTGGCACAACTTTTTAAAAAGTCGCTGCAACTATTTGGTGGCGGTGCAAATGACACGCGATTAGTTGCAGCAACTTGTATATTAATCTATGGCAGCTAAATCGGCGCGATTAGTCGCTTCTACTGAGTTTTTAAAAATCTAAAAGACCAATCGCGCTGTGTGTCTTTGTCCTTATATTTATAAAATATGCTGACTGGATCACTTATTTGATCTGGGTATTAACACAATTATTGCTTTGAAAGATACTTTTTTATGCATAAGTGATTAAAAGGTTGTTTTTATGAGCCTGAAATGAGATACTCACAGTGGATGGATGATTAGTAGTAGCTTTTATGCAGCCATGTTTATAGGACGTGAACTACTTCTTAATAAAAGTAAATCAAAGTATAAATTTATAAAAAATAAAATCGAATATAAATTTGTATAGGTATGTAGCTTACAAATATAATTTACATTCTACAGGCCTGTTTAGTTACATTCTCAGCTGTTGTACCATACTCATACCATGTTAAATCTGGAGGTATATATATAAATTCACCAAAGAGAAGTGGCACTTTGGGTGCAAGAGGACTTAGCCCGTTGGTACAGGCTCACATAAAAAAATCCACCAAAAAGTCCTGCACTCCAAACACTTTATTGTTAAAAACACATAGAAAAAAAGGCAATGTTTCAGGGCGTCCCACTCCTTTATCAAGCCATGTATAATACAATAGATGCCACACTTTTTAAAGGTCTTACTCCACCCTTCCCACTCCTTAATTGAATACCTTCCATTAACCCCTTATGCACAAATCACATGTTCTCCAATTATTATATATCCATTTATGAGTTCCCATCCCCAATACCAGAACCTCTTTAAATGAATCAAGGCAGATCATATTCGCGATTCATATCTCTCGTCTCAAGCATTTGTAAGGTATGTATCCCAAATTTTTCTCTTTTTTTATAAATATAAAATCCTGTTACCCCCTCTTCTCAGTGGGAGCACAGCCTCTATAACCAAAAACCGGAGTGATGCAAATGAAAATGAGCTGGTACTGGCAACTTCAAATTATTAGTTCTAATAGTAGATTTGTGTTGATTGATCCTGTCCTTGAGACTCTGTGTGGTCTCTCCTACATAAAGTGACATATATATATATGTCTTGAAAAAGGTTGTCTGTGTAGGACCGAAACATCGACTTACACCATTACATTTTTGCACATAATTTAAGTCCCATAAGTGCTCTGTGTTCTACATGCTGATATCTATAAATATGCCTGACAAATTGGCGCCGTCTTCTGTTTAATCGAAGAAGCTTTGGGTCTCACTGCCGACACGGACCCTGCTTGATCAATCAGGAAATCAGCTTCAACTGTGCATGCTCAAGCAGGGTCCGTGTTGGCGGTGAGACCCGAAGCTTCTACGATTGAACAGAAGATGGCGCCCAATTACGCAGTGCTTGATGGTAGCTAAGCTGTATTAATCCATATTGGTGGCAAAACAATCCTATTTTATTCAATGTTTATTCAATGTTTAAATAATTTAAAGCAGGACAAGGAAACTTAAAGGACAAGGAAACCCTTCATTTCTATAGCTCATTATATGATTTGTCAGCCCTTCCTCTCCTGGATCACTAAGTTTATATAAAGAAAAAACATATGAAAAGCGTGGATTGCCTTAAGAATATTCCTTTAGTTTCTTCTTTAGAAACCGCCATATTTCTTCTGCTGATGTCATCAACATGGACGAATTAGAAAGAGTGTGCATGTGCAACATTTTTCCGCAAGGCAAGGCAGGCAGGCAAAGTAATGGGAGAACAGACACCGATCAACACTGAGAACGAATAAATACTATTCTGCTACTAGGCACATGCATTTGGTCTTGGTCTTGCTAATAGAGCTTTGTATTGTGGAGTCCTTCTTTCTTTAGTAAGTTGTTTTGTGAAAACTATGGATTGGAAGCTAATAAATGACTAAGAAGTTGACAGAAACAGGAGCACTGTTAGATAGTATTAAGTAGGGATGCACGGAATCCAGGATTTCGTTCGGTATTGGGCCCAATCCCTCAGGATAGATTTGGGGGTTCAGCTGAACCTTTCCATAAACACAAAGTTTAGCCTTTCCTGAAAGGTATGGGGATCAAAATTATGCAAAGATCCCATATCTGGAACCCCCAGGTCCCAAGCATTTTAGATAATAAAACCTATAAATGTATTTAACGTTTTATACCATGTTTATACAATCACGTTGGCTTTCTTACCTTACTCCAGAATTTGTGCCAACAGGTCTTCCCTAAACACCAGTAAAACCTCCAAGGAAGGAGGTTATTTAACATCAGAATGTAATTTACATTTATCATACTCCTTAAAATAGTCTTTACTTTTGCTGTCTAACAAGGCTGAGCTATCTAAACTACATTGCCATTTAGATGTTTTATTCGACCCAATGTCAGACGGACGAATTTTTCTTCAGTTTGGAATTTCAGCAGCTATCTGGTCACTATGGTCCAATTAACCTAGCAGCCAGGCATTGGTTTGAAAAATATACTGGAATATGAATAGAAGAGGGGCTAAATAGAAAGATAAGAAATAAAAATAATAAAACTGTAGCCTCGCGGAACAATCGGTTTTTGGCTTCTGTGGTCAGTGACCCCCATTTGCTAAGAATAGGCCATTCTATAACATACTAAGGGGCACATTTACTAATCCACGAATCCGAATCACGAATGGGAAAAAATCGTATTGGAAACGAAAATTTCGGAAGATCGCATATATCACGAAAATGCTTACGAAAAAATCGTATTAGTCACGATAATATCGTATTGGCGATCCAAAAGTCCAGAAATTTTCATACCGAACAATTGTAAACAGCAGTAAAACCTTTCCGATTTTTTCGTGCAAACGTCCGAAAAAGTCGTGCGCCGTACGAAAAAGTCGTGCGGACGCCCGAAAAAATCGGCAAAAATACGCTCGGAGCGTACGCGCTTTTGTAAATGTGCCCCTAAGAGTTAACCTAAAGGTTGAACCACCCCTTTAATAATTGGTAATTTCACTTAACCTCTGTTAAACCACAGCATTGACGTCTAACTAACCATTTTAGTCTCGTATTGCACCTTCAGGACCACTTGTAGTAAGTATGTATGAATTTTTTTATTTTTTGGCTTTAGATCCCTGTTCACTGTTAAAATCTGTAAAAATATTTTGTTCAGTTTTTTTGTAAAAACAAATCCCTGTCACTACACCTTAAACACTGCTAAACACGTGTTTGGCTAATACACAGTCCTACTTGACCGGCCAGTGATGAGTAAACCTTTCTCAAGATTGTGAGTTCTGTTGCATTTTGCTTCTTTCAGTCTTAAATGCAAGGATCCACATAGTTATTGTGATGAGAACTGCCATATAGGTATATGTACTAAAGGTACTTGCTCCAAGTCAGTACGTTTTACATACAGTGCAATAAATCGTATATTGAATCTTACTACCAATCACTAACTTATAAGTTATTCTGAGAATGTTTATGATGATACCTTTGTCCTAACAACTGCTGTATTTATCATTTGACTTTCGGAAACTAAAACATTAAAATACAAAGGGTACATTATCCAGCTACTCTGTAGGATAAATATTTGTGTCCAGGCAAAAATGTGTCAGATATTTTTGAATATTTGTAATAATCATATTAAGGTCACTTTGCAGGCTAGCCTATAGTGCATGTCTTGCTTGTTAGGGCTAGTGAACCAAATCACTGATATATAAGTTTAAAGAGATCTCTTCAGTGTAGCCAGTTTACTAGCCTCAGCTAGATTATGTGTAACATTATGGGTACGTTTATTGGTAGGACTGGAAGGGATTAATACAGATGCCATAGCAGGTGCAAAGTTTGTTCAGTAACCCATACCTACTAATAGCAACCAGTCAGCTGTTCTGAACCTTAAACGTTAACATCTGAGGGGTAAATTACAAAGGCAGACACAAGGGAGCCTTAAGGGCTCTGGCACACGGGGGAGATTAGTCGCCCGCGACAAAACTCCCTGTTCGCGGGCGACTAATCTCCCCGAGTTGCCATGACCCGCCATCCCGCCGGCGAACATGTAAGTCGCCGGCGGGATGATTTCAGGAAATCGCCGAAAAAGTTGCGCGAAATAGCGCCGCCGCGTCTGCCATCCCGCCGGCGACTTACATGTTCACCGGTGGGATGGCAGGGGTAGGCAACTCGGGGAGATTAGTCGCCCGCGAACAGGGAGTTTTGCCGCGGGCGACTAATCTCCCCGTGTGCCAGAGCCCTTATACTACTGTCAGTCTGTACCTGGCTATAATTACAGGATTCTCACAGTGGGTTGCGGCAGTTAGCTGTAACCAGTCTTGGACTGGCATACCAGGAAAACTCCTGATGGGCCCAAGTGTCAGTGGGCCCTCCTGCTTCTAACTAGCATTCAAGTACGGAAATTATTTGCATAATCATATTTAAACTATATTTCATAGAACTGCAAGATTATTCAGACTACTCTGCATTAGCTTTGATGGTTCTGAAAGTCATAGTTTCAAGTGCAAGCTGAGTCCTTAAAAAAAGTGAAGCTACAATTGGTTCATCCGGTTTCAGCCGATTACCAAGTGAATAAAAAAAAGAACAATGGCATTGAAAGTAATTACCCACAATGCTAGGGGCCTAAACTCCCCCAGAAAATGTAGACAAGCCTTCCAGTGGTATGAGCGGCTGCACCCGGATGTAATCTGTATCCAGGAAACACACTTTACAAAAACCTCACATCCACAATTCTTTCATAGACAGTACTCTAGATTCTATTTAGCATCTACCTCTCAGAAAAAGCATAGAGGAGTCTCTATACTATTACATAACAACCTACCCGTAGTAATAACTAACACAGAGTCAGACAAGGAAGGGCAATTCATTTCTATTATGGGTACACTATACATATACCATCCGTATAACAGCAACTTAAACACCAAACGATAACCCTTAAAGCTTTTTTCAACTGCACAGCCAAGAAACTTACCCAAACTTCAGCTAACATTGACATATGGTGTGGTGATTTTAACTTTCCGTTTAACCCAGTGATGGACAAGTCTAACTCAACACATCTAGCAAAAGATATCAGAGCAGCAAGGGCGACCCAGGACATACTCTATACAACCCACTATATAGACACATGGAGGGAACTACACCCCAAAACACGGGAATACACTTACTATTCCGCCCTACACAAGCAATACTCTAGGATAGATACAATTCTAATAAATTCACTAGCAACACCCACCCTAAAAGAAACACATATTAAGCCGTGTGTATAGTCTGACCATGACTCGGTGGTTATTTCCCTCCAAGTAATGGACATCCCCACAAAAAATACACAATGACGACTTAACGAAAACCTTCTTAGCGACCCACAATTAATCATAGACTCCAAAAACGCCCTTAACAACTATTTTAGGGAAAACACTACCCCAGAAATAACGCCAGACATTATCTGGGCAGCCCATAAGGCAACTATAAGAGGCCATTTCCAGGGCCTCCAAGATGTCCAGTACTGGACCCAAATGGGCATCAAGTACCTAGGTGACATCTTGGTCAATGGATGGTCCTTGGAGCAGCTCCAAGATATACTAAACAGACGAGACCTTCAGTTATTCTGCTACTTCGTCTTCGACATGCCTTCAAAGCCCAATTCACAACTTTAGAGCCTGAGCTTACCCCCTCGAACTTAGAGTCAGTATTGAGAAACCCCCAAACAGGCAAACTAACCTCTAGACTATACAAAACTCTGTTGATCTGTATCCCGCCTCCCTTTACCACAGCCTACCGTAAATGGCAACAGATAATCCCAAATATGACCAATGAACAATGGGACGAGACTACAGAAGTACTATATACCGATTTGATCTCGCTTCGAGATAGACTAATACAATACAAGTTCATTCACCAACTCTATATGACACCTATCAAACTATGTTAAGGTACTATGTGGCACATATGTGGACCTGCCCAATGGTCCAAGAACTTTGGACAAAAGTAGCTGATATCCTTTCTAAACTATTCTACATGAACATTATCCCATGCCCAAAGGTAATGCTTTTAGGACACAAACTACAAAACCTCAATAACTCGGCACAATGCCTTACACAGCACATATGCATGGCAACAAGGATTCACATCGCAGCCCAATGGAAATCAAACTTATTACATTGTAATAAAATGGCTGGGTTAGTTGTAGATGGATGATATGTTTCTCCCAGGGTTTTGCATAGTTGGTACCCTGGAACATGGAATAATTAATCACAAACCCAGCCCTTTAATACAGACCTTAGCAGCAAGGTGATTGCTGCAGCTGAGAGCCTTTTAAAAAGACTCCAGTGGGGGGAGGGAGAGTCTCTTCCCCACTACACAGGTAGCAGGAGCTGCGCTGCATGGGAAAGGTACTTATGATTTCTGATTTTGTTTGCTTCTATTAAGTTGGAGTTGGAAAAGCCACCCAACTGTAGTTAGGCTGCCAATTGTGTTTAGCCAGCGCTCAGGTGCAAGGGTTTATTTTCCTGTCTCTTATTTTGTGTTTGTTACTGAAGTTTTGTAACAAAATAAACTGCTGGCACTTGCCTTTAAGAGAGCAACCTCTGTGACTGCTATGTTTACCCTAAAAGACTGTGGGAAGCGGCCCTAAGACACTGAACCAGATCCCCCTGTAGGTTCAAGTGTCACAACATATCGAAAAAATTGAATATATACACACAAACGAAATTCTCAAATACCAACTGGAAAATGAAACAGAGCTATATTTGCAGATATGGGACACCTGAATACTAAATAAAGATAGTCTCTCTAGATCACAAAGCTATGGGTAGGGTCCTCTCCTCTAAACTGATAAAAAACAATGGATAATTGAGGGAGAACTTATACCATGACCAATGAACATCTCACATTAATATTGAAACCTAGAGCGCAAAAAGTACTGGTTCCTGTTTTCTTTCCCCTTTACCCCCCCCTTTCCCTTTCTCCTCTTCCTTTCCCCCCCTCTCTCCCTTTCCCCCCCTCTCTCCCTTTCCCCCTTCTCTTTTTATTATGCATGTAAATATGCAACGAACTGAATGTAAAGGATTACCTAAGCTTGATAACGTATCTAACAAACAATATGCTATGTTTACAAAACATGTCAAAAATCAATAAAAATAAAAGTATATAAAAAAAAAACTGAAGCTTAATTAAGCTAATATATGATGTTCTAATAGCAATTAAATACAAGGATCCAGACTCAGGCTATTATTTGGTAAGCAGTGTTGTGCTGAAAATGGAAACCTCAGAGTTGAGCAGATTAATAAGCTCGATAACTTTCTGAACAGCAAGTGCTCTCTAGTTTCCTTTGAAACAAATATAGCATGTTTCTGGCAGCATACTGTTTAAAGGAAAGCCATTATACATTTCTCACTATACCTGCTGAGCACAGAATGTCTTTATTTTATTTTCACCAAAACCATTTATGTAAATTAATGCTATTATCCCAGACCAGTGGTTCCCAAACTGTTGGACTGATTCCCTTTTAAAAAGGTTCATGAGATTATAGAAGAAGAATGACTATTTGCTCTCTGGGATACAATTAAAGAACCGCAAAAAGTTGTTTTAAGATAGCACTCCAACATGTCCACATGGTTTCCCTAGAAAGAGATACTAGTTACAACAAATAATACTGTATATGTGTAGTGCCTTATAATAAATCCTGTAATGCCATCATTGTCCACTGTCCAGACCACTGGTGATGCAAATGATGCACTGAGCGCTTAAGCCAGTGTTCTATAAGTGGTTATCCAGCTTTTTTAAAATGTTTTACAGCTGAACTACTTTTGGATGGTACTGTACCTACACTCAGGTCCAAACTGGGATTTAGTATAGGCCCTGGTATTTCAAGTATACAGAGTAAACAGACCCCTCACCAAATATAAATAGTGACTGTCTAAAACTATGGAATTTTACAGTAGCCCCTCAGGCATTTGCCAGAACCCACTGATTACCGGTGGCTGTGCCTACATTTACCAGTGTCAAACCTGCTAATGCATGTCCATGTTAACAACTGCATGTATTTCATTTTGAAGCATATCATTCATTTTGTGTGCAAGGGAAGACAGTATCCTTTTAATTTGTTTTATCAGGAATTACAATTACTCCCACATCAACATCTATTTATGGTACATGAAATCTGATTATGCCGGAATACTCAAATAGCTTAGACTTTTAATGCTGCTAGAAATATAAATAGGACTCTAAGAGAAAAGAAGGATTTGGCAAGCAGCCATAAATCCCCTATAAAAACTGCATGAAGCGTATGGTTTAGAAATATATATACCTAAGCTTTGTGTGTTTAGATCCCCCCTTTTAGCACCGAGTTGAGACTTATAGATAAAACAAGTTGTGACCTACATTCTCTTATGGGAATTCCTGGCCAAGTTCTTCCTATACTCACCTTTTTTGTTCTTCATCCATTGTATTTTAGGATATATTCCCTTTGCAATTATACACTGACTGCAAATCTTTGCAAGCTATGCAACTGTTTCTAGTGCCAGCTACTGGAGCATAGCTACTGGTTGTCAATCATGAGGGGGTGTACTTCAGAGCTACATTTGCAAGCTTCAGTTTTTCAATCATAACTGAAAGGGGTATTAATCCAAAAAGAAGTCTGTCCTTCTCTAGATCTATTAATCAACTAGCTTCTTACACATGGGGGCCCCTTCATCAAGGTACGAATCCAAATCACAAAATATGATCATTTCTGATGAACAAAATGCATTTGGTTTCGACAAGAACATTTTGGAACTTTCAGATCGTAAGTACGAAATTTTTTATATTGAAACAATCAGAAACGTATTGGCGATCCGAAAGTCACAAAATTTTCGTATCCCAACGATCGGAAACGGCATGAAACCCCTTCTGACTTTGAAACTTCAATGTATGATTTTGGAAGCTTTCCATAGGACTCAAAGGCACTCTGCAGCTCCAACCTGGCCAAAAGAAAGTCACGATTCTGAAGCTTGAATGAATTCCGAAACTTTCATTACGACGAATACGTTTTTGTCACTCAAATTATCACACATTTTGTCTCAAAGCACGAAAAAGTTGCGGAAATTAACGAAAAACGCAGAAAATATGCACAGTTCTAAAGGTTAGAAAAAATACGATTTTTTTTTGTAATAACAACCAATCGTACATTGATAAATGGGCCCCATTGTGTCAAGAGTTGGAAACAGAAAATATAAGCAGACAGACAGACAGATTCTTCTTTCAGCAGCAATTACTTTTATAAAACCTTTGATTACTATATACTTGGAAGTTGCTAATTATTACATTTTTTTTTTTCATTTTGGTGGAAATTTCTTATTCAGGGGTGCACACATTTAAATTGTATGTTGTAAGTGTAAGTGCTTTCACGTGCTTCTCAAGGCTTATAAATAAAGATTCATTCCCAACAGAGATAAAGTTACCATTTTTTCTGTATGGTGGCCTAATTCTTGAATGCAAAAAGAGGATGTATTCCAGTCTATCCAAGAGTCTACCAACACAAGACAATTTATCATGTATTGTTTTAATATTCACAGTGGAATTATTGCACTTTAAATTAACATTTTCAAAGAAGGAAGTTAAGTGCGGCCTTTGTGGCCTTGCCACAAATCTGGGCCTGCATATCATGTAGCGATAAATAATAAAATAAGTAAGTAAACTCACAAAGCAATAGTTTTTTTTAGATGCCAGGGTCAGTGACCCCCATTTGAAAGCTGGAAAGATATAAAAGAAGAAGGCAAATAATTAAAAAAAAAATATAAAAAAAAATAAGTTATGATGATCAATAGCAAAGTTGCTTGGAATAGGACATTTTTAACTTAAAGGTGAACTACCCCTTTAAATTTCATGAATACATTTTTAGAAATGTGTTTGCTTTGAAGACCACAGGATGTGTCACCAAAATTGAAAAAATGTGTTGCCTTCAGTCTAAGTGCTTACAAACCCAGCCTGCTTGGTTACTAACCACTCTGCGCAGACACCTGCCTATATTTCTTGGAATGACATCTAGCTGGCCTCTTGCCAGCCTCTAGATGAACAAATCATTTGTACATAACAACTTTATGTGGTTACAACAGTTTGCTTATCCTGCTTACTTGGACACTGCAAGTATATCATCACTGCATCATAATAAAGGAACTGTAAATGGTTTATCTCATGTTTTAAATGCAATGATAAGCCTACATTTGCCTACAATGTATATCAGTTGGGCATGTCTTCCCCACCAAAATGACATTATTTGTACTGCATATATCCCCTCAGTTTGCCAGCACCATCACATTTTCCTAAAGCAAATGATAGCTTTCACCAGGTGGCCATTTTTCCTCTGATACATAATCAGATACATTTAAATCTGCAAACAGCATACACGCACACAGACGCTTATTCAGCATATATTTCATCAAGAATACAGGCTCACACAGGCAGAACTGTCTCTGATAAAAGTTCTGCTTTGTTTGAGCTGAACTCAGGAGAGGAGGTTAGGAGAAAAAAATTGAAGCAGACAGTTAGAGGTGAGTTTCTATGGGAACCAGCAATGCCATCTCTTCACTGGCTGCTAGACTGGAGGGCGTGTTTAGTGATCTGAGCATGTCTGGCAAAGTAGGAAACAAAGCAAATTCCTGATTAAGTAGATGTTGCAGCCTTACTGTTAACCTCTGGACAACCAGAGTGGCAGGTATTGAAAGATTTCAAAGAGGCAGTTCACTAATTACATTTTTTGTGTGTGGGGTTTACATGTCCTTTAAGGGGAATTAACCCTCAGACCAAATCTGAACCATCATTTAAGTATTAAAATACTAAAAAAAAAAAGCTATATATATCACGTGTTAAAAAAAATAGGCTTTAGTTTTACAAAATTGCTTTACAAATTATATTGCTTTGGATTTTTGTATTCATTTTTGCTAAATACTGAGGATTTAAAACCATGTTAGATTAAGCATTTGGATTCAGCTTGGCTAAACACAGAGGATTAAAATTCACTTTACATGTACGGTTCAGATTTAATTTGACTTAATACAAAGGATCTGGCTCAATCTAAAGCACACAAAACATGCTGGGGTTTGGATGAACCTAAATTGATGCATGCCTATTTAAAAAGCTCATTCTCTCTGTTACTGTTTTAGAAGACTTCTTTCTTTGTCTCCATGCTGTTCATTACTCTGTGTTGGGCTATGAAGAAAAGAAATAGTTACAACCATGCCTCGCAGCTTTCTCTTAGGTGCGTGATAATGTATTCTTTTACTTTACCTGAATTACAAGGGATTGTGATTCTAAAAAATTTGTAGGGATGATATTTTTTTTATAATTCTCAGCGATACAGCTGCCTGAAATTCCTATTCCAACTTACTAAGGACCCTTTAGTGAGTCAGCTTGTTACACACTTGCATAGGTAAATGTTAAAGGAGTTGTTTAACTTTAAATTAACTTTAAGTATAACTAGAGGGTGCTATTCTGACACAATTTGAAATTGGTTTTCACTTTTTATTATCTGTGGTTTTGCAGCTTTTTTTTCAGCAGCTCTCCAGTATTTAATTACAGCAGCTGGTTACTATGGTCTTGTTTTCCTTAGCAATGGTTTTAATGAGAGACTGGAATATGAATAAAAGGGGGCCTGAATATGGCATTTAACGTAAAAATAATTATAAAATTGTAGCCTCCCAGAGCAAGTTTTTTGGCTACCGGGGTAAGTGACTCCCATTTTAAAGCTGGAAATGATAATGAAGATTAATGATAAAGATGCTGGCAGTAGGATAATCTATAACATATTAAAAATTAACTTAAAGATGACCCACCATTTTAAAGGAGAATAAAAGTCATTTTGGCATTTTACTGCCAATAGATTTGCCACATTAGTGCCACCTAGCACACTATATTTATTCTGCTGAAAAATTTATTGTACCTGAGTAAAGAGCCCTAGAAGCTTTCTCTGATTGCAGCTGCCATTTTAGCTTGGTGTTCATAGCTTCCTGTTTAGAGTCTAGCCTTTATAGCTCAGATTACACATTCCTAAGGGTGGGACGAGCAGGACAGAGGAGAGAACTGGGCAGACTCTGGCCCTGGGAATGAAGAATTTTTCTGACAGAGGATGTCAGATACCTAAGAACATGGTTACAAAAAAAGGAGACAAGAAATCCTGTGTTCCTTTTGACTTGCTAGAGGCAGCTTTTCTGTGAGTGCTTATGGCTGTATTTACATAGACCTTTCTGATAAAGCTTACTTAGTTTTTACCTTTCCTTCTCCTTTAACAGCACCTCTATTCCCTAAAGAGTCATTAGCGAGTCAGGACAAGAAAGGGTCTGGCCTTCCTGCTAAAGGGGCATGGTTTGGTTGGATTAGGGCAGAGCTATTTACTGTAGTACTTGCCCAGTGTGTGGTAAGGTCATGCATGCATTCAAATTACTAAAAGTGTTTAATAAAAAAAAGATATAAAAGTGAAATGGCTGTATCTATACCTTGCAAGATAAAATATCATTAAGCGTGCATCATTTTTAATAAGGAGCAATGTCATTTAAGATATGGGAATCTAACAATGAAGTGCAATAATGACCCAATTCCTTGTGTGTGCTTTTCTAGTTAACTTGAAGGAAATTTGAGTCTTGCTTCGGCTGCTTAAAAAAAATTCCTTACCTATGTTTACATCTGAGAACATTCGGCTCAGTTCATTTGCTCAAGTTGCAGGCCAGGTGCTATCAGACATGCTGAAGTTCCAGTACACACTATCTATGTATGGTCTGCAATTACACTCTGCCAGTTAACTGAGGGTTACACAATATTTCCACTTGTACAGTGTTTAATTCCCAAAATTAGGGTTGCAACTATTAGGGGACTTGTCACCCACACATAAAAAGTTGTATAATAAAAGTGTTAACCATGAAATTAAACACGAAACCCAATTTTTTTTTTAAAACACTCATACATGTTAAAAAGTCAGAGCTGTCAATCATTTATTGCCTGCCCTGCCTTTATGTTTCAGGCATAGAGGCAGGGCAGTAAATTACTTGCACTTTCCATTCATTCAGATGTTACTGGACTCTTCACATTGCCCTGCCCTCCTCATGGCCTATAATTGTGTATCCTGTGCCTGGGCATCAGGTACCCTATTCTGGGATGATGCAAAGCTTATCTTGATAATACGCTGCATCTGCCTGCACCTGGACCAAAGCAATACTTCCAGATAGAGTCACAACTTGCAGATTTTTAAAGTGGAGGGAGAGATTCTCAGCCTGTGCTTATAGTAACATAGTAAGTTATCTCCCATAACCATATATTCCCTCAATTGCTAAGAAGCCATCCAGCCCCTACTTAAAGCTATATAATGTATCAGCCAGCACAACTGATTTGGGGAGGGAATTCCACCACTTCACAGCTCTCACAGTAAAAAATCCTTTCTGAATATTTAAACTGAACCTCCCTTCTTCTAAACTGAGTGGGTGCCCTTGTGTCCATTGGAAGGACCTACTGATAAATAAAGCATTAGAGAGGTTATTATATGATCCCCCTTTATATTTATACATAGTTATCATGTCACCTCTTAAACGCCTCTTCTCCAGTGTAAACAGACCCAACTTGGCCAGTCTTTCTTCATAACTGAGACTTCCATAACCTTTACCAGTTTAGTTGCCCTTGTCTAGACCCTCTCTAATTCAATAATGTTCTGTTTGAGCACTGGAGACCAAAACTGAACAGCATATTTTATATGGGGCCTTACCAGCACTCTGTAAACGGGAAGAATAACACCCTCCTCCCGTGAATCTATACCCCTTTTAATTCAACTAGAAACCTTGATTGCCCTTGCAGCTGCTGCCTGGCATTGCTTGCTACAGCCAAGTTTAGTATCTACAAGGACTCCAAGGTCCTTCTCCATTATGGATTTGCCTATTGCAGTCCCATTAAGGGTATCAGTGGCTTGCATATTTTTACATCACAGGCGCATGAGCTTATATTTATCCACATTAAATCTCATCTGCCACTTAGCCGCCCAGATTGCCAGTTGGTCAAGATCCTGCTGTTGTGTCATCTGCAAACACTGATACATTGCTTACACCCCCATTTATGAACAAGTTAAACAAAAGTGGACCCAATACAGAACCCTGAGGGACCCCACTGAGAACCTTACTCCAAGTAACTGTACCCGATCCTATATCCAGTTACTATACTTTCATAGTATAGTATTTTCAGAATTTCAGTAATGATTCAAATCTTCAAAATTGTGTATGGGGGGCGGGGTCAGGGATTCTGTTAGGAGTGTTAGTGACATGTACATGCTCAGTGGGCTCTGGGCAGCTAGCTAAGCTTAGCAGTTGTTGTAAATAAGCAGAAAATAAGGTTCTCGTGTCATGTAAGCTGATGCTACAGGGCTGATTATTAAATTCTAATGAAAATGGCACTGGTTTCTGAGCTGTCATGTAATGAGAAATTGAATTAATTACTAATCAGTAACTGGTGTAGCACTTGCTCCCATCCAAAGCAAGCAACCAGACAGTCATCTGTACAAAGTTAGCCTTTATTTAAATATAACCAAGAACTAATGGTTTTGTTTCTTCTATTTTAGGCCGTTCTCTTGCAATGAACAATTACTCTTTCATTGTACAAAAGCCTGCAGGACTCTTCTCTGCATTCTAAGGATAACTGGCATGATCTATAAGGAATGAAGCAATTTGATCTTATCCTGCTGCCATGTTGCTAGGAAAATTAGATGCTTATTTGAATGTCTTTCTCTGCCATAAAGCTTTCTTTTAACTAATCTGAGGAAGCTGTAGGAGCTAAGAGGTTTCCACTGGCAAATTAACAAAAACTGAAGCCAAGAGTCCAACTTCTAAAAATGTTGTATACACACCCACCTGCCAATTAAATAATATTCTATGCTTCTAGAAAGTAAAAGATTTACCATCCTGGAGGTCATATACCAACTGTGTGCAAAGGCAGACTGATGTGCAAAAGATTGAGTAGTTTACTACAATATTGATTAACTTGCATTTACCTGTTAGACTATACTGGAAGTCATTGGGCAATTTATGGCCATGCATTTAGCATTTCTGTGCAGTTTTTGAACTTTTCTTTGTGTGTGAATTATAATTTACAGTTCAATATGTTTCACCACTCTAGCAACAGAAGGAATACACAGGTATAATAACATTCACTGATGTTCCTATTGAGGCTGAAAAGACATAGGTCAGCTAAGTGACCATGCTTTAAATACCCTGAGGGGCTCCCAGACTGGCAGTATGTTTTCATGACGCAACAGAGGATGGCAGTAGATGCGGAATTAGGTCTTTTTTTTCTTTGTTTATTGGGACCCTATTCAGATACTCTGCCCTTGACAGAAGGTTAACCACAAGGAGAACAGTCAAGTTCTGTTTTTTATTTTCTCAAGTTTTGTCTTTTAAAACTGACAGAACAGCTTTTTTTCCATTATGGTGGAATTCTCAGATGTTCAGCAGGACCATGGATGAAGACATAAAAGGGAGACAGCCTTATTATCTCAGACAAACAGTTCAGAAAAATTTGTAAAAGAATGATGGTCACCTGCATCAGTGAGTTCTTATCCCTTTATTTAGCTTTCAAGAATTCCAAATTTCTGTGATCCCTAAATACTGGTCTCCCTGAACATAAATGGGATGGCTAAGATTGAAGACAGTATCATAATTGTATCTGTGAGTTTACAAGAGAGAAAGAAACATTGGTGCAAATAAAGTTTAGGAAGAAGACCTCTATTTGATTACATAGCTGTCAGATGCCCCTATAAAATAGGTTTTGCAGCAGCAGTGATATAATCCCATTCCACAGCTTTCCATGACTCTTCTTTAATGTTTTTAGATGGACTCCCATAACTGTGTACTGAATATCAAGTTGCAGTAGTATCACAGTAATTAGTACCTTAAAACAATAATTGCTTATCGTGCAACTATAGTCTATATTCTACAAACTATCCTCCTAATACTGTTCTCCCAACCTGACATTTACTTTAATGGTAATCAGCCTAGGGTAGCAGATTTCGACCCAAAAATTCTCTAGTTCTTGGATTAAAATCCACATGGCATGCACTGAGGCAGGTGATTGCCATTTAAGTAAATGTCAGACGGCAACACCATGAATAGCTGTCTCTATGGCTACACAGCAGCATCTCGATTTAAGCTATATTTGAGCCTCTATTAATGCTAACTACTTTATATCAAAATGCTTCAAAAACCTTTCCCTTTGTTGGTGTTACTGGTCCTTTAAGCCTCTGCTTCATATGAGCAGTATTTTTTAACAAGTGGATGATTACAGTCTAGAGTCTAAAAAAAAAATATTGAGATCACTGCAGGCAAAACAGTAGCATTTAATATGGTAGCCATCCAATATTGCATGTAACATTTTCCAGACATCTCAGGAGATGTAACTCTAAAGGTGGCCATACACGTGGCGATCCGACGATGTTTCGTACGACCATCGGTCGCACGAAACATCGTAAGATCCGCCACACACCATTCAGGGCTGAATCGGCAGGTAAGGAGGTAGAAACAATAGGATTTCTACCTCCTTCTGCCGATTCAGCTCTGAAGGGAGAATTTTGGTCAGGCGCCTTCTATGGCGCCCGATCAAAATTTTCAAACTTGTCCGATCGGCGAGTCGTCCGATATCGGCAGCTTCCTGCGATATCGGTCGACTCGCCGACATGCCATACACGCACCGATTATCGTACGAAACGAGGTTTCGTACGATAATATCGGTGCGTGTATGGCCACCTTTAGTCACTGTTCTTCACATTGTCTAGATGAGGCTTATTAATATGCTTTTAAAATTTGTAACCCATTTCTAAAGCAGGATTGCAATCCAGAATACAGTTATTATTATATATTATTATGCTTTATTTATATAGTGCTGACATATTCCACAGTGAGTATACAGAAAGTATATAAGAGTCATAGAGAGTATTTATCATTCACTATATGCATCACGCATCAGTCCTTCCTTAGTGGCACAACTGGTGTAACTCACTGCATTGTAACTCACTGCATTATTAGTGTGAGAGATAGGGAAACCTGGTGGTACCTCCATCTAATAGGTTCCCAGGGAGACATCGTAGGGAGTCCCACTAGGAATAAAAACTTTAACAGACCAAAATTGATTCTTACGCCAGCGAGAATGACATTGTTCCATTTATTTTCAAAAAGGCTGAAATAAATAAAAATGTTATGATGATATTGACATGACAAGCAATGTGTGCACTGCAAATTATATATAGCAACTGGATCAACCAGCAGTTAGGCAGGTTTCATATAGACATAAAAGGTTAAACTTAATGGAGTGTGTCTTTTTCAACCTAACATGTTACTATGTTAGTAACTATGAACATATGGCTAAAGCTGGCCATACACGCACCGATAATATCGTACGAAACCTCGTTTCGTATGATATCCAATGCGTGTATGGCAAGTCGGCGAGGTTAAAAGATTTTGATCGGGCGCCATAGAAGGCGCCTGAGCAAAATCTGCCTTCAGGGCTGAATCGGCAGAAGGAGGTAGAAATCCTATTGTTTCTACCTCCTTATCTGCCGTTTCAGCCCTGAACGGTTAGTGGCTGATTGAACGATCTTTCGTGCGACCGATAGTCACACGAAAGATCGCAAATCGCCACGTGTGTGGCCACCAAAAGTACATTTATATCAACTTTTCAGAATACATAAAATAGTAACTGTAAATAGTAGAAAGTACAATTACTTTTGTACAGTTAAGGGAAGTAATAAGAAGGCACTATATAATTTAACATGAATCTGAAAGCTTTATAGCATAGTGCATAGCAAGAAAAAAGGCATGCATTTTGGACAGTTACCCTAGTCTTAATGAAAAGAAAATCCAGGCTGGAAAGCAATGTGAGAGTGGGCCACAAAAAAGTTCTGTCAGCACACCCATGCCTCCTCAGAGCGTTAACCCGGTGCTTAGCCTAGAGGGTCGGTACCCTCACATAGAAGGAAGTTGACTGGCACAACTAGTACAATGCAAGCGGGGCTTAGCCCCTGCATGTTTATTGAAAGTGTAGCATTGTAGTGGGCCATAGGACAGTCTTATAATATATGTTGTCTGTGTTGTATGCTTCCACCTGTTTGCATTAAAGTTCCATTGGCTCCTTTTCAAGGAATACATGGAATGTATTTACACCTACTACAGCTAAATAAAGGCTGGGGATTCAGGGTTGTGACTTCAAACATAATTATTATCCCAAAGATTATTTACCTTTTAATTCTATGAAACAAAGTTTCCTAGGACCCCAGTGATTGTGTCCCCCTTAGCATCACTTATGCAGAGGGAGAGAAACAGAATCCATAAGGGACCCTAACACTTATCCAATATTAACTCAACTCTACTAGGTACATGGTAGAGGAAAGGATTCTTCCGACCTGAGACAATATAATGCTGTAAAGCCACTGAACAACACTGTTATTAGCCAGAAAAAAGGCTTTGCACATTTTTATAGTAACATCATATTCTCTTGTCTAATACAAGTCAATATAAAACGCACATAAAAACAATTATTGTTTGTCCATATGAAAATTACAAACCATATACATTAACCAATACTTTTTTATTTTTAAAAATTCTAATAAACTAATTTCCAAGAATGTCTCTACATTTACTAAAAAGTCTGAACTGAAAAATTCAGCACAAGAAAAGTCGGAAAGATCCTGTATTTTTTTGACTTGTCAAAAATCCGAAACCTCTAAAGTTTCAAAGACAAAAGAAGGATCTTCAAGGAAAGGAACCTCTGCCATTACCTTCTACATGATCTTGGCAAGTTTTAGCTGTGAGAAAGGTAGTCTCTGAAGTTTAAGGCTGATGCCACACATAGCATATGTTATGACACTTAAAAGTAAAAAAATGAAAATACTACAGTGGCATATAAAAGTAGTGCGCCCCCCCCCCCACGCAAAGAATCCTGGGAAGGGCCTGGTGTGCACTGTAAACTATGCGCTCCCCTCTACATGCCCACTCGCATGTTAATGTGGTCATTCTACTGTTATGCAATGGAAACACTGGCTTAATCAAGAGCAGTTGGTTTATTCAGGTATGCTGAATTTAGGTGCCTTCTGATGTAAGTGATTACCCTACTACAATGTACAACAACCAAGGTGGCTTCCCTGTACACCTGCCCCTTAAAGGGCTTGTTCACCTTTCATTTTTAAGTATTTTTTTTTTTTATTATTTGTGGGTTTTTAGTTTTATAGCTTATTCTTCTGCAACCATCTGGTTTCTAGGGTCTTGTTTACCTTAGCAACCAGGCAGACCAGAGAGACTGGTCTTTGAATAGGAGAAGGCCTGAAAAGAAAGATACGCAGTAAAATGTAACAATAGTAGTAAAATTATAAGCTCAAAATGAATCAATAGCAAGGCTTTTGCCAATATCGGTCGCCCTGTCAACTCACCATACACACACTGAATATCATATGGAAGCTCCTTTTGTACAATAATATCTGTGCATGTATGGGCACTAGTGATGAGCAAATCTGTACCGTTTCGCCTTGACGAAAAAGATTTGCAAAACGGTGAACATGTCTGCGACAATTCTTTTGATGCCCGCAACTATATTTTTTTGATGCCCGTGACTATTCTTGTGACGCAGACGCCAATTTTTGGATGCGCTGCAAATTTTTCCGCAGCAAATTTTTTTCATCCGTCTCGCGAAACAATCCGCCAATGGCGTAACGCAGAAATTTGCAGCGAATCCATGCCTGACAAAACATTTCGCCCATCTATAATGGGCACCTTTACCGCAGACTGTGTAATAACTATAATGAGTATTTCACACAATGTTTTACTACTTGTAAATGATGCACTGTAATTTATGTATTTAAGCTTTGGTTGTGGGCTACAAATACACATACTATAATTAAGTTAACTTTCTGGGAAATATAGAAAGAAAAGAGTTACTTGAGACATTTGCTAAATGTCTTGTTGGTTTCATGTGGGTTACAGTAGTAAGATCCATTCGGTGCTAGATCTTTGTATTCAGGCAAAGATAAAATAGTCAAGTGAGAACTGTAAATATTCATGCGAGGTTCTGCTCTAATGTGACAAGTTTCCACTGTCTAGATTAAATCTGCATTGTACATTTGACTGACCTCTCTCTTAAACAAACATACAAGTCTTTAGAAATGTGCAATATTTTAAGATCACAGTAAAAAGTCTCTTTATCTATCCTTGTGTTTCCCTTGAGGGCAATGTCACATGAAGGACATTTCCTTATTGATTACATTCCAGCAAAGGATTACACAAAATATAACCAAATGCTTTCTATGAGTGCTTGTACTCACTGCTTATCCTAGCATACAGTAACTTGCCCTTTACCAACACTCTTCTGGGACATTTGTCTTGCATACCATGGCAAGTATTTCATTTCAGGAGATCAAAAAGCTGATATGATTACCAGCAATGAAGGCAAAACATTGACATAAAAGAATACTTTTCATGGTAAATAAGTATTATAATCTATGAAAAATGTTAGCTCCCCATGTTAATGTCAGCCTATGCAAAACAGCTTTCTGACAAGCTATTATGTATGCATTATGTAATCTACTATCTTGCAAAATAGCTTCTACTTTTAATTAGTTCTTTATCCCTAAGGCAGGGGTCCCCAACCTTTCTTACTAGTAGCCACAGTCAAATGTTAAAAGACTTGGAGAGCAACACAAGCAGCATAAAGGTTCATGGAGGTGCCAAGTTAGGGCTAAGGTTGGCTATTAGGGAGCCTCTATCAGGCTTACAGGGGGCTGTATTTGGTAGGAAATCTTGTTTTTATTCCACCAAAACTTACCCCCAAGTCAGGAATTCAAAAATAACTCCCTGGTTTGGAGGCACTGAGAGCAAAATCCAAGGGGTTGGTGAGCAACATGTTGCCCCCGAGCCACTGGTTGGGGATCACTGCCCTAAGGCATATGCCACACTAGACTTTTCCCCCAGCAGGCAGATGCCAGTCATTGCACACAAATGCTGGGATTAAAAAGAGCAGAATGGCTTAATACCCTAAAAATAGTGACAACTTTTATCAAGAAATGCTTTGGTACAAGTTGAGTTATAAGTTCATCATTTACTATATATATATGATGGGTATACATAAGCTGTAGATGTTTTTCTGTATTTTTTGTGTGGTCATGTGTATAAAGGTGGAAATACAAGGTAAGGTATATGGCAAGGTCGCCAAGGAGCAAATCTTTCCCCTAGTATGCCCATATCATGCTAATACACAGGCTTAGGACATGCTTCATATATGGTAGCAGAAGTATGCCCAGTAAATTACACTTCTCTTTTTTTTTGCTTAGAAGTGTTTGCTTGCCCTAAGGTGATGTGATCAACTTTGATGTGATTGCACCACATTGAAAGTGTCTGGGTGTGTGGGGGGCACAAAAGGAATTTTGTTGCATGTGTAGCAAGTAAGTATAAGGTATTTTAAAAGGTTACCTGAAGCTAAGTAAACAAATCCAGTAAAACATAAAAAAAATCTCTGCACAATGCCTTTTTCATAAGCCTCCCTCTTCAACAGCCAATCTTGGCATGTTTGGTGTTGGCTCATTGAGAGCTCATATGAATGAGGTGACCTTCTAGTTTTTTTTCTCCCATTGTATAATACTGTACATTGTAGCGTTTTGTAAACAAAGAATATAATTTTTCTGAGGTTGCTGAGAAAAATTGAACGGATACCATCATGCCATAATTTCTCCTTTAAAATATTTTCATCTTGTTTATTTGTAATTGAACTGGGAACTTGTTTTTGAATATGTTGAATAAAAATAAGTATTGTATTTTTAATCTCACTAGTCAGTGCTGGATCTACTCTGCCCTGCAAAAAAAATCTTCAGAGGGGCCCAGCACAGAGTAGAAAACTTACTGGGCCTCCTCACCCTGCCACATCAGACCTGTGCCCCCATCCTGTAAATCCCTGCTTCCTGCCCGCTCTCCTACCATGGAGCTAGCGCGGAGTGGAGATTTACCTTCAAAATCGAGGAAGCAGAGCCTGTGGTCTGGGTCCCACCCTCCCTTGGGCCCCCCAGGGCCGCGGGGTCTGCTTCCTCTATTGTTAAGCCACTGTAACTAGTTCACTAAAACCTTGGGACAGGAGCACAGGCACAGGCACAGAGTCTGAGATAAGTGATTATACTCATTGGGCTGTGTATCTTGTGCAAGGGAATGGGCACCAGGTCCCCCATTCTGGCACAGAAAAAAGATTTTGGGCTGATACAAAGCTTGCCTTCACAAAATGGTGGCTGCCTGCTTGCTGTGAAAGGAAATTTCAAGACTGAAGGAAACAAGATTGAAAAAAAGTGTTACTAAACTTTATTTTGCTTGTAAAACACAATAGAATAGTATTTGGAATTATTTCTTTATGAGGCAAAGGTGTATTATTATTATTATTAGTGAGGGCTAATAATTTCTCACTCTCATGCTGCACCTGAGGAAAGGAAGGTACCAACTAAGAATATCTGGCTCACGTGCAGCTCCTGAGGGAAGGGAAAGGCCCTACTAATAATACCTGTCTCACATGCTGCCCTTGAAGCAAGGGAGGGGACATGTAACTGAAATACCATCTTGCCCTGATAGAACTAATCATAACGTAGTCTGCTTTTCTAAAGGATGAAGTTTCTTGTAATGAGTAAATGTCTTACATTGTAATGTTTGCCCATATTTGAGTAAATCTGTGTGATTGTTATTATTCTAATGAGGTTAAAGCAGAAGGAAAGGTAAAATCACTGTGGGGGTGCCAAAATGTTAGGGACCTACCTGTTATTGTAATCAGTTACCTTATACCCTGGGTTGGTGTTCCTCTAATGCGAAAACCACACTAGTGGCTTCAGACAAGCAATCCTCTTCCTCCTGTCTTCTTTCTTCACGATTCCGGGGCCAAGGCATGCGCAACAGAGTGAAAAGTTAGAGTTAAAGTTTTGCTTTTCACTCTACTGCACATGTGCAAGTAGCGCAAAGACAGAAGAAGGAAGAGGATCATTCCTCTCGCAGCTACCCCAAGCTGGTGCAGTTTTCTCCTAACAGGACCACCGTCCCTGAGCATTAGGAAAGCAATTACAATCACTGGGGGGAGCGTAACGTTTTGACACCCTCCATTGATTGTACCTTTCCTTTTCCTTTAAAGTTTAGTATAGTACTAATTTGACACAACTGGTACATTCAAAGTAGTGTATGGTTTTCTCTTGTTTTGGGTAATGATAAAAAGGGACAGAAGCATGTACACATCTGGACAGGTAATTATTGTTTTTTTATGAACATTAATATTTATACAACATTTATAACTCATTTGACTAGCCTTGGTCTGCAAATTCTCCAGTGTGATTTTATTCCCCATTATATCTCTATATAGGTATGTTTTTAATAGTTATAATGATAAATTATTGGTCAGAAAAATAGTAGACAATAATCCCTACAAACACAATTACAACTGTGCTTGTTTTTACAAATTTGACACAACCGTAGAGAGCACAAATCGGCACGTAGTTTAATTTTGCTGTAGCTGTGGGTAAAAACATGGCAAATGGAATCCTAAATTGTACTTGTGTACTTCAATTGCATTTGTAAATGACCCTTCATGGCTTATATTTTATATTTATGTGAATCAATGCAAATATGTTTTTTGTATTTTGCAAAACAACCTACAGTATACTCAAAGTTTTACTGGATATTTTGGCAAAATAGGTATGAAAAATAGGTTGTTTCCTGTAAATTGTTGCTTAGTTTTTCCTGCTATTGACATTATATTAGAGGTACATATAGTTACTGACCAGGTCACAGATTTAAATATATGATGCAGTATTTTTGTGGCATTTTCTCATATGATCAGCTATCATTATCCTATAACAGCAATTTTCAGTTGTTTTAGTTTGAGCCCCCACCTCATCTAAAATTTCAACTCAAATCTTTATCATTTAGCTGCTTTAAACCTCCCTATAATATAGAAGTGTTACAATTCTTTTTTCAATATTCATTTCTATAATGCCTTACACACTTTAACCACAGTTTAAATTTACAAATGTTCAAGTCTTCAGTGGTATCTTTGTCAGAATTACAAATGAGAATATGGTAATTGTACAAATGTAGGCCATTCAATATTCAATATTTTTTTTTTGTTTAGTGGAATGTAATTTCCATAGCAATTGCAGTCTGCTCAGAAGTCCCTTATAGTGTGGCCAGCTGGGATGTTTCTAGGGTACCCATGAGTTTTTCCTTCTTGTAAATTCTGTTACAAAAAGGAGGTTTTTCAGGTCTTGCATCTTATATATCTACACAACAAATATTACAGTAATTTACTGAATTCCATTCACATTTTTAAATAATGTTTTGTAAACAAATTAGAATTTGAAATCATTTTGTAAACACATTAGAAATGCAGGCAATATTTCCGTAACCCATTAATGACCACTCTCACAGGACACATTATTTGTGTATTTTATGTATGTATGCGTGTACAATAAAAAATATAGATATGCAATAGGAGAAATAAAAGCTACGAGCAATCAAATACATGTGACAGTGCCCCTAATACTGATTCTGAAGCAGTGTGCCCACCTGCAGCCTTCCCCCTTGAAACCTGCTCCTATTTTCTATTAGAAAAATGAAGCTGTACAGGCACTGTACCCAGTGTGGCTCTGTTTTTTTTTTTATTATTAGTTTTCCAATGCCACAACTAAAAATCTAAACCTGCCTCCCCAGGCCTTTTCTGGCCACAAATCTGGGCCTACATGTAGACAATATGTTACCTTTACCTGTAGTTGATATTTTCCAATAATTTTCTCTTTGAAGAACAGTTTATTTATACATACAGTATTAATGTACGTCTAACATACAAGTAACCCTACATTTTGTAACAATATAAATCAGTGTATATATGATATATATCAAATAGATTGAAAGCACTACGGGGCAGGGACCTCCATCCTCTTGTGTCTTTGACTCTTAACTTATTGCAACTGTATTTATCTTGTATCTATCTGTGTTTATTGTTGTACATTGTATTTATCTATTATTATCTTAGTAATCCCATTTGTATTAATGTATTCTACTGTACAGCGCTGCATACATAAGTAGTGCTTTATAAATAAAAATATACATACACACATATATATATATATAATAAGATGTGAGCTCCAAGCATGCCCCACAAAGAAAAGGCTCAGCACTTGGCATTTTGGCTAAAACTGTTCCATTTGTGTTAATATTGTAGCTTCTTACAAGAATAGTTACAGGAAGAGGAGAGGTTGTGGCTATTGTGAAAGCCAGGGCACTCAGAGGGCCACAAAAGAACAAATTGATTCACAAATTCTACACTGAATTTAGAACAATATTAGGTCAAAAAGCTAGTGCATAAATAGTCATAAATATAGGGCTTGAGGAGCTACTAGTAGCAGCAACATGTCAGGGCTACAAAAATAAACAATACTGAAAAATTTACTGATAATTATCTCTATGTGTGTTTTAGCAGAGGCAATTCTCTGTATTTTCTGGCATTTAGTAGCTGTGACAATTAGCTACTACGCAGCTTTGTGTGCCTTCGGTGGATAAATAGGTGTAATTCAGACATGGGTAGTCATGGGCTAGATATGCCAAACTTTACCCCTAAATGATGCTTCATCTATGGAGGTCCAAGTATTTTTGGCTTCCTTTTGGCTTTTGGGTACTGAAGAGTTGGCACCACTTAAATGGCTATTTTATTAATAGCATAAGAGCCTGCAGGGGAGGATTTGAGGTTGCTTTAATGCCCTGCAAACCTTAACTTTATGCTTCTAGTTGGGGTTAGGAAGGATTCATTCATAGACTAAAGCAATGAGAAAATGTCAAGTCCTGTTACTTTTATATACACAACATTGCTAGAATACAACCTTACCTCAGCTTAGATAAAACTAAAATACTTATTCAGTCCATTATTCTCATCTTGACTTACTCCTTGCATGCGTTCCAATATATCACCTTTCACAACTCCAATCTGTTCTAAACACTACTTATATAGATTGTAAGCTCTATGGGGCAGGGACCTCCTTCCTCTTGTGTCCTCGACTCTTAACTTATTGCAGCTGTATTTATCTTGTATCTATCTGTATTTATTGTTGTACTTTGTATTTATCTATTATTATCTTATTAACACCGTTTGTATTAATGTATTCTACTGTACAGCGCTGCGTACATAAGTAGCGCTTTATAAATAAAGATATACATACATACATACTACTTCTAAACTTATTCATCTATCTCATCACTCCACATCAGACGCTCCCTCTATGCATATCCCTTCACTGGCTCTTAATCTCCTCTTGAATCAAATTCAGATTACTAACACTCACATTAAGGGCAGTGGCAGAGGGGGAGGACTAATCTACCCACAATGCCATCCCACTGGCAAAAATGTAAAAATGCTGGTGGGATAGCATACGCGTCACTATGATTTGCCAAAGTTGCCCTGAGAGGAAACTTCGGGAAATTGTAGTGACGCGTATGCCATCCCACCGGTGATTTACATTCTTGCCGGTATTGCCAATTGTCGCCTGCGGCAATAAGGATTTGTCGCGAGGCGACTAATCTCCTCGTCTGCCACTGCCCTAAAACTCTCTGCCTTGAGCTATCAGACTCTTCCTTGTCTTCCAAACATTCCCTAAAGAACTGTATTCAATGTATCTTGACTAATCAGACATCAATTTATCAAAAATTGTTTTCATCTTGCTTATTTTATAAATGTACTCTAACCCTTTAGATTGTAAGCTCTTGTGAGTAGGGCTGTTTGATCCTACATTTTACTCTGTAACCCAAATTACAGACCCATGTATATTTTTTATTAATGAAAAGCACTGCATCATATGCTGGCACTATATAAATTAATGATAATGATAAATATGATCTCTGGAGTAATACAATTCTGAATTTGCCAAATATCTACCTGTCTGAAATGCGTTGGGCTGCCTGCAAAGATTTGTTGAGGAAAATTGCTTAATGTCTGACTTGAAAGTTTTCTGGAGAAAGAAAAAAGTCTGCGGCTGTTTATCATGGTTTGGACTAGGGTCAATTATGCACTTTCTGCTTTGTAGTAGGCTTGGGAAAGGTCCTTTAGTGGAAGAACTATAATGGCTTGCACCGAGAAATCTCGTGTTTTTATGCATATTTCGGCTACATGTGCCTGCACCCGAGCGTATTCCATTCATTCGGGTGCAAGCACATGTAGGAGGCGTAGGGCGGTATTTTCAGCAAGCCTTTTCCACTTGCCGAAAATATCCGCCCTACGCCTCGTCTGGCATTAGCCTTACCCAGGGATTACATTTTAAATATTTCCTAGCAGTTGTCATTAAAAAGATTCCACACAGCTGTATGTAAATCCTTGCTTAAATAAAGGTAATAGACAAATTGAATCATAGCAACATTCACTTCTCCCATTATATTTTTATGCATTTGTGGATTTGTACTATAGGTTTTAGCCCCCATTGTGTTCTTTTCTTTTTATTTATTTCACATTGAACTTTCCATTCAATATCAGAGACAATGTATTGCAATGCTGCCAGTACCATGTTTATCCCAAATGACACCTTGGCACATGAGCTGCAGGAAAACCTGTTACACACAAGTTGGATCATTGCATCTGCTTTACAGGGAGTGGAGCTGGATTAATACGGCACATCTTAATTATCATATATAAATGTTGGTCACAAGTGATTCCTAACACTTATTGCAACCTTCAAGCACATAGTAGTAAAACAGAGTTTCATATATCCAAAGAATTGCTTACCGCAATTAATATTTGAGTACTCACAATTCTCAAATATCAGTCCTAACACTTCAAGGCATCAAAAATAATCCCCTTTTGTGGATAACTATCTGCTATCACTGTACTAGTTGGTTCCATTAAAGTACTCTATGTAATTATGTATGTACATTTGTATTCATATGTAGATCACCGTATAACCAGTTTTGAAGATTAAACCCAGCACAGTACTGACCTCACAACAACTCCCCACTGGAAGTTGAGCTTTTCATCAGCATATTATCTGTGTAATTTGCACTGTTCTGCTAAATTCTGTTGCAACAGAACTATACACAAGAGTATTTAAAGGGTGAGTGAGCTTGTACTGTACATAAGTATGGAACACATACTGCTTTTACTGTATGGAGCACAGATTCTTTCCTTAGCTGTAGCACAGATTGTGAGAAAAACTTTACTGCTGATAAAAGAACCTAAGCTTAATTTATTTAAAAGGCTGACACCTTTCAAACCACCTCCAACAGTATGAAAAGATGTATGACATGCTTACATGCTTCTACTCTCCAGTGCCCGGTACCAGTCTACTTTTATAGGCCATCCTTTTACCCGTGTTCGAGCTATAAGCATTGCTCCAAGCATTTATGACATGCCTAGAGTGTTTCCACCAGTCTTTCACATAAAGCACAGGTTGTGCTCCCCAGTGTTTTGTGACAGCAGCAGGGTGTGCATCCCCCCTAGTGTTTCATGACAGGCGCAGAGTGTGTGCCCCCAATGTTCATGGGGGAGATGAAGAATGAAGTTGGCTAATCTGATCTGTATAGCGCTCTCCGAGATTTTGCTGCCCTGACTGTAATTTACACTTACTGGAACACTATAGCATTGCAGTCAGTGACCTAAAGGAACAGATTCAGGTTGCTTGTTGTTCTGCTGTGAGAGTTCCAGTGAGTGTGAATTACAGGCAGGGCAGCACACAGTACACAGGAAATTCGCGAATGTGCAATTTTCAGGTGCTTGTGAGATGTTTTGTGGCTAATCTTCTCTGACTTGTTAAATGAAATGCGTACTGTGCCGTCCTCTTACTCCCTCTGAACTGGATGAATCTGACGAGACAGCCCAACCCCGCCTCCTCCCTCCCCTCTTCCTTCTTCGGTGCAACCTCCTCTAAAAGCTGATCCTTTGAATAACGATACACTATCCTGCTTTCACCCTCACCCAACGCAATCCCTCGGACTGATTTAATCATGCAGTTTTAAAAACAGCGTGGATCTAGCACCGGCAGTTCAGTTTCAAGCACAATACTGACATCTTTACCGCTAGGAAGAAGGCAAAAGCAGCACTTCCGCCTATGTACTTCCTGTGCAGGACTCGGACTTTCCCCCCCCCCCCCCCCCCCCCCCCCCCATTTTTGCGCATGCGCATGAACTCGATTTTTCGCAGCAACTCTAAACCCTCCATGGTGGGGTACTGCGCATGATACTGATAGGGACAGGAATATAGAAGAGGCCAGTGACATGCTAGAAACCTAACTATAGATAACAGAGCATCTGTTTCGACATGGAGACTATCAGCTTAGATGGGGAACATGAGAAAACTCCGGTAAGTCGCCTGCAGCTGTCTTTGGCAGATTAAAGCCAGTTTTCCCTGACTGGTGACTGTTTTGGGCGTTTTGCTTCTTTATCATGATTAGACTCATTGACGTGTATCATGCTGAAACTGCATCCCCCTGCTGTCCTAGGCAGCCTAGGCTCTGGGGGATGCTGGGAGTTGTGAATAGACAGTAGCTGAAGGATTGCGCTTTGGACATCTCCTTGTTATATGTCTCAATTTGGCTTAGTGTCCCGGGGTAAATGGTGTCTCAAGCAGTCGTTAAATTTACTTTGTACCGGGTGCTGCGAACGTTGAAATTAGATGTGACAGATTTACCTGCTAAAGGACTGCTCTAGTTCCCCTCATTTAGCATGTGTGGGTCTGGTATGGCTGCAGTGGCAGCTTTGCCATTGCCGGTCACTATGTAGTTGAAGGAACGCATGGGCTTGCAAAGCTGTGTGCATTGTGCTTATATTCCTCCCGGGAACTCTTGCATAATTTAAAGAAATCTGTTCATTCTCTAACTTGTTTAAATATTAATTGCTGGGTGTTCCAGCTGTCCTGCTGATCCTGTATTTCTCATACTTTAGTTCCGGTACATAAGTGCACTTCCCTGCCCCTCAGTTGTTCCTGTGTTTCAGTTTTAGATTGAAGATCTAATCATAAAAGATTTAGAAGACCGCATGATATAGAGACCAGTCTGTGCTTCAATTCCTGCAGGAATTTTGTTTCCTCCCAATAGTGCTGTCTAACTTTTTCCATTGAGTGGGCAGATAAAACATGAACATGCTGTATTATATTAAATGCATATGTGGATCCTTTCTGCGGGTCAGCTGCATTGGCAATTGTCTGAAAGGCCACATATGGACTGTGAATGTTCAGCAGGACCAACTTGTCTTTGAGAATTTCTTTGGTCTTTATAAAGCTGGAATTTAGGCTATAGGGTACTGCAGATTTTTATTTTTTTTTAAAGTAACAATCGAGCATAATTTGCAGTTAATGTAAATATAAATCAATTTTACTGCTACTGCATGCAGATAAATAAGGCCAATGCTCTTAAAGGTCTTTCTGAGTTCATGGCGAAAAAACTGGGTCAGAAAATTGGCAAGTGCTGCTGCAAGGCAGACAGCAGTATTAGTGTCTTTTTACTAGATATCAGAACCATCAGATTATAAATTTATAATGCTAGGATGTATTATAGATGGGCAACTTGTTATCGCCAAATGATGAAAATAGGAACCTTTAAATAGCCTTTAGATAAAAAAAGCTATTTTAAATACTGGTTCTGGCACAATTTATTTCATTCCTTCAAAAGCTTCCCCACCTGCAAAATTCTTTCTAGAAAAGAGACAGCCTTCTGTGTGTGATGTGAGTACCAGCTTAATAGAGAAATGTTTTATAGAATAAAGTGCATTGATATTTAGTTGTGTCATTGACTTTTATAGATTTTATTATAAATAGTAACTTAACAAATGCAGACTGTTTTTAAGATTGCAGTAAGTGTTATGCAGATGTAAGGGATGCAGCAGTACAATGAGAGGTGATGTTCAATGCAAGTCAGTTTAATTACATTAATATAAGCGAATTTCCCACCTTTTGTGACCTGTTTACCTTTTATAAAAGGTGGAATTCTGTTGCATCGATGTATGTGGCTTCAAGAGCTTTGGTTTTTTTGTTTTTTTTTTTAAATAATCTAAAATCAGTGATGTATAGAAATACAAGAATTTTACTTAGGGCAAAATTGTGCTAATTTGCTGTAACTCTAAGTTTTCATGGATCAAGAATAGACAAATGTAGATGTAGACTAATACAAGCTTTTTACTTTGGGCATAATTATGCTAACAATTTTTTGTACCTCTGTTCCACTTCAATCTTTATTTATACATAGCTTATTACCTTTTAAGTTTTCATTAGCCAAATCATTACTTTCATTTACATATGGCTTTTTTGTAAATGCCTATTACTTTGTCTTTGCATGCTGCCAACTCAACTTATTATTTGACTTTTCTTTAGTAGCTTCATGCCCTGGTTAGGGCAAGGACACACGGGGCAATTAGTCACTGTGACTTTTTAAAATGTTGCTGCGACTAATCAGAGCGCCTTAAACAATGTGTAATTAGTCACAATGACTTATATATTAATCTATGGCAGCTAAATCTCTACGATTAGTCGCCACTACTGAGTTTTTTTCAAGTCATGGCGACTAATCGCCCCCTATGTCTTTGCACTTTAAACATATATCGGATGCATTCTGAGTGAAAACACCACACGTACAGTAGGGGCAGTTTGATCTTGAGTCGATTTACCAAAAAAGTAAAAGGAAAATTGACATGTATATACTGTACATATCCCTCTCCTTGCCTATATATCAACCTGGACAAAACTGAACTGGTCATCTTCTTACCTTCCAATTCTCTGACATTACAATCGATTTGGAAAACAACCATATAACACCTGTTTCTCATGTTGTATGTGCAGAATGTTGATAGAAGCGCATGAAAATAAAAAATAAAATATATAGTGCAAAAAAGTAATATACTGAACACAATAATAAATATGGTGAGTGCTTTTGGATGAACACCACAATATATGTGACCCCAGCTATATATATGTTCAAACTGCTCACCAGAACAACGTATCAAAAGAGCATATAAACCACACCCAGCTGGGCTTTTGATTGAAGTGAGATCCAATTCAGCGATGTATATAGAATGGAAAATGAGGCAAATATAGTGTAAAACTGTTTAATAAATATAAAAGGCCCTGCGCTCTGCAGGCTACTTACAGTACAGTAGTAGTATAGGAGTAAAAACAAACGGAGTATCCTCCAAAGCTCGACGCGTTTCACGTGCTACACTGCACGCTTCCTCAGGAGCAGTAAATATAAAATGTGCAAAATCGCATCACAATGGTCACTATTTAAGACGCTTGTAATTAAGGTATAAATTAATACAACCGGAGAAAACCGGAAGCAGTTAATGACACGCAGGAAACCCCTGTCGGGCAACCGAAGTGACGTGGCTGTTGGCTGCTTAGGAGTCACACATGAACTCCCCACATTCTAATGCTCATTGGAACATGCCACTTCCTCACACAAGAGACCATCAAAATTCACATCCTTTGCCTAGGGTGTCCAGACTTTTTGCGGTCGCATTCGTCCGGACCGATGCGGAAGTGCGGCTTGAATGCGTATGCACGCGGTGCAGCATATGTTTGCATTCACGCAGCACTTCCACATCCCCGGCTTGGTTGCGGTCCACCAGAAATCCAAAGGGGATCGATGTATTGGCCACCCCTGTCCTATGCCCCATCATATCATGTTTTGACTACTGTAATATGCTGTTCTGTGGGCTTCCCCGTCTAAACTGACCCCACCCCAATCCATCATGAACACTGCAGCTCCAGAAGTTCTGCCCCTCTTTGCAGGGCTGTGGAGTCGGTAGATAAATTCTCCAACTCCACAATTCCGACTCCTCTGTTTTTAATATGCTAATGTATTTTATACATTCATACAGTCAATGAAAAGCATGCTTCATGGTCACTCAACGTGTTCGTTTATGCACTGGGTGCATTGGGCTTTATTCTGATAGCAGAGAAGTAATTAATTATGACTGTTTGTGAATTGGGACATTTAAACTTGCTTTATTTATTTTTTTTATTCCCATTTAAATTTAGTCGGAGTCGGAGTCGGTTCATTTTTTGCCGACTTCGAATCCAGGTACCCAAAATTGCCTCCGACTCCAACTCCACAGCCCTGCCTCTTTGACAGTCCATGCACTGGCTACCTGTGATATACTGGTTTCAGTTTAAGATTCTATACACAGTCTATATCCACTATATACAAATAAACTCCTAGACATAGGGGCTGATTTACTTACCCACGAACGGGTCGAATGGAGTCCGATTGCGTTTTTTTCGTAATGATCGGTATTTTGCGACTTTTTCGTATGTTTTGCGATTTTTTCGGATTCTTTACGAATTTTTCGTTACCAATACGATTTTTGCGTAAAAACGCGAGTTTTCCTATCCATTACGAAAGTTGCGTAAAAAGTTGCGCATTTTTCGTAGCGTTAAAACTTACGCAACTTTCGTAATGGATACGAAAAACTCGCGTTTTTACGCAAAAATCATATTGGTAACGAAAAATTCGTACAGAATCCGAAAAAATCGCAAAACATACGAAAAAGTCGCAAAATGTTCGTTTTCAAGTCGGAACTTTTCCAATTCGGGTCGGATTCGTGGGTTAGTAAATCAGCCCCATAATCTTTGGTCTGCACACAACCTCATTCTCTCCTCACTCACTACTTCTTCTTACTTCCACATGCAGGACTTTTTGTGTGCTGCACTCATCCTCTGACCACTCTGCCCTGTATCAGTAGAGACACTCAGACCCTCCAGGCTTTATAACGGTCATGTAAAGCCCACCTTTTTGTTTAAGCCTATAACCTAAGCCAGAGTGAGCCATATTCAAATGTAAAAAGTGTTGGGGAGCAACACAACCATGAAAAAGGTTTCTGGTGGTGCCAATAAGAGCTATAATTGGCTATTTGGCAGCCTACAGAAGACTCTGTTTGACATTATACTGGGTTTGTATGCAACCAAAATTTCAAAAATGAGCACCTGTTTTTGAGGCCACTGGGAGCAACACCCAAGGGGTTGATGAGCAACATGTTGCTCACAAGCCACTGGTTGGGGATCACTGACCTAAGCCCTCAACAACTTAACCCCCCTACTCTTTGCTCACACACTCACTACTGATATCCATCTTTCACTCTGCACATACCATTACTGTCAACCAACAAGAACTGTACACCCACACTGGTTACCCTCACTGTATGTCTCTCTTTCTTTCTCTCCCTCTTAGATTGCAACCTCTCACGGGCAGGGCCCTCCACTTATTGACTCCTAACAATATGCAGTTGTTACTGTGACTCTATTCAGGTGTTTGTATATGTATGTGGTCTTGTATTTATATCCCTGTACTCTGCTGCAAGAGAATGATGGTACTATATAATATTTTGTTTTTGTCGGACAACACAAGGTTTTTAAATCTTCCCCTCAAACATTATATGCTGAATATGGTGGACGACACCATGAGACAATGAGCAAACTGTTTCCATGGTTTTAAAAAGTGATGAGGTGTCACAAGGTGCATTGTTTAGCTACATTATATTTTGCCTTCCCCTAAGTTGGGCCTTGCACCCTTAGGGCTTCACACACACAAGTGTTACTGCCTGTGTTCACCTGCAGTGGAACTTTCATGTGTCCCGCCACAGGAACACAGCCCAACTAGTTCATACACCCTGTAGCGCAGGCAAGTGTCAAATGCAGGTGAAATGCATCAAGTTGTGTTCCTCTGTTCGGTGCTTGCCTGTGCCACACACTGAATATGATCTAATAAAATAGACAGGGCTGCGTTGCTTCCTGTTGGTGGACTGCATGAAAGATCCAGTGCAGACAAAAAAAGCTTGTGTTTAGTTTTCAACTATTAAGAGTACAATTCAAAGTTTATTGAACAAACCTCCTAATGTACAATGAACAGTATTTTTTTTTAAGAATAAAAAACTTACAATGCCCTGTTCCAAATTATTATGCAAATTCTATTTAAGTGTCACAAAGATTAGATTTTTTGGTTTTCAATTAAAAATAGGGATGGCATTGTGTCCAAGGCATTGAGCCTTGGACAAGGTATAAAAACAGATATTTCACGAAAACTTAAGCGTGATCATCGTACTATTAAGAGATTTGTGGCTGATTCCGAGCAGAGACATGTTCGTGCAGATAAAGGCACATTGAAGAAGATTTCTGCCAGATCCATGCATCAGATCAAGAGAGCAGCTGCTAAAATGCCATTACATAGCAGCAAACAAATATTTGAAGCTGCTGGTACCTATGGAGTCCCACGGACATCAAGATGTAAAGTCCTCCAGAGTCTTGCAACTGTGCATAAACCTTCTATTCGGCCACCACTAACCAATGCTCACAAGCAGAAATGGCTGCATTAGGCAGATAAATACATGAAGACTAATTTTCAAACAGTCCTGTTCGCAGATGAGTGCCGTGCAACCCTGGATGGTTCAGATGGGTGGAGTAGTGGATGGTTGGTGGAAGGCCACCGTCTTCCAACAAGGGTGCAACATCAGCAAGGAGGTAGTGGAGTCATGCTTTGGGCCGGAATCATGGGAAGAGAGCTGGTCGGCCCCTTTAGGGTCCCCAAAGGTGTAAAGATGACCTCTGCAAAATATGTGGAGTTTCTGACTGACCGCTTTCTTCCCTGGTACAGAAGGAAGAACTATGCTTTCCGTAATAAAATCATCTTCATGCATGACAATGCACCATCTCATGTTGCAAAGAATACGTCTGCATCAATGGCTGCTATGGGGATAAAAGGAGAGTAAGTCATAGTATGGCCTCCATCCTCCCCTCACCTCAATCCTATTGAGAATCTTTGGAGCATCCTCAAGCAAAAGATCTATGAGGGTGGGAGGCAGCTTAAATCCAAACAGCAGCTCTGGGAGGCTATTCTGTCATCTTGCAAACAAATTCAAGCAGAAACTGTCCAAAAACTCACAAGTTCAATGGATGCAAGACCTGTGAAGCTGCAAATAAGGAGTCCTATGTTAAAATGTAACGTGACCTGTTAAAATGTTTAAAAAGTTAAAATGTTGTTAAAAGTTTGATTGAAATAGCTTTTGATTTCAGTAAATATGCTGCAAACACAACAAATGACAATTTTCAGTTCTTTACAACCTATAAAGTGTTTTGAAACTTACTGTGCATAACAATTTGGGACAGTGCATTGTAAGTTTTTTTATTCTTAAAAAAAAAAAATACTGTTATCATTAGAAAGTTTGTTCAATAAAATTTGAATTGTACTCTTAATAGTTGATAACATGAGAATTATGCTGACTGTTATTTACATCAATTATTTTGGTAAATGAGAAAAATATCATTTGCGTAATAATTTGGAACAGGGTATAGTCTCGTGAAGTATGTGTGGGGTATGGGGCTCAAATTTGTACTCTTGGAACCTCACTGTTGCCAGAAAGTCAAGCAAACATTTCCTACATTCATTGTGCAGTTATATAACTAGAATGTATCAAAGTGTTATTTTATTTAAATTAAAGTCAGTAGCTTATTAGCTTATACATAGGGCCAGAACCAGTATTGTTAGGGTCAGGCTACAAAATCTTATTGTGCGAAAAATGCATTAGGCAGTGGATATGAACCTTTTTCCAAAGGGTCTTATTAAATAATGATTAACATTATTGTCTCTACTTAGTCTACGTGTAGTATCTGTATGTAATAGATGACACTTGTGTTGCCCATAGCAACCAATACAATATCTGCAGGAAATTTACCTGCTGATTGGCTATAATAGAAGTATAGCCCTGTTGCAAATTTGCTCTTTTTATTACATAACCCTATAAGTTGCTTAAAATTGATGTTATTCTTGAAAAGTCTGCAGTGCTGTATTTAGTTGCAGCCAATCACAAGTCCCCAGTCATTATAGTGCTGGGCTGAACTGTACCATATGACTGAGGGCACACAGAGCGTTGGCTTGGCTGCTCTCAGGCTGCATTTTTTTTTCAGACTGAGAGAAGGGGGTCCGCTGGGAGCCAACGCTCCATGTGCCACACAAGGCTGATTTCAGCCTGTGGAAAGATGCAGGCCGATAATCCGCCCTTATGCTACCTTGCCTGCACCTGAAAGCATTTTCTCCACCCAGCTGAGAATCAGCCCTGTGCGGCACTAGCCATAAGGGCTCTGGCACACGGGGAGATTAGTCGCCCGCGACAAAACTCCCTGTTCGCGGGCGACTAATCTCCCCGAGTTGCCTTCCCCTGCCATCCCACCGGCGAAAATGTAAGTCGCCGGTGGGATGGCACACGCGGCGGCGCGATTTTGCGAAAATCAACGAAGTTGCCTCGCGAGGCTTTTTCGCGATTTGCGCCAAATCGCGCCGCCGCGTGTGCCATCCCACCGGCGACTTACATTTTCGCCGGTGGGATGGCAGGGGAAGGCAACTCGGGGAGATTAGTCGCCCACGAACAGGGAGTTTTGTCGCGGGCGACTAATCTCCCCGTGTGCCAGAGCCCTAAGGTAAAAAAAAGCCTACTCTGCCAAACAAAATCTCTGATGTAAAGTAGCCTATTTCAGTTGGCAGATAAAGTTTGTTTGAAATCTTATCATGGAAAAGGAATGTACCATAAAGTTGTACTTTCATTCTTATCTTCAAATATTGAAGTAGAAACTCATTTATTACAGCTATTTGAAAGATTAGATATCTTAACGCTTAACTGCTTCTGTTTGACTTTGGAAGCTTGTTTAGTAAATCGGCAATGACAGTATACATTATTTGCTATCTTTACAAAAAACTCTACACAAATCCTTATTTCTTCATAATGAAAGTAATTTTGAATTCTAAGAAACTTTTCAATATACAAAGTTATTTGTTAATGTAAATTTTTGTGTTAAATGTAGCTAACTGCAAAGTGTCTAATCTGCAAACAGATTCGATTTTGTAGGTCTATGTGAAAAAAATAAATGGTAGTTTTTATAAACTGGAACAGATATTCTTTTAAACAAGAATGTAAGCTTGCTATCTGTATCATTCAGCATGTCCTTTCCCAATCTAAACCGTGCTAATTGTTTAGCACAGTAGCACCATATACTAAAAGAGAGTGTAGAAATGAACACTCTCCTACTACATGTCTTCTTGGGCAAGGTGTCATTTCAGTGCCTTTGGCCCCACGCTCCCCCACCCCCAGTCAAAAAGTTTGCCTCTCAGCCTCCAATAGTTAAGTGCATCTCTTGGGTGCTTTCATAGTATTTTTTCAGTATTTCATACATTTTTTTATAATGTCATGATAATGTTTTCGTATCATTAATAGTTGGGCTACATTTTGTAAAGCTGTTTCTAGTTTGTACAGTTTTAAACTGTTTACACATTGATATACAAGCCAAAAACATGATTTAAGTTCCTCGTTGAGTTCACTACCTGCTTGGTCTTATGTTCAAATTATTGCCAACAAATTTTACATTACACTTTACATTTTACAATACCACTTTTTGTGCCTAAAGTTTTGTGTGATGACACTTCTGTAAAATGGAAGTTGCTTTTAATTGTTTTGAGTTTCTAGGTATTAATATTTTTCATAATATAGAAAAATATTTCAGTAACATTTTATTGTATGCACCAAAAAAGAAGAGTTTTGTAAAGCCCGAAGTAGAAATGAAAAATACTAAATCAAACAAAAAAGTGCATATTTCTGCTTTCTGAAATTTTGGCTACAATACAAGAGGAAATTTCTATTCAGAAACCTCAGAAATAGTATTTTATTAATGCACAATTCCTCATTTCTGCTGCTGTTTTTTTTTTTTTTTTTAAAGGAATACTGTCATGGGAAAACATTTTTTTATTTTTTTTTAAACCCATCAGTTTATAAAGCTTCTCCAGCAGAATCCTGTATTGAAATCAGTTTTTCAAAAGTGCAAACATATTTTTTTATATTTAATTTTGAAATTTCACATGGGGCTAGCCATATTCTTCATTTCCCAGGGTGCCACAACCATGTGACCTGTGGAGTGATATTGGCCTCCTCACAGCAGCCGATCCACAAAACAATGGAAAGGTAGCAAGTCCTGGACACCTGTATTGCTAAAAGATAGAGATCAGAATAGCAAGAAAGTAGTAAGAAATCCAAGTCCGGCTTGGGACTCCTCCAGTTACATGGGAGTAGGAGAAACAGTAGGGTACCTGAAAGCAGTTCTAATCTGTAGCTCTAGCTCCTTCTGAAAGGTCAGACTCAGGCACAATGGACTAACATGGCTGGTTACACATTAATATTCGAGGTAAAAATAAATACATTTGGTTCAAGAATAAGATTTTAACCCTTTAAGTGTGAATAAAAGGACTGAAGTGCCACAATTCCTAGATTCTATATTCTGCAGTACTTATGGGTTTGGGAACGGAGGAGCAGTTTTTAAAGAAGGAATGGTAAAAATCACTGGGGGGAGCCAAATGTTAGGCACCCCCCAGTGATTGTAATTGCTTACTTTTTAGGAGAAAACCGCACTGGCCCGGTGTTGCTGCTGCAAGTGTTTCCTCTTCCTTCTTTATTCTGTCTTCTGAATCCCAGGGCCGGCGCATGCGCAGTAGAGTGAAAAAACAGACTTTTTTTTTGTTAAGGTTTACTGCACATTTGCAAGCGCGCGAAGACAGAAGCAGGAACAGGAGACGCTCACTCGCAGGTTCAGGTGGTGCAGTTTTCTTCTCACAGGAGCACCAGCTCGAGGTATAAGGTAAGCAATTAAAGTCACTGGGGGGTGACCTAGCTTGTTCTCCAGCCCCTAAGCAACAAGCAGGGGCGGGGAACAGGTGGCTCCTTGGGCCTGATCGCCCAGGGGCGCCATAGGAAACGGCAGGCACGTGGATACTATGTGCCTCTCATTTCCTAGTCTTGAGACTAGGAAATGAACTATGAATCTGACTGTAGATTTCACTAGGTGAAAAAAAAGCATTGGTTTTAGTGTTTTTATTGGATTCTAGTGATTTTATATCATTCCTAATTGGGTGCCTCTGTATGCCACACAGTTTGGTAAAATAAAGGCATATTGGGCATCAAACTGTTCAGTAGACCCCTAGCGTTCATATTTAGAATGTTTTATGTTGCTATGTTACAAAATGTGGGGTATATAATGGGGTAAAATGCAAGCTTTGTAATGATTTTTAGAAATGTTGTAAAAACTACTAGGTTTAGCTTAGCTTTGTAGTTTGGCAGTTTGCAGTAGAAGGATGTATTTTCCCATTTTGGTTTTGTCAGGATGTGTACTTTTGGGAAAATATTTGGTTTTCTCTGTACTGTTAGGGGGTCTTATGGTACATAATACACATACCAGTTGTTTATATTGCAGCAGCCAAAGCGTCACACGTGAAAATTCATACGCACTATTTCCATTTGGGTACCCTGTACACCGCATAGTTTGGGCATCAAACTGTTCAATAGACCCCTGGCGTTCATATTTAGAATGTTTTATGTAGATACGTTGCGAAATGTCAGGTATAGAATGTCTCAAAGCTTGCATTTTACCCCAATTTTCAGAAATTACATAAAAATAGCAACATTTAGTTTAGCATTGCTATTTGATGATTTGCTATACAAAGACAAATTTACCCATTTTACATTCATCAGAAGTGTATTTTCTGAAAATATTTACTGGAGTCAACGTACTTATTTCCTACTTTTCCCAAATATATTTTTACTACCAAAAAATACACAGCCTGATTTATATGCCATGAAATATGTATGCACTAACTTCATTTTGGGGTCTCTAAATGCCAGATACTTTGTTAATCTTATGCACAATGCGCATCACATTGCTCAGTGGACCCTTGGCTTTCATATTTATGATGTTTTTTCTTAATACCTAATTCTATGTGGCAGATAAGGTGCTTGAAAGTGGAAGCTTTGGGGTGAATTTTAGGTATTTCATCAAAACTGCCAGTTTTGGAAAAGAAAAGCATTGCTGTTTGGTACAGCATGGTAGAAAGACATGGTTACCCAATTCGGATTTGGCAGAAAGTGTACTTTTAAAAAATATATGGTTTCCTGGGGTAAACCTAATGTTCCAGTGTTTTTGGCTTTGGATTATAAGGTATGTCTTATAATTCTTTAAAAAATTTGGTGAATTACTGCTGGGAGTTTTTGATCTCTAAAAGCCAGAAAACTCCATAAAACTATGCATATCTGGTATTGGCACATTCGAGAGACACAAGGCTTTTGTCCATAAAATAAAATAGAGGTATGGGACCCATTATCCAGAATGCTCGGGACCTGGGGTTTTCCAGATAAGGGATCTTTCCGTAATTTGAATCTCCATACCTTAAATTTACTAAAAGATTATTTAAACATTAAATAATAGGATTGTTTTGTGTAACTGATTCCATACCTGTATTTAAATTGAATTATATTTTTTTCTTCTATTTTTGTCATTTAGAGCTCTTAATCTAGTTGCAGCAGTGGAAATATAAAAAAAGCTCAGGTTCTCCTGAAAAAAACGATATCGTTTTCCTACCTAAACTAACCAAAAAATGTCACTGAGCCGGAAATAAAAACTAAACAATAAAACCCATGACAGAATCTCTTTAATTTAAAAAAAACCCAGTAAAACATAGAAAACAATTTGATCTTTGCATTTATATTCTAATTGGCAATTGCGATTTGTCACACAAATCTTTGACAATAAATCCCATTCCTGTATTTATACCTTTAGGGGCACTTGGTAAGGGCAGTGACACGCCAGGAGAATAGTTGCCACCGATAAATCTCCTCTACCGCAGGTTACGTATCTCCTTCAGGTGCTTTCCCACAAGCTAAAATGCACATTGCTGGTGGAAAATATTCGCTGTGGATACTTTATGTATCCCGACGTCTCTAAAGGAAACTTTTTGCTACTTCAGTGGTAAGGAAATAAGGGACATTTTGTCACCCACGGTAGCCATGATTTATCCAGGTGACAAAATGTCCTGTTTATCATTGCCTTTAGGGCACCTAGGGATATTGGTCATTGATTGCCGCAGAACTGTTAAAACACTTATAAAAAGTATGGCTGTAATAATAGAACCTCCTTTATTGGTGACATTTTAACACAGTTAGTTATGATGGATAGATTATTTCATTGCATCGGACAGTAAGTTAATCTTTGTTCTTACTCTGAAGCATTAGGCTTTGAGTTAACCTGAAAAACCTAATTACTAACTATTACACACGTGGATGATTAAACATTACTTATTCTAGTTACTTATCAGTTCTGCCAACAGATAATACCCTTAGGTTTATTTCTTTTTATCTCAAATTGCTGAAACCTGAAACAATATACAGTGCAACAAGCAAGAGTGACTCCATCTAGTGCAGGTGACACTAAATTGTTTTCATGAACCTCGTATCTTTCTTAGTTTTGGCATTTGCATAATTATGTACGGTGGTTTTATTTGTCATGAAAGGTGATTTTGATTTGTCATGTGATCCCTATACCTGTGCTAAAATCGATATGTATTTTTACCAGCTTTTTACCCAACGACTCCATTCCTTTGTTTTCAATATGGAAACATTAGGATAAAATGGTTTAGAATACTTCCAGTTTTATATAGACACATGGCTATAGCTTCCCATAGTTGATTTTGCTTAACATATTTTCAAGAATTCATCATGCCTGTTTTATAATGAGTTATTTTCATTTAGCATTATTCTCATTTGCTTTTAACTTGGTCCTACAGAAATGTGAGAATATTGTCTGGATTTTGCAACCGCCTGTCTGGCTCAAAATAAATTGATTTTTGTTAGTTTATTGTTACGTCCCTATGTCCCACTGCAACATTATATCCTGAACCAAGTTGGGCTACATTGTTAGTGTTTTTTTAGTAGGATTTTGGAAAGCTGAGCTCAGTGTATTTTTTACAATTATATATACTTTGTATATTTTGAATTTTGAAGTGGATGGCTTCTGTCCCTAATTAAATTAAGTGAATGTTTGAATGTGTTTATAATATGCAAGTTGTGAAATTATGTTAGTGGTCATAATTTTAAAGGGAGTCTAGAAATTTGTGATAGTAGTTTTTGGATCATATTTTATCCATATTGGCCCCCAGCATCTAGTCAGGGTGGACTGTAAAATATCTGAGCTTTTTAGTTTTAATGGTCAGCCATAGATGGAAAGTACAGTATGTGAAGTTCATCCTTTTCTAAAGGAGACTGCCTCCCTTCACAGAGAAGAGACATGTTATTATGCATCTACTTTTTAGCCAGACCAAATTTGCTGTTCTGAATTCAGCATAAGAACAATTACCATTCCAAGAGCAACTTTACTAGATCTTTAGGATCATTAAGATATAGGTAACTCGAATAAAGCCTGCAAACACCTTTCTAAAGGCTTTTAACAACATTGTTTAAATTAAAGGGATAGTAACATATTCCAATTGTAACATGAATGTGTCACTATGTCTGCTTAAACCCTAGCAATGCTATTGTTTTCTAACTGATGTTCCCCCTGCCTCCCTGTAGCTTAACCCCATACTAACCTGTGTAGGTCTCGGGCATGGCTTAAAGCTGAACAGCTTCTTGAGTGACGGTGTGCTCTCATAGTCTGGGACATAGTCTTTTACATTTGTCCTCCAGCGTATCAGAACACTGTCCCACCCCCAAGCTCGCTGACTCTCAGAAAGCTGTTTGGAGACTGTCAGGTTAGTAGGAGGTGAGCTGGGGGCAGGCAGGGTGCACATTAGTAACGGCGCTAGAGTAGGAATTGTGACACATTCTTGTTAAAAACTTGAACGTGTCACTATCCCTTTTAAAGCTTGTTGAAGTTCTGATAAAACTATAACAAAAAGATGGTAAGACCAACATCACTGGCTCATTGGATGCTTGGTTGGTTTTGTTGCCATGTTCTTTAACCCTTTTACTGCCAGCCGTTTTGGACAAAGCGGAACTTGTATTGCCAGACCGTTTTTTTACATTTTGCACTGTTTCACTTTAGGAGCCTTTCCTCAGGGGGACTTTTAGTTTACCCAGGAAAACAATATATTGTTTTTTTTCAGGGCAACCTAAGCTTTCAAAATATTGTAGAATTTGTGTCATTCCAATTCTGTAACAAGATATAGGCTTCTAAATGTCTAAAAATGAAAAAAAAAAATCAAATTTTCCATAATATAAACACATAGACAGGGCTGTGGAGCCGGTAGATAAATTCTCCGACTCCTCAGTTTCTGATACTTCCGACTCCTCTGTTTTTAATATGCTAATGTATTTTATACATTCATTCAGTCATTAAAAAGCATGCTTCATGGTCACTCAACGTGTTTGTTTATGCACTGCGTGCATTGGGCTTTATTCTTATAGCAGAGAAGTAATTAATTATGACTGTTTGTGAATTGGGACATTTAAACTTGCTTTATTTTTTATTCCCATTTAAATTTAGTAGGAGTCGGAGTCGGTTCATTTTTTTCCGACTCCAGGTACCCAAAATTGCCTCCGACTCCGACTCCACAGACCTGATACTAGAAGCAAAAATTATTTTATGCACTAAAATAAACCTGATTTGGAAAGTCCCATGTCTCCTGAACGTGCCAATACCAAATTTATATAGTTTTATGGAGATTTCTCACTTGTATAGGTCAAAAACTCCCAGCAGTACATTACCAAATTTCCAAAGCACTGCTCATGAAAGCTGCATACTTTAGATTTCAAGGCCAAAAATTCCACTAACAGAAGGTTTATCCCAGAAAATTACACATTTCTGGAAAGAACAGATTCTGGTGAATCCAGAATAGGTAGAACTGCCTGTCTACTCCAAACTACTAAATCGCAATGCTTTCCTAAAGTTATTGGTTTTTATCAAAATTTGTGAATTTTTTAAAAAATTGCTTCAAAGCTTCCAGTCTATAGTATCTTATCTCCTACAGGTCATAAAGTAACCAAATAAAACACCCTAAATATGAACTCCAGGGGTTCACTGAACAGTTTGATGCCCAATATGTATATGTTTAGCTAAGTATGTGGCATGTAGGGGCCCCAATGGGAACATACCCCCATATGATCTATCATTTCTGTCATTTCAGCTCCTGCAAAATCAACACATTTACATCATTATATGTGGGATGAAGCTAGTAAAAAGTACACTCACCCCAGAAAGTAATATAATTTTTGAAAAGTACACAACCCCCCGAATCTAAAATGGGTACCCGTGTCTTTCTACTACAAAGTACCAAGCCGCGCAGCTTTTCTAAATTAGCAATTTTGATGACATTTCCAAAAATTCCCTCAAAGCTTCCATTTTGCAGCATCTTATCTCCCACATAGCATTAGTTACCAAGATAAAACACCCTAAATTTGAACGCCAGGGGTCCACTGAACAGTTTGATGCCCAATATGTATAGGTTTATCTAAATATGTGGCATGTAGCGGCCCCAATGGGAACATACCCCCATATGATCAATCATTTCAGCTCCTGCAAAATTAACACATTTACATCCTTTATGTGAAAGCCATATATTTTTGGAGAGTACATATTCCCCCGAATCTATAATGGGTAAACATTTCTTTTTGCTCCAAAGTAACAAGCTGTAAAGCTTTCCTAAGTTTGCAGATTTTTATGACATTTCAGAAAATTGCATAAAAATGTTGCAATTTGCCGCATTTATCTCTCACAATTTCTTGATAAAGATCAGATAAAGGCAAATCACCCCAAATAGGAACACCTAAGGTCTACTGAACAGTTTGATGCCCAATATGGATAGATATACCAAAGTCTGTGGTATGTACTGAACCCAATATGAAAATAGCGCATAAGGATTTCTCGCCTGCCAGCTCAGCTTTTGCATACAGAGCCCCTTGTCAGTGTTTTATGTGCTGAAACACCCCCTAACTATACAGAGACCCCCAGAAAACCATATATTTTTGGAAAGTACATATTCTGACAAATCCAACAAGGGTAAAGAGTCCTTTCTACACCAAAGTTCCAATCTGCAAAGCTTTCCTAAAGTTATTGGTTTCTATGACATTTCAGAAAATCGCCTAAAAATGTTGCAGTTTGCCGCATTTATCTCGCACAATTTCTTGCATACAATGGCAAATCACCCCAAATAGGAACACCAGAGGCCTACTGAACAGTTTGATGCCCAATATGCATAGATATACCAAAGTCTGCGACATGTACTGACCCCAAAATAAAAATAGCGCATAAGGATTTCTCGCCTGCCAAATCAACTTTTGCACACAAAGCCCCCTGACAGCGTATTATGTGCAGTAACACCCCCTAACACTACAGAGAACCCCAGAAAACCAAAAATTTTTGGAAAGTACACATTCTGATGAATTCAAAATAGGGTAAAGTTATTTTTGTACACCAAAGTTACACATGGCAAAGCTATGCTAAAAACAGATTAGGAACACTTATACAGGGATAAAAATGCAATAAAACCACAAAAATTGTGCAAATCAGTGAAACAACAAAATAATTCACACGACCGTGTAATTAGTGGTCAGAATATCTGATCCAATAGTCACGCTGTCAAAATAAACAAGTTTTAGGAAAAAGAAAAACAAAGTGGTAAAATGAAAAACAAAACAAAGTGTTTGTGTATACATGTGTGTACATGTGTAAAAGTTGTGCGACAGCGTGTATTTAAGTGTGAAAAATGAAAAAAAAAATAAAAACGGCTAAATTGTGTGCTGTAAGTGTGTGTAAATGTATGTGTGTGTGTGTGTTTAATGTATGTAAATATGTATAAATGTGTGTAAGTGCAAAAAAAAAAAAAATCAGCTTTACCTGTCCTGTAGATCTGATCGCTACTGCTGCTCTGTCCTCCATGTTGCATCCTGGACCAGGAAGTCAGTGGGCCGCCGCTGGGGGGGAAGGAGGAAGCAGGAACAAGCAGCAGACGCGATGCGATCGCGTCTGCTGCTTGTAAGCCAGTCCTGCGACGATCGCGCCGCAGGACTGACATGACAGCCCCCCTGGCTCTTTGCCCAGGGGGCTGTCATCGCTTCAAACTCGTCGTTGCCAGTGAAGCTCTTTTTCTGCCACAACGTATCCCATACGTCGTTGGCAGTAAAACGGTTAAACCCAGTTAAACTCAAAGATTTGTTTGTGCCTGTAACAGACATGATTTGCTGTTTCAGGTTTTGATGAGTTTCTACCACTGTTACTGTTTGGTTGTCAGCTTTGTGTAGTAGAGTATCAGTATGGTTAAGTTAAGTTCCCAGTGCATTTGATTTGGTATGTGTGTCTAGTTGAGGAGGGCTGCTCTTGATTTGCTGTGTCCATCTCTGTATTGTTTGATACTGATTGTTGCATAAGGCAGATATAAACAGAAAGCAAGTGGCCCTGCTTGCTGCTGCTGTTTCCCAAATTTGGATAATTTTTTAAACAGTATAGTGCAATTTGGGTCACATCCGTGGGGTATCCACTGTGGAGTTCCTTACAATGGAGCTACACCAGAGTAGATTTTATGTAGCACCACTTTAACATTTATTTGTGGGTGTGCCAGCATCCTCTGCACTGCCCTGGGCGAGGGCATGTCTAGTATAGGAGATCAGTGATGATTTCTCTGTGATTTCTGCAGTAGGGCTGAAGATCCTGAATGCCAGAGGAATATGAAGGCATGCCACTGAGAAGATAGGCCTGTGCCAGTGCATTTTTTGCATTCTAACTGGGGGTCTTCCATGGGTTGTTCACCTTCCTACAACATTCACAAATCTAACAGTTCACACTCAGTGACCCCTATTAACACTACAGTTGCTTTTTTACTTTCTTATATGATGTCACCCATAGTCCTGACAGCAAACGCCTATTGGCTGCGTCTCCTGTCAGTCTAATGTTGCTTCCTGTGTCTGGGACAGAGTGTTGCAACTCTAACATAACAGTATGTTAGATTTGTGATATGCTGAGTCTGTTTGCCTATGCTATTGCAAGGGAGAAATTAACCAATGAGCTTTTCGAGCAATCAGTGCAACTATTTAGCTTGCATAAGCAACCAATGAATTAATGAATTGGTTCAGTAGAAAAACAGTAAGGGCGAAGCCTGGACTTGATGGTGGAAGTGGCCTTTTGTACTTTTTTTTTTTTTTTCTTCATAGAAAATAGATTTTCTTGACACACTGACAGCATTGTTGCTGGTTTAATAAGATTTGGACATCGAAGGTGAACAACTCCTTTTAACCCTTTCACTGCCAGACGTTTAGGACAAAGTGGAACTTCTACTGCCAGACAGTTTTTGAACATTTTGCACGGTTTCACTTTAGGGGCCTTTCCTTGGGGGGGACTTTTAGTTTCCCAGGAAAACTATATATCGTTTTTTTCAGGACAACCTAAGCTTTCAAAATATGGTGGAATTTTTGTGTTATTCCAATTCTGTAACAGGATATAGGCTTCTAAATGTATAAAAAATGAAAAAAAATATTTTCCATAATATAAACACATACAGCAGAAACAAAAATTATTTTATGCATGAAAATACAACTGATTTGGAAAGTCCCATGTCCCCTGAACGTGCCAATACCAAATATATATAGTTTTATGAAGATTTCAGCTTCTGCAAAATCAACACATTTACATCATTTTGTGTGGGATAACTCTAGTAAAAAGTATGCTCACCCCAGAAAGCCATATATTTTTGGAAAGAACACATTCCCTCAAATCTAAAGGGGTACCTATGTCTTTCTACTCCAAAGTAGTACTCCAAACTACTCCGAAGTAGTTTGGGTATTCTGGCTTGTGCAAATTAGTTTTACAGACAAAGTCAAGCGAACAACAACTATGCATAACTGAAAATGCAATAAAATGACTAAAAATGCACCAAAATCACAGAGAATGTACAAACCGGATTCCAAAAAAGTTGGGACACTAAACAAATTGTGAATAAAAACTGAACGCAATGATGTGGAGGTGCCAACTTCTAATATTTTGTTCAGAATAGAACATAAATCACGGAACAAAAGTTTAAACTGAGAAAATGTACCATTTTAAGGGAAAAATATGTTGATTCAGAATTTCATGGTGTCAACAAATCCCAAAAATGTTGGGACAAGGCCATTTTCACCACTGTGTGGCATCTCCCCTTCTTCTTACAACACTCAACAGATGTCTGGGGACAGAGGAGACCAGTTTCTCAAGTTTAGGAATAGGAATGCTCTCCCATTCTTGTCTAATACAGGCCTCTAACTGTTCAATCGTCTTGGCACCTTCCTCTTTATGATGCGCCAAATGTTCTCTATAGGTGAAAGATCTGGACTGCAGACTGGCCATTTCAGTACCCGGATCCTTCTCCTACGCAGCCATGATGTTGTGATTGATGCAGAATGTGGTCTGGCATTATCTTGTTGAAAAATGCAGGGTCTTCCCTGAAAGAGGTGACGTCTGGATGGGAGCATATGTTGTTCTAGAACCTGAATATATTTTTCTGCATTGATGCTGCCTTTCCAGACATGCAAGCTGCCCATGCCACACGCACTCATGCAACCCCATACCATCAGAGATGCAGGCTTCTGAACTGAGCGTTGATAACAACTTGGGTTGTCCTTGTCCTCTTTGGTCCGGATGACATGGCGTCCCAGATTTCCAAAAAGAACTTCGAATCGTGACTCGTCTGACCACAGAACAGTCTTCCATTTTGCCACACTTCATTTTAAATGATCCCTGGCCCAGTGAAAACGCCTGAGCTTGTGGATCTTGCTTAGAAATGGCTTCTTTGCACTGTAGAGTTTCAGCTGGCAACGGCGGATGGCACGGTGGATTGTGTTCACTGACAATGGTTTCTGGAAGTATTCCTGAGCCCATTCTGTGATTTCCTTTACAGTAGCATTCCTGTTTGTGGTGCAGTGTCATTTAAGGGCCCGGAGATCACGGGCATCCAGTATGGAGCTATGTGCTTGGCAGGGAAAGGGTAGTTTACTTTTGAGTTAACTTTAAGTATGTTATAGAATGGCCTATTTTTAGCAATTTTCAAATTTTTTTTTTTTACCTTATTTGCCTTTGCCTTTTGAATCTTCCCAGCTTTAATAATAAATTTAATAATAAAAAAAAAATTTTTTATTGCTTTATAACACTATCAAAGATCCAATTAAGGCAGTGATCCCCAAACACGTCTTCATTAAGGTCCCCATACACGGGCTGATTGTAGCTGCCGATATCTGTCCCTTAGACCGATTCGGCAGCTAATCGGCCCGTGTATGGGCACTACCGACGGGCCTGCCCGACCGATATCTGGCCTGAAATTGGCTAGATATCGATCGGGCAGGTTAAAAAATCTAGTTGGATCAGGGACCGCATCGGCTCGTTGATGCGGTTCCTGGACCGACTTTGCCTATACCCATTGTCATATTTCGATCGTTTGGCCCCAGATCGAATTAGCCTGGATTCTCCCGATATCGCCCACCTGTGGGTGGCGATGTCGCCAAGCAAGCGGATCTGAATGTGTTTGGCCACCTTAAGTCCCTCTTTTAATCTTTTTGTCGGTCTGGGCAAACAGTCAAATCAGCTCATTACAGTTGCTGTCATTCCTCTGATATTGCTAAGATATATAGCAAGTATTATATCAACCTGGCTTATTTAGCTGCTACTAGGAAATACCAGAGCAACAAAAATAAAGCAAATCCATTATTTAAAAAATAAAACCATAAAAGTAGAAGCAATTGGTTTGCTATATGAACAACTGAATAGAAGACTGTATTCCTTTAACAGAAAATGGTCTAAATGTCATAATCTTAAAAAGTCAAAGTGTGTCTAGTAACTTTTAATCTAATGTACTCATGATCTGTGTTTGTAAAAATGTAGTATATCTTTCACACTGCATTAGTGGAAATTATGAAAATGTCTGCTTTGCCAATCCCAGTATCCTAATGGTGGCATTTTTTAAAATCAAATAGCCATTTTTATGGTGGCTACAGTAGTGCTCAAGCTTCTAAAACATAAAAGCTTCCTAGCAGGACATATCATGGGAAGGGGGAAGTAACTAGTCTAAAAAAGACTATAGAAATTAGGCAATGCATAACCACCTGTGTACTGTGTATAATCTGTTTATTAGCAGTTTTACCCTATATGGTTATGGTGGATTTATGAACTGAATATACAGTAGATCACTTTTATTTATAATGACTTGTATACAGAAAGGTTAGTTATCAAGAGTTGTTGATTGTGTTTACATGTCAGTGTTTTCGCTGTCTTATATTATTTATTTCCTGTTATTTATATAGCGCAGACACATTTCCACAGCATGTTATAGAGATTATTCATCGTTCATCAGTCTAAGGTCTCTAGTGCAATCACGCATACTATGGTCAATTTCGTCAGAAGCCAATTAACCTGCCTGTATGTTGTAAGGAAACCAGAGTACTCTGAGGAAACCCATGCAGAACATACCAACTCCTTTCAGCTCGGCTGGGACTGAACTCAAGGCTCCAGTGCTTTGGGAAATGGGCATTGCTAGGCAACATTTTTCCTGTACTGTGTGACCTTGAACCCTTTGCCACAGGCCTAAAATTAAAGGGAATCTAAACTTCCTGTACTTCCTGTATTCAGTTAGGGCTGCTGATCCTTAGTTGAGGCAAAGGCTGGTGTTCAAAGTATAAAATGCAGATTAGAAACCACTAAAAATAGAAAATGAATGTAAATTTCAAAAGTGCTCAGAAAAAGTTTACAATTTTTTTGTGGGGGGGAGGTTAGATCCCCTTTGAAACTGGAACTAAAATTTAGATACAGCATAGTTTCAGAGGTTGTATTATTCCATTATTAGTTCCAAAAAATACCCTTATATATTATTAATCCACTTTCATTATATTCTAGCAAGCTGCCTCTTCATCTACAATCCGCCTATACATAGGGCAGAAAATCTTTTGGTTTCTTTATTTGTGTGCCCAAAAGTCCCTTGATTTTAAGGGTTTAGATTTGGTTAGGCCAGGCAGTTGTATTCGGATGAAACTGAATCCTGCTTAAAAAGGCTTGGATTTGGCTGAAATCTGAACCGAATCTGGGATTCAGAGCATCCCCACTTAAATTAGGTACCTCTGTAACATACACAAAGTAATTATAAAGGTGAACATCCTGCTTAAATATTTTACTTCTATCAACTGAACTAATTTCACTTATGGAAGAAAGTGTGAGTATAGAATAAAAATTACTATGAACGGTTCCTTGTACAGTTTTTGTACTGTATAACCGCTTAACTGCCATATCTTGATGTTTAGCGCCACTAAACAGCATGTGCACTGTAAAAAATAAATTTCAAGGTTCCAGCAAATCTATTGAGCATTGCACGTCTTGAATTTAAATAATGAGGATGAGGACTACTATAACAGCTTCATTGCACTAAATGTAGCGCCCTTCTGATGCACTACTTGAAGGAATACTGTCATGGGAAAACATGGTTTTTTTGTTTTTTTTTTTTAAAACACATCAGTTTATAGAGCTTCTCCAGAAAATTTTTTTTAAAGTGCAAACAGGTTTTTTTTTTTTTATATTTAATTTTAAAATTTCACATGGGGCTAGCCAACACCTGTATTGCTAAAAGTTGTAGAATAGCACTCAGTATTAAAAAAAAAATCCAAGTCTGGCTGATGTCTCCAGTTACATGGGGGTAGCAGAAACAATAGGTTATCTGAAAGCAGTTCTAATGTGTAGCGCTGGCTCCTTTTGAAAGCTCAGACTCAGGCACAATGCACTGAGATGGCTGCCTACACACCAATATTACAACTAAACAAAAATTCATTTTTTGGTTTAAGAACAAAATTTTTAAACAGTGTAATTTATAAATAAAAGTACACCATAAAAATCACGTCAGAATCCCTTTAACGGACAGGTATGGGCTAATGTATAAACTTCCCAACTGGACTTTGGGGGCATAGTGTTCCTTTAAACAAAGTAGGTCTCTATATAAATATATTGCATAAACAAGCTCATATGTAAAACTCTGCTTCATCTAAATAAACCATTTTCATAAAAATATCATTTAAGAATTAAGGGCCACCTCCTAGGATCATAGGTTTCACAGTGCACAGAAACAAGCCAAGGCCCACATACATGCTAGGCCCCATCAGCCAATAAATTGACACAGTTCTGTCTTTTGCTTCCACACTTCTTTCTGTTACAGTTAGAGCTGCATTATTTCCTGTCAGGTGATCTCTGAGGGAGCACACAGACCATCACTAAATGGTGGATCAAGGAAAAAGATGTAAAAGGGCAATATTTACTGATATTTATATATTCCATTTTAATTAGATTCTTTAATAGGTCACTTAACATAATATAAACTATCTGTTGGTTAAGTATTTTTTCTGGGGGTGTAGTTTAACTTTATATGTATACATATCTAAACATCTTTAAATTTTAGCATTAATAGATGTTGACCTGTCCTTATTTAGACCCATTCCTACTGAAGTAGGGGAATGCAGCTAGTATTCTGTCTATGCAAGGCCACTCTAGTAATATATATGCTTTTTGTTTCTGTTAAATGAAATATAGAATTCAGTGGTTTAAGAAAAAGGTGTGTCCCTTTAAGGAAAAAATGCTGCAAATAAAACAATTTCCAGATGTACTTGTCAGTTTCTGCAGTTTGAACAAAATCTATTTCTGTTGTTGGAGCTTTTCGCTCTTTAATAATATCTCCATTTTAGGAAAAATAAGCTTTGCTTTTGACTTTTTTTTTTTTTTTTTACAGCCAGGTTAAATAGGTTTCTTACTTGTACAGTTTACATTTTAACTTATTAATTTTTTTGTAACTACAGATTTGTTATCCTTTTAACTTATTTTACTAGTCTTTCAAAGTAAGCAGCTAATTAAAATTGTCTTTAAATCAGAAAGTCTTAGGAAATCTTCTTAATTAAAAGCACAAATGTATAATTACAAATTTCCATTTCAAATAGCATCCAAAATAGGATACAAAATAGGATACTATTTTTACTAGTATAGCAAGTACTCTTTTTAGATAAAACACTCTATATTGCCAACTATACAGCAGGGTATAAGTTAGCGTTATAGTCAGAGTGACTGTGAAATGGGGAACCTTACCACCTCTGCGGCGGTGACGTCACAAGGGGCAGGGAAGAGATGGGGCCGTGACGTTGTGGGGTGGGAAAGAGACGGGGTCGTGATGTCACGGGGCGATCGTCGATTGGCCGATCGCTGCGTCAATGCCAGTGAGTCCTGCCTGGTTTTCCTAATTTGGGAAACTGGGAAGGAGGTTTTGACTTGGACAGCCCTTTCAAAAACCAGGCTGTCCGGGTCAAAACTGGACAGGTGGCAACCCTGTAGTATAGTAATCATGCAGCAAAGTGCAGTTAGTTTGTTTCATAACTGCCCCCTCATATTGTGCCAGAGATGTGAAGCGAGAACAGCTGCCCTAAGGTGTAATGGGCTGGGGGAGGTATGAAATTTCCATAGACTGAAGCACAAATGTAAACAGTACTCTCTAGACTATGGAAGCATTGCACTTAGGCTTCTTTATCCTCGGCGTGTCCGGTTGGGGTAAGCGTTGTTGGGCTGGGGGCCACTACAACCACTTTTGGTACAAAATAATGGCAGTGTTTCATAATCAGTATTAATGGCATGCTGCTTAGTTACTGTATAAGTATCACTTTGATATAGAAGAATTTCCTCTCTTGTATTATAACTTTGAATTATTACTTTTCCAGCTGATTAAATCAGAGGCTTTCATTTTTGGGAGATCTATTGTTAAAATGTGATTTCAAGTTCAAAATGGTATTGCTAGCTTAATTACTTGTGGTAACACTCCATCTTTTTCAGTGGTACTTTCTATGCTTCTGTGCACTTCTTCACCTCAGAAACAAATCTGAGTACAGAGCCAAAAGTGCCAGTACTGGTGTTACTAGGCTTTTTCATTCATATAAACGAATGATGACCAGGACTCTTTCAGAAGTTTATCTCTATTAATTTGTTTTTAATGGAAAACTGCCTCAATGTACAGTGGCTTGCAAAAGTATTCGGCCCTTGAACTTTTCCACATTTTGTCACATTACAGCCTCAAACATGAATCATTTTTATTGGAATTCCACGGGAAAGACCAATACAAAGTGGTGTACATGTGAGAATAAATAACTGCAAAGTGGGGTGTGCGTAATTATTCAGCCCCCTGAGTCAATACTTTGTAGAACCACCTTTTGCTGCAATTACAGCTGCCAGTCTTTTAGGGTATGTCTCTACCAGCTTTGCACATCTAGAGACTGAAATCCTTGGCCATTCTTCTTTGCAAAACAGCTCCAGCTCAGTCAGATTAGATGGACAGCGTTTGTGAACAGCAGTTTTCAGATCTTGCCACAGATTCTCGATTGGATTTAGATCTGGACTTTGACTGGGCCATTCTAACACATGGATATGTTTTGTTTTAAACCATTCCATTGTTGCCCTGGCTTTATGTTTAGGGTCGTTGTCCTGCTGGAAGGTGAACCTCTGCCCCAGTCTCAAGTCTTTTGCAGACTCCAAGAGGTTTTCTTCCAAGATTGCCCTGTATTTGGCTCCATTCATCTTCCCATCAACTCTGACCAGCCACCCTGTCCCTGCAGAAGAGAAGCACACCCAGAGCATGATGCTGCCACCACCATATGTGACAGTGGGGATGGTGTGTTCAGAGTGATGTGCAGTGTTAGTTTTCCGCCACACATAGCGTTTTGCATTTTGGCCAAAAAGTTCCATTTTGGTCTCATCTGACCAGAGCACCTTCTTCCACATGTTTGCTGTGTCCCCCACATGGCTTGTGGCAAACGGGATTTCTTATGGTTTTCTGTTAACAATGGCTTTCTTCTTGCCACTCTTCCATAAAGGCCAACTTTGTGCAGTGCACGACTAATAGTTGTCCTATGTTCTTTGGACTTCATGGTGTTGTTGCTCCCAATATTCTCTTAGACAACCTCTGAGGCCGTCACAGAGCAGCTGTATTTGTACTGATATTAGATTACACACAGGTGCACTCTATTTAGTCATTAGCACTCATCAGGCAATGTCTATGGGCAACTGACTGCACTCAGACCAAAGGGGGCTGAATAATTACGCACACCCCACTTTGCAGTTATTTATTTGTAAAAAATGTTTGGAATCATGTATGATTTTCGTTTCACTTCTCACGTTAACACCACTTTGTATTGGTCTTTCACGTGGAATTCCAATAAAATTGATTCATGTTTGTGGCTGTAATGTGACAAAATGTGGAAAAGTTTAAGGGTGCCGAATACTTTTGCAAGCCACTGTAAATGCATATTCTGGCAACAATACTTTTTAATCTGCTTACCTAGAACATTTTAAAGCTATGCATACAATTTTTATATTGTAACCCGCTAATTTGCATTGCCCTGTACTTGTTTAGTTCTTCGTAGTCTATTAGCATAAATCACACAGCATTAGAGCTTTTCTGTATATGTCTAAACACAAAACTAACACAATGTATATTTGCTTTTATCCTTTTCTCTCCTCCCTATTGATGCTGCTGCTGCCTCTGCTTTTACCATCATCATCTTGCTTGCCCTTGGCTCTGGATTTCTCCTGATACCTTTCTTATCACCACTTGCACGTCACAAATAGAATAATTGTGAAAATAAAGACTCCCATGGATCATCACGTAAGTGACTTAATTGTTTTGTTTTTTTCCAACCATGTTACAATTGAATATGCAGTAAATACTTTTCCCTTGATAAATCCATTAAAGGTATACAAATTCACTGTGTATCTTGTGAGTATCTACCCTTTTTAACCCTTTAAGTGCCAAGGGACGTAGATTCTACGTCCCAGGTACCAAGGGACCAAAGTGCCATGGGACGTAGAATCTACGTCCAATGGCACTGTCGGGTTTACAAGCGCTGCGCTCGCTTTTAAAGCAGCGCAGCGCTTGTAAACCCCTCAGATCCCCCTAGGCAACGAGCAAACATAGACATACTCACCGATCCGGGTCCCCGAGCCGCACCGATCGCGTCGCCAGCCAATGACAGCAGTGGACACGCGTTGATGACGTGTCCACTGCTGTCCCTTTAAATAGCGCCGCCTACTGTCGGCTCCCTCACTCCTGCTGCGCACTTCGGACGAGATGGAGCTCCCCTGCTGCCTTCCTGCTGGATTGATCGCCCCTGATCGCCCCTGATCGTCTGCCTGCCTTGGGTAAGCTGAACTACAACTCTCTACCACTGTTTATTTTGCTTATTTCTATCTCAACTGTCTAAAAAATTTATTTTTTTTTTTTTAAATTTTTTCTTCTATCTTTGTCATTATTACACTTTTGTACACATACACACTTATTTACAACTTTCCCAAGCACACACAGACACTTAAACACACACACTTACACTTTTTTTTTTTTTTTTTTTTTTTTTTTCTTTCTTTCTTTTCTTTTCTTTCTGTCTTTGCTTTCTTTGGCAGTCTTTTTTTTTACTAAAACTTTATTTCTGATCTTGCTCTATAATTATCTGATTTATTTGGTTGCATTTTAGTGTTTTTTTGGCATTTTCATAATTGATTTCTGTTTTTGAATTATTCTATTGCACTGTAACTTTTTGTATTGCTATTGGGTGCTGAATTTGCAGTGACGTTGGTGGATCCAGGGCTCTGACCACCGATTTCATTGCAATTATTGTTCTTCTGTTGGTTTAGGTGGTTTTATTGGATTTTACGGTGTTTTATCTTTGCATTGTTCTTTATTGTGTGTTTAGTGCCCCCAAAAAGGTTGCTTTTGCAGTGACATTGGTGGATCCAGGGCTCTTACCGATTTCATTGCAACTATTGTTCTTTGATTGCTTTTAGTGGTTTTATTCCATTTGATTTCAGTTGTTCTAGAAAGGTCCAGAGGTGCTAAGATTGTTCTGGTAGTTTCTATTGCCAAGGGTTAGGCTGATGCCACACGAGGCGTAGGGCTGATTTTTTCAGCAAGTGGAAAAACGCTTGCCGAAAATTCAGCCCTACGCCTGCTACTTGTTCCTGCACCCGAATGAATGGGATACGCTCGGGTGCAGGCACGTGTAGCCGATATACGCATGAAAACGCGAGACTTTGCATTCTCACGCGTTTTCATGCGTATATCGGCTACATGTGCCTGCACCCGAGCGTATCCCATTCATTCGGGTGCAGGCAAAAAAAAAGGGGTGCATAGAGTGCAGCCCCAATATTATGCATTTTCAGGTTTGGCGGCCATGTACTTATGTGCAACCAGACATAGGTATCGTTTTATTCAGGGGAACTTGCAGATTGATGGTTAGTAAGTTTTTGGTAGTTGCCATGGAGATTTTGGGGAGAAATCTAGGTTTTTTATCTGGTTTTTCCTTGATTTCTGACCAAAATCTAGGTTTGTATCTGGTTTTTCCTTGATTTCTGACCAAAGCGCTGACTTCTGCAAGGGACTGCGGCCACAATTTTCCATGTAGAAAGAGAAGAGTGGCGTCTCTGAATAGCTGAAGGTGTGCACTTTTCGTAAATATATAGATTGTGGGGGTTATCTCACAGGTAGGGGGGGTTAACAGTGAAAAACTGCAGGTAGTGCACATAGAGCGCAGCCCCCAAAATTTCAACTGAAATTGCCCTTATGCATTGCCCCTGTTTGGGGGCATTTGGTGGCCACGTCTTTATGTGCACCCATACATATGGGGTATCGTTTTATTCAGGGGAACTTGCAAATTGAGGTTTAGTAAGTTTTTGGTAGTTGCCATGGAGATTTTGGGGAGAAATCTAGGTTTGTATCTGGTTTTTCCTTGATTTCTGACCAAAATCTAGGTTTGTATCTGGTTTTTCCTTGATTTCTGACCAAAGCGCTAACTTCTGCAAGGGCCTGCGGCCACAATTTTCCATGTAGAAAGAGGAGAGTGGCGTCTCTGAATAGCTGAAGGTGTGCACTTTTCAGAAATATATAGTTTGCGGGGGTTATTTCACAGGTATGGGGGTGTTTAGACTAAATAACTGCAGATAGAGCACAGCCCCCCCTTATGCATTGCCCCTGTTTGGGGGCATTTGGTGGCCACGTCTTTATGTGCACCCATACATATGGGGTATCGTTTTATTCAGGGGAACTTGCAAATTGAGGTTTAGTAAGTTTTTGGTAGTTGCCATGGAGATTTTGGGGAGAAATCTAGGTTTGTATCTGGTTTTTCCTTGATTTCTGACCAAAGCGCTGACTTCTGCAAGGGACTGCGGCCACAATTTTCCATGTAGAAAGAGAAGAGTGGTGTCTCTGAATAGCTGAAGGTGTGCACTTTTCGTAAATATATAGATTGTGGGGGTATCTCACAGGTAGGGGGGGTTATCACTGAAAAACTGCAGGTAGTGCACATAGAGCGCAGCCCCCAAAATTTCAACTGAAATTCCCCTTATGCATTGCCCCTGTTTTGGGGCATTTGGTGGCCACGTCTTTATGTGCACCCATACATATGGGGTATCGTTTTATTCAGGGGAACTTGCAGATTGATGGTTAGTAAGTTTTTGGTAGTTGCCATGGAGATTTTGGGGAGAAATCTAGGTTTGTATCTGGTTTTTCCTTGATTTCTGACCAAAGCGCTAACTTCTGCAAGGGACTGCGGCCACAATTTTCCATGTAGAAAGAGGAGAGTGGCGTCTCTGAATAGCTGAAGGTTTGCACTTTTCGTAAATATATAGATTGTGGGGGTTATCTCACAGGTAGGGGGGGTTAACACTGAAAAACTGCAGGTAGTGCACATAGAGCGCAGCCCCCAAAATTTCAACTGAAATTGCCCTTATGCATTGCCCCTGTTTTGGGGCATTTGGTGGCCACGTCTTTATGTGCACCCATACATATGGGGTATCGTTTTATTCAGGGGAACTTGCAGATTGATGGTTAGTAAGTTTTTGGTAGTTGCCATGGAGATTTTGGGGAGAAATCTAGGTTTTTTATCTGGTTTTTCCTTGATTTCTGACCAAAGCGCTGACTTCTGCAAGGGACTGCGGCCACAATTTTCCATGTAGAAAGAGAAGAGTGGTGTCTCTGAATAGCTGAAGGTGTGCACTTTTCAGAAATATATAGTTTGTGGGGGTTATTTCACAGGTAGGGGGGGTTAACACTGAAAAACTGCAGGAAGTGCACATAGAGCGCAGCCCCCACATTTTTAGCTGTAATTGCCCTTGTGCATTGCCCCTGCTTTGGAGTGTTTGGTGCCCATGTCTTTATGTGCACCCATACATATGGGGCATCATTTTATTCAGGAGAAGTTTGTCTTTCAAATATGCCTTTGTTAGAAAATTTTTATGAGATTTTTTTTTGTCAAATCCACATTTGATCATGCGTCCAAGTTTACGTTTTTAGAAAAAAAAAAAAATGTCATAAAAAGTTCCAAATTTCACAATGCACTGACAAAAGGTATTTGGCTTTTGAGTGAAAACTACATTGCACCTAGAAACCTGAAGGTCTGTAGTTTCTAAAGATACCAAACATGAGGGGATATTTTAGATTTACATATAAGTTATGCTGCATTAACTGTTACAAGCGCTTTTCTGCTTTGTTCTGGTGTGATATTGTACTAAGTATTGCCTTAGTTTGGGGGTTACTTCTGGACAGGAACTGTGGGGTACCACCACATATTTGGTATCGTTGGAATTGGGAGTATCAGGGCTTTTACAAACAATAAAAAAAAGTGAGTAAAATTAACTTTTCTATGGAAAAAAACCTCAAAATATACAGAAATTTTTCATAATTTTATTTTTTTTTTACATATTTCACCCAAAATACACATCATATCTCCAGAAAAGTTATAAAATTTGGTATGTATGTCGAAGCCCAATTAGTGACGAAAAAAACGATATATAATTTCCCTAGTTTCGTGGAGGTTTTCCTACCAAAAAACATTGTTAAAGTGAATGAGTACAAAATGCTTAAAAAACGTCTGGCACTGGGGGGAACCGAAATGACGAATTCGGCTGGCACTTAAAGGGTTAATGGTTTTCTTGACTTGTGTGGGAATGGCTGTAATGGCTTAAATTACAATATTTTTATTTATGAAATGCAATATAATGTATTTGCATGGTCTGTTTATGTGTACATACATACTTGTCAATGTACAGTAAGTTGACTATCAGCAAATGGTGAGGAGGTTCAAAATATTTTCTATAAATTGTTTTGATGGGAAAATATTTTTTTCTTTCTTTCACCAAATACAGTTGCTTGCCTACAGGTTTGGTTAAATGTTAAGCTTAATAGCCCTGTATTTGGCCATAATGGATAGAAGTGACCCCAGCAAATGTTCAGAATGCAGTACAGGTATAGGAGTTATATCCAGCTCTAATATACATTTTCCATAGAGTCCTGTTTAAACCACTCTATTTTTTATTTTACTGATATCTGTAATCATAACCTAGTTCTGTAAGATACTGCATACATGTTTATATCAGGAAGCAGTTCTATGTAGTTTTTTTTGGCATTGATTAAGGGACAAACATTACCAAGAAGAAATTGTGTATTGATATGCAATGTATGTCTCTGCACCACAGTGTTCCTCCAGACCACCCATATTTTTTGCCACTTAAGGTAGCCCTTACTTTGCCCCAGGTAGGCTTATGCACGGTATAGAACTTGCTTCTAAACGTACTGCACATCAGCATTTTCCTATGCCCTCAGTAACTCCAGAGGTACAGAAAAGTTTTTTCCCCTCCTTTTTCTGTTTTAATAACCTCCTTTTGCTCACAAAACAACTATGAGCTGCCCTCAAAATCCTCTAGTAAGATGATTCCATGATTCCAAAAGAATGAAGGAAACAAACTTTAACTAACTTGTTTAATTAACAAGATTATGTCATACTGACAGGTCCCCTTAACTGAACCCAGGGTGCCTGACTGAACCAAATCCCAACCCTGTCTTGTCTTCTGTATTTGGTGCATTCTGCATTTATACATACAAATACAGCAGCTATTGATAGATAAATATACAGTATTATCAATTTGGACCTATTCAACAGATAAAACATTGATTTTGAAACCAATACATGAAGGAAGCATTCCGTTATGTTTTATTTCTTGCTGTTGAATGAAAATGTTAGCTGATGTTGCTGTTCTATCGGGCATATCGGGTATATTTGACTCCTTTAGACCTCCTTGATTGATGTCTGGCTGAACATCGGGCAGGTGCCAGTCGGCAGTTTTGATTTTCCTATCAGATTGGGGACCGCATTGGCTCATTGATGGCACTTATTTATACCTGCCTTTTCATTCAATCCTAGGGCCAAACAATCAAATTATGGCGGATCTTTAACGTGCATGGCCACCTTTACTCCCCTAGCAAGTCAGCATGTTGAATTGTGAATTCCCTACTAATTGTATTTCTTATCCTTTGTTGCATTATGCACACACATTTTTTTTCTTAGTTCTGCTTGGTTGTACCTAAGTGCCTTCAGATCACTGTTTTAGCCAAGTCATGTTCTACTTTTTTTATATGCAACATGCTGCATTTATATGTGTTAGGCACATATTTTAATTATTAAAATGGAGAAAAATGTGTGAAACTGACACATGTCCTTACTTGCATTAAAAACACACGTCTATGGAAGTATTGGAGAGTATCTAAACATTACTTTTACTTTCATTATGATAGATTTGAAGTTTTGTGTTGTACACTTTATAAAGAAGGTAGTTTGCAATTTAAAGTGGACCTGGGGACCTGTCACCCAGACATAAAAAGCTGTATAATAAAGTAATTTTCAACCATGCTTTTTATAAACTTTATTTAGAAATTACAGCTGTCAGTCGTATTTTGCCTTCCCCGCCTTCTGTTCTGCGCCTCCTATTCGGCCCTGCCCTCCATACAATCTATTATTATGTAGCCAGTGCATATGCATCAGATACCCCCATTCCGGCACATACAAAAGATTTTGGGATGATGCAAAGCTTATTTTAATAAGAGTGTCCACAAATGGCGCCTGCTTGCTGTGATTTGTAAATTCCAAGACTGAAAGAAACACGATTTATATAATTTATTTAGTGTAATTACATACAGTAATGTTACAATAGAAAAGAATTTGGAATTATGTTGTAGGGCAGTGCTGTCCAACTGGCGGCCCGCGGGCCGCATGCGGCCCGCGACCCCCCTCTGTGTGGCCCCCCACCTGTCTGGCTGCTTTGATGGCTTACTCTTGTGTAAGCTTTAAATGGTATCAGTACTGTGATTAACTGGCCCCCTGCATGGTTCTCACCTCAGATTCAGGCTGTAATCCCTCTGTATTGTTTAAAAATGTAATCCCCTGTGTTTTTCACACCTTTTAATACCTGCATTGTTCACCCCCTGCAGTGTTCACACCTCAGGCTCAGATGGTAATGACTCCCATTGTTCACTTCTTCACACCTCAGACATAGGTACTGTAGGCAGAGTATGGCACACACAGCCAGCATAGGGCAGGTAGAGTATGGCACACACAGGCAGCATAGGTCAGGGAGGGTATGGCACACACAGGAAGGGTAGGGCAGGCAGAGTATGGCATACACAGGAAGGGTAGGGCAGGCAGAGTATGGCACACACAGACAGCATAGGACAGGCAGAGTATGGCACACACAGACAGCATAGGACAGGCAGAGTGCTGCCTGTGTGTGCCATACTCTGCTTGCCCTATGCTGCTTGTGGGAGGTGAACCTGGCAGGGGTTTGTTGTGGGAGTTTGTTAGCAGTTGGAAATAGCCATTAAATGGTCCCTAAGGTGTGTAATTATGTACTGGGGGTTGTTCTGCTATCCACAGGGGTGGAGGAGGCATATGGAATTTAAGGGTATATCTTAATATGACATAATTCTTTCACATATGAATGATGGTTGATATCCCCACAGTAAGGACCAAGCATTTGGGATTTTGCTGTGCTACCACCATTGTGATAAAATAGGTGTGGTTTGAAGTGGGTGTGGTTTCAAAAAGGGGAGTGGTCAAAACTGGCTAACATTAGCGGCCCTCCACCATGTATGCTAGAGAAATTCCGGCCCTCGGCACCGCAGAAGTTGGACAGCACTGTTGTAGGGTAACAGCTCCCCTTTAAAGGGATTTTTCACATTTTTATTAATCTCTATTATATTGTCAAAAGTAGAATTGCAGTTTCTTTGTTTTTAATTATTTATGTTTATTGTTCTGTAGCTCTCACCCACTGAATTTATACTGTTTTGTAGTAAATAATAAAGGGGTTGTCCTCCTTTCAGTTACCTTTTAAGTATGATGTAGAGAGTAATGTTCTGAGACAATTTGCAATTGGTCTTAATTTTTTATTATTTGCAGTTTAAGTATTTCAGTTTTTGTTCCACATCTCTCCAGTTTGGAGTTTCAGCAGCTATCTGGTTGCTATGAACCAAATTAACTTAGCAACCAGGGAGTGGTTTTAATGAGAGACTGATATATGATAACAATAATACTAGCCTTCGCAGAGTAATAGTTTTTGGCTGCTGGGGTCAGTGCCCCCCATTCGAAAGCTGAGTCAGAAGAAGGCAAATAATAATAAAAAAAAAAAACTATAAAAGATAAATAATGAAGACCAATTGAAAAGTTGCTTAGAATTGGCCATTCTATAACATGCTAAAAGTTAAATTAAAGGTGAACTACCCCTTTAATTACCGTATCATTCAGGAAGCAGTTTTAAAATTATAAATGAAAGCTGTATTATACATGGTCTGAACAGCATAACAAATAAGAAATATTAAGAACAGCAGTTATATTCAAGCCTTAACTTAGTGCCACACGCCATATTTTCAGCCTGAGGATAAGCACAGGCCAAGAATCCACCCCTACACTTTAAAATATGAAAGTTGTGCCTGCACCCAGAAGCATTGCTTTGGCTCAGGTGCAAGAACACGCAGCATATTTCAGCCCCAAAACTGCATACTTGAGCAGTTTCAGGTTTAAAATAAATGTGTTCCTGCACCCGAGCCAAAGCAATGCTTCTGGGTGCAAGCACAACCGTGTGGCAGTAGCCTTACATTTACATTGTTTGGCTGCTGGCATTACTGACCCCAACAACCAGCTGCATACTAGAAAGAGCCAGAATAGGACATCTAATCGTTTGAAAACCAAAACTCAAGTCTAGTACCATTCCCCTTAAAGTTTTGTCTTGTTTAATACTATTTATGTAAATGCTGCAATTATTTTGGGGGATGTATAAACTACCTAGTTTCACAGGTTATTTAATCAGTACAGATCTTGGATAGGGACCTGACAGCATACTCTACTGACATTTACAACTCATTCTCTCTTCTAAATTAGTCTCTCTTTCTCTGCCGTATGATTTTTCTTTGTGCTATTAATTCACATGGTAATCAGCTGCTATTTGTATCCTAACAAAGGCTCATCAAGCAAAACCTACAGTTTCCCTTTGAGCAAGAACATCTGCTTCATTCATTGAGAGTTTTGAATCATATTTAAAAACGCGAAATTCTTTTTCTTCACTCTTTTTCTTCATTTTTTAAATTTAAGATTTTGCCTTTTCATTTTCCTTCCCTTATTTCTAGATCTGAGTTCTATGTGCTTTATAAATGTACATTGCATCTCGGTGCTCTTTGCTTGCTTACATTTCCTTCAGGCAGCATTTGGTTGCTGTCATGTTGCTTTTGTTCCTCATAGTTGCACTGTGTAAGATCTCCAGCATAGCTCTAATATATGCTTTTCACTTGGGTATTGCGTGACACAACTGATGCTGTTGTTATTACTGAAAACAGTTCTTCCTACAAGTGTGCTTTGAATGTACACACTCATTGCTAAATAGCGAAGAAGCTGGGTTACAGATCTGTAAATAATATGCCAGCTCCTTCTATTTTCTTTTTTTTAAAGAGGACCAAACCTGTTTTTATTGAAATGTCCACCTTAGATAAAGATCCCCACGATTTGTACAGTACTGTAAGTAGTTTCTGCTTGTATTTGAGTGTGGTCATTATATCTATCACTCTTGTTTCTTCCTTTTTTTTACTTTCTCTTTGAGAACATAGAAACAATCCTTTTGTTCCTTTAGAAATCTTAACTTTTATGGGTGTTAATATATTTCTTAGGCTTGGGCAATGTATTTATTAGCACCTATAACACAAGTTTTCTTTACAGGATTTGAGTGCAGCTGCTTTTGTATCATATTGGAGGCCCAACTCCAGCATACCTCTTTATTATTGTTGAATATATTTTGTGCAGGTTTTGCTTTCTGCTTGTTGCTCTGTTAGTTTATAGTGACTATAGCTGCAAAAACAACTGCAGGGAGGGAAGCTAAACAGGCACAGTGGTTACAGCCATTTATTTATTAAGGGTGGGAGATTGGTATGCCTTAAGAGTAATTTGGGTTTTGAAAGTGGGTCATCACATACATGCAAACAGGGGTTTGCTGTGGGCAATGTAAAGTACCTTTGTAAATAATTATGTTCCTTTTTGTTTCATTGCTTGTAAAGGCCATGACTATTCATTTTCCTACAGCTGTATAGGATCTACCTTTTCTTGTTACAGGTATGGGACCTATTATTCAGAATGCTCAGGACTTGGGGTTTTCCAGATAATGGATCTTTCTGTAACTTGGATCTCCACAATTTACGTCAGCTAAAAATCCTTTAAATATTGAATAGACCCAATAGGCTTGTTTTGCCTCCAATTAGGATTAATTATACCTTAGTACAAGGTACTGTTTTATTACAGTACAGTACAGAAAAGGAAATCATTTTTAAAAATTAGAATTATTTACTTATAATGGAGTCTATGGGAAATGGCCTTTCCATAATTCAGAACTTTCTGGATAACAGGTTTCCAGATAAGGGATCCCATACCTGTACTAGTTACTGATTTAGTATGAAAACAGTTGACTGGTATCGGCATGCATCTGGTAAGATCATTGCAATTTTTTCCTGATATGGACTGTTGTTTATAGGTGTATATTTTTGAGTCAACGTAGTTATTCATGCATTTTTCTGAAAGTTATTCTTCTGCCTTAGTTATACTGGTTTTTGCTTGTCCTATTGTTCCTTCTGTGGCCACTGAGGGCACAAGGCCTTCAAAATTCTGGTTCAAATAGTACACCAGTAGACACAGATTAAGACACAGCACTTACCTAAGAAGGTTGGAGGAATATGCCTGTGGGTATGTGGTAAGCAAAAAAAAAGGAGTCACAAAGAAAAAGTAATCATTGCTTGTGTACTATCTGAAAGCAGTTGAACTGAAAAAGTGTTAAACAGGGGTAGTGGCTTTCTTTTTGGGTACTATATCTGTTTTTTATTTTTAAAAAATTGCTAAATGCTGTAGTGTATGTGCAGTGTTCCTTGAAACTTTCTTAACTCAGAATCTATGGAAACTATACCTTAAATCCCCAGAGTGTCATCTGTCTAGGGATATATTTATTCCCAGGACGTGGTGTTTCCATGATTATTTTCCATCTATTATATTACGATTCTCATGAGCAACATGTAGTTACACAAAAAAAGCTGCCTTTCCATATGTTTGTCATGTTGCTTCTTAAAGATGTACAAATGTTTTTTACCACTACAGTGCATATTACAAGTTCAGATCTGAGATGAGCAGCCCTTGCCAAATGATGTTATACTGCAACTTCTAAGAGCTGTTGGTTCTTGAAGGGATCCTTGGAGTTTAAGACTTTATTGAAATGTAATCCTGTGAAAAAATGTTTGTCATTTATACTGTGATCTATTTTAAGTTCTGGCTAAATTACTCCTTGGGTGATTGTGTACAACATTTTGTACGTTGTCAGATGTCCATGCCTAAATTTAGAGTATATGGCGCATCCTGGTTTTAGACTATACAGGTATGGGATCCGTTATCCTGAAACCCGTTATCTAGACAGCTTAGAATTACGGAAAGCCTGCCTCCCATAGACTCCATTTTAATCAAATTATTTGTAATTTTAAAACTGATTTCCTTTTTCTCTGTAATAATAAAACAGGACCTGTATTTGATCCCAACTAAGATTTAATTAATCCATATTGGATGCAAAACAATCCTATTTAATTAGTGTTTTTATTGATTTTTTTTTTTTAGTAGACTTAAGGTATGGAGATCCAAATTACGGAAAGACTCCTTATCTGGAATACCCTTGGTCCCGTGCATTCTGGATAATGGGTCCTATACCTGTACTCTCTCATCCCTCTATTCTTCTATCAACATCTGTATCTGAGTCTTAACCTAAAAATAAAAAATATTTTAAGGACCATGAAAAAAGTTAGTTTTTTTTTATAGTAGTTTTTATATAGATTTATGCACACCATCTTTGTATCAACTTTAAATCACATATGGGTCACACTTTTATTAAATCTATATAGAAAGGCTCCTTCTAAAAAAAGAAAATTAATATAACGAACCAGGGAATTTTAAGAAACTTTTGTTAGTAACCCTTAAAATAGTATCAAACATACCAGACAGAATGGGAATAAGGAGTAATAGATATCCTTTAACTGGAGTGCTGTGTTTCACTGACATGATAAAATTGACACAAATTAAGTTTACAGCAAGTCTATCTGCTGTATCGCCAAAACATAAATGCTCATTTTCTAATTGATTGTATCTGAACAATATTTGATTAATGTAACACAGTATACATAAAAATGTAAGTGTTCTCTATGGCAGTGGTATGCTCACCTGACAAAACCTGTGGGTTGGGACAGGTTGGGGGGTGATTTGGGCTGGGTCAGGTGCCTTCTCCCCAGCTCTTTCCAACAAACTACTTTTGTCAGAAGCCACTGCCACCCCTTTAATTGTGATATCAGAGGTGGGTAGGTCAGACTCAATTGCGTTGAGTTGAGCCAAGTTCGGAAGTGGCACATTAGAATTGGTGCAGGTCAGCAAATTACTACTGCATGGGGAAAGTTGGTGGGTGTATCAGGACAGTTGTTTTTTTTTTTAGATACACAGGTACATTTTGTCTATCCTGTTGTCTATTTCTATATACATTGAGCTGTTGGGAAATGTTAGGAAATTGTTTGACATGGTTTTAAACATATTTTGTAGTAATGTCAAGGATTTTTAGTTTTATATATTTTAGAAATTTAATTTGTTTTAGATAGAATTGAAGAATTAAAACCGATTGCAGTTTGATCTGATTGATCTTCAGATTTTCTTTTTTATTTTAAGGTTCAGTTCTTAAACCAGTAGATGGAGCCATACACATTCATACCTTTCTCCATATTTTTACGCTAGTCCTAGTTTCCTTGTTGAAATATAGCCGTTTGCTGTGACTCATAGCAAAAATGAAAGCAACAATAGACAGGTATTTACAGGAAACAAAACCCTTGTTTGTTTAACTTACCGATTTGGAAGGAAAAAACAGCGTTTGTGTTCCTCAAATACGGTAGTTGATTAAGAGCATTTAGCCAAACACAGGCAGATGTTTAAACTTTTCTTTGCTCCCCAAAATTGCAGATTTCAAAATTTATGATGTGTGCTCCAAGGGTTAATAATAAAACAATTTTGCAGAACAGTTAGGACAAGGCAAGCACTTTTTGATAGTAAGCATTAGTGGACATTCCTCAATACTCTTAGTTACAGGTAATAAACAGAACAGCAGGTATAAAATGAGTGGTATGTACGAATTTAGTATGAATAGTAAAATTGCTATTTAATCTTGTTTATGAAACTGTGCTACAAGTGCAATGGCCTTGTTCAAGGAAATTAGTTTGTGTTTCAGGGTATATATTAGTTATGAGCTTGTTGATAACTTTGGCACCAGCACCTAACCCATACCTGCTCGTTCTAAACCAGTGTCCAACCAAGTTTTTAAAGATTTTTTTTTTTTTGGCCTGGGTTTAAGGTTTCCACCTTACCCCTTTAAGGGCTCATACAGATGGACATTTCACCATACATACTCCTGCAATGGCATTCTCCTCTGTTCCACTGCAGGGGAAGGCAGGGCAAAATGCAGCTGTTCCTTCCCTGTTGTGCTATACTCACACAGGCACTATGTAAGCGCCAAAATACAGGTGAAACACAGCATGTTGCTTTCCACCTGTGTTTGGCGCTTACATGCACCTGTGTACGTACAGAATAGGAATAGGAATAGGAAAGAAAGGGCTGCATGCTACAGAATGAACTATGTGCAAAAAAACAACTTTTGTGATGCTCCTTTAATATGGTAGTTGATTAAGAGCATTTGTCCTGACACAGGCAGATGTTTAACTTTGCTTGGCCTAACAAAATTACAAATCTTAAAATGTATGCTGATGATGTTCTTTAAAGGTTAATAAAATCATTTGTGCAGAACTTTTAGGGGCTGCACTGGGCAAATCCTTGAAAGAGAAGGACCTTGGAGTCCTTGTAGATAATAAACTTGGCTGTAGCAAACAATGCTAGTCAGCAGCTGCAAGGACAAACAGCGTTTTGAGCTGTATTAAAGGGGCATAGATTTGCAGGAAGAGAGGGTCATTCTTCCACTTTACAGAGTGCTGGTTAGTTTGGCCTAGAATCTTCCTGAACCCATATCTAGAGAGAATTTTTCAGGTTCCCACATTTTTGAGTGACATTCAAGTTACCTGTGAGCACACCCATAATGCCATTAAATTAAGAGGGATGATGCCAAGTGTTTTGTCGTGCACCTACTGAGCCTGAAATCAATGGGACACCAAAATGCCTTGAATTGCCCAATTCGTTGTTGCCCTTAACCATGCCTAAGCAGCCAGTGGTTTAATTGCAGAGTAGGCACAAACTTATTATCAGCTCCCACTGTGCCGCTGTTGTGTCCATTCACAAAGTCAGGAAAGGGTTGTCTCAACATTATAGGAGTTTTGGTTGCCTAATATGCCCTTAAAAGGGACCTGTCACTCAGATATTATAAGCTGTTTAATAAAAGTCCTTTTCAAATTAAATAAACATAAACCCCATTTTTTTTAAATTATAATATCAGTGCCTGTTATAAAATTTGAAATCTCAGCTGTCTTATTTCAACTTCAAGCAGAGAATCAGCACCTTGTAGTATCAGACTTAGATGTTACTGCACTCCTCTCTTTTCCCCTCCCTTCTCTCTGTCTATAATTGTGTATTCTGTGCATGAGATACCCCTTTCTGGCACATAAACAATAGTTTGGGATGTTGCAAATCTTGCCTTAATAACAGGTTCCAAAAAATGGCACCTGCCTGCTTACTTTAGTTTAATTAAAGTAAGTTTAAGTAAAGTGTTATTTGCCTGACTGGCACAATAGAAAAAAAGAATTATGTCTTGGGGTGACAAATGCCCTTTAAATCACACTATTTATACTTGGAATCTAGCTGCACAATTAAAATAAGATGTTACTATGCTCCCTACTTAGCTCTGGTTTGGAAATATTGAAATTTTCTTTGTTTTGTTAGTAGCTTATACATGTTGGTTTATATTAAAAAAAATAGAAGCTGAAAGACTTGCTGCTGTACAATATTTTTGAAGATTTAAATGCACAATAGTGATGAGCGAATCTGTCCCGTTTCGCTTTGCCATAAAATTTGCGAAACACCCACGTGGTTTTTTGTTTTCTTTTTTTTGTCACCTGCATCTTATTTTTGTCACCCATCTTTTTTTGGTGTGGCTGGGCCAATTTTGACGCGACTGTGTCCATTTTTGATGCGACCACAACTTTTTGGACGTGCTACTAATTTTTCCACAGTAAATTTTCACAGAAGTTTTGCGAAACAATGGCGAAACGTGGAAATTCACTGCGAATCTGTGCCTGGCAAAAAATTCACTCATCACTAATGCACAATTGATGTTTCAAATCAAATAATGTTTTTTTTAAGAAATTGGTGCCATGTACTTCTCATGGCAACAAACTGTTTATTTAATTGTGTATTAATGGTCTGTAAACTTGTTTTAAATATGTGAGGGTTAATAGTGTCGTTTTTGGTTATAGACCTATATCTGGAAGGTTTAAGGGTAAAGTATACATCAATATACACCTTTTTCAACATGAGCAAAATAATTGGCACACATGCTGAAAGTATATTTTTGCTTTTTAATGTATAAAAATTGATTATTTTTCTTTTTTTATTTTGATTTTTTTTTATTTTGATCTACCACCCTGATGTAGTTTTGAGACAATGAGCTTGCTATAAACAAATGACTTACTATCTGCTATTGTTAGTAGCATTAATAACGTATGCAACCACCACAATAGATAATAAATTCATACTGACCTTGTTAAAGATTGTAGTAAAATAGTCTGCTCTCTTTTTATTCTACCAACTTTAAATTAAACACTGTTGAAAATGGCTTGGATTGGGCTGAATCCGGAATTTGGTCCATGTGTCAGTGTTATTGCTTGGATTTCTAGAGTCTATAGAAAAAGCAAAAGCATATATAACTGACTAGATAAAAGAATATAAATTGATAGCACCTTGATGGTAGATGTTATAAATATCAATGCTGTAAATATGTATGTATATGTTTTCAATAACCTATTTTTATTTATAGATCTTGTAGCAAATAGTGAGTCCCCACTGATCCTACCAGCAAAGATGAGCCAACGCCAAGGTAAAGACGCATACCTTTCTCCAACCAAAGATTTGGTCCAGGCTACACTCAGTCCCGGCATTATCCACAGCCATGGTAAGATCTAGTTCCTTTAGAGTTTTATTGTTTGTTTTTTTGGTTTTTTTTTAAGTCTACTTATTACCACTTCAGATTATAATAAATTTGTAAATTAAATTCTGCACCTCATCACAAAATAGCATTTTCATTAAGATTAATGAAAATCATTTATGTTACCCAAGGATGTAATTGCTAGAGCACTAAGATGAATAACTGCATCCCTCTTAGTGCTCACTTAGCAAGCACTTTTGCACAGGGGTGAACTGTGCTCTGCTCCTCATGCCAGATTGATGAAAAGCTAGCACAATGAGCATAGGCTGAAGGAACAGCTGAGCCCTTTCCTTACCACCCCCCACCCCATTTATCTCTTACCAATACAGAGATTATTAATGCAGTGAGTACTGTATTCTAGGGACAAGTGTCACGTCTCTCTGCTATTGCCTGCGGCAGGTATGAAATGCAGAACACAATGTGCAAAGTGCAAAAAATGCCGTATTGCAGGCTTTTTTTTTTTTTACTTTTCACACTTCATTCTGCTTTGTAAATTACCTTTAATATTCACAATCTGCTCACAGTAACTGCCTGGTTTCAGAAATACCTGTAGCATGAAAAGTACTCATACTGGATACACATCTCTGGCTACAATGACTTGTTTTGTTTTGTTTTTGCTGGGGTGGAGAATTGTGCTAGAAGCTACTGAATGTTGCACATTGAAATAGTTGTCAGAATGTCAGTGCAGCATTTCTGTGAGTGCTTATGGCTGTATTTACATAGATCTTTCTGATAAAGCTTACTTTGTTTTTACCTTTCTTTCTCCTTTAATGCATTTTCACATTTAATCAGTATTCATGTACACTGACTAGTAAATTTGTGTATATAGTTTGCTTACTGTACTTGAACAAGAATTGCATAAGTAGTAAAATGGGTGCAGCTTGTGCCTTCAAGGCCATGGGAGTGCACAACCTCTAGTTGAGTGTGATCCAAGTGGTTTTACTTACCACCTGCTGGACCATGAGTTAAGTACAGGGATCCTGAACTCACAGTATCTTGCACCTTATGCACAAAAAATTGATAAAGGGCACGCATGTAGGTTAAAAAAAACTTTTTGTACAGTGAGTTAATTGATGAGTAAATATGGTTATCTCTAACATAATGGGCATACATTTTGGTCCATTTTCGCTTCCAGCATAGTTGCCTCTAAAAGAAGATCATGTAAAATCCAAATCCACTGTGTTTTGGGGTGCCTTGGAATTTTGAGGGCTCTGTGTGTGACTTTTTTGTGTATAGATGGACTTCGTATGGACTTTTTTCACTTAAGATAAATGGTCAGTTCACCTTTGAGGTATATTTTTAGTATGTTTTATAGTATTAGTAGGTTTTATAGTATTTGCTGCCTTCTGAATCATTTCAACTTAAATAGGGATTACTGACCCCAGCAGCCAAAAAAATCTATGAGGCTACAATTTTATTGTTACTGTTGATTTTTATTACTTTTCTTTTAGGTCCTCTACTATTCATCAATCCTAAAAAATAAGTGCCTCAGTTATATACTTTATATACTATATATACTTTTCAAAGACTTTCCAAATCCCCTTTAACAGCTCCTCATTAATGAATGTGAGCCAGGTGTGTAAACCACAGGCTCTCCACCAAAACTTAATTGATTAATCTTGATTGTAGAGATCTTAGGCTGATGCCACACGTGGCGTAGTGCTGATATTTTCGGCAAGCGGAAAAACGCTTGGCGAAAATTCAGCCCTACACCTGCTCCTTGTGCCTGCACCTGAATGAATGGAATACGCTCGGGTGCAGGCACATGTAGCCGATAAAGGCATGAAAACGCGTGAGAATGCAAAGTCTCGCATTTTCATGCGTATATCGGCTACATGTGCCTGCACCCGAGCGTATTCCATTCATTCGGGTGCAGGCACAAGTAGCAGGCGTAGTGCTGATATTTTCGCCAAGCGTTTTTCCGCTTGCCGAAAATATCAGCCCTACGCCACGTGTGGCATCAGCCTTAAAACGAAAAAGTCCTTGAGTACTTTTTCATTTTAAGATCTCTACAATAAAGACAAGTTTTAGTGGACTAAGGAGTGCGTACCATTTTTCCTTCAATTACTGTTCCTCTACTATTCATACTTAATTATCTCATTTAAACCACTGTTTGATTGCTAGGAAAATTTGGATTCTAGCAACTAAATAGCTGCTGAAATTCCAAACTGGAGAGTGGGTGAATTAAAAGTGAAATAATTAAAAAAAAAAAAAAAAAAAAAACACATAATAATAAATTATGTTTATATCTAAAAGTTAATTCAAATGTGAACAATCAATTTAAAAGATTTTCTAGAATAGGTAAATTGTAAAAGTTGATGTCTTGCATTAAAAAGGCCAGAGGTAAAAATGTCAGGTCTCTTTAAAAAAAATCTGACATAAAAAAGACCATGTAAAACATTGTTTTCTAAAATAAAGCCAATTCATGAAAAAAAAATTTCTAGTACGAGTATTGGATCCGTTATCTGGAAACTCATTATCCAAAAATATCCGAATTATGGGAAGGCAGTCTCCCATAGACTCCATTTTAGTCAGATATTTTAAATTTCAAATAATCATTTCCCTGTTCTCTGGGAACTTGTACTTGATTCCAACTAATATATAATTAATCCTTACTGGAAGCAAAACAATTCTAGTAGTTAAATGTTTAAATGATGTTTTAATAGCCTCAAGGTATTGAGGTCCAAATTACCTTAAGACCCCTTATCCAGAAAACCCCAGGTCCCAAGCATTCTCTATAAACGGTCTTATACCTGTAGTATGTGCCACTGGAAAATACAGTATAGCCATTTTAAGTACTATGGGCAGTCCCTGGCCTCAGTTGAGGTATAGTGCTCACCCACAAGTTAAGGACGTGCATCTATGTTAGGTCACATCAGTCAACGAGAAAGGGTAATGTTTAATGATGCATATATAAATCAGTTTGGTAAGATTCTATAACAGGTAACCTATTGTGATATAAATAATCTGTTGGTTAAATATTCATTCCAGGCGTATAATTTTCATTTAATTTTATTTATAAATGTTACATACAAATAAAATAGAGTGCCCCGATCAGCTAACATTTTAACATCCCTACTGACTGATGCAACTGGCTGATCTAGGCAGAATCTTTGTTGTGCTGAATCATCTACTTTTAAAGGGGAAGGTAACCTTTGCATAACTTATTTTGAAATTATTTTTTATTTTGAGCAGTCTCTCTATTTTACCCGGTTTATTTTTACACTGAACTGCTCCTTTAATAATAAAGGTGGCCAGATATCGGTCGGGGAGGCCTGTTAGAGGGCCCATAAAAATTGTTAGCTGAAGTGCGCCTTTGTATGGCCACCGTTAAAGAGGCGGTTTACCTTTAAGTTAACTTTTGCCTTCCTCTGTTAATAGCTTTCAAATGGGGGTCACTGACCCCAGCAGCCTGAAAACAGTTGCTCTCTGAGGCTACAACTTTATTGTTATTGCTACTTTTAATAACTTATTTTTCTATCCAGGTCCTCTCCTATTCATATATCAGTCTCATATTCAAACCACTCCTTGGTTGCTAAGGTCATTTTGACCCTAGCAACCAGATGCTGAAACTGCAATCTGGAGAGCTGCTGAACAAAAATTTAAATATATTGAACTAAGGGGTGTAAGGGGTGTAAAAGTCTGCCTCTTAGCAGGGGTGGGCCAAGCCGACCGGGCGCCCTAGGCAACCCGGTCGGCCAACTCCGCCCACCTCCCCGCCCCCCCGAACGGCGCATGCGCGCCAAAGCACAGGAGGCGGTGCAGGGGGGGCGGGGCGATTAGATCGGTCATTGCCTCCACCGCTAATAACAAGCGGCGGAGGCAATGACAAAGTAGCACTAGGGGTAGGCAGGAGAGGCTCCTGCCTGGCGCCCCTCAATCGTTGCGCCCAAGGCAGCTGCCTCTTCTGCCTACCCCTAGTTCCGGCCCTGCCTCTTAGTACTCATAAATATTTTATACCTAAAAATTTGTGTGAAAGTTTTTGGTTTTTTTTTTAAAAACAAAAAAAAAATTGATGCATTTATAAAGCATTGTTGTAGTCCTTATGTTTGAAGGCCATGTAACACAATCAAGGATTTACCAATTAGGAATACTTTACTGATTTATTTAAAAAAAAAAATAAAAAAAAATTACTATAGGTTTGCATTCAATAATAACACCGCTTTATAACTAAGAATGACTTTGCATGGTATAAAGTGCTGGGATTTAATTGTCCTTTAGAAATGTGGCCTACAGTGTATTAAAAGCTATTGAACAGTGAGTAGTACCAAATAAAAAAAATTGCCTGTAAAGTACCCATTAGTGCTATGGGCTCTACATGAGTCCTCACATACACTTGGTAAGGTAGCCCTCTGAGAAAATGTGGCAAGTTTGTCGTAGAGGTATGGCATCTGTTTACCAGAATGCTCAGGACCTGGGGTTTTCGTCTAAAAAAAATAATTTAAACATTAAATAAGCCCATTAGGCTTTTATTTTTTTTTATTATTACAAAGAAAAAGGAAATCGTTTAAAAACTTTTAAATTATGCAAGATGGTCTTCCTGTAATTTGGAGCTTCATGGATAACCAGATAATGGATTTTATACCTGTAATTTTTTTCTGTAATTTATAGACCCTAAATAATTGACTTTCATGACTGTTGGGCATGATATGAGAGACATTATCTGATTATTATCATTACCTTATGCAATTTGTAAGAATGACACAGCAGTGTCTTATCACTGTAGTGTTACAGAAGCACTTAACATAGCATGACACATGGCACATGGGTACTCTGCATTTACACCTTTAACAGTACAGTACTGGAATACTTCTCTTCACACTTGTGAAATTATAAGGAGATTAGCAAGCGATTTTGGCATAAATAATAGTAATGATAAGCTTCTCTTCCTATCTCCTTCCATGATTACATAACTAATTAGCAATTACATATATTTGTTTAAGATGTTTAAGATTTCTACAGATAACCATAGCTGCTAGCTAAGTACTTTGTATACCTCTGCATTCTTTCTAATTATGGACTGCTATGTTTCAGGTGCAAATTTGCACCTGAGCAGTAACCCCTGGCAACCAACCAGATGTTTGCTTTCATTGTTCTACCTACAGCTGGCAGAAACCCAATCACTGGTTGCTATGGGTTACTGCCCATGTGCAAATGTGCCCAATGTTTATAAATTAGCACAAATGTGAGCCCTCCTTCCACAGGATTGTAAAAACCTCATGGCATATGGGCATGCAGTTGTCCTTTCTGGGAGAATAGCACAAATAAAAATAATGCTGTTTTAGCTGACATCTGTTTCCCATTCACTTGATTGGGAAATGCACAGCCTGTGGCAGAAGCCTCTGCTGGTAGACAGATATCTATCAGGAAATGATTGCATCAGGATTTCCTAGATATATCTGCCTACTGGTAGCATTGCTAACTGTTGGAAGCATGTTTCCTCTACAAGTAAAGGCAAAAGACCATAAGTCTTGCTAATCGCTGTCGCAAAGCTCTGTATGTCATGAACCTTACGATTTATATATATATATATATTCTTTTATTTATCTAGAATTGACTCTGATCTAGATAAGTTGAAGCTTATATTACATTTTAATTTTTTCATTAGTTCTTCTATTAAATATACATAAGTTCTTTTTATAAGAGAAGAACAGAATCTTCACTTGTGTATGTAAATAATTAGGAAGGAAATGTCTTGCCCTGCAGGAGATAGAAAGCATGGAAAATTAGATTTTTCTATGCTTTCTAAACTCCTGCAGTGCAAGATCATCTGAAAATGTAAAAATAATTTATAATTCCTTTACATGTTGTATTCAGCATCATCTTTATCCTACTACTGCCTGCTTCACTGTCAGCTTAATATATCAGCAGTGTGCGAGTGGAAGAAATATTACTTCAGAGGCGCTGTATCTGACCCTTTTGCCCTATTAGGCTTGTGCCAAAGCACAGTCATGTATATGCAGCCTGGCTGATTGGCTGGGAAATGTGAGCAGGGACGAGCTCCACGTATCTAGGGTGGGAGGGGCCAGGAAAAAGAAGACGAGAACAGGGAGCTGAGTGTCTAGAGAGTAAAACCTTATCTGGAATCACACAGATCTGAGGCTTGATATTCTCTCCTCCTGGAAATACCTCTCCATGGTAATCTGCCCAGCTCATCAGGTTAATAAGTACTGGAGAAGGAATTCTTTACAGAAATGCATGCTTCTCAGAGCACCACATTAGCAACACGAATACCCTAATGTTTGGATTCAGTGAGTCAAGCTGCTAAAAACTGAAGGCAAGTATTTGGCTAGAACAGCTTGTTGATTCAGCCGTGTCTGCTTATTTGCCAACACAGCTGCAGTGTATTCATTTGCCTGCAAGAGGAATCTTAGTTGTGCGTTTGCATGGTGGGTTTGTGTGTTCAACTAAGTTACAGGTGCCTTTTCCCTGGTCTGTGTAGGATTATGTGCTTTACAGCTGAACTGTCAAACACCTCATGAATAATATGGATTGACAACAAGCTAAGACGATTTTGTAGGATTTGGTGTTGTGTTCATATTTTTGTAAGTTAAAACAGAAATGCGGTCTCTTTTTTTTTAAGTTTGGTCCAAGATTTTAGGACTTGCTGGCAAATGCTGATATAACTGGAAGCACACAATAATGTCTTAGCTTTCCTTCAGTGGTTCATTTAAATTAATATTCACCACAGGTTTGTTTTCACCAAGCTTATTATTGATGATACCAAACACAGGGAAGGGATAGGTAATATAGTCCATTCTTTACTGTATAAAGATTTGTTCATTAAATAATTACTGTTGTACACTGTCATATAGGCATGAACTAAATAGTTGTCATTTAGATTGTTTTCTACCTGTTTGGTGGTAGACTTGGCCCATGTCTGATTTGTATTCCAGATTATTGTTCATGTTTACAAAGGTTTATGGGTTGCACTAAAGAACATAACAAACAGTAAGCTACAAGGCATCAGAAGCATGTATACTGAATTTTAATCATTATGATTATGAGAAAATAGATAATCTTCTTTGTCCGTGCCTGCTTATGTCTGGGGCATCTTGATGTATGCAGCCATTCTGCTCTCTAACTTTAATATTATTCCCCTTTTGGTTGGATTGATTTATGGGAGTTATATATCTTTTGAAACCTTTTATTTGTTTAGCAGGATGCCCTTCATTTACATAATTTATCAACAGTGCCGGCAAAGAGTATGCATTTTACCAATCCATACCTGACCATTTATTTCATCCTGTTCTATTACTACACGAGGGGACGAAAGACATCTAGTTCAGGATTTAAAGGGCACATCTTAAAATATAACTTTTTATAATGTTATTAATGGCTAGAAAACTGTGATTTAACAGTTTTCCACTTGTAGCCATGCAGTACTTCCCAGAAAACAATTACAGGTATGGGATCCCTTATCCGGAAACCCGTTATCCAGAGAGCTCCGAATTACGGAAAGCCCGACTCCCATAGATTCAATTTTAATCGAATAATTAAAAATGTTTTTTCTCTGTAATAATAAAACAGTACCTTGTAACTGATCCCAACTAAGATATATTTAATCCTTATTGGATGCAAGACAATCCTATTGGGTTTAATTCATTTTTTATTGATTTTTTTTTTTTTAGTAGACTCAACTTATGAGGATCTAAATTACAGAAAAACCCCTACCTGTACTAGTAAATTGCCAAAGCTGAACACGTAGCACCTTCCAGGACTTGCTTCCAGTTAAAGTGGTGATCCTATTCTGAAATATTTACTGAGCCTGCAAACCCTGTCAGGCTCCTTGTTGTTCAGTCTGGTGCTCAGTTGGGGAAATAGGCACCCCGCTGATATCACAAAACAGTCTCCCCGCTTGGTATTGCCTTCATATGCAGGGGGCCTTAGAGTGTACTGGGCCCAGTACAGCCCCAATTAATGACTAATTTCAATATATCTTGGTAGATTAGGTCAATTTATCAATGTTTTGGGGACCTTTAATTGAATTTGCTGTTGGACCAATTAACATTTAGTTACACCACTGGTTCTGCAACATGGATCCTAACCTATTCTTTGTTGCTTTAGTCCAGCCTTTTGGCTTATATGCATTTCACAGCACTTTTACCATATCTTCCCCCTCTATGTTATGAATGCAACACCTTTGTCTTAATGTTCTTCATACCCCAGCAGTAAACCCTAAACTGCTGTTGCATAAAACTAGACCAAACTGTGTAATGCTATTGCACCATTATTTGCCTTTAGTGCTGCATTTTTAATTTGTTTAGCAAATGCTGTTTGTTTTGACCATATTAATATAAACAAAGGCCTTAGTAGTAATGTCTGGTATTTGATTAAGCAGATTCTATTAGTCTTTGTAAAAATGCAGTCACTCAAAACGCTTACTTTAAAGATCTAATGTGCTTTGCTGTTTTCATTTCAAAACCCATATAAACCTATTAATGGAATATATAAAACTGTCAATATATTGATCTTTTTTCACTAGAGCTTTACAAGGTACATTTGCAGTGCCATTAAAGAAGCTGTTTGCGATGTAAATACGTCTTGCAGGTTGTAAAAACAACTAGGCTAGGATTGTATATGTGGTCCATATTATAAAAGAAAAAGCTCTGTGCCTCACATTCTGAATTGCATTCATTATTTTGTTTGGTTTAAAGTGTCATTATTCACTACCACCTTGGCCTGGCTTCTGTGTAGATCCATACTGTACAAACATTCATATGTAACTGTTAACTGCTTTTCTGGTGGCAAAAAAACACACACACACACCAAAATATTATGATGAGGCTCTATCTGAAATCTTCCTACTTTGTTTTGTTCTTTATTCAGATAAATATAGCCGTACTGTATTGATCTGCATGAGCTTGTGAAGGGCATCTGTTGCAGAAACATGCTGGTATGATAGTACTGTATTATGTGACTAGCTGACCAATACTGTGGAGCAAAGACTTAAAGGAACAGTAACACCAAAAAATGAAAGTGTATAAAAGTAACTAAAATATAATGTGCTGCTGCCCTGCACTGGTAAAAGTTGTGTGTTTACTTCAGAAAGTCTACTATAATTTATATAAATAAGCTGCTGTGTAGCCATGGAGGCAGCCATTCAAAGGAGAAAAGGCACAGGCACATAGCAGATAACAGATAAAACACTATTGTATTCTACAGAACTTATCTGTTATCTGCTATGTACCTGTGCCTTTTCTCCTTTTTTCCAGCTTGAATGGCTGCCCCTGTGGCTACACAGCAGCTTATTATATATATCATATTAGTGTTACTGTAGCAAACAAAATCAACACTATAAGGAGAAATGCACCTAAACAATAACTATAAACAAATAATTAAATATGCGATCATTCGGTATAACTAATGTTAAGGTAAATCAAAGATAAGACCGTACCAAGTACAGCCGAGGACCCAGGTGTGAAAACCCCGGGTCAATCACCAGATCCAAAGTATATAAAGTATATAAATGTTCATATGTGCATTGAATATGCTCACCGCAGTCCAGAGATGGTCCGGGTGCCCAAGGCCCCGAACCCGCAGCCAAGGGAGAAATCCAAATTTGTAGCGGTAACGCTGAACACACCGGACAACAGGATATACTTCTAAAACTAAATCTTTATTCATCCATTAAAATAAGGAAAACGCCTGACGCGTTTCGTACACAAATGTACTTAATCATAGGCAGGAAGTGAAGTAAGAACATGGGAGGTTTTTATAACAGAGTAAAGAAAATTCAAAGTAGACTTAACTATGATTGACATCTCAAAACCCGACCCACTTAACATAAGATTAAAGGAAAACTAAAGATCGAAAGTATATCCTGAATACAAGGTAACTAAAATCATTGATAAAGTCAAAACAAGTTAATATGAAGTTAGTCTATTAAAATTAGAATTAATCAAAAGGATCGAGTATACAAATAAATAAATACATATGTATAAATTATGAAAGATTATAATATTTAATCAATATAAAGTCAATATAAAAAAAGGCTCTTAATTAAACACTCATATATACATAATGTTATTGTTTAAACATAGCAGCTAACGTCGAAGATAGAGTTCAAACCATTTGGATGTCGTGTGCCTAAACGAAAGATCCAATTGACTTCCAGCCGTAAAAGTTTCTCATACCTATCTGAGCCTTAGATCCCAACCTAAGAAAACTACTTGGTTATCTACTAAGGGAACCTATCCTTGTGGCGCACGGAGGTGCGTCACTTGTGCATATATAATACCGTCCGTTACATTTCAGAGTTCTGTATCAGGCAGATCCTTTAATATGTGGGCATATGCCAATTGTAATACGCAGTACGTTGTATATCTCTTGACTTGTTCAAATTGTAACATCCAATATGTGGGCTGTACAATTAGAGCACTAAAATGCAGGATGCGTGAACACATTAGCCACATAATAGCGAAAGACAGTCATAGTCCCATATCTCGACACTTTGTTCAATGTTGCGAATCTAAAGTATCTCATTTACAGATACAAGTTATAGATAGAGTTTTGTTAGATGAACGAGGCTCAGATAGGTATGAGAAACTTTTACGGCTGGAAGTCAATTGGATCTTTCGTTTAGGCACACGACATCCAAATGGTTTGAACTCTATCTTCGACGTTAGCTGCTATGTTTAAACCATAACATTATGTATATATGAGTGTTTAATTAAGAGCCTTTTTTTATATTGACTTTATATTGATTAAATATTATAATCTTTCATAATTTATACATATGTATTTATTTATTTGTATACTCGATCCCTTTGATTAATTCTAATTTTAATAGACTAACTTCATATTAACTTGTTTTGACTTTATCAATGATTTTAGTTACCTTGTATTCAGGATATACTTTCGATCTTTAGTTTTCCTTTAATCTTATGTTAAGTGGGTCGGGTTTTGAGATGTCAATCATAGTTAAGTCTACTTTGAATTTTCTTTACTCTGTTATAAAAACCTCCCATGTTCTTACTTCACTTCCTGCCTATGATTAAGTACATTTGTGTACGAAACGCGTCAGGCGTTTTCCTTATTTTAATGGATGAATAAAGATTGAGTTTTAGAAGTATATCCTGTTGTCCGGTGTGTTCAGTGTTACCGCTACAAATTTACTGTAGCAAACACACCAGTTTTACCAGTGCAGGGCAACAGTGCATTATATTTTTATTACTTTAAAGCTCTTTCATTTTTTAGTGTTACTGTTCCTTTAAAATAGACAAATTTTACAAAAAGTTTTATCAATATCTAACATTAGCTGTAGTTTTTTTTTTGGCTCTTTTAATTTACCTTTTTTTAAATTCAGTACTCCAAATTCACAAGCATTCACTGATTATCTCACAGCAACTGAATACATAGTAATAGATTCCCTAACAAAAGCACCAAAACAAGTGACAAGTACCAACATACCATGACATCATGTCATTTATTCAGCTTAGAGTCAGTCAGTCTCTAGAACTCCCAGGTTTACTTTGAAGAGAAAGTTGATTAGCGACTTAATAAAAATAATAAACTTGTTCTTGTAGAAATGCAATTATTCACTGTCACAGTACAGAATAATACAATAAATATAAGTAACAGTAATTGTAGTAAATGTCTGTATTATTTTCAACCATGCCCTTTCGCAAAGTCTTTGTAAATTAAATGTGTATTCACCTAGATCTCCTCTGAAAGCCTGCATAGTTTCATTGGATTACTACAGTGGTGATTCTTGCCAACTTTCACTTGCTTAGTTTCTTTTAAAAGGATGATGGTAAATAAACCCTAAATCATTTATTGGGGTTATTGTGAAGGTGTATGTTAGTGGACAGTGTCTCTTAGTTATTAGTACTAGGATGTGTGCCAGCTTATTACAGACAACTGTACACAGTACGGTGGATATTATCCAATGCTTTACTTTTCAATTTCCCTATTAAAGGAAGTGTTTTCCTACCAGGTATATAACTTGTGCACACCTCCCATACCCAAACCACACAATATGTATTGCATATATCCCCTCCATTTGCCAGCACCATCTCATCTTCCTAAAAGAAATAGCAGCTTTCACCCGGATGCCATTTTCCCTCTCACACATCTTCAGTAAAATTTACATCTGGAGACAGCCAATGTGCGCTGCAGGCTTACACAGGCAGAACTTACTTTGATAAAAAGTTCTGCTTGCTTTCAGCGCTGTAATGGTTGAGCTGAGCCCTGGGTAGGAGAAAAGACATGTTTCTCCAGCAGAGTGCACAGCTAGAGCAGAGTATCTAATGGAACCAGCTGCTGTCTCTTCATTGGCTGCTAGACTAGAGGGTGTGTTTGGCATGCTCAGGTAGCCAAGAGCCAAAGTCAGTTTTTAAGGAGGGGGGGTGCAAGTGTGTTAGAAAAGGAGAAGGAATCCTAAATGATTAAGGAGATGCTGCAGCCTTACTATTATTAACCTTTGAACAGCAGGAGTGGCAGGTATTTTAAGATTTCCAAGATGCTGTTTTTTGTAGGTGATGTTCTTTATTGAGGTTAGAAATACTCTTCTCACATTTATTATAAATTGCAGCATTTTTCCCATAGACCAGAAAATGATCTTATACAAGAGACAAATAGCTTCCTAATGTGACAGTATTCTGAAAGTGGGTGTTTGACAACAGCTGCAAAGGCACTTGTTTATCACAAAGAAAACCTATTATGCTTTTAAGTAGCCTTATAGAATCTGCATGTATGATATTTGTGTGTGGTTGCTTGTGTGTGTATGTTCTGTGGCCCTGTACTGTGCACTCATATTTGTAAATTGAAAGTCGTAGCTCCAACATTCTTATTCTGACCAGCTTTCCATTTGAGAACTGTAACCCTCAACAAACACTTGGCCATGAAAGAAGAGGGCCCATTGAGGCGCAGGTCATGTGCTGGGGTCTCACCTGGGACCTTCCTCCCGCGACCTGATGGACGGAAGCTTGTCAGAAATGCATCCTTTGGCGGATATAATGAGCTTTCCCCTGCTCTACCAGGTTTGTTTGCTTTCTCATTCCGTTTGTTTCAAAGGAACTAGGCCTGTAAATACAACTAAGGCAATTATTTAGGCTTAGCACTTAAGTGCACTGCTCCCATTATGTGTGGATTTTGCCAAATGATGACACCTCTACAAAAGATTTGGCAGAAAATTGAATTGCATCCTAATTTCCAACTTGCAATCTTATAAAAGTGAAATTGCATCATTTATGAGCAAAAACATACTGCCACCAGCTTTACCACACTTTAAATGCATATGACATGACAAGTTTAAGATCAAGATCTCAAAACATTTGAAATCTTAAAAAAAAAAAGTGCTAGGATTTGGCTGAATACCAGACTTTACTCTATTTTTTCATGTTCAGGTATGGAATCTGTTATCCAGAAACCTGTAATCCAGAAAGTTTTGAATTATGTGAAGGTCATCTCCATAGACTCTATTTTATTCAAATAATTCAAAATTTTAAAACACATTTCCTTTTTCACTGTAATTATACAACATCACCTTGTAGTTATTCCCAATAATTAATCCTTACTGAAGGCAAACAATCCTATTGGATTAATTTCATTTTTAAATTATTTTTAAGTATGGAGATCCAGATAACAGAATGACCCCTAATCCGGAAACCCAGAGGTCCCGAGTATTCTGGAAAATAGGTTCTATACCTGTATTATTTGACTGAAGTATGTGCCATCACATCAGTTGGAAAGTTATTTGTGGCACCTTGTTTTCATGCTCCTTTTCTTATGATTTGTCCAATTTTTTTAATGATATTACCAAAAAGGTAATCCTGACAATGGTTGTTTGATAAGCAGCTATTCGTGAATTAAAGTACTGATGATCACTGCATCGTGTAATTGAAAGGTTCTTTTCATAGTACAACTATAGGACCTGTTATCCAGAATGTTTGGGACCTGGAGTTTTCCGGATAAGGGGTCTTTCCACAATTTGGATCTCCATAGCTTAAAGGAATGGGAAAACATTGTTTTGTTTTGTTTTTTTTGAAAACTCATCAGTTAAAAGAACTTCTTCTCCGGCATAATTCTGCATTGAAGTCTTTATATATATATTTTCAACAGCTATTGTAATGATATTCTAAGGTTTGACATAATTATGTCTCCTTGATAAATCTTTGAATGTTTGCATTTGATCAAATGGTTTTGCCATTTTTTTAATATACTGTTAAAATGTAGCCAGTGGACGTTGAATGGTTAAATTTATACATTTTGTAATTTTTAATGATTTAGTATTTATTATACAGAACCCTGTTCATGTTTTTTAGAAAAGCTATACAAAAAAACCCTGTTCATGAATTTGTAAAACAATTTCTTGATATGTAGAGAGTGGTATATGCTTTTTATATGGATTTTCTAATAAAAATGTGATTTTTGATTTTTTTAAGCCCAATAGATATAAGAATAGCACCCAATAGTAAGAAATCCAAGTCAGGCTTGGGACTCCTCCAGTTACATGGGAGTTGGAGAAACAATAGGTTACCTGAAAGAAGTTCTAATGTGTAGCTCTGGCTCTTTCTGATAGCTCAGACTTGGGCACAATGCACTGAGATGGCTGGCTGTATTGGCTACCAGTATAACAACTGAAGAAAAATACATTTGTTGGTTCAAGAATAACATTTTAAATGGTAGAGTGTATTATTTGCTATGTAAACAGTGTAATTTAGAAATAAAAATGCACCATAAAAATCATGACAGTATGTATGCCTTTATGACTACTAAAAAAAATGAAATAAACCATATAGGATTATTTTACCTCCAACAACTATTATTTATACTTTAGTTGAGATAAGTTACATAGTACACTTTTATTATTGCAGAGAAAAAAGAAATAATTTTTAAAAATTCGGATAATTTGATTATACCGGAGTCTATGGGAGATGGCCTTCCTGTAATTTGGAACTTCCTTGATAATGTGTTCCGGATAAGGGATCCTATACCTGTACTGCAATTTAGCAGTTTACACAATAATTAAATGCAACATTTCTTGTCTTTTAAAAGACAAGGAAACCCACAAGTTCTGTTTACCAGGAAACTATTGCTCCATCCTTGTTTTTCAAATCACTTATTTTTCAGAAACTAACCCTAAAAGGTTTTACCTTTGCTTTTCATTAGGCGTTTGGTACATTGGTTTGCGGTATAGTGCCAGATCATGGTCATTTAGGCTGTTCTTTAATGGTATCTGCCTGTCGCCAGAGGTTTTGAATGCCTTCTCAATAGAAATGTACATTTGGATCATTCATATTGCAAGTGTGAGGAAGGACTGGAAGCCTTTTAGCCTTGCAATGATTTAGCATTTTTACAGTGAAAGTATTGTATGCGCTGTGAGGATTGTGCTGCCTGTAGATGGGACAGGATTATTAGATCTGTCTATAATATAAAGAGACTTGAGAGCCTGTTTCTTTGTTCTATATAATTTGCTTTCACAACAGCTTCAAGAAAGAAGAAAACACTTTGGTTTGTTGAGGAGTGTAAGAGGTGGTTGATCTATTAAGCACTTTAGACTCCTGAAAAAGAAGCGGTGGTAATCCTGATTTTCATTAAATCATTCTTTTTAGCAGTGTGAATGTGGGCAGTATCGTCTTGAAATTCCATATTTCTTCCTAGATTTCTTCTGCTTCTCTAAAAGTTAATCCGGCCAAATAACTTCTACAAGATGTTTTGCCATACCATTAGAAAATCCTTTATTATATTGAACTTGTGGCAAGATATTCATTAAAAATGAGCAAAACAGTCTCAGTGCAATAACTTATATTAACCTATTATCACTTATATAAGACCAGTCTGCTGCAGTTCATATATTCTCAATAGTTTTCTTTTGTCCCTATCAATGAGCTTCAAGTTGCAACCACAGTTTTTCATTGCTGTATTGACATGATTTTTGAGACTGGTCTTTTTTACAGTTATCTTTATTAGTTTGCAATGTTGCTTTGAAAAGTTAGTTATCATGTTTAGGCTTATTGTGTAATGTAAATACTGACAAAGGGAAAAAATACAATCTCCTTGCAAATAGTAGCCTGGTTGGACTCTTTGCTAACTTACTTATTAATATCGCACATCATATTTAATATTTAATCAATAATTTAATTCATAATTTAATTAATATTGCACATAAATTAATGCAAATAAACACTAAAAAGTAAAATAGGTAGTCTGCTGTTTGGTTTTGTTTTTAAAAGCACTTCAGCAAATTAAGCTCCTTCCTAAGGCTAATACAACACCAAGCTGATTCTTTGCCTGCGGATAAATGCAGGTCGAGAACTAGCCCTGCATCATCCTACCACTGTGCCTGCACCCAGAGCCACTGTGAGTGCAGAGACATATAGTGGACTTTGGCGCTCAATGTATAACTATGCACTTTTCAAGATCTATTCCATTTGATTGCACCCAGGCCAACACAGTTGCTCTAGGTGCAGGCACAAGGGTAGGCTAATCAGAGCATAAAATCAGCCTGTTGTGCCTGTAGCCTAAAGCCCACAGCTAAAACAAAATAAAAGTCATGTACTGAAATAGCTAGAGCTCAATAACTTTACCACTACATTTCTAAGAGCATGGAGAATGCAGAATTTTACATTATATTAAGTTGGATTAGCCCATGGCAGATTAAGCTGAGCTAAGCACATTAAAAACCTTCTCTGCAGAAACATGTTTTAAATGCAAAGTCAGGAGCAACATTTTAGTCAGAGAAGTCTTCATTCTAAAAAAAGCTTTGAAAATTACTTTTATATGAAATAGAAAAGTGATGGGCTTAATAATTATAGTTTATGGGAAGATAGCAATTATTCCTTGCAGCACTGGGGTCCTGCATTATATTCCAGTTTGGGCACAATCGACAAGGAGTCTGTATGTTCTCCATGGGTTTCCTTCCACCCTCCAATATATACAGGCCAGTTAATTGGTTTGTGAAATTACTGACCCTACTGTGGGTGCAAGTGAAGGACATTAGATTGTAAGCTCCACTAGGCATGGACTGATATGAATGATGTATAATTTCTTTAACTGTGTTGCATAAATGTGTCTGCGCTGTATCAAAAACAGATAACAATCACAATACACACACACACTCTGGCACTGTAACCTTTTAACCATGAGTCCTATCCTGGATGAGATTTTTTGTGAATGCTTATAAACTGTCATAGCTAAAATTTAAATCTATAACTGGGTTACTGATTCAACAGTGTTTTCACATAGAAGTATGGTTGGTGCATACTGAGGGGGTCTCAACCCAATGTTGGAACACAAAGTAGTGATGAAGGCACTTCAAGTGCAATTCACATACATAAAACTCTACCATAATGATCTCTAAATTAAATAAATGGTGAGAAAGTGCAAAACCAAGACACCATTGCTGGAATTTGTTACATAGCTACTGTTTCTAATAAAGCAAGAGCAAACAAACAATTTGTACATAGAAACCTACAGTACTAAGAATTTTGCTTAAGAAGGCAATTTTAAAATACAGATTTTAAAAATTCAAAACTTAAAATGAATAGCTATTCTTTAAAGACAGGGAGAATATAACCCTCAGACTGACATTTTCCTGTGCATAAGGTATTTAAAAATCTGTCACAGTTCCAGGGAAAGTAAATTTGCTGGATTAAATGGCCAAAAAGCTTTGATTGCTGAAAATTTAACAGCTGACCGCTTCCAACTAATCAGGAGCATTTTTAATGCCTTTAAAGGATATGTAAAACTTAAAAATAAATTTGCTAAGGTGCTCAGAGTGTCCTTCTAAGTACTTTTGTTATATATGTTTATATATATATGTTTTTATAATATATATTACTCTGTTCTCAAAACACTCTCTTTTGGCTGTACTGTCAAAAGAAGTAAGCAGCAGGTGGCGCTGTTATGACAAAATCAATTATATTATCAGCTTATAAACAGTTTATAAACAGCTTAATAGCTTTGGAACAAAAAAATATAAAAAGATGTAACGTACAATTTAAATTGGCATAGAAGAGTAATTATACTGTCATTTTTTGTGAAGTAGATTACAGTAGCGTATTGTTCACCAGAACATGGTCAATGGATGCAGCTCAGGAGTGGCAGCCCATCTTTGTATTTGCAGCCCATCCTTGTCTTTGCTGAAATTTAAAAAAAAAAAAAAAAAAAAGCCACATGTAGTGTTGTGCTTAAATGGAATGTAAACTGCAAGATATGAATTCGTGTAGATCCTATATGCCTGTCTCCACTGCTGGTATTCGAAAATGAGTAGCGCCTTAAATGAATCGCACTGGCTGTTAATAGAAAATTCATTCTATTTAAAGGAGACATATAGCATAGCTAAAAGCTCCTCCATCTTTTACACAATAATGAATAATATTAATCTTTTAAAAAAAAGAGCCATTTTATGGGAACTCCCTATAGATCCTCCCTGGTACCAGTCCATGTTTCAGATGAGGAGTGGATGTATCCTAACGGTCCCTGCCAAAAGTGGAGTAGGAAAAGAATAGCCAATCGCAGCCCTGCAGTCACACATACAAAAACAGGCTTTAGTTCCCTATTAGGTCAGCCTAGTTGCTGATTGATTCCTATCCTATAGTGTAGTGTGCTGAGTGCCACCCATTTCCCCTGCACAGCCTGGAAAAGGAGGCAGCAGGAATGGAAAAGATGGGAGGGGCAAGTAGAGTTTTGGGGGGAAAATGTCAATTAACCAACTCTAAACACTACTGTTCTCAGCACATTTCTTCTATATTTAGATGAGTATAATGCACTGACACATTCTTGTTTGTCACACAATATGTTTCTTAAATAATTTCATTACAGAACATCATGTACTTGTTTTGGATTTATGTGACTCAATCCAATGCTGATAGTAGTGCCATATTCGTGATCTGTAAAATATTAGTATTTTTTTTTTTTTTTTTGCCATTTTAGCATCTAGGCCCCATTGCAGAACTACTATATGCAGTGAGATGCAGTGGGCACTGATGTCAGATATTCAGGCATGCCTTGGAACTATAACATTGGCACTGAGACACAACATTGGTTTGTTTCCCAGCTATGCAGTCTCATGGAGGCTCCACTGTATCCTATTATTGGGAAATATATTTAATTGTGTCACATGGGTGCTTTAAATTAGCCATTAGCCATAATAGTTACAAATGAGACTAAATAGTTACAAATAGAGACTAAATCTTAACTTCAATTTTGATGAGAATTAAACAATTTGTGTGGTATTGCTGTTAATACTGGAACCCATTACTAGCTTGTCTTGGTGCCCTTTTGAAATGTCAAGGAACAAGCAAGTTTTCCTTGTAGCCTGATGCTGCACAGATGCACATTGTCTTTGCTGGCCCATAAAGTGTGCTCCCTGATTGCTGACATTCCTGGCATAGTCTAGAGAGTTTTCCAGCCTTTTGTTGAACAGACATTCTTTTTAATAGCATTAAGAAGCATTTTATTCTGTATGCAATTGTGTTGCCTGTGCATTTATTAGCACCCTCATTGCTGGTATTGTTCTTTTGTTTCTTCCTTCTGAACAGACTATTGGTACCAATTATCAATCAAATAATTATCAATCAGATGATAAGCTGTCATTTTGGCAGTGTCGTTCTGAAGATTATTGCAAAGAGAAACTTGCTACACATAAGCACAATCTGTCCAGCATCTGCCCTTGCCTTTATCTGACATAAGAATCTACACAGAATGTTAAAGGATTTCTATAAATATTTTGGTAAATCTATTTAGCTAATGATGTCAACATGTACTTATTATTATTGTTATTAGCATGTATTTCTAAAGAGCCAATATATTTCATGGCACAATGTACAATAAGAGGGTTTATACATAGAGAATTACATACAAACTAACAAAGCAACCACTAAGCAATACAAGAGGCAAAGAGGACCCAAAAGAGCTTGCAATCTATAAGGAGAATGGGTTGAGACACAGTGTGGAAATGGGCAAGATTAGAATTAAGTAAGGTGAGAGAAGTATCACAGGGTATTGCTTTTATCAGCACACTGAAGTCGTGCTAAGCTAAGAGTGTAAGCTTTTCTTATAAAGGCAGAAAGATTGGGAGAACGTCCGACAGAACGTGGGAGAGAATTCTAGAGAAGGGGTGCAGCCCTTGCAAAGTCTTAAATGCGAGTGTGTGAGGGGGTAATGGGAGAGGAGTTGAGGAGCAGGTCATTTGAAGAGAGTAACAAGCTAGCTGGAGAGTATCTAGAGCTGTGATCCCCAACCAGTGGCTCACGAGCAACATGTTGCTCATGTTCTTAGCTTGAGGCAAGTTTTGGAGGCATAAGAAACAGGTGTACTGCCAAACAGAGCCTCCTGTAGGCTGCCAGTTTATATAGGGGCTACCAAATAGTCAATAACAGTCCTTATTTGGCACCTTTAGGAACATGTTTTATGCTTGTGTTGCTCCCCAGTCCATTTTACATTTGAATGTGGCTCACTGGTAAATAAGGTTGGGGACCCCTGATCTAGAGATAAGTCTACTGGCAGCAGTCTCTGGAGGGGAAGGCCAATTAATTGAGAGTTACAGTAGTACAGGCTTGAAATGATGAGAGTGTGAATAAGAATTTTGGGTGATAAATAATCGTATTTTAGAAATATTTCTTAGATGAAAGTGACATGATTTGATAATTGACTGGATGTGTGGGAAAAAAGGCAAGGCAGGGCAGAATCGAGCATAACCCCAAGGCATCGGACCTGGGGAGATGGGGTGATAGGTGAATTGTTAACTATGATAGATACATCTGGAAGGTTATGGGTATTGAATGGATGAAAAAGAACCAATTCTGTTTTAGAGAAGTTTCATTCATGGTAGCGTTGGGACATAGGGGCATAAGAGATCCACCAGGTGATTGTCAGAGAGCAGTAGCGTTTTAAACTAGGCGCTCAAGTAGTTTGGAGATGAAAGGGAGAAGAGAGATAGGCCGGAGGTTCCCAAGATTGGAGGGTTTTTAAGAGAGGCTTTTTTTTCAGAATGGGGGTGACAAGTGCATGTTTTAGTTGAGAGGGAAAGATTCCAGTAGAGAGTGAGAGATGAATATATGTGTTAAGGCTTTAATTAGACAGGGATTAGCATTGTGGAGAAGTTTGGAAGGAATCAACCAGTTTTCCCAGAGGTGGATTTAATTGTTGGTGGCTAGCTTGAGTGCCGATTTTAAATTGGTTTTGTAGGACATCATTGTTTGAATGCTAGGACTGCTGTCTAATAACATACCTTTTGTCTTATTAGTAAATATAAATGTGTAATACTACTACTTTTCAGATTCATGAAGGTTCAAGATTGGCTGCCAGTGAAATTGACCATAATATATGTACGTCTGTATGTCATAGGTATGGTGTGGATGTATGGTATCTCTGATTCTAGCTCTTTTCATTCAGCTTTGGTTATTAAAGGGCCACTAAACCAAAAAATGGGAAGGTTTGGTATACATGTAAATATTAAGTTCTGTTAAAGTACAAGGAAAGGCAAAGTCACTTAGGGGTGCCAAAATGTTAGGCACCCCCAAGTGACTTTATTCACTTACCTTGTACCCCGGGCTGGTGCCCCTGTTAGGAGAAAACAGCACCAGCCCGGAGTACCTGTAGCGAGCACTTTCTCCTTCCTACTCGCGCTGCTGCTGAATGTCCGGGACAGGCGCATGCGCAGTAGAGTAAAAAGCCGACTTCTCTGTTAAAGTTCGGCTTTTCACTCTACTGTGAATGCTCGCGCAGCGAAGGAGGAAGCGCTGGCAGCTACCCCGGGCTGGTGCTGTTCTCTCTGAACAGGGGCACCAGCCCAGGGGGTAAAAGGTAGGCTATTGAAGTCACTTGGGGGTGCCTAACATTTTGGCACCCACAAGTGACTTTGACTTTCCTTCTCCTTTAAGTGAGTGACTTACCCTGCACTGGTAAAAAAAAAAAAAGTGTTGACTTCAGAAACACTGCTACCTAAACGCTGTGTAGACGTTTACATTACATAACATAAACTGTGGTGTGGTTTTGTTCTTCAGAACTAAAAAAGGACATTAGGTGCCCCTCACCCAATTAAATCATTTATAAATATTATTTATTAACAGGTTCTGCATTGTACAGAGATAACTTGTCTGCTTGAATCCTTGAAAATGGCATTCATGCAAAGGTTCTGGGTGGCAATGCAACCATCTCGGCAGTCTTATCATTTCATTTTAGATAAACAGCAATACCTTGGAGCATAAAGTCTCCTTTTCCTTAAGCATACGGCATGGCATGGTGGTGTTTTGACAGCCACTGTGCTCTAAGACAGATGTGCTGCAGTCACCCATAGCAAAACCTATGCCTATGTAGACACAACAAAAAACATTCTTTTTACCTATTGTTTTAATTATATAAAATGTATGTTCAGCACAAGTCCTATTTATTCAATTTATATTTTGTAAGGGGGTACACTACCCCTATAAAGGTCACAAAGACAGAGGTAGTCTGTGGATGGAACATGAAGATAATATGACCTCTCCATGTTTACAGCTAGGCTACTGCCTAGGGAATTGTATTGCCTTTCAGGCAACAGATATCTATTTATATTTATATTTATTTTGATGTTTGTAGCTATTTTAACAAAGGGAAAAACAGCACTCAAACAACATAAGCTTCACCATGTCTCAAGCAATGTACAGATCAATGCTCAGACCCGCTTTACCCACGAGGGAACATTTTCTTTTTATTAGATGTTTTTGTCTTGTTTTGTTCTCCCAGTACTTGTGCAGGTGTGTTTAAATAAACCCCTGGAGTATGTGTTATTCAACTGAGAGTGAGCAAAAACAGCTGTCGTTTGAGAGTTTGGCGACCAGGCATCTTTAAACAAATATTCTTGCATTATTATACTTTATGTAAGATGGTGTTTCTAATTTATACATAAAACAACTCTTTTTAGTTTGAGTGAAAAATCCTTAAGACTGTACTTATTCTTGATTTAAATCACCCATTATAATAATTAAAATGGTATTATATTAATCAGAACACATAGCTGTAATAAAGTGGGAGATATTACATCCTTACTGTGAACCCTGTTCATTTTTTATTTTTTTTTATGATCCAGAGATAAATATGGACAAAATTGCTTGCTGGAGCTTTTATTAACTAAAATTTTCCAAAAGGTTTACTGCGACTGCTTGCATCATACTGCATATCATCACATGAATACTGTCATGGGAAAACATGTTTTATTTTCCAATATGCATCAGTAAATAGAGATTCTCCAGCAGACTCCTGCATTAAAATCCAATTTTTTATTTTTTTTCACATGGGGCTAACCTTGTTCTTTATTTCCCAGTGTGCAACAGCCATGTGACCTGTGCTCTGATAATCTTCAGTCATACTTTACTGCTGCAGTGATATCGCCCCCCTCCCTTTCTCCCCGGCAGCCTATCAGCAGAACAATGGGAAGGTAGCAAGATAGCAGCTCCCAGTAGATATCAGAATAGCACTCAATAGTAAAAAAGTTAGTAAGTAAGTCAACATTGGGACTCCTCCAATTACATGGGAGTAGGAGTAACAGTAGGTTACCTGAAAGCAGTTCTAATGTGTAGCGCTGGCTCCTTCTTAAAGCTCAGACTCAGGCACAATGCACTGATATGGCTGCCTACACACCAATATTACAAGTAAAAAATAATACATTAATTGGCTCAAGAATAAAATTTTAAATGGTAGAGTGAATTATTTGCTATGTAAACAGTCTAATTTAGAAATAAAAAGTACACCATAAAATTATGGCCTCTCCCTTTTTGGAGCACTAGGTTGCCCACAATATCTGGCATACCTGGTAGTGGATAATTCATATTTGGGGCCCCTAGGCTACACTTTGTACAGGCCCCCCTTCAAAAACTGCAATGACACTACAGGAGTGTGTGTATCTCTTTGCTCCCCCCACCCCCTTATTATCATTGACCCTGCTGGAACTGGGGCTGGCTAGAAATGACAGGGCTGCCAGTGTATGGAGGGGTGCCTTAATTGCTACATTGGAACAGGGCATTATTTCTCTAGCAGACAGTTGCCATCATGATTACAGGGCAACTGGCCTTACCCTTCTTTGGCAGTGCAATGTGGTCATACGGAGAGCTTGGCTGAACTAGAGCATGCATGCACACCAAAATTATAAGTAAAACTCTAAAACAAAAGCTATGTGGACCCCCCTGATCACAAGGGCCCCTAGGCTATAGCTTAGGTATGCCTAATGGTTAATCCACCCCTGGGCATCCCCTTTCCGAAAAAAAACCCAAAACTTTCTGCTAGCCAGAGAGAAAGTGACAGTACTCTTTCTGGCCACTCTTAATTTCAGACGGAACCCATTTATGGAGTGACCCACGCACCCTTGTTTATTATACTGAATATATGATGTGTCATCCTTCACATGCTTGTACAGTTGTAGTGTTGTATTAAAGCTACACCAAATGAAACTATCATCAACATAAGCAAATGTAAGTATGTGGCATTAACATTTATTTATATCACTACTATTCTAATTGCAGGAGCACTATAAACTATAATGAGAATTGGATATTGATTGCTGATAAAATAAGACATTTGTCTTTGGCTGTGATCTACTCAAGGAGAACTGTAGCACTATCCAAAGGGCAGTGTCTAAGAATATTGTCGTCCATGTTTTCCAGCAATGTTAGATGAATGACACTATATCTCATTCTTAAGATACTGGAAAGGAAGTGGTATTGGATGGCTGTGTGCAAGTGTGCAAATGCAAACTGATCACGATACAGTGTCAGTGCCATTTCAAACATTTTTAAATGTGATTTAAGGAGTTTTACTTTCTGATTCATTGACTTTGCATTGTAAAATGGACTTTTATAATAGTAAAGATTTTCATGGTTGTGCATGTGTTTGGACAGTAACTACAATAACAACTAAAGTTATTGCCTTAGCACCACGTTTATTCATAATAATGCCTTTTGAACAAGCATAGAACAGTATAGAATACTCTTCTTTTTTTATTTTTAGGGTTTGATAAAGGCAAGGATGAAGTCTTGCAAAGCAAGGAAGATACTTCTATTTCAATGTCAAAGAGCAAGGTAAGCCTTTTTCTCTGAACCATACCCAAGCCCACTTGAATTCTGATATAGAAATATGCGATACAACATGCCTATTAGACTTTCAGACTACTCATTTTGTATCTGTAGTTGGCTGAAATCACAGTGACAAAAGTAAGGTTTCATTATTTCTCATGTACATCTATGATACATCTATGATACCGTTGTTTGTAATTTTCCACTAAGCACTTAGCATGTGCCTTATTTAGGGAATAGTGACACTCAAATTGTTACACCAAAATTGCTATATACTGCATTTTTGCTTTACCTGTGTGTGTTATGATTGCATCAGATTTCAACAGAGCTCTATGAAGCTTAGTGCTGCTGTATCCATCTGTGCACTCACATTTAATTGGCAGATATTATAATCAGTCTGACTGTAATCAGTGCAAAAAGACAGGTCTAAACAAGCCTTGGAGAGAGGATTTATTATTAATACATTTATAAATACATTGTTTACAGTGTAACTTTCCTAGTTTGTCTATGTATAAGCATATATTATTATTGTTATTATTATTATATGGGCTTATTGACAGAGGAGACTGATGTTTTTATTTGTAAACCAAGTTGTGTACTGTTTCACTAGCACAATATTGAGACCCTGTTCCTTCTTGAGCCTGTGATAAAGACTGGTAGCACCCAAAACTTGTAAGCCATTTAGCCTCTGATTTTTTTTAACTGAACAAATAAAGATATAATTTTTAATAGAAGATTGCCTGCTGTCCTTAAATCTTTTTTGTTTGGGCATCCCACTCCTTCTTGAGCCTTTATTTGCTATTCTACTGTCCCAGTAGGGTTGGTTAAGTTTTATTTGTACCATAGTTTCATTACCCATAAATATGTATATTTCTGCATAGTTTACACTCAGGGGAATTCTCTAAAAATGCTTGTATGGAGCAGAAAAAAGGATCATTGTTCAAGAGCAGCACCTCTGACCTGAAGGATGCTATGTTTCAGCCATTGTATCTCCACGCAACACTCTCCATTTTCTGGAGTGTAGCACTAGGGAGCAGCAATGCTCTTCATGTCAGTTTGTTGTTTACATTCTCCCCAATAATTAGTTATAATGCACATATATAGTAGTTTTTAAAAGTTTGTGAACCCTTTAAAATTTTCTATATTTTTATATGATTGGGACCTAAGACATCAGATTTTCAAATAAGTCCTAAAAGTAGATGAAGAAAATCTAGTTTAACAAATGAAACAAAAAGTATCATATTTAGTCATGGATTTATTGAACAAAAAAAAAGTTTCAATAACATATCTGCGTGTGGCAAAATTAAGTGAATCCTTAGGATTGTCATATAATTTGAAGGTGAAAAGAAATTTTGGTGTTTTCAGTCAATGGGATGATAGTCAGGTGTGAGTGAGGGACCTGTTTTATTTAAAGAACAGGGATCCAGCAAACACATTTATGGATGAGTATCAGAGGTGTCTGAGGACCTCAGAAAAAGAGTTGTTGATGCCAGTAAAGCTGGAAAAGGTTACAAGACTATTGTTAAAGAGTTTGGACTCCACCAACCAACAATCAGACAGATTGTGTACAAATGAAGGAAATCCAGGACTGTTGTTACCCTATCCAGCAGTGGTTGACCATCACTTTGAAAATCAGATGATGATGATTAATATAATTTTCATATAAAAATACAAACAATTTGAAAGAGTTCACAAACTTTCAAGCACCACTGTATGTGTATTATAACTAATTACCTGAACTGATTCTAAAAGGTAACTAAACCCTGACATCTATATAGTTACTAGATTGTTGTAAAAAGGCTTACTAAAACACTGCAAAAACATGTATGTAGCCAAAGATTTTATTGGGCCATGTCTGCAAAGTCTACACCATAATAACTCACATTATAAAGTGATGCTGCCCATGGTGCAAAACCATTAACCAGTAATATGTCAGCTGAGTGTGGCTTTTGGGGAAGCCACTTAACATGATTTTGCATTAATAGATATATAAATTTCTGTGATTGTTCCATACCTTTTCCCCTTAAAAACAATTTGCTACTTTTTTCTCCTTAAAAGGATTGTTCTCTTGTGAATTAACTTTTAGTATGATGAAGAGAGTGATATTCTGAGACAATTTGCAGTTGGTTTTCATTTCTTTGTCATTGTTGAATTATTTTGGTTTTTGTTTAGCAACTCTCCAGTTTGGAATTTCAGCAGCTATCCGGTTGCTATGGTCCAAATTACACTAACAACCAGGCAGTAGTTTAATCAGGAGACTGAAATATGAATAGGAAAGGTCTGAATACAAAGATCAGTAATAAAAAATAATAATAAAATTGTAGCCTCACAGAACATTTGTTTTTGGCCGCTGGGGTCACTGACCCCAATCTGGAAGCAGTCAGAAGAGGAAGGTAATTATTTCAAAAAATAAAATAAAAAAATAACCAATTGAAAAGTTGTTTAAAACCACCCCTTTAAAAATGTAATTTCTAAATGTCATCTTATATAAATATCTCAGAATATTGTTTTAGTTGACTGATTATGATTGTTTTTCTCTTTTTTATTTTTTTAACTCTTCTCCTTTTCTTGACAATATATTTAGTCAGAGTCTAAGTTATACAATGGTTCTGAAAGGGATATTGCTTCTGCTTCAAGCAAACTTACGAAAAAGGAGTCTCTCAAGGTAAATTACACTTTATGTTTTTGTCATTGATTAAAATGAGAATGATGTTTAATTCAAATCAAATCACATATCTTGTATTGCAGTCACTGCATATCATTTCTTTCTTGCATGTTCTATTATTGATTTGTTGAGTTTGCCAGACCAAAGTTAAATGGTAGCATCTGTGTAACAGTACCATTTTATTTTGTTTTGCTGAAAAAATTACTTGTGTTGCTCACATACATTATATTGTTGGCCCCATGCTGTATAAATAAATTCCTAGAAGTGGCCTAGTAGGGCATCCTTATTTTATTGCATGTCCTGCTGCAAGCCAAATGGTAATTAATAGTTGTGCTTATTTTACACTGAACACTATTATTGCTGGGGATACTGTTTTATAATTCAGTTTTAATGTATACAAGACATTTATATTTCTTTCATTTTCTGTAATCACTGGTTAATCTTATATTAAAACATTTTGGCTGTCATTTTATAGTGCCAAAATATCTGCTTAGTGCAAGAGATGGTAATTAAATAGTTATGCACAGGAAAGCATAGAGATTAGGGCCTTATGATCAAAGTCTTTAAACTTTATAACTAGATTTGTAGAATGTCTGTGCAGGCTAGAATGGAAAGATGGAAATTTGTTGGCATTATGCCACAACTAGCTTTTAGAACAATAGCATACATTGGTGTTTTGCATTGCAAGGTATTTTCTAACATTTTTTTTTACCTGTAGCAAAGGCAACCTCCATTTGGTGAAAAAAAACTAAATGTGCCATTGCCCTTATGCATATATATAACAACATAAAGAGGGCCCTGCTCAAAAGAGCTTACAGACCTTAGGAAGTCAGGTGTAGTTTCTGCAATCATTTTGCCTGAACTTGGGAAAGATTCATTAAACTGCCCAAGCTGTCAACGCACTTCCTGTATAGTCCATTAACCTCAGGACTGCTGACTGACACATTCTGAGTTACATCTGTAATACAGCAGCCCTTTAATGACACTTATAGGTAAAAGTATTACATTTTAACCTCAGTTGCCTCTTAGATTCTCAAAAGTTACACATAAAGGTGGCTTACCTAAAGCCCCAAATTCTCGTTGAGGTTTTACAGATTTTTCCGCAACAAAATATCTTGCCATTTTAACAGTTGTTTTTTTGTATGTGTGCCTTTCTCAGGTTCAAAAGAAAAACTATAGAGAAGAAAAGAAGAGAGCCACAAAAGAATTGCTTAGTACTATCACAGACCCATCGGTTATTGTCATGGCTGATTGGCTAAAGGTGAGCGTGTCATTACCAGCAACTCCTTATTATGTAGTCGTGCTTCCAGCATGTATGTGAACATTTTTTATACTTAATGAAGAACAAAAGCTTTGTAAAAGTAGTTAGGGTGATTGCACCCATGGAGAATAGTTGCCTGCAATAAGTCTGCTCTATCACAGGCGACTAATCTTCTGTGAATGTGTTTCCACTGTCGAAAATGTAAATCACCGGAGGGAAAACATACACATCACTGTGCTTTTCTGAAGCTGTGCTTATTTGGCTTGCAAGGAGACTTCGGGCGACTTTGAAATAATGAAGTAACACGTAGGTTTTCCCACTGGCGATTTACAGTTTTTACTAGTAGGAAAACATTTTCAGGAGATCAGTCTCCCGCAGTAGAGAAGATTTATAGCAGAGCACTAATCTCCATGTATGCCATCATCCTAATTGTTGTGCCTAGGAAACTTTGGGTGATTTTGTAAAAACAAAGTGATGCGTTTGTTCCCACCCACACAAAAATGTCATAACTTTAAACCAGGGTATGGGAGCTTGGTCCCTCCTAGTGACTTTGGGAACACAAGTAACAGATGGGTTATGGAGAAAGTAGAGTTACTTCACCCTGCTTCAAAGACAATAGATCAATCAAAGTGGTGAACTGAGAAAAGAAACATGAACTTGTTATTTGCAGTGAGTTAATATAGAACACTGCATAGAGACCAATAATATGTGGGGTGCTTGTAATTTAGCTTTTCTTGTCCTTCTTTCTTTCTATCTCTCTCTCTATGATAATTTAGTCTGCTCTGTTTATCTAGCTAATTTCCTAACCTATCAATTTACCTTAAAGATACGTGGAACTTTAAAGAGCTGGACAAAACTATGGTGCGTGCTGAAGCCTGGAGTTCTGCTAATCTACAAAACTCCCAAAAATGGCCAGTGGGTTGGTACAGTGCTTCTGAATGCTTGTGAAATTATTGAACGTCCATCTAAAAAGGATGGCTTTTGCTTTAAGCTGTTTCATCCTCTGGAACAATCAATCTGGGCTGTTAAGGTATGCAGTCAAATAAGATTACTCTTAATATGTGATTTTGCTGGCTTTTTCAAGCTTATAATCAAGCAGTGCTATTAATTTATACCATTGAGCACAAGAAATGGCATGTCCTATATTGCTCTCTTGTCTATCCCAATCAACACTTTTATTAATAATAACTTTTATTAAGCCTTATTCATGTAGCTGTGATGTGTTTATACAGTAAGAATGTTTGTCAGTCACATCAGACACTGCCCTGATGGTGGTTACAGCCTAAAGGTGGCCATACACGGGCAGATTTCAGCTGCCGATTGTAGTCCTTCAGACCAATTCAGTAGCCTATCTGCCCCTGTATGGGCACTCCCGACAGGCCTGTCCGATATCTGGCCTAAAATTGGGAACATCTCTATCGGGCAGGTTTGATTTTTATCATTGGAAGATCCCTGTTCTAACTGCACTTGTACCTGCCACTGTAATTCGATAATTTGGCCCTAAGGGCCAAACCACTGAATTTGCTCAATATCATTCTGAAATGATTACTATACTTTATTAATTACAAAATAATTAAGTCACCCTATTTCGTTCTTTGTTATTTTTGTGATTTTTCTGGTGTCTGATTTCTCTATAAGCCAGAAAGTTAAAAGTATTTATTGCAAATGTTTTTATTGTGCACAGTTTAACAGCTTACTAGTTGTTACCAATATTTACACATGTAACCACAGTGTATTGTATATTGGACCAGTAGAGTGCACATATTGAGACAATTCATTAAGGTAATTGTGTGCAAACAAGCACAATTGTGTGCAGTTTGTCGCATCAGGCACTACTGAGGAAGACAAAATTTAGAGTGTGGCCACAATTATGCCTGCATTATGGGGGAAAAAAGCAGCAAGAATAAAAAAAAATGGTGGTTTGTGTTGCAATGTGCATGCTGCACTTGTCTTTGTAAATGACCACTATTGACTTTTCATTGCTGGAGAAAACAAACTAAAAGAAATTGCTGTTATTAGATAGTTATTGCTGTTGTTTATTTAAGTTTATATAATATAGTATGTTATAACAATGCATAATTGATTTAATTTAGAGCAAAATATTTTTCTTTCTTTAATCATTTTATTGTTATTTATAAGTCCAATTCTTCTATCTTTTATATTCAAGGGTCCCAAAGGTGAAGCAGTTGGTTCAATTACACAGCCGTTACCTAGCAGTTACTTGATTATTCGAGCTGCATCAGAATCAGATGGTAAATTCTTCTTTATGTTTCCATTTCATCTGTAGCCTGCCTATCTTTAAATCTGTTAATGCTGCTTACTCTGGTAACATGATAGTTGGGCATATATTTATATAGTATATATTTTTTGAAGAAAAATTTAGAAAAATAGATGTTTATTTACTAAAGGCATACAATGCAGAAATCAAGACCAGGCCTGTACCCAATAATTATTTGGAGTCTGTAGATATCTGCTGCTCTTTGCTGGATGGTTATTAAATTCATGTGCACATAACGATGAGCAGTAGAAATATGTCCTTTCACTTAGTAAGGTGCAGGTCCGATATATGCGGGGAATTCACAATTGCAGAGACAGCATTTTTCTGGAGTAAACGTGGTGTAAATCTCCATATTTACAAACAGAACTCTGCCAAAATTCAGACTCAATTGGTACTTTTTTGGTGAAATCAAGACAGTTTACTGGATCTTTTGTGAATATGTTAAAGAAGAAGGAAAGGTAAAAACTAAATAAGCTCTATCAGAAAGGTCTATGTAAATAAAGCTGCATTGAGTCCTCTATCAAAAGAAACACAGGATTTATTTTCTTCTTTTGTGTATACATGTTCTTCTGTGTCAGACTTTCTTCTCTCAGAAAAATCCTTCAGGGCACGGCACTAGTCTGCTCAGTTTGTTCTTCTAGGCCCCCTCCTTTTTCCTTTTCCCCCTCCCCAACGGTGCTGTGTAATCTGGGCTACTATCAGCCAGATCTGCAGCATGGAAGTTACTGAGACCAAGATAAAATGGCAGCTGCTATCTAAAACACACAGAGGAAGCTTCCAGGGCTGTTTACTCAGGTGTGGTAAGAATAAATATAGTGTTCTAGCTTGCACTATTGCGACTAATCTATTGGCAATAAAACGCCTTTCGTTCGCCTTTAAAAACAACAAACTTTAAAGAAAAACAATTTTTTTCTTGACATTTTTAAAAAGGAGTAAAGCTTGGTGTAACTCTTTTCACTGCATTGATATTGGCAGTGTAGGGGCATGTTGGCACAGTCATGGAGAATAGCAGTGTATTGTGAGGGCACGGGGCCCATTTGCCATCGAACCATACAATAGCAATTGTAGCATTTTTATAAACAATAAAAACAAAAAAGTTTTGATACCTTTTTATATGTGAAAGTAGCTTATTGCCAACATAAAATAGGTAACAAAATATGTTTTACCTTTTGCTTAATGAATGAGATAACAGCACTTTGAGTTAGTATATAGTATAAATGCTTATTCTAAGGGGAAGTTAAGCCTCCCCAGTGTGTCTGACACTTGCCTAAACTTATCTGGGCCTCCATAGAACTTCCAGAACTACAGAGCTACTCAGCAGTGTGACGGGTTTATCTTAAACAATGGCGGAATTGATTTAATTTCTCTCTGATGAGATTAGGGACTGATACCCAAAGGCTCCAACACGTCTGCCCTGGCCTGATTGGAAACAATAGGCAGATAATCCAGTTACCCTGGCACCTATATGTTTCCCCACCCCTGCATAGAAACAATAGGGGCTTGCTGGGAGGATGAGCCCACAGGGACATAAAAAGAGCCCCAAAGAGAGCTTGGAAGTCAGTCTTCAGAGAGAGAGAGAGGAAAGGATTCCTGCACTTCGGATCAACCGCTTCAGTTACTCTTCGGCCATTATTTTCTTCAGACTGTGGATTTACTTCTGTGGGACTTTGGAACTGCCTTTTTGCTATTTTACTTCTTAGAAGGATTTATCGCTGTGTAATGTCATTGGACTTTACAAAAATAAAGTGCTGGAATGCTACACGGTTTCTCTCCAGTGTTTGAGCCTACACTTGTTAGGTCATTTTCATGACATTTGGTGGCAGCGGTGGGATCGTTCTGGACGTACATCCAGAGGACCCAGAGCAATTTGGACTTTTTTGTGACAACAAATGGAGGAACAGCTACATAACCTGGAGTTACCTACCCTGCAGAGATCATGCTACTACCAGGAGTTACATTCAGAGCGGCAGAATGAAGATGGGAATGCTGCATCTAATGCACAGAGAGTTGGACTACAACGGACCTACCCTATTATTATGGATGATCACTTGGTTTCTAATGAGGAGGAAACAGCAGCTTCTCCATTGGGTTCTGCCTCCCAAGCAGGGGATGAGTGGGTAAGGGTTACAGATCCTGTAATGGATCGATATAATCGGTGGATCACAGTTTTGGGGCCTGGCCTTTCTGCTACAGATCGCCTGCGAGTCTTTGAACTTGCTTCTCAGGAGATTCTGGGTACAAGGCAGAGTTCCCAATCGCCTCCATTGGATTCTGCAGGATCTGTCCTGAGGTCTGAGGTCTACAAACCGGTAGTGAAAGTCACACACGCTACCTTTCCCACATTTGATGACAGACAGGAGGGCATTGATTCTTACCTGGAAACCTTTGAAATCATTTGTGAGGATTACAAAGTGCCCCGGGCAAAGTGGCCAAAAATCCTGGCAGGTAAGTTAACTGGCAAGGCCAATGACATCTACAGGGAATTGCCTTATGACCAGCGGGCTGACTACGAGGAGGTTAAAAGAGTCCTTCTTGAGAATTATGCCATTTCACCAGAGACTTATCGCCTGGCCTTTAGAGCTTTTGCCAAGGAGCCTACAGATACCTACTGGGTCTTTGCCAGCCGGTTACGTCGCACCTTTGACCAGTGGCTGAGAACTAGTGGGGTGCAAACACTTGAGGGACTTCGCCAGCTTTGCTTAATGGAGCAGTTTCTTGAGCAATGTGCCCCTGAAGTGCGAGTGTGGGTTTGGGATCGAGCACCACGCACCCTAGATGAAGACGCTAGACTGGCAGATAAGTTTCTTGAAAGCTGTATGCAGTTACTTCAAGGACGACCAGTTTTTCCAGGCTCTTCTACCTACACACGAAAGATACCTACTGGTCACTCACAAATGGCCTTTACCACCCAATCAGCCACAGGGATGCCAACCCAGGAGCTGCAAAACAGAGCTAAGAGGTGTTTCAGTTGTGGCTCGGGCTCTCATTTACAGGCCAAATGCCCACAACCACCTAGGGTACCAGTATCACAACAACCCCAGGCTGTGGCATTTGTTCATCCTGAAATTGTGGAAGCACCATGTCAGCCTAGGCAAACTCTGCAAAACCACAACCATGTCTGTGCCCCTAATGATGTGTTACCTACTGAACCTATTGGGGAATATATTGTCATGGGGGTGCAACCGGCTGACCAAATAAAGCGTCCTCATCGCAGTCAAACACAGGGGTCCAACTTACAGAACTGCAATGTTTATATTGGAAATCTTGGTCAGCATGTCAACAGAGCTGTATTAGAGCAGGCATTTGGTGTTTATGGGCCTTTGCGTCGGGTTTGGGTTGCTCAGAAGCCCCCAGGCTTTGCATTTGTAGAGTTTGAGAAACCTCATGATGCAGCTGCTGCAGTCCAAGGGCTCAATGGAAAGACTTTGTGTGGAAGGCAAATCAGAGTTGAATTCTCCATTAGGCAGAGGCGCAGGAAACATATAAATGTGCATGGATTGGCCCCCTGCATCACGGGACTATGGATTCAACCTGGAACCTAGCAGATTTGTACATTCTTCCCAAGCGACTTTGATTCCCAGTGTGTCTCGGTCTCTCCCTACTGAGGGGAGCCCCATCAACGCACATCCACTGGGGGGGGAGCCATGTGATGGGTTTATCTTAAACAATGGCGGAATTGATTTAATTTCTCTCTGATGAGATTAGGGACTGATACCCAAAGGCTCCAACATGTCTGCCCTGGCCTGATTGGAAACAATAGGCAGATAATCCAGTTACCCTGGCACCCATATGTTTCCCCACCCCTGCATAGAAACAATAGGGGCTTGCTGGGAGGATGGGCCCACAGGGACATAAAAAGAGCCCCAAAGAGAGCTTGGAAGTCAGTCTTCAGAGAGAGAGAGGGAAGGATTCCTGCACTTCGGATCAACCGCTTCAGTTACTCTTCGGCCATTATTTTCTTCAGACTGTGGATTTACTTCTGTGGGACTTTGGAACTGCCTTTTTGCTATTTTACTTCTTAGAAGGATTTATCGCTGTGTGATGTCATTGGACTTTACAAAAATAAAGTGCTGGAATGCTACACGGTTTCTCTCCAGTGTTTGAGCCTACACTTGTTAGGTCATTTTCATGACAAGCAGTACTGGCCACCACTCTTAGCTGTGTCACTTCAGTTTCCTGCATCCATCTAGCTGATCAGTAAGCAGCACATGCATGCTGGAAGCCATGCTGTAATCTTGGGCTACTGCGCATGTTCTTTTTACTTCTCCTTTAACCTGATGTAACACCTAATTGATATAACTCATGTGCTGCTGCAAACATTTCATGTCCTACGATATTGGCATTTAAAAGAGGCAGAGAAAAACGTTTGTAAATATTTTGAGAAATCCAACAAATGTGTCTCTACTTTATTTTGTGAATCCCCCCAGAGAGTTGCCATAGAAACACCTATAGATTGGTGCAAGATACTGCTTAGCAGATATACAAGTTATATTTTTCACGCTACTGTAACTTCCTAGCATGTCAGGGAGAGCGCTTTGTTCAGGTTCTGCTTTTTCCTTTTTTCATTGCTGTGCCCGGTATTTTTTATTGTATACCGTGTTAGCAGCAGTAAAAGATTTCTCAACTGTTATTTCATCATAACGTAAACTACATAAACCGTAGCTTGTCACTGCAGATACATTTTAGCTATGTTTCTCTAACCTACTGTATATAATCTATCATTCTTGATACATTAGGAAGGTGCTGGATGGATGCTTTGGAGCTTGCACTGAAATGTTCTAGTCTTTTGAAGCGAACTATGATCAGAGAAGGTAAAGAGCACGACCTAAACTCTTCTGCCGATAACAGCCACGTGGGTTTTTATGGTCTGTTAAGAGTTAACAACCTTCACAGCAATGAAAACTTCCAGTAAGTAGATTTGCTTGCTGCAAAGTGCCACTATTTTTGGAGCAGTTCTTCAAAGGTGTGATTATAATCAATAACAGTCTTGTTTCTGCTTAGAGGGCCAGTAACAGCAGTAAATAAAAATGCCCTTAAAAGCATTTACATGTAAGGGCTTATTGGGCACCAAAATGGGTGCAGAATAAAATTGCCTTCTGTTGTATACTATAGCCTACTTGCGTACATTTATAATTTGTAGGCTTATTAAGCTACAAAACATCCCTTTGCATTAAAATTTGAAAACCATTGAAAACAAAAACAGATATCAAAAATCTGCATTAAAAAGTACTTTTTTGCTTTGCACTCTAGTTTTGAGGCTCAAAATTGTCATATTTTGACATGTCACATGTGACGTGTACATGTATATATTGTAAGATGTAGAATTAACGCTATTGGAAAATAGAATAAGGGTGAATAAGAAGACTGCAACCTTAATTAATATTTGCATAACATGTGGTGCTTGAGTGTCTTGTGGATGTGGTAACTAATACACAATAGAATGCAAAGGTGTTATACTACAAAAGTGATCAGGGATAATGTGAATATGCTATGTGATATAGAACTGGTTAATACGTCTAGTGGGTGTTGATTGCCTGAAGCATGTAAGAGATTGTGTTTAATACACTAATATTATATATGTGACTAGACAGCACATAATTAAGAATTGCAAACTCCAGTCTGTAGAGGTACTTTTTCCAGCAGGTACTTGATATCTACTTGTGTTTTGTATGGTTTCCCCGCACATCTGCAATAGTGCCCTGCAACATTATGCACCTGTTTCTGTAAAAACTGGTGTAGGGAACCCTGTATTACCTGTATCGATGTGGTAACAAAAACATGACTCTTTTTGTGTGTCGCTTCACTTGGTATCACAGTTATTGCAAGTACATGTCTCTATTGTGCAGTGTTGTCAGTGGAAGCGCATAAAATAAAAACATAAACAAAATATAGTGCAGATCAAATGGATATTGTGTGAACCAAAAGCCAAAAGTGCTTAACGAATAGCTGATTACAGAGTGTAACACCCAATCATAGTGTCTAGTATAAATGCTCACCAGACACCAGAGTATAGCACCAGAGAACTAAAAGGATTTTGATCCCACTTCAATCAATGCCCGGTCGGGTTGGTCTAAATGCTCCATTTTAATGGTGTCTGGTGAGCATTTATACTAGACACTATGATTGGGTGTTACACTCTGTAATCAGCTATTCGTTAAGCACTTTTGGGTTTTGGTTCACACAATATCCATTTGATATGCACTATATTTTGTTTATGTTTTTATTTTATGCGCTTCCATTGACAACACTGCATACACATTTGAGGCTCATCTAATGAGGAGCTGATTCCAAGAGGAAGCTGCACGTGATCACATTGAAGATTGCCTATTAAGGATTTTCACCAAGAAGTGCTGAGTTCTTTTTGAGTGTTTTCACTCTAAAACATTGTATCTCCTTGATAACCGAGTTCTTGCTTGTGAACTACATATAATAAAAATAGTATATTTTGTTCACTTAAAGGACATGTAAACCCCATGCACAAAAATGTTATCAGTGAACAGGCTCTTTTAAATCTTTCAATACCTGCCACACTGGTTGTCCAGAGGTTAATAGTAAGGCTAAAACATCTCCTTAATCACTTAGATTTCCTTCTCCTCCTGTAACCCACTTGGCCCCCTCCCTCTGGAATTTGTTTGACTTCTGGCTTGTGGGCATGCTCAGTTGTTCTAGGCAGCCAGTAAAGAGATGGCATTGCTGGTTCCCATAGAAACTCTGCTCTAGCTGTCTGCTTCAATTTTTTTCTTCTAAGCTCAGCTTTACCATTACAGTGCTCAAACAAAGCAGAACTTTTATCAAAGACAGTTCTGCCTGTGTGAGGCTGTATTCTTGATGAAATGTATACTGAATAAGGGTCTGTGTGTATGCTGTTTGCAGATTTAAATGTATCTGATTATGTATCAGAGGAAAAATGGCCACCTGGTGAAAGCTGCTATTTGCTTTAGGAAAATGTGATGGTGCTAGCAAGCGGAGGGGATATATGCAGTACAAATGATGCCATTTGGGTGGGGGAGACGTGTCCAACTGATATACATTGTAGGCAAATGTAGGCTTTACATGTTCTTTAAAGGGGATGAAATAAAGTAAATAAAAATATGCCTTATAAAATACAATGTCTTTCTTAAGAATTTCCAGTATGCATTCATTATGAATATTGTAACTGTGCAATTGTGTTGCAAAATATAGTTCTCTGCCAATAATGAGTTCAGTTAATCAGCTGGCTTCTGCTACATTGTTTTAAAAATCAAAGCTGCCAGAACATAGAAAGGACAGAAATAATGTATAGAATTCTGACTTCTTGTCTATGAATATTTTATGGAAGAAATTTACATGTTAATCATTTAATGTGCTGATGATAAAGCAAATAATTTTTATATGGAAGATTTTACTGTGCGCTTTATGTTGGTCATTAGGAATGTCAGTGAATGCAGACAGAAGGAGACTGTGCATATAAATGATGGAGTGCTTAGGAGGATTTTAATCTGCTGTGGGAGCATGATGAATATAATCTTTTGTAGTTCTAATCTTTAAATAGCAATGCATTATGTGGATGCTAAATATGTCTTTAGAATACCCCATATTGAGCGTTTGTATAGTTGTTTCTTTTGCTTTGTTTGGCAAGTAACAGTTCATTTTTTATTTCACTTAATAAATCTTACAATATAGATTCATACTAAATTAAAGGGGTGGTTCACCTTCAGGTCCCATTTAGCGCAATACCAAATGCACTGCATTGTACAGGAAGTGATGTCTACAGAGATGAAAAGGCCTTGTGTGTGTGCAGTGTGAATGGGAAATAGGTTGTGTATGGCAGATGGTGGCAGTTTCAGGCAGTGGTTGGTAATGCTAAAGTGAGTGTTGCACTTATGTCTAGATAACTATTGTAAAACCTCATATGAATTGCTGCTCAGTTTGAATGCATTCTTAAGCTGGCCATACATGCACCGATAATATATGTGCGTGTATGGCAAGTCGGTGAGTCGACCGATATCGCAGGAGGCTGCTGATATCGGTCGACTCGCCGATCGGCCAGGTTAAAAGATTTTGATCTGGCACCATAGAAGGTGCCTGAGCAAAATCTGCCGTCAGGGCTGAATCGGCAGAAGGAGGTAGAAATCCTATTGCAGGGCCGCTGCTGGCCAAATGGGTGCCCTAAGCAGAAATTTACTTTTGTGCCCCCTCCCCCAAATTTTACGGAAGTAAAAATAAAATAAAAAAAACCTACTATAGGGGCCCCACACACAGAGCCCCCAATATCCCCCATAGACAATGCCCCCAATAGCCCCCATAGTAAGTGCCCCAATTGCCCCCATAGATTGATTGAACTATCTGGGACAGCGGGATACGCTATAAAACCCGGCGGGACAGTGTTGGGGGGTATGTTATAATATATAAAAATGATTTTTTTTTGAGCAGCTGGGATGGTGCCCCCCTTGGAGTTGGTGCCCTATGCAGACTGCATACTCCGCTTATAGGGAGCAGCAGCCCTATCCTATTTTTTCTACCTCCTTATCTGCCGTTTCAGCCCTGAACGTTAGTGGCGGATTTAACGATCTTTCGTGCGACCGATGGTCGCACGAAAGATCGCAAATTGCCACGTGTGTGGTCACCTTTACTGTCGATTTTAGACTGCAGACTTCTAAGTGACACTGAAGTGCACCTGTATATGTCATTCATTTGCATTAATGGTGTCTATATTTATTTTTTTTTTTTTTACTCATAACAAGGTTAAATGATAGTGAAATTGAAAGGCATCATTTTAAAGATCAAGACACTTACTCTGATAAGTCTGACAAAGACAACGACCATGATCATGATGAATCTGATAATGATGGTCTTGGAAAAAGTGAAGAAAGTGACAGTGACACTTCAGAGAGACAAGATGATTCCTTTGTTGACCCCGACCCCCCTGAACTTATAAAAGAAACAACTTATGTTGAAGAAGCACATGAGGAATTGGGAGAGGTGAGGATAAAAGGGAGTTAAACGTTTTAATGAAGGCAAACTATAGATAAAGGTGGATACCTCCCCTAGTACTATGTGTATACCTCCCCTAGAAATTTGTTATTTGATGCATCATTATTCCTCTAAGTAGGATATGTCTTACAGACCTTACAATGACCTTTTTGAATGAAAATATTAGTTACTGCATACATCCTGTGACGTGATGAGGATCATGTCTATTATTTATGAGGCCTCAGTGAGCTAAGAACCAGCTACTTAAAAGAACAGTAACACCAAAAAATAAAAACTTTTTAAAGAAAATGAAATATAATGTACTGTTGCCCTAAACTGGTAAAATTGGTGTGTTTGCTACAGTAGCACTACTATAGTTTATTTAAATACCCTGCTGTGTAGCCATGGGGGCAGCCATTCAAGCTGGAAAAAAGGAGAAAAGGCACAGGTTATATAGCTAATAACAGATAAACTCTGTATAATACAATAGTGTTTTATCTGTTATCTGCTATGTATCCTGTGCCTTTTCTCCTTTCAATGGCTGCCCCCATGGCTACACAGCAGTTTTATTATATAAACTATAGTAGTATAGTAGAGGCAAACACACCAGTTGTACCAGTGCAGGGCAACGGTACATTATATTGGAATTTCTTTTATACACTTCAATTTTTTGATGTTACTGTTCCTTTAAGGTGGCTGCACACAGGAATATTTCTAGGATATTTATATAATGTGGCCACAATAATTTGTTAGCTAAACTATATCGGTAGGATAATCATTTGATCTATACACAATAGTGCCTTCACTGAATAAATCTGAATAAGATCTGTTACCTAAGTTCAGGTGCTTCCAGGTTATCTGAACAAACTGACCAAAACAAACCATCCTTTAAGTGACTGCAAGCTTTTGAGCTTGCTTGGATATGTTTCCCAAAATGCAGTTCATTTGGACCTCATGGGGTGAAAAAGGCAGATGCAGAAAATGAGCTATTTGCTCTGACAGCTTTTCAGCATTTTAATATTTCATGCCATATTTTCAGTCACAAATCTTAATAATTTGCAGTTGCAGCTGATTTTAGTTGAAGTGTCTAAACTGCTAAAAGATCATTGTGTGCACATTGTACAAAATGTACTTTTTTTTGTAGGCCAGTCCTGCTTACTTGGAACAAAAAGCTGGAAAGAATAGATTTATAGCAAAGCAGGTCAAATAAGAATGTTGAAAGTACTCTATGCCAGCAAATCACTTGCAGGGGAAGTTATCACAAGTTTTCCAGGCTTAAATATTCTAAGTCTGTTTTTAGTAGTAATTAGTATATTTATACAAATTAAAACACAGCAAGTTTGCTGCAGAAGCCCTAAAATTATTGTAGTGCAAATGAAGTAAAAGGGCTTTATCATCCTTTTTATATGTATATCTTGCTCATTAAAATAAAGTGTCTGGTATTTTTGGCTTGCATTGTCCAGAAGATCTTTCATTTCACATCTTAGCAAAAATCAGACTTTGCAACTGTTCTGGAAAAAAATATCAAGTCTAAATCTGATTAAAAAGTGGTAACGGCATCTAATATTCTTTTAAATGCATAGTTTACATTTACATTAAAGGAATACTATCATGGGAAATCATACAAATACAAAGCCCATTATACTGAAATGTATATTTATGGTAGGGCAGCAATAGCAGCTAGAATGGTAGACTTTTTGTGGTACAGGTTTACTAGCTGGTTTGGTAGGTAACTGTAATATAATGTAAAGTTATATCCTCGATCAAATAAAGAGTGAAGTGGTTATTAGAACAGAAAGTATCGTCCTTCTGCATTACCATTAGCAAAAAGACTAGAAGTGCCAAGATATTAATGGGCAGACTTGTTAGTTAGAAGAGGTGACTGTAAGGCAGAATACATCTATAAAGGATGAGAGGACAAAGGGTAACGGAAAGGGCAATAGGATTAAGTGAGAAAGCATGAGGGTAAATTGGAGGAAGGGAGAAAAGAGGAATCGGGGTAAGCAAAGCAAAGATGACAGGTCAGCCAGGTGAGTGTGTGGGGTAGGATTAAAGACAATCTTATTCTGAGACAGTTTTTGTAATTGGTCTACATATTTGTATATTTATTCATTTTTTTGTTTAGCAGCTCCCCCTGTCAACAGCTATCTGGTGTCTTATCTAGGTACCAACTTACCCTGCTAGCCTGGCAGAAATGCGAATGAGAGATCGAAAGATGAATAGGAGAACGTCCGAATAGAAAGATAAACAATATCTCTAACTCTAAGGGCTCTGGCACATGGGGAGATTAGTCGCCCGCGACAAATCTCCTTTGTCACGGGCGACTAATCTCCCCGAACTACCATCCCACCGGCGAAAATGTAAGACTTACATTTTCGCCGGTGGGATGGTAGTTCGGGGAGATTAGTCGCCCATGACAAGGGAGATTTGTCGCGGGCAACTAATCTCCCCGTGTGCCAGAGCCCTTACAGAGCAATAGTGTTTTGGCTGCCAGGGTCAGTGACCCCATTTGAAAACTGTAAAGTGGCAGAATTAAAAAAGAAGACTGTTCTTTTTTTGGCAAACATGCCAAAAGTTGAACCTTTACATACCGTTTTAATATGATGTAGACATCAATATTCTGAGACAATTTGCAGTTATTTGCAATATTTGTGGTGAACTGTATGAAAATACGTTTTCTTAAAAGGAACTGCCCCTTTAAGTTTAGTGGACTGCTATTTCTGGGTTATAATTCCTTTTAAATTTTGACAATATGGGTTGGAGTGGTTAGGTGGATAGATTACCCTGGATAGGTTACCCTTAAAGGGGTTGTTCACATTCCAAACACTGCTTTCAGTTCAGGTGTTATCATATAGTAATGTTCCCCTCTCTAGTGTATTAGTCTGGGAGCTCAGTAATCCAGGTGCAGACTCTGAGCTGTAACTGTTGTATTAATTATAACAGTTGACTATTTAGAACTAAGTACCAGATAGCAAATGTATTAACTAATGTTTCAAATTAGAAAAGTTGATAGAATTAATGATCCCACCTACTGAAGCTGTTCTTTAGACACGAGAAGGTGAAAATTTTCACGCTAAACGTTCAAAAATTAAAAATAGAAAGCGCTTGAAATCTTTATTTCTGGTGTACTATATGAACACTCCTGAACTGTTTGAACTTAAGTTTTTGGAGGTTGAACAACCCATTAATTCCCTTTAGCTCTGTGTTGCCACAACTCCTTGTTTTATATGCAAGCTGGATTTTTTTGTGACAAACTTTTTATTAGGCGTAACATATTTTTGTTTTTTTTTAAACTAACTTAATTGTTTAATGATTTGCACAATAATTTTTTTCAAGGCTGGTGAAGCATCCCAGACAGAAACTGTTTCAGAAGAACACAAGAGTCTGATCTGGACTTTGCTGAAACAAGTCCGACCTGGAATGGATCTGTCTAAAGTAGTTCTTCCTACATTTATCTTGGAACCTCGCTCCTTCCTGGATAAGCTTTCAGATTACTACTACCATGCAGACTTCCTATCAGAGTAAGTTGACTTCTGTTAATTGAAGCAGAAAGATGGGGAACGTTGGCTATAAAGAATAATGTAGAGTTAAGGCACCAAAACATATTGGGATTAAAAAGAGGAATCAAAGTGTTAATGTTTAAAAATAGATCCGGGGGCAGCCTCGGGGGGCCCGGTTTTGAAATCCGGCCCTGCCTGGATCATAAGTTTGTACTTCTGTCCATCAGTCTGATAATCACCATTTTGATTATTATGCTAAACCTGCAGAATCTGTACACTCTAATGAGACTGCTCTTCACTATGTTGGCCTTTTTTTAGTCAATCTTTACATTATCTTTTAGTATGTTATAGATTAACCTATTCTTAGCAAATTTTCATTTGGTCTTTATTTTTTATTTTGTGTGTTTTAAACGATAAGCCTTCCTATGCTGCCTTTTTCCTGCCTTCTAAGGAAAAATTCTAAATGGTTATTGGGGTTATTTCTGTTTTGAATTTCTAATCTGACCACATAGCTGCAGAGCAAAAAAGTAAATATTTAAAAAAAAAAAACACAAAAAAATAGAAAATGAAGACTAATTGCAAATACGCATCAGACAAGGGGACTTTCCATAATTTGGATCACCATGCCTAAAGTCTACAAAAAAAAATTTATTTCAGCATTAAATAAATGCAATAGAATTGTTCTGCTTCCAATAAGGATTAATTATCTCTTAGTTGGTACTGTTTGTTATTGCAGAGAAAAGGGAAATTATTTTTAAAAATTTGAATTATGTCATTATAATATAGTCTATGGGAGATGACCTTCCCATAATTCTGAGCTTTCCGGATAACTTGTTTCCAGTTAACGGGTCCTATGCATATATATACAGGTATGGGATCCATTATCCAGAATGCTCGGGACCTGGGGTTTTCCGGTCTTTCCATAATTTGGATCTCCTACTTTAAGCCAACAAAAAAAAATTAATAAAACAGCAATTAAACCCAAAGGCAAGGTTTTGGCTCCCATAAGGATTAATTCTATCTTATTTGGGATCAAGTACAAGGTAATGTTTTATTATTACAGAGAAAAAGGAAACTTTTTAAAAATGTGAATTTGATTTAAATGGAGTCTATGGGAGATGGCCTTTCCGTAATTTGGAACTTTCTGGATAATGTTTTTTTTATATTAATTTTAAACATTTAGCATTTTAAGAGCTTGCATTTTTCTGCTTTCAGGGCTGCTCTAGAAGAGAACCCATATAGCCGAATGAAAAAAGTAGTGAAGTGGTACCTCTCAGGATTTTACAAAAAGCCTAAGGTTTTTTTTCCTCATCTTTTTTTTCGATATATTAATTTAATTAACTTTTTAAATCAATTTAGATAATTAACGTTTATACTCTGTACATATGGTTTCATTTGCTACTTTGTTGTTTTTAAGTTATTTGACTTTTTAGTTCAGGCAGTGGATGAATATCAGAATGAAAATACAAGTATTAATTAATAAACATAACAATAAAATTGGCACTTTGTGTCACACACACACACACACAATGGCACACCGCTACATACCGTATCTCGGGTGCATGGTAAAGGGTTACCAATACTGTAAAAATGATCTATATATATATTTGTAAAAACATGTTAACCTAATTGACATTCACCTGCAACATACAAAGATATTTAAACCTGCTCATGGCCTTATGCTTGCAGTTGTTAACTCCTCTAGTGAAATTCCCATTTGACTATTTGGGGCACAGAAGTTTGGCCTCTATATTGCAGCATAATCACATCATATTTTACTCTTCAGGGCCTCAAAAAACCATACAACCCTATTCTGGGAGAAACTTTCCGCTGTTTGTGGATTCACCCAAGAACAAGTAGCAAGACCTTCTATATTTCGGAACAGGTATGTACCTTATATAAACACCACATTTGTACTTATCACTTTGTTTAGTAGAAATTCAAAATTAATATTTACTAATAGTTAAGTTTTACTTATTAACACATATTATGTAAAAGGACTGATACCTGGGGTTTTCCAGATGGAGGGCTAAAAAAAATATAGGATTGTTTTACCACCAGCATAGATTTTTGTATCTTACAATCAAGTACAAAGTAGTGCTTTATTATTACAAAAAAAAGGAAATAATATATGTACAAAATGTATAAAAATAATAATTATATGGAATTGTATGCTTAATTAGAGAGTGTTTTCTCCCACAGCCACTTTCAAGTTCCTCAACAGCATCTCAATAGGATTAAGAGTTGGAACGTTTTGTTTTTTTTTACCATTCCTTTGCCTTGCACATTGTTCCAGAAGTCCTGGTTCTTGCCTCTGTGTTTATGGGCACACTTTAGTCTTTCCCTGAAGTTCCTAGACACCAAAGCTTTCCTCCTGGAACACTTCCCATGTAGATCAAATTTGTGCCATCCCTTTCCAGATTCATAGTGATAGAGCATGATCTAAGCATGGTGATCCCACATACTTCAGCAACCCAAATATCTGAAGTTTGAATTTAAGTAAATATGTCCCAACCATTGAACCTGATATGGTGCACAGCTGTATGTAATATTTGAGTTTTACATGAAATTATTTGTATTTCTATCTTTTTGCATTTTGGTGACCTCTACTGGCATATCAAGGTAGTTCAGTAACATGTCATTATGCCTATATGAACATAGATATGCTGAAAAAGGGCATATACTGCCTCTTTAAGTTGTAACATTCTCATGCTACCATTGTCAGAAATCCTCCAATTATGTTTTGAAAATACACCTAGAGCACATTATATTGCAATTTTTTACTGGCTATATTCTTTGTAATCTTTCTGCAGTATAACTCTGTAATTATGATTTATTTAAAAGCTTAATGGTGAATGCTATATTGAATTAAATGTGCACAACTGTATGCCTATATATACTAAGATTCCAGATTGCACTTTGAAATATTTGTTGAAAATTAATTTTCATATGTTACCTTTGTAATGATGTTTTTGTTCTCTAGGTGTCTCACCATCCTCCAGTGTCTGCCTTCTATGTCAGTAATCGAAAAGATGGGTTTTGCCTTAGTGGAAGTATACTGGCCAAGTCAAAATTTTATGGTACGTTGGATAATACTGCACAAAATTTATGATTCATTAAGTGTCATATTTCTCCATTTCTGTATTTATGGCATTAATGAAATATCTTATCTTAATTTTTTTAGTGAAGATGCAAATAAAATAATATGCTTTTAGTCATATTTCCTAAACAAATGTAACATGATATCTTTTTACATCTGTGGAAATCTGGCTAACAGAAATAGTAAGGAACATATGCTGTAAAGCAGTGGCTTTCAGTGTTTTTTGGTTCAAGCCTGCACTTTTAAGGTCTGGTATTTGGTCAGGGACCCAATTGGCTCATAACATGGCTAATTAAACATATGTGAAAACATTGCTGCATAAAGAATTAATCCATAGTTCCAAGAATATCTAGGACATAAAATGTTTTCATTCCAAATGTCACCCTAGCTAAATATCAAGCTGAGCTTCCAAAAGTTTTTTAAGGTGGAAAAAAGGCTTGGCTGTTTGCATTGTCTGCTCTTTTGCCCCGCGACAAATCTTTGTTGCGATTTCCAGCAGTTGCCCCGAGAGGAAACTTTGGGCGACTTCCGGAAATCGCAGCAACGCATATGCTACCCCACCGGCGATTTGCATTCTTGCCAGTAGGATGGCATTGCGGGGAGATCAGTTGCCCACGGCAGCGAAGATTTGTCACGGGACGCGACTAATCTCCCCGTCTATCACCTCCCTTAGGGTGAAGGCACACAGAGTTACTAGTAGCAGCTACTTGTCACGGCTACTAAAATTGAATTTATTGAGAATTGTTTCTGCGTGTGTTTTAGCAGAGGCAGTTCTCAGAGCCTCTAGACCCTCTAGACCCAAAGAAAGGAAAGGGAAAAATTAAATACAGGTACAGCATCTATTATGCAGAATACTTGGGAGCTGGGGTTTTTCAAATCCTTACCAGGGATCTTTTTGCAATTTGGATCACCACACATCTGTTTAAGTTTGTTAAAAATCATGTATAAATTAAATAAACATAACAGGATTGTTTTGCCACCAGTATGGATTCATGCAGCTGAGTTGGGAATCTAGTACAAGCTACTGTTTTATTACAGAGAAAAGGGAAATATTTTTTAAAAATGAAAATGATTTGCTTAAAATAGTGATGACCTTTCCCTAATTTGGAACTTTCTGCATGAGTTTCCAGATAAGGGATCCCATACCTGTACTGTTTTCATTTATGATTATGTTTACAAATAACTGTAAAACCACTGACAGTCTTAACCCTTTAAGTGCCAGCCGAATTCGTCATTTCGGTTCCCCCCAGTGCCAGACGTTTTTTAAGCATTTTGTACTCATTCACTTTAACAATGTTTTTTGGTAGGAAAACCTCCACGAAACTAGGGAAATTATATATTGTTTTTTTCGTCACTAATTGGGCTTCGACATACATACCAAATTTTATAACTTTTCTGGAGATATGATGTGTATTTTGGGTGAAATATGTAAAAAAAAAAAAAATTATGAAAAATTTCTGTATATTTTGAGGTTTTTTTCCATAGAAAAGTTAATTTTACTCACTTTTTTTTATTGTTTGTAAAAGCCCTGATACTCCCAATTCCAACGATACCAAATATGTGGTGGTACCCCACAGTTCCTGTCCAGAAGTAACCCCCAAACTAAGGCAATACTTAGTACAATATCACACCAGAACAAAGCAGAAAAGCGCTTGTAACAGTTAATGCAGCATAACTTATATGTAAATCTAAAATATCCCCTCATGTTTGGTATCTTTAGAAACTACAGACCTTCAGGTTTCTAGGTGCAATGTAGTTTTCACTCAAAAGCCAAATACCTTTTGTCAGTGCATTGTGAAATTTGGAACTTTTTATGACATTTTTTTTTTTTTTCTAAAACGTAAACTTGGACGCATGATCAAATGTGGATTTGACAAAAAAAAATCTCATAAAAATTTTCTAACAAAGGCATATTTGAAAGACAAACTTCTCCTGAATAAAATGATGCCCCATATGTATGGGTGCACATAAAGACATGGGCACCAAACACTCCAAAGCAGGGGCAATGCACAAGGGCAATTACAGCTAAAAATGTGGGGGCTGCGCTCTATGTGCACTTCCTGCAGTTTTTCAGTGTTAACCCCCCCTACCTGTGAAATAACCCCCACAAACTATATATTTCTGAAAAGTGCACACCTTCAGCTATTCAGAGACACCACTCTTCTCTTTCTACATGGAAAATTGTGGCCGCAGTCCCTTGCAGAAGTCAGCGCTTTGGTCAGAAATCAAGGAAAAACTAGATACAAACCTAGATTTCTCCCCAAAATCTCCATGGCAACTACCAAAAACTTACTAACCATCAATCTGCAAGTTCCCCTGAATAAAACGATACCCCATATGTATGGGTGCACATAAAGACGTGGCCACCAAATGCCCCAAAACAGGGGCAATGCATAAGGGCAATTTCAGTTGAAATTTTGGGGGCTGCGCTCTATGTGCACTACCTGCAGTTTTTCAGTGTTAACCCCCCCTACCTGTGAGATAACCCCCACAATCTATATATTTACAAAAAGTGCACACCTTCAGCTATTCAGAGACACCACTCTTCTCTTTCTACATGGAAAATTGTGGCCGCAGTCCCTTGCAGAAGTCAGCGCTTTGGTCAGAAATCAAGGAAAAACCAGATACAACCCTAGATTTTGGTCAGAAATCAAGGAAAAACCAGATAAAAACCTAGATTTCTCCCCAAAATCTCCATGGCAACTACCAAAAACTTACTAAACCTCAATTTGCAAGTTCCCCTGAATAAAACGATACCCCATATGTATGGGTGCACATAAAGACGTGGCCACCAAATGCCCCAAAACAGGGGCAATGCATAAGGGCAATTTCAGTTGAAATTTTGGGGGCTGCGCTCTATGTGCACTACCTGCAGTTTTTCAGTGTTAACCCCCCCTACCTGTGAAATAACCCCCGCAAACTATATATTTCTGAAAAGTGCACACCTTCAGCTATTCAGAGACGCCACTCTCCTCTTTCTACATGGAAAATTGTGGCCGCAGTCCCTTGCAGAAGTTAGAGCTTTGGTCAGAAATCAAGGAAAAACCAGATACAAACCTAGATTTCTCCCCAAAATCTCCATGGCAACTACCAAAAACTTACTAACCATCAATCTGCAAGTTCCCCTGAATAAAACGATACCCCATATGTATGGGTGCACATAAAGACGTGGCCACCAAATGCCCCAAAACAGGGGCAATGCATAAGGGGAATTTCAGTTGAAATTTTGGGGGCTGCGCTCTATGTGCACTACCTGCAGTTTTTCAGTGATAACCCCCCCTACCTGTGAGATACCCCCACAATCTATATATTTACGAAAAGTGCACACCTTCAGCTATTCAGAGACACCACTCTTCTCTTTCTACATGGAAAATTGTGGCCGCAGTCCCTTGCAGAAGTCAGCGCTTTGGTCAGAAATCAAGGAAAAACCAGATACAACACTAGATTTTGGTCAGAAATCAAGGAAAAACCAGATAAAAACCTAGATTTCTCCCCAAAATCTCCATGGCAACTACCAAAAACTTACTAAACCTCAATTTGCAAGTTCCCCTGAATAAAACGATACCCCATATGTATGGGTGCACATAAAGACGTGGCCACCAAATGCCCCCAAACAGGGGCAATGCATAAGGGGGGGCTGTGCTCTATCTGCAGTTATTTAGTCTAAACACCCCCATACCTGTGAAATAACCCCCGCAAACTATATATTTCTGAAAAGTGCACACCTTCAGCTATTCAGAGACGCCACTCTCCTCTTTCTACATGGAAAATTGTGGCCGCAGTCCCTTGCAGAAGTTAGCGCTTTGGTCAGAAATCAAGGAAAAACCAGATACAAACCTAGATTTCTCCCCAAAATCTCCATGGCAACTACCAAAAACTTACTAACCATCAATCTGCAAGTTCCCCTGAATAAAACGATACCCCATATGTATGGGTGCACATAAAGACGTGGCCACCAAATGCCCCCAAACAGGGGCAATGCATAAGGGCAATTTCAGTTGAAATTTTGGGGGCTGCGCTCTATGTGCACTACCTGCAGTTTTTCAGTGTTAACCCCCCCTACCTGTGAGATAACCCCCACAATCTATATATTTACGAAAAGTGCACACCTTCAGCTATTCAGAGACGCCACTCTTCTCTTTCTACATGGAAAATTGTGGCCGTAGTCCCTTGCAGAAGTCAGCGCTTTGGTCAGAAATCAAGGAAAAACCAGATACAAACCTAGATTTTGGTCAGAAATCAAGGAAAAACCAGATAAAAAACCTAGATTTCTCCCCAAAATCTCCATGGCAACTACCAAAAACTTACTAAACCTCAATTTGCAAGTTCCCCTGAATAAAACGATACCCCATATGTATGGGTGCACATAAAGACGTGGCCACCAAATGCCCCCAAACAGGGGCAATGCATAAGGGCAATTTCAGTTGAAATTTTGGGGGCTGCGCTCTATGTGCACTACCTGCAGTTTTTCAGTGTTAACCCCCCCTACCTGTGAGATAACCCCCACAATCTATATATTTACGAAAAGTGCACACCTTCAGCTATTCAGAGACGCCACTCTTCTCTTTCTACATGGAAAATTGTGGCCGTAGTCCCTTGCAGAAGTCAGCGCTTTGGTCAGAAATCAAGGAAAAACCAGATACAAACCTAGATTTTGGTCAGAAATCAAGGAAAAACCAGATAAAAAACCTAGATTTCTCCCCAAAATCTCCATGGCAACTACCAAAAACTTACTAAACCTCAATTTGCAAGTTCCCCTGAATAAAACGATACCCCATATGTATGGGTGCACATAAAGACGTGGCCACCAAATGCCCCCAAACAGGGGCAATGCATAAGGGCAATTTCAGTTGAAATTTTGGGGGCTGCGCTCTATGTGCACTACCTGCAGTTTTTCAGTGTTAACCCCCCCTACCTGTGAGATAACCCCCACAATCTATATATTTACGAAAAGTGCACACCTTCAGCTATTCAGAGACGCCACTCTTCTCTTTCTACATGGAAAATTGTGGCCGCAGTCCCTTGCAGAAGTCAGCGCTTTGGTCAGAAATCAAGGAAAAACCAGATACAAACCTAGATTTTGGTCAGAAATCAAGGAAAAACCAGATAAAAAACCTAGATTTCTCCCCAAAATCTCCATGGCAACTACCAAAAACTTACTAACCATCAATCTGCAAGTTCCCCTGAATAAAACGATACCTATGTCTGGTTGCACATAAGTACATGGCCGCCAAACCTGAAAATGCATAATATTGGGGCTGCACTCTATGCACCCCTTTTTTTTTTGCCTGCACCCGAATGAATGGGATACGCTCGGGTGCAGGCACATGTAGCCGATATACGCATGAAAACGCGTGAGAATGCAAAGTCTCGCGTTTTCATGCGTATATCGGCTACACGTGCCTGCACCCGAGCGTATCCCATTCATTCGGGTGCAGGAACAAGTAGCAGGCGTAGGGCTGAATTTTCGGCAAGCGTTTTTCCACTTGCTGAAAAAATCAGCCCTACGCCTCGTGTGGCATCAGCCTAACCCTTGGCAATAGAAACTACCAGAACAATCTTAGCACCTCTGGACCTTTCTAGAACAACTGAAATCAAATGGAATAAAACCACTAAAAGCAATCAAAGAACAATAGTTGCAATGAAATCGGTAAGAGCCCTGGATCCACCAATGTCACTGCAAAAGCAACCTTTTTGGGGGCACTAAACACACAATAAAGAACAATGCAAAGATAAAACACCGTAAAATCCAATAAAACCACCTAAACCAACAGAAGAACAATAATTGCAATGAAATCGGTGGTCAGAGCCCTGGATCCACCAACGTCACTGCAAATTCAGCACCCAATAGCAATACAAAAAGTTACAGTGCAATAGAATAATTCAAAAACAGAAATCAATTATGAAAATGCCAAAAAAACACTAAAATGCAACCAAATAAATCAGATAATTATAGAGCAAGATCAGAAATAAAGTTTTAGTAAAAAAAAAGACTGCCAAAGAAAGCAAAGACAGAAAGAAAAGAAAAGAAAGAAAGAAAAAAAAAAAAAAAAAAAAAAGTGTAAGTGTAAGTGTGTGTGTAAGTGTCTGTGTGTGCTTGGGAAAGTTGTAAATAAGTGTGTATGTGTACAAAAGTGTAATAATGACAAAGATAGAAGAAAAAATGCAAAAAAAAAAAAAAAAAAATTTTTTAGACAGTTGAGATAGAAATAAGCAAAATAAACAGTGGTAGAGAGTTGTAGTTCAGCTTACCCAAGGCAGGCAGACGATCAGGGGCGATCAATCCAGCAGGAAGGCAGCAGGGGAGCTCCATCTTGTCCAAAGTGCGCAGCAGGAGTGAGGGAGCCGACAGTAGGCGGCGCTATTTAAAGGGACAGCAGTGGACACGTCATCAACGCGTGTCCACTGCTGTCATTGGCTGGCGACGCGATCGGTGCGGCTGGGGGACCCGGATCGGTATGTATGTGCTGCTCTGCTCGTTGCCTAGGGGGATCTGAGGGGTTTACAAGCGCTGCGCTGCTTTAAAAGCGAGCGCAGCGCTTGTAAACCCGACAGTGCCACTGGACGTAGATTCTACGTCCCATGGCACTTTGGTCCCTTGGTACCTGGGACGTAGAATCTACGTCCCTTGGCACTTAAAGGGTTAAATAAATGTTTATTGAATAGTTGCTATTTACTATATTTTTTCATATAATATATGCTATAATTCATAATATATTTTGTCACTGTTTTTGGATGGAAGATGTGATGGCTACAATATTGTTGGAATATAATCTACCTAAATTAAAGAAACAAAGCCTTTTTTGTATATATATTTTGCACATTGTGTAACTTCTCCATGTTGCCCATAAACACTTCTCTTTACCTACAGGGAATTCACTGTCTGCACTTCTAGAAGGCGAAGGAAGACTAACTTTTCTTAACAGAGGAGAGGATTACCTTATGACAATGCCATATGCTCATTGTAAAGGTAGCTACTCCATTTTGAGTACAACTGCACTTTTCAGTAGGTATTGCTAGGTTCAGTAAAAATGTGCTCTTTTTTGTTTTTATGTTTAGGCATCCTTTATGGCACCATGACTCTTGAGCTTGGAGGAAGTGTCACAATCACTTGCGAGAAAACTAGCTATAGTGCCACGCTTGATTTTAAATTAAAGGTACATGACTTTCATTTTTCCTATACAGTTTCATTTTGGGCAACTGAGTACATTTTTTCTAAATTAGTTGTTAAACACATTTTTTAAAATTCAGATAAATGAGAGATAAATAATTAGGATTTGTAGATAATCAATTAATCTCAACATCGGGAGAAAGTTTCCAGCTGCCATTTCTCTATAATCTATCTATATTGGGTATGTGCTAAATGCTTGTGTCTTTTCTTGCTGTTTTAGTTTTGCTGGCAAACTTTTGCTTTTTGTGGTACCAGCTCCTGTACTTTGTACAGTGGCTTTGGGCCAATGCAGAAGAGGGCTTAGAACCTTTTGTTGTAGCAGTTAGCATGAGTAAACTGAAGAATTTACTTTAATCATACATTTACATAGTAACCAAAATTAAGCTTGTCTAGTCAAAAATGTCCTAATCAAAAACCTGTTACATTCATGATTGAAGTGGTTCTCAAACTATGGGTCCACCCCCCCCCCCCTTAGGGGCCAGGGGCTGAAGCAGTGGCAAGGGGAACTCAGCTTGAAGCCAGTTAGGGTGTGATTTGGGAAGATTTAATTTATTCTCATACACATGATACACTTGGAAGCATGCCTTAAAGAGCTAAAATTAACATGTTTTTAAATATTTTATAACATGGCCTTTGCACAAGCTTTATAACTTTGCCAAAAAAAGTACTTCCTGATGCTTTTACATTACCTATCTAATCCCCCATGTCCCTCTATGAGAGGACTGCCATATTTGTGCAACAGGAGTCCGTTAGCATTGGTTGAGAAAGGACAGTCAGGTCAGCAAAACAGTCAAGTTTAGGAACTTCAAATAACAATTACTTACAAAAGTAGCCCTATGAGTGAAAAAATGATCAACATGACCTATAGGTAACTTTTAATGTGCATTCATATTTTGAAGTGGTTGTTTTTTGTGTCAGTATCACTTTAAGAGCAGTGGCACATGTAGCTACTAATTGTCACTAGTTGTGTTTTAGCAGAGACTATTCTCAATATAGTCTATGGCAGGATATGTTCTTGGAATAGGTTTAATGAGTGAGCCATGTTTTATTTTTTTTTTATCATTTTTTGCAGCCATTTTTAGGAAGTGATGATAGTGTTAATCAAATATCAGGGAAGATCAAGCTGGGCAAGGAAGTGTTGGCAACACTAGAGGGGCATTGGGTAAGTTCATATCTTTATGTTCCAATGGAGACTGAAATGTGAAGCTATTCCAATAAAACTGTTTTTGGATGATGTATACTCTTTGCCTGAATAATGCCAATTTCCATTGTCCTGTTTCCCCTTCATTTTATTACTATGTTTCCTTTCTGTATGATTAACTATAGCTTGTACCATTCCAATTTATGCTTTTATGGAGCAAGTGTAAAAGCTAAAAAAGTTGATATTCAGTCTGTCAAATCCCAGGGAGGAGAAATGAAACGGCAAGGATGGAGCATGCACACTTAAAAGTTAGCACAGCCTTAACTTTGTTAAGGGAAGGAGAGAGCAGGGAAAGAGATTCATTGACCCCCCTCTCTTGTGTGGAGGACAAATGTACCTGATGCCGTGCGGTATAAGCATGTTATCTACTGAGGGCAGGAGAGAGAATTTTTAATGGATGCCAATTACAAAATGGTTTAATAGGGAAGATGGATTGTCAAATCCCTATTAGCAAACCAGCTTTTTAAATGGCATGCAGGTTTCATCTGCAATAATATGGGTGTCCTGCGCAATGCATTTTGTACCTAAATCATAGTAATAGGTGCAGCAGGTGTATTAAAGCTAGATGCAAGACCATTTATTATGACATGCCATAATTTTGCACCTTGCTTGTTTTTTCTAATATAGGATAGTGAGGTTTTTATACATGACAAGAAGACAGACGTTTTTGAGACATTCTGGAATCCCACACTAGAAATAAGACATCACCGATTAATAAGATGCACCGTGAACCAAGAAGAGCAAGGGGAATTTGAGTCTGAAAGGTATAACTGCTTGTGATTGTGTGCTTAAATTAATAATATCCAACAAGGTTCTGCAATTTTTGTCCCTTACTTTTAACCTTTTTACATTTTCAGTGGCTTTTGAAAGTTCAAGGACACTGGCATTCTCTTGGCCACATACATTAATGCATCCATAACTAAACTGAACAGTGGTACAGGGTTTCGTATCTATGTTACTGTCAAATATATTTACTGATTATGCATTGCTTTTACCAATACTGCTCCTATTATTAATAAGTATTATTACTGTCTGTACTGTAAATTCAACAAAGGCTGGATGCTTTTGGGATGCTTGTGGGAGCACAAAAGTGTACTGAAATATAAAGATGCAGTAGGATGTAGAGTCATGAACCAGCAGGAGATGTTTTTCCCATCTGTGGCAAACTGAGAACATGTTTTTTTTTATGTTGTCTCTCTTCTGCACCAGTTGAAAGCTACCAGGAATGATTTCAAGAAAACTCAAGTCCAACCAAGATTTTGGTTCCACCTCTAACCAGAAGTATTATTTTTTCAGGCTTTGGAGACTGGTTACACTGGCCATAAATAACAAAGACCAGACAGAAGCAACACAAGAAAAGTTTGTTTTAGAAGAAGCACAAAGGAAAGCAGCCAAAGAAAGAAAAGCAAAAGGCGAGGAGTGGACTTGCAAACTTTTCGAGCAAGATCCACTCACTGGAGAGTGGCATTATAAATATGCAGAGTGAGTTATTTTTCATTTGTTTTACTTGTAACTGCATAAATGTGGCAACTTATATTCCCAACATCTTTGCCATTGTGTTCTCTAATCTCTAGTCTCTAATCTGTACTATATCTTTGTGGGATGGCACAAGTATGTACCTGATGTGTAGGGCTGCACTCTAATCTTTATGCATCAATTACGCACAGTACAAAGTAGTTTTATTTAAAGTTTAGTGTTGTGTATGTAGTATATTTTCTCTATTATTGTTTCTTAAGGGGGTGCTGGAATCTGATACATCTTCAGCTGAGGTGGTTAATGGTGGTCAGTTTTTAATGTCTTGTTCTTGATGAGCTACTTATAATCAGAAATGTTTGCTACTTATAAAAGATTTAATTTTTGTGAGGAGGTTTTCTCTAGAGATTTGTACCTTCATAAATTGATTAGATACTTAGGGGCAGATTTACTAAAACTTCATAATTTTTCATTTTTTTTATGTTCAAATTTGAATAAATTTGTTTTCCTGAATGTCTGAAATGTACTTAAAAAAAGTCACAAGAAAAAGTTGCCACGAGAAAAGTCGAAAAAAAACCTCAACTTTATTGAATTGCAGCTGTGCAAATCCCGACAATTTGAAAAAGTTGAGTTTTCGGACAAAACCCAGCAAAATCTCTAAAGTTTTGAGACTTCTACATGAACTCGACAAGTTTAATGTGGCAGAATGTCAAATTTGGATTATCAGCCATTAAGACACCCAGAAAAGTTGCAGCGCTTTCTCTCTGCAAGTTTTTTGGGAAAAATCTGAATTTTGTTTTAAATAAAAAATCAATGGTTAGTAAATGAGCCCCTTAGGCTTATGACAAAAGTTTTGTACACAGGCAGAGAAAAGCCAATCCACTCGTGTGTATCTGTGCTGTCGGGCACAGCATTAGCCTATTTATAGACACACAGGGCTGATTCTGGTGCAAAAATACAAACTTTCATGTTTAGAATCCCTAGCTCTTTAAAGGAAAAGTAACACTAAAAATTTTTAAGTAAAAAATCTATTCTACCCTGCCCCAATAATTGCCCTATCCTGCAAACCATTTAGTATTTAGAATGCTTTATTAGAAAATACCTGTTAAAACTTGGCTTCCGGTCATTTGAAAAAAGGCGATACGGCGATGCAGGTGAAGCATCCACTATGCTGACTCCTTCCTATACAGAAGGAAGGCTAGGATCGATCAATCGATCGTCGCAAGTTTTACTAATAACAGCTCAGTACCCCTGCAGAAAAAATTATGAGGGTGGATATTACATTATGCTACATAAATGGTTGCCTGTTAAGGGATAATGTGAATGTAAAGAATGGGTTATAAAAATATTAGAAGTCTAAGCTATTTTAAGATCTATTCAGACAGTTATATAATTCTTATTCCACTGTATGGCTATTAATTGGCCTGTATTGGGAACTGAAAGGACTTATTCCTCCCAGGTCCACCTCTGCCCTGCATGGTTCATTTTCCTGAGATACTGGTTTCATTAAGGGCTTAAGTCATGCCCCAGGAAAGAATTAGTTCCTCCATTTTCCTGTTTGATGTGGTGTAATGACTGGGTTGTTGAATTTATTGATTCGAATAATTGAATATTGAATAATACGTATTATTAGCCGTGTCCTGATTTGCTATTTTATTTATATATAAATGTTAATTATAGTTAATCTTATGTGACTCTATACTTATTTATATATTTTGAAATGTGTTAAATTTATAGTTATAAAAAACATATTATGGAGATATAGAGAATGCAGATCAAACATTTAATTCAGTAAATTAAGTACACCTTTTCACATATTCATGGTGCTTTTAAAACTTTTTTCTCTATCTCTATATATGATCTTTAGTAGTGTATTCTTTTGCCAATGACATAATTGTTTTTTCAGTACCAGACCTTGGGATCCATTAAACGACCTGATACAGTTTGAAAATGATGGTGTCATCCAAACAAAAGTCAGGCATAGGACTCCAATGGTACGTTCTGGGAGTGTAATTAATCTGAGTAACCAAGGGGCAAAGCGGGAGAAATGCAGTTATCAGGTAGGTCTCAGGTGATAGTCAATAACAGTGGCTTTCCTCTCATCTATGCCCTATCAAGATCCTGGACGCATGTTTCTGATGCCAGATTACAAGTACTAACATTTAGCTGCAAGAGCACAAAATCTCTGGGATATATAATCCAGTAGCACAATTAGAAATTCCTGCAGTAAAAATGTTCTGAAGTTCCCCTTCTCTTCAAACTTCAGGGAAGCTGGCCCGCCCCCACCCCCTTCCCCAAGTCACAATAAGGTGATCAGCTTCTCAGACATATGTAGCCCATATTGTTGAATCACTTTGAGGACTAAAAACTGCAAATAGTCTATCACTGTAAAGTTTAGAGAAATAGGTGTTGTTAATAACAAAAAGATCTGTGTATATCACAGAACATCTGGAAGCAGCAGTAGGAACCACAGTAAGAGCTTAGTTTTCCTGATTTTCTCATTGTGGCCAAGCATTCATAGTGGGTTCTGTTTAATACATATCATTGAAGCTACTGGGACAAAGAACCTTGTTTTTTTGTGTTTTGTTGAGTTGGCATGTGATTTCAAAGCAAGATTTGTTGATTTAAGCTGAAAAAAGATATATCTTAATTATATATGTTTGTGTGTAAGACATATATACGGAAAATATGGAAACTACTAACTTTTTACACATTAGAGCTCATTTACAGTTAGTAGACACTACAAAGAAAAAACAGTTGTTAACATAAAAATGCCATATTCACTGTTGCAAAGGAGCCTTGTGCCTTAAAAAGGAGAAGGAAAGGCTAAGTCACTTGGAGGTGCCAAAATGTTAGGCACACCCCCAGTGCCTTTGATCGCTTACCTTTTACCCCGGGCTGGTGCTCCTGTGAGAAGTAAACAGCACCTGCCCAGGGTACCTGCGAGCTAGTGTCTCCTCTTCCTTATTTCTTTTGTCTTTGGAATCCCTGGGACGGTGCATTAGATTGAAAAAGCTGACTTTTTTGTTAAAGTTTGGCTTTTCACTCTACTGTGCATGCGCAAGCGCGCAAAGATGGCAGAAGGAAGAGGAGACACTCGCTCGCAGGTACCCTGGGCTGGTGCGGTTTTCTCCTAACAGGGGCACCAGCCCAGGGTAAAAAGGTAAGCAATTAAAGTCACTGGGGGTGCCTAACATTTTGACTTAGCCTTTCCTTCTCCTTTAACAGCTTCCTTGACCTGGAGGTAAGTACAGGGCGTTCTTTGGTGCAGCTAGAAGCACTCTAAATTGTACACAATTGAAGGGCCTGTAAGTGTACAAATGTGTTCTGTCCATGTGCTGGCACTTGCTTTGCAGGTGTATCTTATGTTTCTGTGGGTGTAAAGTAAGCTGGATTTTGGGGGGCTGAATGTTACATTATGGGTTAAAAAAAATCAGTTTTTTTGCTGTTTGCACCTTTAGTAAATGAGCCCTATTGTTTAGTTGTGCGTTGCATGATGGCTGAAATGCCTGCATGAGTTTCACCCCCACTTAATCATTTGGAACGTGATGTCAGTCCACACCCTAAATATTTTCAGACCATGTCTTAGATTCCACACCATAGCTCCAAACAAATGTTGTTATGATTTCACACAACAGATTAAATTGTGGGTTTTAAAAGGAGAAGCAGGTTTAAGAGCCCCCCCTCCAATAACTGAATATAATAAAAAATACATTATGAAATCAATAAGATTTTTAAAGAAAATGTTTAAAGAAAATTGTACAGGTATGGGATCTGTTTAACAGAAACCTGCTATCCAGAAAGCTCAGAATTACAGGAAGGCCATCTCCCATAGACTCCATTTTATTAAAATAATTAATTTTAAAAAAAATAATATTCTCTGTAATAATGAAACGGTACCTTGTACTTGGTCCCAACTGAGATACTATTTATTTCTTATTGGCAAAACAATCCTATTGGGCTTATTTAACATTTAAATGATTGTTTAGCAGAAAGGTATGGAGATCCAAATTGCAGAAATATCCCTTATCCAGATAACCCTCGATCTAAGTGTTCTGGATAATGGGTCCCAATCTTGTACTTTAAACAAGGTATGCAGTGGAACTGCATCATTTTGTTGAACCAGTGGTCCTTTAGTAAAAGGTAAAAAGTTTGTACCTTAAAATAATGTTATCAAAAAAAAAACAGACTAAACAGATTTACTTAAAAAATGTTCACATATCAGATGATTACGGTTACTTTATTACTCTCCAAAAAGAAATTCTGCCGTGCTTTATAGCGAAGATTCTCATTTTTCTAAAATTGTCTGACCACATTGGTGACATTTCTTGTCTGAAACGTTTTGTTTACATCACTGCAGTATGTTAGGTGTTTAACGGGATTATTTTGGAGACTGAATGAGGTTAGAAAGCATGGCAAGAGGAGAAAGCAGATCCACAGATGCTGTATGTCCACATGATGGACTTCTTTGAAACATAGATTATAGGAATAAGATCAGCACAAGATCAAGACGTCCCTATAAGACCATGATCTTGAGCTTGCTGTTTTTTTACCTACCTTGGATAGACTGAATAAAATTATTCCTTACAAATATTCTAGCTTCTCCATATTACAAGCAGAAAGAGGTAAGCTGTATGCATCACGCTGTGTTACACTGAATACACACGGAGAATTAAGGAGACCACAGACCAAATATATAATATTATATAATCATTTTTTTTATTTAAACATAATGTCTACGCATTTCAATCCATATAGGATCGTCATCATCCTATATGGATCGAAATGCGTAGACATTATGTTTAAACAAAAAAATTGATTTTATTTATCCTCCTGCCGTGAGTGCTTTCTAAGGATTGATATAAGTTGTGGACGTTAGCACCCGGCCATTACTCTGCATTGTGGTGAGTGCCGATATTGGGAGAGTATATTATATAATAATATATGATTACACCTATTTTACACCTATTTGTGAAACAGAAAATATTAAGCATCCAATGGATTTAAGTAGATTTTGTTACATAATAGCAGTTACCCTTTACGAGAAACTATATCTTAATTTGAAATGTTGACCTGTTTACCTCTAGGTTTGTGTTCCAAAGCTAAAACACAAGGCAAGCGGACAACAGAAGAAAGGTGAAAGTGGATGTTCATCTCCAGAACTGGATAACCAGGACTCTTCTGGGAGTGAAGGTAAGGTGTTTCCAGTGTCTAAATGTTCTAAAAGAGTATATTGTTCTCTTTCTATATTTTGCCACTGTCTCTTTTCAGCATTAAACAGTGATGTCAGCATTCTTATGGTTACTGTGTAGCATCCTACTCTATATTCCCATTACAAAGCTAATCACCCTTTCTGTGTAACATTATGCTCTGTGGTAAATCCTTTTTTAAGTTGTTAGAATTGCTGTGGTAGCAGTGGCTACCAGTCCAAGCAAGGTAACTGGAGTTTCCTATAAGTCCACACTTTATTAAATACAATTATTTAATTGCTGCAGCAGGGGCATCGGATGAAGAACAGATGAATGTACTAAAGCCCCTTGGTAGGTCATCAATGCAATAGTGGTAATTATCTTTCTAGAGCTATGCAGTAGCAATTTGCTGCCTATGTGTGCATTTTCTTCTGTGTGAAAGATTGCAACTGTTTCTTGGCAGCATCTTGGTACTCTCCTTCCTGATAACTAGTGTTCGGGTATTCATTCTCCTTTGTGAGCCCTTTCTTAGTGCCTCTCTGTTTTCCTTATCCCTTCCTTTACTCCTTGTAGTAGAGAGGTATCCGTGCTACTTTAGAAGTGCAAAGGACTGTATTGTAATAAGTGTAGTTTTCTTTCTTTGGTAGAATTTGTGAATTTAAAACTTTTATTGCTTTTTTGCATTCAAGCAAAAGTCTTCATGTAATGCGTAAATTCGGTGGTGGAGAGCCAGTGGTTGCTGGGGTACATATTGTGCGCACTCTGTTTTTTGCTTCAGTTACCTTACTGTGTTAAGACATTATGATGTAGTCTCATTATATCTCTGTATCCAGTTTACACCACTCCATTGATTGTTTAAAGGACAGTATTTTTTAAATATGCTTTGCCAACTTTTGCTAGTCAACCAAAAGTTGCTTAATGTTAAATCTGGCACTTTAGCTCTTTAACATCTGTGTCACAGGCATTTTCACACTTATCTGTATGTGGAAGAGCCATTTGCGCTGTTCACAAGTATGTGACTTGTGCTGGCAGGTGATAAGGACATTTTTCATTTACTTTGTGGGAGTGCTGCCCCTATAATGTAATATAACTGTTTACTGTTATTGTAATTCTAATCAACTTTTCAACTTTTTTAGGCATTAATTAATAATGTAAATGGTTTAAAGGTAGTTGTAAATGCAGTTGCAATTTAAAGCAGTATTTTTTTTCTGTCAGTTGTTCATACAATTGGGATAATACAAAAAGACCCTTGGTGCTGGCTGTTATTTATTTTATATATATAATGGAAAACCCTTAGGACCTGTCACCTAGGCATAAAAAGCTGTATAATAAAAGCACTTTTCAAATGAAACATTAAACACCCAAAGTCATTTTTTTTATTACCACATCCATACCCATTATATAAGCATTTAAAAATCCCAGCTGTCAATCATATATTGCCTGCCCCGCCCCTATGCCTTAGGCTTTCAGTTTCAATTCAGAACTTCTTAGATGTTGCTGCACTCCCTCACATTCCCCCTCCCTCCTCACAATCTAATTATGTAACCAGTGCATGGACATGGGTATCAGGTCCCCCCATACTGGCACAGAAACAAGATTTTGGCAGGATGCAATGCCTGCTTTGATAAGTGTCCACAAAATGGTGCCTGCCTGCTTGCTGCAATTGTGAATTCCAAGGCTGAAGAAAATAAGATTTAAATAGTTTATACAGTGTAAGTAAAGTTTATTTTGCATGACAAACACAATAGAAAACAATTTAGAATTATTTCTTAAGGTGACAGGTCCCCTTTAAGCTCTGTCTGTGACATTGTATAACATAAACTAAACTTCCAATCGCTTTTCCTGTTTTCATGTTTTCTTTAGTGTCCAGAGTTTGTTACTCCGAAGTATACAAAAAAGGCACCACACATGGGCCATTGACAATACCGTTTGTTTTTAATGAAATTATCATGTGAAAGACCAGCTGTGTGTGGCTAGGCTTTTCTGCCCATTATGATGTATCTTCTTTCCTTTAGACAAAATAAAACTGACTTAGACTCTAACTAGCAGCATAGAAGTTCTTTTGCAGTTAATAAACTAAATAGATACTTCTAAACAAGACATTGTAACTGAATAAAGTTCTAATTTTAATTTAGTGTTAAGATAGTTAGTGAATAGGGTTGCACATACTTTTTGCCTATTGTTTTAATCACAATCATTGTTTGCTCATATACAATATTACTTTTTTTTTATGTAACATTATTCCTGGGATTCATTTTTCTGAATATCCATTAATTATGAAAGTAATGAAAGTTCCATAAAATATCATATCTCCCTTGCCTATATATAAACACTGTAATTTGTACAATTGTTTTATTTTGTTCTGCCATTGCACCTTCAGCTCATCTATTAAGTCATAACAATCGAGTAAGAAAGAAGGGAGCAGACCATGGAGAACTTCAAAGTGCCATAGACTCCATAAAAAAGACCCAAGAAGAAATTAACAGGTATCTTTTTTTTTTATAAACGATGTATACATTTATTTTCCTTAACAATTTTGCAACTGTTGGTAAAGGCACAGATCTGTTACCTGGAATGCTTGGGACCTGGGCATTTCCAGATAAGGGGTGTTTCCCTAATTTGGAGCACTGTACTTAAAACCTACTAAAGCGTGTTTCTGACAAAATTCTGATAATCCACAGAGGGATAAAGAGAACGAAACATACATTTAAATGCCAATTACTAGAAAGTGATAGACACTGACATGTGATCTGTAGCCAGAATGCATACTTCCTTTAATCCCACCATTAAACCAGCAGTAAGTGCATACCACTAGAAACCAGAGTTCTTGAAAGCCAGTTTTTTTGTTTGTGTTTCTGAATGTGCAATCTGATTACTAATCTGGGTGCCTGAGCAGGTTTTATGGATCTGGCAAGATTATAGGGCTGATTCTGGATTTTAAAGTGGGTTCCCATGGAGCGTGCCAGATAAGGGTCCAGTACCTGTACACCCAATTACTTTTTTTGTTGCTGTGCTTAATATAGTCATATATAGTATTTGATATTTAAATATGTTTTTTTCCCATTACGTTCTTACCAAGAGCACATAAACCCTGGTGGTCATCAAAAATAAATGTGTACTGATCGTCACCTGCAGTTGTGCATAATGAGAAGTGGAAATGTTCTTCAAGCTGTCTGGAATTTTGTCCAGATATCACAAATTTGCTATATGTTTGCATCAGAGCACACATGCTATTTACAAATATTTAGATCCACTGAATGATTAAAAAAGGCCTTTTCACTAATTTAAGAGCAATTCATTAATTCATGTGTGGCCTCACTATAATAAGCCTTGTAGCAGTTTTGTTTAATGTTGCCTTTTTTTTTTTTTTTTTTTTTAATCTCTAGGAACATTATTGCCCTCCGGAACAGAGTATCTGTAAACACTTCATCAACAGAGAACAGTTTTCTTCAACAAAGAGACTATTTTATCATATTCTTCCTCATTACCCTTCAGATCGCCGTTAGTTATTTGTTCAAGTGAATAAGACTTGCTATCTGCCACTGTTGGATTGGGACCACTTGTAGCCCCATGACAGAGGGGCCTGTTACTTGGCAAAAGTTATCTGTATTCCCAACAGTCAAGACTTTGTGATTATTGGGACACTGGTGGCAATACTATTTGCTGGTCAGAACTGGTGTCTTCATTCAAAGCATATAAAGCTTTATGTGTGTATGATCTGTCACCAGTTGCTAAAATGTTAATGTGCCACACCACCTTCACTATCTCTGTGTACTAAATGTTGCTAGATTTTATATTTTATGCAATCCTGTTGTTTAAAAAACACCGATCATTATATACACATATATTTACCTAAAGCAACTATATTATAATCTTATGTAATCCAGTGACTTGTCCTAATGATGATCAAGATCCAGGGTCATAACCTTATTTATATCTATAGCTTGTACAGAAAATGTTTTAAACCTAAATGCATACAGCAACAGCAGAAAGCCTTTTTTTTACCATAAATGTACATTCAGTGGCCTGAAACTGTGTTCTTTAACCTACTAAAGTCCCACTATTTACAATATATTTTATCCCTGCCCATAAGTTTGCACTGTTTATGTAATCTGCACAAACATCTTGCTTAACACTTTACATCTAAAGGCAAAGTCACATAAAGTGTTGGCTCCTGCTTCCCTTCACCAGCGGATCTGCTCTCTTCCGTAGCTCTGTGTAGCTGCACTAACAGGCACAGCTTTGGCATGAAGTGATCCTGCTTTTCTTTAGCTGCCTACAAAATGCAGGCAAAGAAGGAGAACCACCGTTTCATGTGACTTTGCCCCTAGGCTTACAAAGTGTATAAGTAAGATGTATTTACTCGTCCCATACATTTCAAACAATGTTAAAGGAGAATTATCAATACAAAATAATTTCATCAGATGCAAAAAGAAAAAAATATATATAAGAACAAACGGGAGCACACCATCCAAAAGATCAGAGGCCCTGGGTGCTGGCAAAAAACAATAATAAAGAAGCAGAGAGCCGCACTCTCTAATAAGGTGCAAAAATGTAATGGTGTCGACGTTTCGGTCCTACACAACGAAACGTTAATTTACACCATTAGATATTTGCGTATAATTTAAAACCTATGAGTGCTCTGTGTTCTTCTACATGCATATATATTTATAATCTGGTAATGAGGTACAGTTTCTGAATCAAGTTATTCTTCTCATCATCAATCTGTCTTTGTACACGAGTCAGTGTTTAGTTGGAAATCATTGACTTGTGCTGCCTGTGCCTAGATGATTATTTACAGCTAAATGTCTCGGATTATCAATATGGGAATATCGAAGAGTAACTTGATTATTTCAATAACAGTACATCATTTTTAATTAGTTATAGTTAGTTATTCTGGGTGAAGCTTAAATATCACTTTTGTTATAGTTTCCTCTAAAAATGGTCAGTTTCTGTAGTGGGCATGTAGCTGTTGCAGAAAATAAGTCACCTCGGTACAGGGGGGATACATTTCCCTTTTATTTAAAAACAAAAGGGTATGTCTGGGAATACATATCCTGCAGTCACTGTTCAAACATATAATGTGTATAAGTATGTTTTAATCCATGTGTAAACTCCATATATCTATCCATATACATTGCTAGTTTTGCTTTTTATCACTCATGACTCCACAGGGTTGTTATATCAATGGCTTACAATGTAGCGATGCCATTTTTCCTTAGTTCAGATGGAAGGTGTATGCTGATTTCTTTTTATATTGCTTGGTAATTAGTCTAATATGACTAAAAGGCATAAGGTTTGTATGCATCCATAGGATGCTGACATCCTCTGTGTATCAAGCATGTGCCTTCTATAGACAGTGGAGTTTTACTGTCTTTGGGTGCATGCAACAGTAGGAATTTGCAGCTTTTCATAATACACAAGAATAATATATTTGCAATTTAAATATATTGAGGGCCATACAAATGAGTGGATTCATCTTGCTTAAGTGCAAAAAAATCCAAAACAGAGATTCATTAAAAAGGGGATATATTGGGACCAAATTTAGATCAGTCAGTGTGTGACTCACCTGTGTGACAGAGTTTGATAGAACATTACTGCATGCAATTTTGTCCCAAACCAGTTGAATCTTACTTTCTCCAGAATCACTCTATAGTGCCTGTGAGGCCTTAATCTGAGATTTAGCAAATGTTTTGGAATCTACACAGTAATTTCCTTTGTTAACATCAAAGGTACTGTATGTGTAGCTTGTTCTGCAGTTAAAGTCCAAGGTGGTTATGCTGATTTTTACCTGTATGGTAATTGTTCTGATGCCAACATTTAAAGACCAACGCTTATACAGAATTTTGATTGCTATTACTTATCCAAGATTGCTTCCCATTCAGTTGAGACTTGTAGTGGGGTGCTGCACAACCTAAAGCCCTGCCATTAAACTTAATGGAAAGTGATCTAGGGCAAGTAAAATTGATCACAGGTAGCCATTGAAATGTTTCATGGCTCTAAGGGACATTCATATTTTAGAAAATTGTTTTTAGATCATTTAATTTATATTTTGTACATACAAATGCATATATGTACATTTTCAGCAGTGTAAGTTTAGTGATACTGATACTGATATCCAAAGTCGCTGGTCTTAAATTAGTTAGTTAAAAATCTGATTATTATAAAACTTAAGGAGACTTTAGAAATAGCTGAAAAAAGAAGTTAGCAGCAGGGTGGAGCAAAAACCAAAAAAAACTTTTCTCCTTTTTAGGGTGGTCAGTAGGTTCATGAATGTATATGGACCAATTTGAAATAGATTTTGAAAGCCACTCTTTAATTTTAACCTTTTTGCATTTCCCCACTTTTTTAACAGAATGGGGTCAGAAAAAAATGACTGCGCACTAATGGTCGCAATGACTGTGGGCCATAAATACCATGTTAATTTAGATTATATATTTCTGACCTAATTAATATTGAAAACCCTTATCCTTCATCTTTGTAAAGTGTCTGTATGTTACTGCTGTTTTATAGCGTGCTTAAATATAACCAGTCTTCAGACAAAGGACACGCTCCATTCTGACCTCAGAGCGGATTATACTTTCCAAATAAAGTAGCAACTGATCCATTACCTCGTTTTTAACTACAGAGCAATAGTATAGCTAAAGGTCCATGGGCTACAGTGCAAAATGTTCTGTTGCAACCTGTCTTGCACCCTGCAAATACTCAGTCAAGCTTAGTCACCACTAGTTTTATCATACCACAACTATATGAAGCCTGTTTTTGCTTTAAGACTTAGGCCTTGGGGAGCTTGTCATTATGCCTCACATTGATCGGTCATACTTTGTGTCCTGTTTTCTAGGTCCATGTTTTACATTTTTTTTGTTTGTTTATTTTTAAGCGGTATCAGTACCACAAAAAAGTTGGCATGCTTTAGCATGGCATTCATATATAAGAACAGCATACTGTTTTTGTGCTTACTGGCATTTGTATTGGGCATACAATATTTTATCTAATGTTGGTAGAGTGAGTGAACCAATCAACATGTTTTTAGATAGATTTGGTCATTTTAGAGGGTGGTGTGTTTGCCAAAGTTAAGGGAGGATAGAACTAAGTCACAGGAAAAAAATTCTATTACTGCCATTGTTGGGAAAGAGGTACATAAGTGCACCTTTAACAGTATGCAGTCTTTCCACTGTGTGGATTATTAGAAGAATACTGTATGCTGTCCTATACCAAAATAAAACTATATGACTGCATCATGTCACTTTAAACAGTGAGTCCTTTTAAACTGTACAATCTGTAACTGGGAAAACTTGTTCCATTTTCTTCTCTATTTTTTAGCTTGTTACTTAATAGAAATATGTGTTTCTATGTTATCGACATGAAAAGAGATTTCTCATATTTAAATCTAAAGATTACCACATTAAGAAGGAGCCTTTCATAAGTACCATTACTGGTTTTCCTTATGGCGTTATGGTACCTGCATTTGAAGAGAGCACAATAGTTGAAATTGCTGTCCATATTCAAAGATTTCAGAGCACTACTGTAAAGTAGGGGCTACAAGATCTCATAAACCTGCCCATATACCTTACCAAACAAGTGGATCTTTGTGTTATTTGGCCACACATGTTCTGGGATAAATCTGCCTGAGCCAGTCGTTGGTCACTTATAGAGACCCATCAGACGAGAAACACCTCAACATACTGGTGCAGCCCTTACTAATGTTTGAGTGGCCTATTGTTTGGGTGTCAGAAGGCCTCCTCACACGAGCCATCTAGCTGCCAAGTCGTTCTGGAGCTTTGGTTCTGTTTTTTTTTTGCAATTCTGAATTGGAATAGAAACTCATTACATTTTATCTTCCTGTGCTGCACTAGAGACTTTCACATTGCAGCAACTTAATTTATTTTAGCATATGTATATGATATATATATATATATATATTGCTCCTACATACATTTCTTGTGGGCAGTATGTTGAATTTTTTTTAGAGTTGGATTTTGTATGTTGTAATTTGTTAACAAGTTCCTGTAAAAGATGAACCCAGTATGTAGTACAGAAATGGATTAATAAAAGGTGAATCCTATGCTAGGAAACATTTGCGCATCATAATGCAGGATTTGAGTGGCTTCTATATGTACTATCTGCTGTGAGACTAGATAACATAACTAACACTTTCTATTGTACTTTTAATGTAAAATAGTGGCAGTACTGCACTGAGTGATTTGGTCTTTACTCTCCTCTAGAGTGCCAGTGTTGCTCTGCTGTATTGGAAATGAAGTGTTAACAGCTCTTTTTTTCCTGCTGCTGTATTTAACCTTAAGCCAACCCAACAGAACAATACAGTGAATTGCAAAAAAGGGATGTTCTCGTTTTATACATCTATTTTTATCTCAGATCTTGTCTTGCACACGTCCTACCCTTGCACTTTTTGTAATGAGGTTGAAAACCTTTCTGTCTAGTTATTTATCTGAACATTGTAACTGTGCCTTTTTGATGGATGCATCAGAAGAGTTTGTTGGGGTTTGTGCCATAAAGAGAGAATGTCAGTGTAGGTCCATGATCTTCCCTCTTCAACATGGAGTTTAGTATTAGTTTGACTAGCTGATTCTTTGTCACTTTTTTTTTTTGACAATTTTTTTTTTTCAGATCCAAACAGCAATATCGTCAATGCCTAAACTGAAACTCCTGCATATTTATTTCTTTGTCTGTTCACATAGCTAGTCATCAAGCAATGAAGTTATGACTATTTGTGGCAAATCCATTATAGCCATAGCAAGAAGCAGTGACCTCTCAGGCACAAAAGCGTGGCTTCATTGTTTTGGTTCAGAGCCAATGTTTTTTCACTGCCTTTTTTTATGACATGCATTGGCTTATGAAAGATTCAAAGAGTGTGGGTTGCTCCATGTTTGACTCAATACTTGGCTAAACCTCTTTCAGTGAGTAGCAGAATGGCATCCACCTGGGAAACAAAGGGGTTCAGAGTATATTGACCTGTTTTAGAACTCCTGTCCTAATTACAGTTTTGTTCTGTTTCTGAATACCTTTTAAACTGGACTCCTGTCTTTTTATGCACGCTTGGTATTTTAACATCAATGCTTGTTTTTTTTGTACTGTTACATTTTTAAATATAGACTGTTAAAAATAATAGATTAATAAGACCAGTGTTACATGATAATGAAGAGCCAGAACCCATGACAAATGAATGTGAATAAACCTCCTAAAATATTTATATGAGAAGGTCTTTGGAATGATTATGTATGAATGGACTGCACAGAAGAATACACATTTTAGCACATGCTTTTCCAAACTAATTGTATAGCTTTCAATAAGCTGAAATGAACCAGAGTAGGAAAATGAAATGTTTTGTCTCTTGTAGCATGTTAACTGTTTGTGTTATCATCTTGTTAAAGGCATTTTGAAAGCTGAAGCACTACCACTGGTCAGTAGTTTTGTATTTCCAAATAGAATAAAATGTGATCATAATACAGCAAGTTTCTGCTCCTTTTTCATTTTATGGAAGCATATCTATAGATGTTTTTTCTAAGTGCCATACTGGGCAAACATTCCCCTATTAAGGGCCATATACAGACAAGACTGAGAAGCGACTGAGAGTGTATTTTTTTAGCCAGCCCATTATTAAAAGTAATAATCCACAATAGTTCACCATATTTTCAGTTTTAGTGGCACAGCATATGCTCGGTGTGCTCTGGGCTGCTGAGTAGTTAAAGGGATTGTTCACCTTCAGGTTAACTTTTAATATGTTATAGATTTGCCTGTTCTAAGCAACTTTTCAGTTGGTCTTCATTTTTTTATTTTGCATAGTTTTTCAGCTATTTGTTTTCCTCTTATGATTCTTTCCAGCATTTAAATGGGGTCACTGACCCCAAAAACTACTGCTCAGTGATGCTACAATTTTATTGTAATTTATCTTTTTATTTAGGCCCTCCTCTATTCATATCCCTGTTTCTCTTTCAAGGACTGCTTGTTGCTAGGTTAAATTGGACCCTAGCAACCAGATTCCGGTATGCCAAACTTGAGAGCAGGTGAACAAAAAGCTAAATAATTTAAAAACCACAAATAATAAAAATGAAGACCAATTGCAGACAGTCTCAGAACAGCATTCTATACATCATACTAAAGGTTAATTTAAAGGCAAACAACCCCTTTATGCTTAAAGGGTTTTAAATTAGCTTTAGTAGGATGTAGAGGGTGCTGTTCTGAGCCAAATTGCAATTAGTCTTCATTTTTATTATTTGTAGTTTTTGAAATTATTTAGCATTTTGTTCAGCGGTTCTTTAGTACGGAAGTTCCGCAGCTATCGGCCTAGGGTCTCAATGATCCTAGCAACCAGGCTGTTGAGTAAATGAGAGACTTAAATATGAATAGGAGAGACCTAAATAGAAAGATAAGAAAAAAAAAAAATTTGTAGCCTAAAAAAAGAATAGGTTTTTGGCTGCCAGTCAGTGTTCTGCTTTTGGAAGCTGGGAAAATTTAGAAGATGAAGGCAAATAATTAAAAAACAAAAGAAAACTAGTTGAAATGTTGCAATGAATTGGCCATTCTATAACATACTAAAAGTTAACTCCCTCCTTTAAGGGTATGCGTAAATCAGGTGGGGGCATATTTAAAAGTACATATCTTCGATGCTAAAGGGTTCTACTGGTCTTCAACAGCACTATATACAACAGAAAGGAGTATACATACCGACCAATACAGTAGGTAAACCGGACCCCTGCTCATTGCATGATAGAAGTTTATTTAGAGCAGAGAGCCCTAGTTTGGGTATGTCAGATTGCCATGGGATCTACAATGCTCAATAAATTAATATAGACATACAGGCTTATGAGCAAGTGTACAGCTGGCATACAATCAGGTTCTGGATCCTGATCTAGTCCAGGGATCCCCAACCTTTTACACCCGTGAGCCACATTCAAATGGAAAAAGTTTTGGAGAGCAACACAAGCATGAAAGATGTTCCTGGGAGTGCCAATGAGAGCTATAATTGGCTATTTAAATTGCCCATATGTTGACTGGCAGCCTACAGAAGGCTCTGTTTGGCAAGAGGGTTGGTGAGCAACATGGCTGGGGATCACTGGTCTAGTCACTCTTTAACTTCCTTCTGAGTCAACCTTTCAGCTATACTTATTGAATTGGGTATTAAATGAAGCCTTCATTAACTGGTCTGTTCATTGTTTAAACAGTGGTTTAAAACTTCTGCCTTCTCCCATTTCTATCACATGACCTACATCCTCCTGGTTAATGTTTGCATTGTGAAAGAAACAATTTGGTATACTGATATTTTACAATTGCATGCTTATTCACCTCCATGTACTGAAAAGTTTCAGTTAACTTGAATAAATTGAATTTTATATTTATTTTAACCCAATCTCAACCTTTTTGTTAAACCACAAAGATATTGATTTATCTTAGGGGACTTTACAGAATGTTAAATAGCATTTTAAAGATATTCCATTTGCATTCAGGGTTTAATCGTGTGAAAATATTGTCCTAATTAATCTCAAAGAAAACTGTTTTATTTTCAATATTGCCTTAATGTTCACCTTCACTAATCTTGGAAATTTAATTTGGCTCCACCCATCCTGTAGAAATGTTTAGTATTTATTTTAATAGGCATGTTCTGATTAGCACTGGGCAGGGTACTGACAGGGTGGGGGGGAGTGAGTTTTCTGAATTCTTATGGGAAGGGGAAGGGGGCAGGAGAAGGGAGAGAAGAGAGAACTGCACAGACTCTGGCCCCTGGAATGAAGGATTCTTCTGAGAGAGGAAGTCAGATACCTAAGAACATGTTTACAAAAAAGGAGATAAGAAATCCTGTGTTTCTTTTGATAGAGGACTCCAGGAAGCATTTCTGTGAGTGCTTATGGCTATATCCTCCTGGGCATGATCCTTGCTTTGACAGAATCTTTCTGCCCCCCCACCCCAACAAACTGCCCATATCTAATCACTGGTTCTGCACATTCTCGCGAGATGACACTTTGGCTTGATTTTACTAGAGAGTATTGGGCTCAATGGTGGCATCAATAGAGGTGGTTCCCTTTGCACAGTTCCATCTACGGGAACTACAACGGAATATCCTATCCCAATGGAATCTCCCCAAGACCTTTATCTCAGGTGTTGTGGCTCCATCACCTGTACCTCTCCAAGGGCCAACCCTGATGGACCACCCAGATGGCACAAGGAACTTGGTCTCAGACAGAATGCCATCTGCCAATCAACATCCTGGAACTGCAAGCAGCCAAGCTGGCCCTTCTACATTTTCTGCACTTGCTTTAAGGTCAGGGTACCAAGGTGGGACCCGCAGCCACCAGGCTCTCCAGGAGGTGAGCCAAAACATAACTTGGTTGAAACAATAAAACATACTTCTCTTGTGTTAGGGTCAAAACTGGGAAATCAGTCCACAAAAGCAAATTACAGCACACCCAGGAGCCTCCCCTACTCCGCACGAACATGTGCATGCGCAATGAAGCAGTGGGGGGAATCGCAGTGTTAGGCGGCAGTGGGAGGGCAAGATATAAGCAGTTAAAAGGGAGTTCCCTGTAGTTCAAGCAGCAGCCACTGGGTGGTGTGTTAGAATATAAAAATGGGAAGCTTCCTGGTTCAGTAGGTTTTTAGTCCTGGGACCTCCCTCTGGAAAGAGTTGTTCAACAGGCCTGGGTGTTAGATAGTAGGTTTAAGTCATAGGTCGCTCTAGGAGTGATATGTAGGAGTATTTAGTAAGGGCAGACATAGCCCCACCAGGAGTGAGAGGGGTTAAGACCCCCAGCAATCCATCAGCTGCAGATCAGGGCCGGGGGGAGCTCCTAGATAGGATCACTTGGTGGGAGTACCGTGAGTAACCCAACAGGAGAGAGGTTCTCTAAGAGAGTAGTTAAAGGAGAAGTGTGCCCTGATTCCTGTGTCTCACTCCTGGGTGCTGTCTGTCCTCTATAAAGCTGATTCGCCTGGTTCATTACAATCATCTGTCTCCTGTCTCTTCATCATAAAGGATCCTCAGCTGGCTGGTAAGCCACTACCCCTGAAAGGAACAAGGGTGCTGGGAGTTGCAGGGAGTCCCTGACCAAGGACCACAGCACGATAACAGTTTCCCAGGGAGGGGAGTTACAGTTCTACCTGTACCCTGGGTGGAGGCACATTCAGTAATAGTGTACCTGTTCCCCCATAGTAAGCGGGGACTCCAAAGATATAGCAAATAGCAGCACTGTCACAAAAGTGGGCTACATTTACATCTTAATATCGCTGAGTTCAGAGGGTTATTGTTAGTCATATAATGTTTAACAAACGTTTAAAATAAATAAAATGTATGACAATTTGACTTGTCCCTAGTTTGCGCAACACCTCTTTCCATTTTGGTCAGTTCAGGAGAAATAGCTCTGAATCTGGGTAGGTATAGGTCGCAACACGAAAGTCAAGTATTTTCTGTTTTCTAACTGAAGGGTGCGATCAAAGAGAGAAGATTCTGAGGGTTCAACAGCAACCTCCCAGTTCGCCACTTGCACAGAGCTGTGTGTGCGTCACTGCGCCTAGTGCAGTCTCGCGTGATTACATGCGGCCCCGGGATTCTCTGGAAGACAGGAGGCTGGGAGGCCGCAGCTAACGTTTTGTAAGTACGCAAACTGGGAGTGCGGATTGTGTTTGGAAACTCGGGAAGGTTGGGCAATGGAAAAGCCGTGTAGGGGAGGGAGCATGCAGGCGCCCTAGCAACCGAAATCGCGCCCGTAGTGAATGGCGGGCGGGGCATAGCTATAAAAGGTATGATTGGGGAGGGTTGAAGGCTTGGTTGCGTCTAGTTCCAAGTTGATAATGGAACAGAGCAGATTTGGAGAGTGGGAAATAGATATTTCAGTACAGTTGGGCTAAAATCTAGTGGGAAAAGGAACATCAATAGAAACTAGATAATATGGTCAGATATATCTAGTTCCTAGTTGGTAATGGAACAGTGTACTTTTACATATAAGGAAATAGACTATTTTTATATAGTTGGGACTATATTCTAGTTGGAAAATGAATAATCATAGGAATTATAAAATATAGTGCATGTAGGATAGATCCCACTTGTTTTCAGTGCTTCTAAAGACTGGATGGTATAATTTAGCTAATTTTAAATGAGAAATTTAAATCATAATTGTAAAAGGCAGTAATTTTATCCTGGTTAAAAATGCTGTCACCTAGTAAAATAAAGTATTTCAACTAGCCTATTTATAGCTAGTTAGAGTATTCAAAATCATATAATAAAGTAATAAATACAGAGAATTAAAAAATTAACATTTTATTTCCACTCATAAATTTAACAGTATTAAGAAATTGTAAATATCAAATTGTCAATATTTCCTCTTTTTCAGTTAATATAATTTGGTTCTTATTTCATACTGTTAGCCACTATGATCTAGTATGTTTTATAAAGAGAATAATATTTATTTTCTAGTGGGTTATGCATAATGACATGCTATAAATGGGCTACATAGGATCTAGGATACTATTATCCACTAGGATCTAGCGTCTTTTAAACAAAAAATCTATTTCCTAGTTGCCTATACACAGCTTTGGTTTAAAGGATACTATTATCCACTAGGATCTAGTGTTTTTTAAACAAGCAGTCTATTTCCTAGTTGCCTATACACAGCTTTTCCCTACAGCCATACTATCCACTAGGATCTAGTATTTTTTCAATAAAAAGTCTATTTCCCAGTGGACTATGTGAGGAATACGGAGATAGAAAAGGGCATGTAGTTTGGCTCCTGAAATGTGTTCTTACCTTGCCTATAAAGAACACTACTAGCCCAGCCCCCACTAAAGCTATATGCTGGCATATCTGTTTATCATCTCCCTCCTACTATATAAACAAAGTATTTATGGACTGGGAGGTGGGGGTTGTTGTGGGTGCAGCAGGGGCTGATGAAGCTGCATGTGTAGCTTCTGGCTTGGGGCATCTTCTTCAGACACTGGGGAGCACCCTGGCTGCAGCAGGGCACCTCCCTGGGATCTAACCTAGCTGCGGCAGGAAGACTCCCTCCAACAGTTTGGATTCCCTACTCTTGAGAAGTTTGGTGGGACTCAGCAGCTAAAGGGATTGTTATACTATAGATGAATTGTGTGCCTTTATTTGTGGAGTTGCCTTAAGGAACCATGTGTTCTGGACTCAATAAGGGGGGGGGGCTTCATTTAGAAACCTCAGGCTTCCCCCGTGGGAGTTGTATCCAATTCAACTATGGACTGTTTTATGGGACTTCAAGTGATCAGCCTGTTGCTCTTATATGATATAATTTTGTCCATGTTTCTCCCATTGTTATAACCTGGTATAATAAAGCCCATGTAACCCCTGTTCCCAGAGTGTGGTGTGTCCATTTTGTGCCAGTCTCCAATATGTCACACTTGCGTGACAGAGTACACAGCAGGATAGTGTGAACAGATGCCCTGTACTACTCTACTGAGATAATAGAATTCACTAGGATATAGTGTATTTCATGGTAAGAGTCTATTTCCCAGTTGGTTAAACACTATGGGATGCTGTGAATGGACTCTATCTTGTGCTTTGTTGGGAAACTAGAATTCTCTAGGATCTAGTGTATTTTATAGAGTCAGTTTCCTAGTGGGCTACATATTATGATTTGCTGTGAACTGTTTCGTTCTACTGGCACTATAATCAACTAGTCTATATTTCCCAGTGGGATATCCTCTCTATAGGTATACTATCAGTGCTTGATTTGTGGCGGGATGCGATGGGATGACATCCCAGTAACTTTTAAAAATGGCTAGTCTCCATCCTGGTGGGCAGGATGCCACATCATCCACCCCCCAAGCTACCTGGATGTGCCCATACTGAGCAGGCCCTGTTGAAGTCAACTCAGAGGGAGTTGCAGACCAACGACGCAGCTCTTTGCACATCACAGCTTGTGCAATAATGCCCTGGTCTCCTGCGCCCATCAAGGGACTTTAATATACTGGAAACTTTGATTGATATCAATAGGTTTGTTCGTAAACTAGTTTTAAAGAAATATTTTTTGAATGATTTAAACTGTGTACAACTTGAACAACCTGTAAGTGCGGCGACACCGGGAAGCCTAATTGAGAATGGCTCTGATAGTCAAGGTTTGTCTTTCTCCAGTATGTCTGATAATTTGAATTGTCAATTATTGTTTCAGGATGAACGTTGTTTGCAGAATTTATATGCCTTACAAAATGAATCAGACACGTCCATACACTGTTTTGGTGTTGACCCTGAGGAGATAAGGGATGGCTTACGTATGACTTCTGATTTCTATCCACTGCATTGTAGGGGCAGTGTTGTTGATAGATTTCAGGAGCTAATAGAGAAGGAGCTGTTGTCACTTAAAATGGAGACTAGGAGTCAGTTTACTGGCTTTAATTTGACTTCTCAAGAAAAGGCAGCCCTTAAACAATTACAGGATGATAAGTCTATAGTTATAAAGAATGCCGATAAAGGGGGGGATGATAGTCGTGTTAGACAGTGAGACTTATAAGAATAAAGCCATGCGACAGTTGAATGATAATTCTACTTATCAACCCCTGAGTACTGACCCTACTATTGAGTTTACTAAGAATTTGGTGGAATTAGTTAATGATGCCTATAAGTCTGGACTGTTCAATGAGAGAATCAGGGATTATTTGATACCGACTTCTCCGAGAGTTCCCCTTTTCCACCACTTACCTAAGGTCCATAAGTCTGAGCGTCCGCCCTTAGGGAGACCAATTGTATCTGGTATAGCATCTTTGAATGAGAAACTTTCGGAATATATAGATCTTTACTTACAGCCTTTGGTTAAACGGTTAACTTCGTATGTCATGGATACAAAACATGTTTTGCAATTGCTTAATCATTTAGAGTGGTCTGACACTTTTTCTTGGGGCACGATTGATGTAGCATCGTTGTATTCCTGCATCCCACACGAGAAAGGAATGCTAGCGATCTCTTATCACTTGGATATGTATAGCACTTATGATGAGGGCACCAAGCACTTTATTTTAGATTCTATTAGTTATCTATTGTCTCACAATTTCTTTCTTTTTGATCAAGTTTTTTACCTCCAGAGGTGTGGTACGTCGATGGGTGCCAAGTTTGCACCAGCCTATGCCAATTTGTACATGGGCTGGTGGGAGGAGACCCACATCTATGGAGGTGACTCACTTCACTTACACAATATAGTCTTTTATAAGCGATATGTGGATGACCTCCTTTTGGTTTGGCAGGGGTCACATTCAGAATTTTCACTTTTTGTCACTGAGCTGAACACGAACACGCTTAATTTACGATTCACCAGTGAATTTAACACTCATACTATCTCTTTTTTAGATTTGAAACTGGTTGCTAGGGGTACTGTGGTGGAAACCACAACCTTTCGTAAAGCTTGTGCTGGTAATTCTTTGCTAAGGGCAGATTCTTGCCATCCAGCACATATGTTTAAGGGCATCCCTGTGGGACAGTTTCAGCGTTTACGGAGAAATTGCAGCACAGAGAGTGCCTTTTTGGAGCAGGCCGTTATACTGCGAGATCGATTTCTTGATCATGGGTATAGTATGAGGTCACTGTCCTCAGCCTTTACTAAGGCCTTACGGATGGAGAGATCAGACTTACTCACTAATAAGAAAGGTCAACATCATGGTAGAGTAGGAAGGGGTAATGTTTCTCCTACTTTTGTAACTTTGTTTTCCAATCAGTTCTATAAAATTAGACGTATAGTTTCTAATTTAATTCCTGTTCTCTATAATGATCCTGACTTGGCATTGGTATTACAAGGTGGTTACAATATTGTTGCAAAAAAAGCTCCCACATTGGGTAATATACTCTCACCAACTCTGTGGCGGTCCCGGCCTTTGAGAGCGACATGGCTTACAGTAAAGGGTACATATCGCTGTGGAGCACGCAGATGTGTCACTTGTTCCCATATCAGGCAATCTACTACCTTTAGTAGTTCAGTGTCTGGGACAGTATTTAACATGCATTTTTATGCCAACTGTAATACGCGATATGTTGTGTATCTTTTAACCTGTTCAAGATGTAGCATTCAATATGTTGGCTGTACAACATGCTCCCTTAAGAGCAGGATGAGGGAACACATTAGACATATAGCTGCTAGAAATAGCAACAGTCCTGTGGCTAGACACTTTTTACAATGTTGCCAATCTGATGTATCGTTTTTGCACATTCAAGTCATAGATAAAGTTCTTCCTGATGCAAGGCGCAGTGACTTATATGCTAGGCTCTTAGGTTCTGAAGTCAAATGGATATTTACTCTTGATACACGACATCCTAATGGCCTCAATTCTATTTTTGACATTAGCTGCTATGTTTGAATTTATGAGTTTATTTATTTGTATATAAAAGAATTTCTAACATTTAATGTTGCCATTCATGTATTAAATTAATATTACTTACTTTTTACTATATGTATTGATATTGATGTATTGAAAAGTTTACTTGGATTAATTGGATGTATTCTATATATGTATTTTACAAAAAAATTCTTTTTTTAAATGATTGGCCTTGTAAATATAGCCACAGTTTTGATTTATACAGGTTCTAGATTCCATTATGTGTGCTTTTTACTGATGGGGGTGTATGTATTGATGTCCTAATTTGCATGTTTAATTGCTTATGACACTATTTAAACCCTCCTACTGTTGTATGTGTATGCCTATGAGTAAGTGCGTGCGCGCACGAAACGCGTCAGGCGTCTAGTTTTTAGATGGAACAATAAAGACCTGGTTTTAGCAGCATATCGTGTCCGGAGATGTTTGGAGCTCAACTGTATATGATATAATCTCTCCCTTCAGCTACGGGTTCGGGGCCCTGAGCACCCGGACCAATTGTGGACTCTGGTGAGCTTTTTCTGATTCTGCATTAATTACAAATTTTCATTGGGGCCCCCTAGAGTTTCCTCACAACTGCGCTAGGTCTGGGGTGTTCACACCCAGACCTATTTATTTATTTGGTACGGGTTTTGATTTGTTTGGGGCTTCAATTTGTTATTCGTTTATATTTACTTTGTTATAAATACTATTTAGATTAGAGGCTTTATTATTTGTTTTCCTGCGCCCATCTTGCCTTAAAGGGGAACTATTGTGAAAATCAAATTGTCCAGATGGAAAGATATGATGAAAATAATAATATTCTCAAATATATGTGTTGACCAACTATGCTTACTTTTTAAATAATATTACAGACTGTTAGGATCCTGTCTCTGAGAGCCAGTTCAAGTCATTGCTGAATGGGAGTGGCAATACCTTGCTCTGATATCACAAAACCAGTAACAATGTCCCGCTTGCCCTTATGCTGAATGCAAAGCATTCTCTCACCAACTGTATTGCCAGACAATTTTTGAACATTTGTACTCTTTTACTACATTTCCCAAGGGGAACTACTTTTAGTTTAGGAAAATATTTTTTTTTTGGGGGGGGGGGGGGGGGGGGGGGGGGGGGCAACCTACTTCTGTAAAAAGATAAAGGCTTCTAAATGTCTAAAAAAAGAAAAAGAATATTTTCCATAATATAAACACATATCAGAAATGTGAATTATTTTATGAAAAAAATATGCACCAATACCAAATATATATGGTTTTATGGAGATTTCTCACTTGTATAGGTCAAAAACTCCCAGCAGTACACTACCAAATTCCCAAAGCACTGCTCCAGAAAGTTGCCAAATACTCCACCTTAGGTTTACCCTAGAAAACTATACATTTTTGGAAAGAACAGAGTCTGATGAATCCAGAATAGGCACAACTGTCTTTCTACTCCAAATTGTCAAGTTACAATGCTTTCCTAAATATATCAGTTTTTATAAAAGTTTGAAATTTTTGAAAAATTATTTCAAAGCTTCCAATCTACAGCTTCTTATCTCCCACATATCACAGAGCCCTCCAGTGTGCTGTAAGACCCCCTAACTGTACAGAGACCCCAGAAATTAATTAACAAATTAATCCTATTTGTACCAATGGCCCCTTTATTGGAGCTCCCTATAGATCCTATCTGTTCTCTGTCCGTGTTTAAATGAAGAGTGGGCATATTCTAACAGTCCCTGCCAGAAGCACAGCAGGAGGGGGGATAGCCAGTTTAATATATACAGTTTTAAACTAAAATTCACAATATAATGGGGACAACCAAAATAAAGAATATAAAAAATTATCCTTCTCAGACCCACTCACAAAACTCATGCTCTCTCCTGGCCTGCCTGCCCCCCCCCCCCCCAAATTTCAAAGGCTCCATTCGCTGATAGATTAACCCAAAACTCCTGCTCTCCCTGCTCTGACCCTGCGACCTCTGCCCTCAAACTGCTGCACTGGCAGCTCAAAGCACAGTGGCTTTGTTCCGTTCCCTGCCTGACAACACTCCTTGAGAGGCAGACCCAGCCCCCTTTCCCAAATTATGTTCAGCCTCCATCAGTAGTTCAGTGGCTTCATAAGTTCCATTCTTGGTCAGCTTTGCACACAGCTCCTCTCCTTCTTCGACTCCCCCATCCACCCAGAAAGCATGTGAAAAGTCAGGATCGTAACTCAGTAGTAACCCCGTTGCACATTTGTTTCTATGAGAGTGCAGAGACTGGCTAGCGTGAGATGTGCTGCTCCCGTTTGAATCTCACGCTAGCCAGTCTCTGGCTAATTTCACAGTGCGGATACTGGCATCTTGGATATCGGCATTAATAATTTCTATGTTTTCAGAGAAGCAATCAGAGTCAAGTACAAACAGTGGGTTGTTTGTATATACAGGGTCAAGTCTGTCCCATCCCCAAGTACTGAAGTACTGAAAAATGCAACAGATATGCTTGCATGGCAACAAAAAGTGTGTGAAGTCTTCACATGTACATGATGGTACCTGTCCATTTAAATGAATTAGGTATTCTGCATTCCCTGATTCACTCTTAACTTTGAAAATGCCATGTTTTTCATCCACAGCGGTTACATCTTTTTCATTCAGTGAACTACAGTATCTTTTCATTACGTGTAGAACAAAGTCCCTTGGACAGCTCTTGAGAAAACTAGGTATTTCTTTTGAATATCTCCGATAATTCTGGGAACTTTGTACATTCAGCTGAACATATCTGAGAAACCATAAAATACAATTACTATTCAAATAGTACATAGTATGTTTTAAAAGGCTTCTGCTGGAAATATGAGTGACATCCTGCAAGTTGGATATACTTCTAAAAATCAATTACAATTATCTATAAACAGCTTTGTTTTATAAAACCTGGGCCTTCAGTATTGACATGGCTAAAATTAAAAAAAAAAAAAAAAAAAAAGTAAAGCAATACTAGGGCATACTACCAAGTGAGACTACAACACAAAATCACTTATTTTCTTAGACTTGTTCCCATCACATAAGCTTAGTTTCTCTTAATCTTATACAAAGTGTGCTCTATGTAGGTAAAGCAATTGATACTGGTTGTGTATATGAACGAATACAGTTGTAACACGAAATTTCCATAAAACATACCAAAAAAAAATTATCGAAAAATTCTACTGATCAGTGTGTATGTGACTGGTCAGCCACCTTTACTTGCTGAAAGGAAGCTGGCTGAATACAAATACACAATTCCACTAAAGCACTTTGCGGTTTGTTGTCAAACTAAATAGGGCAAAACTAGTGCTCAGTCGATATGTTTGTGCCCACTTCCACACTAGCTTAGGCTAGTTGTGTGTTTGCCCCTTATCATTGACATAATTCTAACCTTAAGTGTTTTTAATGAGTTTTACAGCTAAGGTTTTTATAACTACTTTTAAATACTAAAGGAAATATAGAAATACTTACTTTCTGTACAACATTGGAAAAAATTTACAATGCAGAACGGTTAGCATTTCACTTAATGTGCAGTTCTTGTATCCATCCAAATAGTTACGTTTTAGAATTTCATTTTGCCGTTCCAAACCATTGTTTGTGTTTATTCGAACATGCAGAGTAGAGTTTCTATATACATGGGCCCATTTCTGATGTTGGGGGAAAAACAAAAAAAACACAATCTTACCAGAATTCAGTTAAATGGACAGAGAATAATCTTTGACACTGTATTGTGGTATGTAAATCACTATAACAACTTATTTTTATAGCATAAAAAGATTCCCTTTATTTCAGGAAGCCATTTTATTGAAAACCATTTTCTAAAAGTTCCATTTTTTTTCGAGGCTTGGCTTTTTGTTAGAGTACCCAGAGCTTTGGTATGGCTTTCCATTGTTGTGGCTTTTGCAACATCTCTGATCATTTGTAATATCATTTTTACATTTTGAACACCATGGTCTTTTTTATTCAGCCATTCTGACCAAGCTTTTTCACGATGAAAGTCACACAAGATTATTTCAGTGTCGATCGAGAGGTTAAGTAAAAAATTCAAATGTCTAATATATTTGCTGGAAAAGTAGCAATTGGAAAATTCTAATCACATTGGAATGCAGTTTGCCCTCTGAAAAAAAGACTGATGTCAGGATGGCTATTAACATCTTTAAAGGAGAAGTTAACGTTCAAAATATAAAACATATTTTTCGCATTACTCAATTATTCTCTTCATTTTGGTAAACATAAATTTATAATATAAGTGTCCTATGATCCGCTGTTTCCAGCGCTTACCCGTGGCGTCTTACAGTGACATGCGCCATATTGCAGAAGCATCCCTGCGGAGCGGAAGCCCCCACCCTTCCCAGAAGCCGGCGCACGTCTGCACGGGTGCGCGCCGGCTTTGTAATAGGAGCGTGCACCTTGCAGGGCCGTGCGCGCCGACTGAGCAATAGGAGCGCGCACCTTGCAGGGACGTGCGCGCCGGTCCCTGAGATCACGCGCAAGATCTCGCGGGATTTCAGGCGCGCTTCTTCTGCAGCCTACCTTCTACGTGCAAGCACCAGTGGACACAGAGAAATATTTAAAATCGGTAATACTGATTGAGCATAATAATTTTATTATGTAATAATCTTTTTCAATAAATGTTGTTATATTAACAAATCAATAGAGTTGTATTTTTTTATTTGCCAATTAGTGATAACATTAAAAAATATATTGGGAATAATTCATTGCACTGATAAGCTGCAAACTTTTTGTACATTTTTAGTAAAATTTACAGGTATTATTAAATGGGTTGTTCCTTTTAGTATGTTATGGAATGGCCAATTTAAAGCAACTTTTCAATTGGTCTTCATTATTTATTTTTGAGAGTTTTTGATTTATTTTCAGTCTTCTAATGGCTCTTTGTAGACCCCGTTAGCCCAAAATAATATTGTTCTATGGGGCTACATTTTTATTGTAATTGTAAATTTTTTTTAACTTCTCTTTCTATTCAGCCTCTCTCCTATTCATATTTCAGCCACTCTCTCAAGCCACTCCCTAGTTACTAAGTTAAATTGGACCCTAGCAACCAGATAACTGCTAAATTTCCAAATTGGAGAGCTGCGTAACAAAAACAAAAAAAATTACCAAACTACTAATAATACAAAACGAAGACCAACTGCAAATTGTCTCAGAATTTCACTATCTACATCATACAAAAAGTTAACTCAAAGGTGAACAACCCCTTTACGCAATACTCATTAATGATGTGCTGGTGGAGAAATACACCCGAGCCTAACCTGCCCAGTCCCAAACCTAAACCCGCGTGGCGTGTCAGCCGCGAGCCTATAAATTCAGAAGCTGGAACCAAAAAAAATGCTGTGTTAGGTTGCGAGTGGGTAGGGTGAGCAGAAGGGTTCAAACTGCACCCGCCCATGACCCGAAGAACATGTGCTGTGGTCACCAAAAGCCACCTAACCCATGGGTCCTACTGGTGCCGGCCCGCACATCACTAACACGCATGCATGGTACAGGTATATTTTCTAAAATGAACATCAGTTTCTATATGTCTGTAATACGCATATAACCTTGTTATGCACTCTTGGCATTGGCACAAGTTGGGGTCTGTCAGTTTCTCTTAGCCCTGCATTTTTCAGTCAGGCTGAGAGAAGCAGATCTCCTTGCCTATGCTGACACTTGTACCTGAACTGAAAACTAGAGCTTCAAGCTTATTGCAGGCACTTTTCATGCTGAACATACCTCTGTGTGTCCATGCCCAGAGCGCATAACAAGGTTATATGCATTTAACAGACACGTATAAACTTTAGTACATATCCGCTTGCAAGTGTCCCCAGGAAAATCAGGGTAGCAAATATGTACATTTCATAAAATGTGCCTGTACCAATGAGAGTGGATGTTAATCTAAGATGCATATGAATATATGGTCCTAAAGCTGGCCCCAAACCTAGTATCGTACATCTCGGTTGTCTCATAGATCAGCCAGGTTAAAAGATTTTGATTGGGCACCATTGAAGGCGCCTGAGCAAAATCTACATCCAGGGCTGAATCGGCAGAAGGAGGAAGAATTTCTATTGTTTCTACCTCCTTATCTGACAATTCAGCCCTGAGCGTCAGTAAAGGGAACAAAAGTTGTATGGCCACCTTCAGATGCATAAGTCTGCATGAGCCCAGGGCTAATAGGACACTTTATATTATTAGGAAAATAACAGCAGTGTTTCTCCACAATGATATTGTAATTCATTTGTCACTGCACAAAGAGCTGATTTAGTACAGAAAACACACAAATGTGTGTATTTAACATTTTATAGGCAAACCTGACAAATCAGTTTCTTAGTTGTGGTTGCCCATTGCCTGGTACACCAAAGGTTTTTTAATATCTGTATGAGCTAAGGGCACCCAGCATGAAGGTCAATTAGGGGGAGATTTAGGGTAAGTACTTATTTGTGCCCTGGGTACCCCTGGAACTATAGCGGGGTGACTGTTACCCCAATGTTTCTATATATCTGTAACCTTGTTATGGGCTAAGGGGGCCCAGACTGAAGGCCAGTTAGGGGGGGATTTGGGGTGAGTGCTTATTTCTGCCCTGGGTAACCCTGGAACTATAGCGGGGTGACTGTTACCACAATGTTTCTATATACATGTAACCTTGTTATGGGCTAAGGGGGCCCAGCCTGAAGGCCAGTTAGGGGGGGGATTTGGGGTGAGTGCTTATTTGTGCTCTTGGTACACAGAATGCTACACAAGGATCAATACAGTTGCTAAACATAATAATTTATCATTTATTGAGTAGTTTTGGTACATATCTTGTACAGGTATTCAATCTATTATCCAGAAGTTTTTTAGTAATTCAGATCAGCATACATTATGTCTAATAATATTTTATTATATATTTTTTTGGATTCATTTCAATTAATCCAATACTGTTAATGATTAAAAATAATTTTGAGACGCCACACTTTCTAGGATACTTCTCAGGATGGCAACTAAAACAGTTGATTTTGATTCTGCGGGACCTTCGCACCAAGCAGAAAGAGGATCAAGGGTGAGTGTTATAATTTGTCAATAAAACAGAATTGCAAAAATAAACTTTTTAAAAAATAATTTTTAAATATGTCAGGCGAATCCCAAACTGGAATCTTTCTCTGGCTGCTTGCTCTCCCATTAACCTTTTCCTTATCCACACAATAGCTTTTTCCTGCTAAAAGGGGGCCACATCGCTAGGGTAGAGAGCGCAATTGCACTTTATGCACTAACAGATAAATTTAATTTTAACAATAACAATAGGCTGTGCGAAGACATACTAAAAGTTAATCTGAAAGTTAACCACGCTTTTAATTTTCCTATTTTGCAACAAGTGGTACTCTTATCTTTCAGAGCTCTACTCTGCCTCCCCAAGTATTATTTCAAATGTGTCTATTTTATTCTACAGGAGCAAGATAGCTATAGCCACTGCTTTCAAAAATAATATCAGAAATCAAGTAGTGTACAACAAATGAACGTGGCAGGCATACTTGTTTGATATCAAATTAGAAAGTTTTAAAATATTAGCAAACATATTATGGTGTAAAATCAAATTATTTTACATTAACTTCTATAGACCCGCATCCTGTTTACAAATTCAAGTAGCCAGATTTCTCTCTCTGTGTGTTGTTAATAATATATATTATTTGTATTCTAGCGTGAAAGACTATTTGAGGAAATGCAGTCAAAAGGGGGTTCTGAGAGCCACGGGTCTTCATTTCCTTTCAACCCTAGAAGAGTACAAAGTACAAGTCAAATTCGGACTGAAGATAATGATCAGTTTACAAGATTAGGAACCACAAACTGGTGCACATGCAGAAAATGCATTGTCATGCCCACAAAAATTGAATCTATATGCTGTCAGGAGATACGGAATGTAAGCGCTCTAATTCCAGAAGGAGGACAGTGCGTAACTGAAAGCAGCGAGTTTACATCCCGATGGCGGGTGACTTAGATTTTATATTTAGAGTTTTGGGAACTGTGACTCGAAGCCATACTAATGACCCTGAATACAACAGGTAACAGTTTAATTTTTCAAGCACTGGTGATATAAAACTAAAAATGTAAAATGTATTCATCCATAGCAAATAAGATAATATTATTCTCTTATGGGCCTGAGGATGAGCACAGGGTAGCATTCTTCACCTACGCTATGGAAGTACTGATTTGGTCTGGGTGAAGGCACACATGTTGTAATTCTGCCCCAAACAGAATACTTGAGCAGGTTTAGAAATTCGCTGCATGAGAATCCTCCTCGTGTGACAGTAGTCTAAAAGGCAGGAACAGACGAAGCATATATAAATTTCTGTCAGCCCTGCACTTTTCTGCCTGGCTGAGAGAAACGGATCCGCTTTGGTGCGCCGCTGTGTGTGCCTGCACTAAAAGCTATGGCAACAGGCCGAGTGTGCGCACAGAGAGAGCAACAGTGGTTGGCCTGTTGCCTGTGGCGCACACTCGGTCTGTTGCCATAGCTTTTAGTGCAGGCACACACAGCGGCGTACCAAAGCGGATCTGTTTCTCTCAGCCAGGCAGAAAGTGCAGGGCTGACAGAAGCGGATATATGCTTCATCTGTTCTTGCCATAAAGGTGCCCACATTTTAAAATCCACTCGCCTGGCAAGGTCGCATCGGATCTTCTCCCGTTGTCAGGCAAATTCAGGATAATTTGGTCGTTTGGCCCTGGTGCCAGACGATCAAATTAGAACGACTGTAATAGGCGCAGTTGGTTCGGGGACTGCATCAACGAGTCCATGCGGTCCCTACATTTTTTAACCTGCCTGATTTCATGCCAGCTTTCGGTCGGGCAGGCCCGTCGTTAGTGACCCTACAAGGGCCAATAAGCTGTTGAAGCTGACCAATATTGGCAGCTAGAATCGGCCAGTGTATTGTCACCTTCAGGCTTTTACCGTCCCACATGGGGCTGCATTTTTTCACAGCCTGATTATCATGCCAAAAGCACCAACCTGCTAGTTCATCCGAAAACACAACAGTTTGCGTCTCTCTGCAGATAACGTCCGTTTCTACCTGCACCTGGCCAGAGACAATGCTTCTAGGAGCAGGCAACTTAGGAGGCTGGTGCTAGCATAGGGTTTGATTATCGGCCTGTGGAAAAATGCAGCTCCGTGTGGCACTACACTAAAGGTCACAGGAAGTATGATTACAGCTCCACGATTCTTCAAAATGCCTCTCTACCCCCTCCAAAACCACCATGAAATAGACTTTAAAAACAATGTAAAGGACAAGTTTACCCTCCAAGAAATGTAGTTTCTAAAAAAATATATTTAATAAAACATTGTATGTAAAACCTGCTTAATAAGTCATGTAATACTTTTATTTCTTTTTTGTTTTGCAGAAACTTGCGCAAAACAGCGTATCGATGTTTTACGGTCTTGGCTCATGGATACCTTGGAGCTGGTATTAGAAGACCAATACCTTTATGTGCAGTAAATGAAATCCGAAACACATACCCTGACCCACATGGATTGTACACTGGATTCAAATTTCCACATGATTACAACGCTTCAGACATGGCTCTAAGTTTATAAAGATTTGTTTTTAAAATATATTGTGTAAAATATCCTATTCTGTTATATTGATATTAAAAAGGTTCTGTTCATTTATGGCACATTACTTACATTATATCATAGGTTTTTTCATAGTTACTATGGGTAATTTAAAATGCCCCATGCAGTGACATATTGTGTGGCCAGCACACTGAATATATTATCTATAGGAGGAACTATAGAAACCAGGGCTGCCATCAGGGGGCCCAGCCGTGCTACAGTTTTCTTACTGTTTTGTGCCCCCTTTAATCTATTATGGCCGGGCCCTGTCATCCGATTGGTCTCTCCTTCTTCTTGAGCGGCGGCAGTGGCAACAGGCCCTTTTATAAGGTTGCGCCCCTTGTGTACTGATGTCACACGTATGCACAGGGCGCAACCTTATAAAAGGGCCTGTCACTGCTGTACAAGGAGGAGCCGAAAAAGACGACAACGACAGGGGCACTGTGTATGGGGGAGTTCTGTCTATGGGGCAATTGGGGGCACTGTGTATGCGGGGCCCTGGCCAACATAGCGTTAGGGAACACTGTGGTAGGGGGGCCCTAATACTTTTTATGTGTATCCTTTGTACTGATTGGAGGGGCCCTGGGGGAGGGGGTCCCATAAAATTTTTTTTAAGGGGCCCCATGATTTCTGATGGCAGCCTTGATAGAACCTACCTGTACTTACAAAGTGGTTCTCATTGTCTAATACAGGATAATATGCCTGTAGGGAACATATCGCTCACAAAAACCATAGTTGAATTAGCACATGCATGTAGCATGTGAGCAGTAACGCCACGCCAAGGCTTCAACCAATGTTACTGTACACACATCCATACATACCAGATTCATTCAGCGAAAGTCACATAAAACATTTTTGAAAAAGTTTACTAAAAAGATACCGTATATACTCGAGTATAAGCCGAGATTTTCAGTACCAATAATGTGTTGAAAAAGGGCCCCTCGACTTATACTCGAGTACTTATACTCGGACGTTCATTTGCTATGGAAGAGGCGCGCAACATCCCCCCGTGGATCGGAAGGTATACATGGTTACGCGACGCTTAAACTTACGGCGCACATGGAGTCCTGCATGTCAGGGAGCCAGAAGCGGTGGAACTGGCTGGCAAGCATCGCGCTGGAAGCGCCTTAGACACGCGATGTCCAGGACTTCCATTTAGTTAGTATTGCCACCTTTACTGGTGCTTTCATTATTTGTATTAAATGTTAATTAGCCCTTATGTTAGGCTTCAGTTCTGTGGTTGGAGCTAAACTATATTCTTGCAGATAGACTGCCTGCAACCCATCTGGGAGCACTAAAGGAACTCAACCTGATATCTTCTGGTGAGAAATTATCGATGCCAACTGTAATATAAATAAATAAATTATACAGAAAAATAAGAAAAACATTAAAAAAAAAAATTGAACCGAGATATCAATAGTGCAGTAGTACTTACCAGGTATCCGGAAAAGTTCTCCTTGGGATAAGCTGAGAAGTAGTAGAGAAATAAGATAGAATAAGTGAGTTTTGTTTCAATAAATTTTTTAAAAAAAGGTAAATAACACAAAGCCAAACTTGATGGTACAAAGTAATATTACACCATTTTAGTCTTCAACCAGGCCCACCCCATGACTATGTGGTAGGGGGGACTAAGCTTGGGGAGTGTAGCCTCAAAGCTGTAAGAGTGGCAGCAGTTTGAAAATCTTCCCTGTCAAAGTCAATGGTAAAATTGCGGTTTTCAAAGTGGTGCAACAAAAAGAGGGGGGGGGGGCAGGATCGCTTAGAAAAGCACAATCAACCTGCTCCGCTATAGGGGGAGAAGAAGTGCAGAGATTTTGGGTGCTGTACCCCTAAAACTATAGGAGTAGCATTTAGAAAATGGGGGTGCTAAGAATAAGAAGCGGAAGAAGGATAACAAGCGGAAGAATAAGGGGGGGGCACAAACAGCCTCTCTGGCATTCCCAGTACCCAGAGGCACAAACAGCCCCCCAGCCCAATAAATAGTGAGTGTCTGTGGCACCTTACAGCAGCCCCCCTTGCATTCCCAGTACCCAGAGGCACAAACTGACCCCCCCAGCCCAATAAATAGTGAGTGTCTGTGGCACCTTACAGCAGCCCCCCTTGCATTCCCAGTACCCAGAGGCACAAACTGACCCCCCCAGCCCAATAAATAGTGAGTGTCTGTAGCACCTTACAGCAGCCCCCCTGGCATTCCCAGTACCCAGAGGCACAAACTGACCCCCCCAGCCCAATAAATAGTGAGTGTCTGTGGCACCTTACAGCAGCCCCCCTGGCATTCCCAGTACCCAGAGGCACAAACAGCCCCCCCAGCCCAATAAATAGTGACTGTCTGTGGCACCTTACAGCCCCCCTGGCATTCCCAGTACCCAGAGGCACAAACAGCCCCCCCCCCCAGCCCAATAGTGACGGTTTATTGCAAAGCATAGGCAATATGTGAACCCCTCAGCACATAATGCAGCCCACTATATGCTTTTGTGTATGAGCGCAGATTGAGAATCAACAATGCTAACAACAACTAACAATCATGTCATGTGCAACCCCCTGCACCTTTGCCCTAATGGAGAACTATCTAAAATGGCTGCCTCCTAACTGAATAGTAAGCCAGCTCCCCCAGCATCACTAACAATCATGTCATGTGCAACTCCCTGCACCATCACATTAAACATAATGCACAACTATACAAATATAGATTTATATACATATATATTCCACACTATATTTCCCTCATGCTACTATAACAATTACACTTCAAAAATTACTTAAATAAATCTGTAAATCACACAAAGGAAACCCTAAAAGAGTTAATCACACTCTGTAAACAGTTAAAAATGTCAGTACATATAAATAGAAAAATATGGAACTACTTGGCACATAGATAGATCAGTAAATCAAAGGGAACCCTGAATCATACTCCGTAAATAGTTAAAATAAAGCTTTATACCGTAAATAGCTATAAGGAAGATAAGGCATAATAATATTAAGTTTTCAAAATGCAATAAAGGCTGTTAGTTTACCTGTAGTCCAGTAGCAGTAAGAGAGAAGTTCCTGATGCTGGTCCTGGCGCTGCTGCTCCCTTCCAGAATGAACCAGAACGAGCAGTGACGTGCACGAGCTTTGGGGAAAAAAAAAAACCTGCTCATGCACAGGCTGGCTCCCTGGCCCCTCCAGGCATGCGCAGAAGGGCTCTCTCCATTCCGACAAGTTGTCGGAGTTGTGAGAGTCCTGAACAGGAAGTGGGGGCGGGGCTTCACGCTGCACAAGGAAGGAGAAGAATGCAGCTAAATATAACTGAAGATGCAGGTGAAAAAGAAGAGAGCGACAAAGGTAGGCTATGCTGTCAGGCTGTTTAGAGTCATTTTAGCAATAGAAAAAAAAAAAAAGGTTGACTTATTCTTTAACCCTTTTACTGCCAGCCATTTTGGTCAAAGCGGAACTTGTATTGCCAGACAGTTTTTGAACATTTTGCACGGTTTCCCTTTAGGGGCCTTTCCTAGGGGGGACTTTTAGTTTACCAAGGAAAACAATATATCGTTTTTTTTCAGAACCTAAGCTTTCAAAATATGGTAGAATTTTTGTGTAATTCCAATTCTGTAACAAGATATAGGCTTCTAAATGTCTAAAAATGCAAAAAAAATAAAATTTTCCATAATATAATCACACATACTAGAAACAAATTATTTTATGCACGAATATACAACTGATTTGGAAAGTCCCATGTCTCCTGAACGTGCCAATACCAAATATATATAGTTTTATGGAGATTTCTCACTTGTATAGGTCAAAAACTCCCAGCAGTACATTACCAAATTCCCAAAGCACTGCTCAAAAAAACAAACTGCATACTTTGGATTTCAAGGCCAAAAATTTCACTAACAGAAGGTTTATCCCAGAAAATTGTACATTTTTGGAAAGAACAGATTCTGGGGAATACAGAATAGGCACAACTGTGTGTCTACTCCAAACTATCAAGTCGCAATGCTTTCCTAAAGTTATTGGTTTTTATAGTATCTTATCTCCTACAGGTCATAAAGTAACCAAATAAAACACCCTAAATATGAATGCCAGGGGTCCACTGAACAGTTTGATGCCCAATATGTATAGGTTTACCTAAGTATGTGGCATGTAGGGGCCCCAATGTGAACATACCCCCATGTCATTTCAGAAACTGCAAAATCAACACATTTACATCATTATATGTGGGCTAAAGCTACAAAAAAGTACGCTCACCCCAGAAAGCCATATATTTTTGGAAAGTACACATTCCCCCGAATCTAAAATGGGTACCCATGTCTTTCTACTCCAAAGTACCAAGCCGCACAGCTTTTCTAAAGTTAGCAATTTTGATGACATTTCCAAAAATCCCCTCAAAGCTTCCACTTTGCAGCATCTTATCTCCCACATAGCATTAGGTACCAAGATAAAACACCCTAAATTTGAACGCCAGGGGTCCACTGAACAGTTTGATGCCCAATATGTATAGGTTTACCTAAGTATGTGGCATGTAGGGGCCCCAATGGGAACATACCCCCATATGATCTATCATTTCAGCTCCTGCAAAATCAACACATTTACATCCTTTATGTGGGATAATGCTACAAAAAAAAAGTACATTCACCCCAGAAAGCCATATATTTTTGGAAAGTACACATCCCCCCCGAATCTATAATGGGTAATCATTTCTTCTTGCTTCAAAGTACGTAAGATTTATATGACATTTTGAAAATCGCATAAAAATGTTGCAATTTGCCGCATTTATCTCTCACAATTTCTTGATAAAGACAAATCACCCCAAAAAGGAACACCAGAGGCCTACTGAACAGTTTGATGCCCAATATGCATAGATATACCAAAGTCTGCGGTATGTACTGACCCCAAAATGAAAATAGCGCATAAGGATTTCTCGCCTGCCAGCTCAGCTTTTGCACACAGAGCCCCCTGTCAGTGTATTATGTGCCAAAACTTCCCCTAACTATACAGTGACCCCCACAAAACCATATATTTTTTGGAAAGTACATATTCTGACAAATCCAACAAGGGTAAAGAGTCCTTTCTACACCAAAGTAACAATCTGCAGAGCTTTCCTAAAGTTATTGGTTTTTATGACATTTCAGAAAATTGCCTAAAAATGTTGCAATTTGCCGCATTTATCTCACACAATTTCTTGCGGGGAAGGAGGAAGCAGGAAGCAGCAGACGCGATGCAATTGCATCTGCTGCTTCCTGGAGGGTCCTGCGACCCGATCGATCGCAGGACCCTCATGACAGCCCCCCTGGCACATTGCCCAGGGGGGCTGTCATTGTTAGAAGCTCTCTGCAGCGCTTAAACGCCAACGGCGTATGAGACACGTCGTTGGCGTTTAAGCCCTTTTACTGCCAGCACGTATGAGATACGTGCTTGGCAGTAAAAGTTAAATGGTTCAGACCTCCACCATTAACTTCTATATGAATTTGGCAGGTTTTAGGTGACACATTTGATTTAGAACAGTTTCAATGGTTGGGGTGTGATAAAATTCATATTCAAATTGGAGGATTACAATGTGTGAATGTTGACACCAAAAAACATTAGAATTTACTATTAAATTAATAAGCCTGGTCCTTAGTATAATAACAGTTTGGTCAAGCATACTTTGTTAACAAGCTAACAGTTATTAAAATAAAAATGTAAACCATTACCTTTGAAAACCCTAGATATTGCATTTATTTCTTCAAGGCAGAAATCTACCATGAAATATTTGGTATTCCATTTTTTGTTCCAGGTTTTAAACATCTGCAAGGCCTCCTCTATATGTGCTGCAGTTTCCTGTTGCACCACAAAAGCTCCAACCACAGCATAACAAACATTTGTTCTGACACAGAGAAAAAACAGTGGAAAAGCAGATCTTGTTTTTCGGTAGGTTGCATCTAGCAGTGTAATTTCATTACCATATTTCTGCAAAAGCCTTTGCTGCCATTCTGTTTGATAGCAAAACAGAAAATGTGACCATCTCCATTTATTTTAATGGTGTGTGGGCGGAAAAACATATTTATTGTTTTTTCTTGTTTCCAGTTGTTTAGAAGATCAACAACATTTTGCTGGTCAAGCACTGAATTTTTTCCTTCATATCTATCTTTGGACATAAGATTTGAAATATCTTTCTGCGTTGGATAGAACCTTCTTCTTGAGGCTTCAGGAAGATCACCACTAGGAAAGAGCTCATGACGAACATATGTGTCATTGTGTCTTTTAATTTCAATTGCTTTCCTGACACCACTTCGGTACAGTTCCACAATTTTATTTCTTACTCTTGGGTCAACTTTTTCTCTGATGTTTGCCAACTGGTAAGGTAAAAATAAAACAAATTAAATACTAAAATGAACTACAGAAAAAAAATGTAACTCATTCAACAGATTTAAATGTTGAAGTTGACTAGGGCAATAAAATTAATGTTGTTTATGTATGCTCATATGGTTTTAACCCTTTAAGTGCCAGCCGAATTCGTCATTTCGGTTCCCCCCAGTGCCAGACGTTTTTTAAGCATTTTGTACTCATTCACTTTAACAATGTTTTTTGGTGGGAAAACCTCCACGAAACTAGGGAAATTATATATCGTTTTTTTCGTCACTAATTGGGCTTCGACATACATACCAAATTTTATAACTTTTCTGGAGATATGTGTATTTTGGGTGAAATATGTAAAAAAAAAAAAAATTATGAAAAATTTCTGTATATTTTGAGGTTTTTTTCCATAGAAAAGTTAATTTTACTCACTTTTTTTTATTGTTTGTAAAAGCCCTGATACTCCCAATTCCAACGATACCAAATATGTGGTGGTACCCCACAGTTCCTGTCCAGAAGTAACCCCCAAACTAAGGCAATACTTAGTACAATATCACACCAGAACAAAGCAGAAAAGCGCTTGTAACAGTTAATGCAGCATAACTTATATGTAAATCTAAAATATCCCCTCATGTTTGGTATCTTTAGAAACTACAGACCTTCAGGTTTCTAGGTGCAATGTAGTTTTCACTCAAAAGCCAAATACCTTTTGTCAGTGCATTGTGAAATTTGGAACTTTTTATGACATTTTTTTTTTTTTTCTAAAACGTAAACTTGGACGCATGATCAAATGTGGATTTCACAAAAAAAAATCTCATAAAAATTTTCTAACAAAGGCATATTTGAAAGACAAACTTCTCCTGAATAAAATGATGCCCCATATGTATGGGTGCACATAAAGACATGGGCACCAAACACTCCAAAGCAGGGGCAATGCACAAGGGCAATTACAGCTAAAAATGTGGGGGCTGCGCTCTATGTGCACTTCCTGCAGTTTTTCAGTGTTAACCCCCCCCCTACCTGTGAAATAACCCCCACAAACTATATATTTCTGAAAAGTGCACACCTTCAGCTATTCAGAGACACCACTCTTCTCTTTCTACATGGAAAATTGTGGCCGCAGTCCCTTGCAGAAGTAAGCACTTTGGTCAGAAATCAAGGAAAAACCAGATAAAAAACCTAGATTTCTCCCCAAAATCTCCATGGCAACTACCAAAAACTTACTAACCATCAATCTGCAAGTTCCCCTGAATAAAACGATACCCCATATGCATGGGTGCACATAAAGACGTGGCCACCAAATGCCCCCAAACAGGGGCAATGCATAAGGGCAATTTCAGTTGAAATTTTGGGGGCTGCGCTCTATGTGCACTACCTGCAGTTTTTCAGTGTTAACCCCCCCTACCTGTGAGATAACCCCCACAATCTATATATTTACGAAAAGTGCACACCTTCAGCTATTCAGAGACGCCACTCTTCTCTTTCTACATGGAAAATTGCGGCCGTAGTCCCTTGCAGAAGTCAGCGCTTTGGTCAGAAATCAAGGAAAAACCAGATACAAACCTAGATTTTGGTCAGAAATTAAGGAAAAACCAGATAAAAAACCTAGATTTCTCCCCAAAATCTCCATGGCAACTACCAAAAACTTACTAACCATCAATCTGCAAGTTCCCCTGAATAAAACGATACCTATGTCTGGTTGCACATAAGTACATGGCCGCCAAACCTGAAAATGCATAATATTGGGGCTGCACTCTATACACCCCTTTTTTTTTTGCCTGCACCCGAATGAATGGGATACGCTCGGGTGCAGGCACATGTAGCCGATATACGCATGAAAACTCGTGAGAATGCAAAGTCTCGCGTTTTCATGCGTATATCGGCTACACGTGCCTGCACCCGAGCGTATCCCATTCATTCGGGTGCAGGAACAAGTAGCAGGCGTAGGGCTGAATTTTCGGCAAGCGTTTTTCCACTTGCTGAAAAAATCAGCCCTACGCCTCGTGTGGCATCAGCCTAACCCTTGGCAATAGAAACTACCAGAACAATCTTAGCACCTCTGGACCTTTCTAGAACAACTGAAATCAAATGGAATAAAACCACTAAAAGCAATCAAAGAACAATAGTTGCAATGAAATCGGTAAGAGCCCTGGATCCACCAATGTCACTGCAAAAGCAACCTTTTTGGGGGCACTAAACACACAATAAAGAACAATGCAAAGATAAAACACCATAAAATCAGTAAAATCCAATAAAACCACCTAAACCAACAGAAGAACAATAATTGCAATGAAATCGGTGGTCAGAGCCCTGGATCCACCAACGTCACTGCAAATTCAGCACCAAATAGCAATAAAAAAAGTTACAGTGCAATAGAATAATTCAAAAACAGAAATCAATTATGAAAATGCCAAAAAAAACACTAAAATGCAACCAAATAAATCAGATAATTATAGAGCAAGATCAGAAATAAAGTTTTAGTAAAAAAAAAAAAGACTGCCAAAGAAAGCAAAGAAAGAAAGAAAAGAAAAGAAAGAAAAAAAAAAAAAAAAGTGTAAGTGTGTGTGTTTAAGTGTCTGTGTGTGCTTGGGAAAGTTGTAAATAAGTGTGTATGTGTACAAAAGTGTAATAATGACAAAGATAGAAGAAAAAATTTAAAAAAAAAAAAAAAATTTTTTAGACAGTTGAGATAGAAATAAGCAAAATAAACAGTGGTAGAGAGTTGTAGTTCAGCTTACCCAAGGCAGGCAGACGATCAGGGGCGATCAATCCAGCAGGAAGGCAGCAGGGGAGCTCCATCTTGTCCAACGTGCGCAGCAGGAGTGAGGAGCCGACAGTAGGCGGCGCTATTTAAAAGGGACAGCAGTGGACACGTCATCAAAGCGTGTCCACTGCTGTCATTGGCTGGCGACGCGATCGGTGCGGCTGGGGGACCCGGATCGGTGAGTATGTTTATATTTGCTCGTTGCCTAGGGGGATCTGAGGGGTTTACAAGCGCTGCGCTGCTTTAAAAGCGAGCGCAGCGCTTGTAAACCCGACAGTGCCATTGGACGTAGATTCTACGTCCCATGGCACTTTGGTCCTTTAGTGCCTTGGACGTAGAATCTACGTCCCATGGCACTTAAAGGGTTAAACAAAATGATTTACAATGTTTATAAACAATTTAATATTGCTGTAAGCTCAAGACAACATACTTCAGCTCATCATAGACTAGCTTAGTTACCAAACCAAAATTTACCTCGCCTGATGTAGCATGGTTCTTATGGTCACTTAATTTTGGAAATTTTATCATGTAACTGTGGGTACCTTTATCCTTGTCAATATTTTGTTCAAAACCATTTTTAAGTGTTTGCACAGTTACTTTTCTGTTTCTTGTACTGTCTCTTTCCAGCTAAAGACAAAAATAAATAGTTTGCGCTTTATAGTAGTCAATCATTCTTGTAACATTTTCAAATGTTCCAATGACCCTCATTTTGAAAGGTAATGTTAAACAAGATTATGAAATTTAATCACTGCTTTCTGTTAAGGTAACTACCAATTACAAATTAAATTCTATCATTGAAAACACTACACTGGAGCTTTGTACCTCGCTAGAGTACTTAGCAGGAAAGAAAGGTGTATACATAATAGCAATTGTAGAAAATATACGCTGCACTTGATCATTTTGTCATAAAAATAAAAATGTATATTATGCATTGAAACTCTCAGAGCGACTGCTAAGCTTACTGTTACAAATGTAAATTCTTTTTATAAAGGCATGGTCTTCCCCCTAAAAAACAAGCAAGTTATCAAATGCAGATAGTTTAGATTTACAGAAGACTGTAGCATTAGTACATTGTATAATACTTTTAGAGAAGGGTTGTATAATTCTTTTTGAGCAATCATTTTTAGTAACCGTTTATAATAATAATAAAAGCAGTTATAGTTATGGAATGTTAAAGGATATGCAAAGTTAAGTTTCATATTTAACATTTTAAGACCACTAAAAAGAGTAAAGAAAAGCAAGAAAAAAATGTACAAGAACATAAAATGCAGTGATGGGCATAAAAAAAAGTAAAAATCTCTTTAAAGTTATGAGAACATCATAAGCAAACCGAACAAAAATAAATAAATTGTGCACACACTTGGGTGCAGATTTATTAAGTGACAAGTAGAAAATTCTGTCATTTCTATGGTGTATCTATTTATTTTTAAACTGCACAAATATAACTATAATTACAAATACCATTAAAAATTAATTTCTTGAACTAATAAATGTACAGTTTTTAAAAATAATGGTGTGTAGGCAGCCAATTAAGGACCTTCTGAGCTTTTGGAAAATTCAGCACCAGGTACCAAGACAAAAAATATCATGATTATAAATGTTAGGGATCCCCTGGACAGTGATGCACATTCTGCAAAGGATTACAAAAGTATCTGGAAATTCTGGCCTATGTGGTCTGGATGGTCGATAATGGAAGCCAGTGTTCACCACTTCCAATTTTTAAGCCATACCCACTTTAAACTTCATCCATATTATCACAACATCTTTTAAGACCATATCCACATACCCGTATATCAATATCCCTCCTCTTCCCCAGTGAATAGCACAGCAACCCACTGTTTGCTTCACCAGGCTCACTTCCCATAGGCAATGTAGGACATGCAACATAGGGTACACACAGGGAGCAGAGGGCAGACTAGGGGGCACAGGCAGGGAGCAGAGGGCAAGCAGAGTAGGGGCACAGGCAGTAGTACCCTAGTAGTAACACCAGCCCCACCAAACATCACATTCACCACACTCACCCTCTCAGGGCTGCCCCACCCAATACCCCACCAAATCTCCCAGGGCAGGCAGAGTAGGGCACCTAGTAGTAGAGCCTAGAGTCACCCCTGCCCCAGCAAACCTCCCAGGGCCACCCCACCAAAAATTCACATTTGCCATACTCACCCTCTCAGGTCTGCCCCACCCAATACCCCACCAAACCACCCAGGGCAGGCAGTGTAGGGGGCACAGGCAGGGAGCAAAAGGCATGCAGAGAAGGGCACCTAGTAGTACAGCCTAGAGTCACTCTAGTAGGCACATCTGCCTGACCAAAAGACATACATTCAACATTCATTCTTAATGCAATGATAATGCTATTATAAGCAACATCCCTACATATTTTTTTTTTCTTTTTTAATTAAGATGGTTTTTGAAGTTATTTATAAATGCAACTGCTATTGACAGCAGTATCTGTATGGCTTTTATAGGATGTACTGTTGGTTGTGACTCCTGAAACGATGCAAGCTGGCTGAGGAGACCTGACTCCCCTTACACTGTTTTAAGTTAGAAAGAAAAAAAATGTGATGTCAATTATATTTACAAATAACTAAAAATGAATATAGCTTTTGGGTGGAGAACCCCTTTAAAAGAATTGCTGGCTACAGATTACACATGTTCTTGACCTGAATAAAAAGTGTCAGAAAGGGATACAAATATTAAGTGCACATGTTTATGATAGAACACATTAGGACAGGGATCCCCAACCTGTCCAAACCCAGCCCTTCAGCAGACTGAAGACATTCAAGGATTGGGCCGCAATGCGCACACATTTAAAGATGAAGAGCTGCAGTCAAAGCAGACATGCCAAGCACCAAAACAAACCACCGGCACACAGAAAATCTTTTTCATTCTTTGCACCGGTCCCCGGGAGGAAAAATGTTGGGGACACCTGCGTTAGAGCACTCTAACTATACACAAGAAGCTTCACCAGGCTCACTTCCCATAGGCAATGTAGGACATGCAACATAAGGTACACACAGGGAGCAGAGGGCAGACAGACGGCAAGCAGAGTAAGGGGAACAGGCAGTAGTACTCTAGCAGTAACACCAGTCCCACCAAACATCACATTTGCCACACTCACCCTCTCAGGGCTGCCCCACCCAATACCCCACTAACCCCCCCCCCAGGGCAGGCAGTAGGGCACCTAGTAGTAGAGCCTAGAGTCACCCTAGTAGGCACAGGCAGGGAGCAGGGGGGGACAGGCAGACTAGGGGGGACAGGAAAACAGCAGAGGGCACAGGCAGTAGTACTAGCCCCAACAAACATCCCATTTGCCACACTCACCCTCTCAGGGCTGCCCCACCCAACCTCCCAGGGCAGGCAGAGTATGGGGGGCACAGGCAGAGAGCAGAGGGCACAGTCAGGGAGCAGAGGGCAGGCAGAGTAGGGGGGTGCAGGCAGAGTAGGGCACCTAGTAGTAGAGCCTAGAGTCACCTAGCAGTCACAGGCAGGGAGCAGAGGGCAGGCAGACTAGGGGGGACAGGCAGGGAGTAGAGGGCAGGCAAAGTAGGGGTACACAGGGAGTAGAGGGCAGGCAAAGTAGGGGTACACAGGGAGAAGAGGGCAGGCAGAGAAGGCCACCTAGTAGTAGAGCCTAGAGTCACCCCAGTAGTAACACCAGCCCCACCAAAAATCACATTTGCCGCACTCACCCTCTCAGGGTTGCCCTACCCAATACCCCACCAAACTTCCCAGGGCAGGCAGTGTAGGGGCACACAGGGAGAAGAGGGCAGACACAGGCAGAGAGCAGACAACAGAGTAGGGCAGGGAGCAGAAGGGGCAGAGTAGGGGAACACACAGGGAACAGAGTGCAGGCAGAGAAGGGCACCCAGTACAGCCTAGAAGTCACACCTGCCCTACCAAACCTCCCAGGGCCACTTCACCAAAAGTCACATTTGCCACTCACCCTCTCAGGGCTGCCCCACCCAATACCCCACTAACCCCCCCAGGGCAGGCAGTGTAGGGGGCACAGGCAGGGAGCAAAAGGCATGCAGAGAAGGGCACCTAGTAGTACAGCCTAGAGCCACATCTGCCCGACCAAACCTCCCAGGGCCACCCCACCAAAAGTCGCATTTGCAACACTCACCCTCTCAAGATGCCCCACTAACAAGACACGAGAGACTTCCCAGAGCTCTGTATCTCTCACTCACAGGGTACCCCACCGTCGTCTCGACAACGCACCAAAGACTTCTGCATCTGTGACTCAGGATCTCCGCTGTGACTCAGGATCTCCGCACTACAAAAAGTCGCGCCTTTAGGTGGAAACACCATGTACACCACGTGACGATGACGCAGTGTATCACGTGACAAGGACGTCACTTGGATACGCCCATACACCATGTGTATAACGTGAAGATGACGGCTGCGGAACGTGCCAATGATGTCACTGGGGTACAAATAGCCACTAGGAACTAGCGGCTACCTTGAAGGCTTTGGTGGGTGGGTCACAGGCTAAATGTAAGGATATTACAGATTTACAGGCAACTACAATAGCGTAAAATTTGCAATACTGTCCCCAGTCTTGGCGACTGTTTTACCAGTTTGGCCGGTAACATACCTTCCAGGCCGCAAACCTAATAGGAGAAAATAGGCATTCCCCTTACATTTTACCCTAACTGGGCATTAGTGGGCCCGGCCAAACAGTTTGGAAACCACTGTACCAAGTTTATTTTATAGAAGGAACTTGTTCACATAGTTGGGGCTTTTATTGCCCTTCTGCTTTTCATTTTCTTTGTGATTGTATGTGTAAGGGAATCCCTGACATGTTTTTCCTGGAGCACATGGGCCTGCCAGTAGAAGTGGATCTTTGTGTGAGTTGCTCTGTGTGTGTCTAATACAGTAGTTTGCTTACTTTCTCTAACAGAGTACTGTATTCATCTCTCTATAAGAGTTACGTATTTGCCAGCCTCTTTCTCATAGTTATTTTGCGTATCTTGATAAAAGAGCTCTGTGTTGAGAGTAGCTTGCTGAGAAAAAGGGAGAGGTCTGTCTCTGTTTCAGTGCTTTGCTGCAGTGTAAGTTTGTATGTAGGCCTGTCTATACAAGGATGATACATATTTGAGAAGTTTTCTTCTTGTGGCAGATCGGTGGTGCTTATTTGCCAGCTGAATGTGAGCTTATAGTAGATTTTGTGTGTCTTAGACTTTTCTGCATTTAGTTAATTAAAATGCATTTCCTCTGGATTTACCATTGAATTTACACAACATACATAACATCAGTGGGCCCATAACAGTGATGGTGCAAACATGTTTTCTATCATGACAAAAATGCCCATTAAACAAAAAGCAGACCAATTTTTCTTGTAGTAGAAGTAGCAACACTCCAAACCCCCCATGTATAACCACCTTTGACTCCAGTTTTAGCTGTGATGCTTTGGGAGTAAGTACATACTAGATTTGCACTGCTTGGAAGCATTTGTCTCTCATTTTAGGCAGACTTTCTGGTAAAGGCTATGGAAAAGCCTTCCTCTGGATCGACTAAACAGTAAGGCAGATTTTTTTAAGGACATAAAAGGTTGAACTTGATGGATGTTTTTTTAACCTAAGTTACTATGCCACTTCATTATTCAGGTTTGTCAGCTGACACCTGTTTTCAAACGTGCAATAAAAGTCTCACTGATTTCAGGGCATGATGGGTAATTGCAGGACATTTATCTTTTTGTACTTGAGCCTTCCCTTTGTTTCTTTGGCATTGTGTTTGGAGTCACCCCCCTGCTATAAGAAGTTGTTTCTCCCAGGATTCCATTTTTGCAGTCTTAAAGGAACAGTAACACCAAAAAATGAAAGTGTATAAAAGTATGTTGCCATGCATTGCTACAACTGGTGTGTTTGCCTCAGAAAGACTACTATAGTTTATATAAGTAAGCTGCTGTGTAGCCATGGGGGCAGCCATTCAAAGGAGAAAAGGCACAGGTTACTTAGCAGATAACAGATAAACCCCCATTATATGGGGCTTATCTATTAGTTATCTGCTATGTAACCTGTGCCTTTTTTCCAGCTTGAATGGCTGCCCCCATGGCTACACAGCAGCTTACTTATATAAACTATAGTAGTCTTTCTGAGGCAAACACAGGGCAACAGCAATGCAGGGCAACAGTACATAATACTGTAATTACTTTTATACACTTTCTTTTTTTGGTGTTACTGTTCCTTTAAACAGATTCTTTTTAAAAATGTTACCTGTAATTTGCACCATTTGTTCTTCCTGTTATTTTAACAAGATGAAAAGCATGCCTGAAAGCATGGAGCTATCACCTACTTCTTTGTAGAAGTATGTATAAAGGCAGCTCCACCACATATATAGTTTATGTGCAGGTTCACTACAACCTTTATGGTGTAGAGCAGGGGTCCCCAACCTTTTTTTTGGTGAGCCACATTCAAATATAAAAAGAGTTGGAGAACAACACAAGATTGAAAAATGTTCCTGTGGGTGTCAGAAAGGACTTTATAGGACTTGCAGACTGGCAGCAAACAGGAGGCTCTGTTTGGCAGTACATCTGGTTTTTATGCAAGCACAAATTGCTCCCAAGCCAGGAATTCAAAAATAAGCACCTGCTTTGAGGCCAGTGGGAGCAACATGTTGCTCACGAGCCACTGGTTATGGATAACTGGTGTAGAGCCTTTGTGTATTTTTTTCAACTTTGCTTTTCATTGGATATTATTTGTCATAAAACTTTGAGATGCTAGCTTTAATTTGTATTCATTCTATTTTATCTAAGTATTGATGGAAGGGCTTTTACTACATTTTTATATTTGTTTGCTTTTCTCATTCTTTTTTCCTGGTTGCATTAAAAAGCGGATTATGCCTTTTTATTTGAATTGATTTCCGATATCTGTCATCTAAAAGTATACCACTGCTGCTTCTCTGAAGGTCTCTCAGAAGACAAGCAGGAATGTACCACTTCCTGCACAGGGTACTGCATTGACCTCATTTTGGAAATGTTTATGTTAAATCTACTTACTTAGCTTTAGCATTTCTTGTATTATAACTTAGTAATTACTATTTTTTTTGTCCTTACATCCTTATCCTGTCACTTATATCCTTTTCATCTGTTAGTCCATGTAATAATGATATTAATGTCTCAGCAGTGGAAAGAAATGAAGAAATATCCTTTATCACTGGATCTAAATAAAGTTCTTCAAGTAGCAGAATCTTTAGAAAATATTGTTTGTCGCTGTTTTGGTCCTGAAGGAGGTCATGTCTTATTCATCAAATCCACTGGCGATCTTCTAATTACCAGAGATGGGAGAAAGATATTAGAGTCTCTTTTACTGGATCATCCTGTTGCCAGGTAATAAATATTGTCATCCCATAATAGATAAGTTTTTTGGTTTTCTTAAATTTGCGTGTTTTATACTTACTATTGTGTTTTTTTTCTTTTGTTTGCTTCTTTTTGCCTTGTTAAACTTTCTTTTTCAGGTCCATAAGTTATGGAATCCTGTTAATGACTCTTAATTTGTGTAGTGTTTTATATTTGTAAATTATGGATTTTATAAATGAGTATTATGGCAAAATGCTGTTTCCCAAAAAATGTTTCCCTTACCTGTAGCTCCAATTAGGCAAACATTTTAGTATACAAAATACTTAAACTGGGGTAATATATTTTGTCATATCGTTGACATTTGGTTTTTGGCTTTTACGGACAAACATCCAAGGTGGTGAATATAAATTAAGTGGGCAGATAGCCTTTTCTGAGCTCTCTCCCCTTTTCTTAATTTCAAAATATTATTAAGAAAGACACACCCTGATCTCCTTAAAATATAACCCATTGCTCAGCTAGGATCACAACCTCTCTGCAATAATTTTTTAGAGTGCAGATTTTCCACTTTTTCTTACCCTAATTTGCATATTTAAATAGGGGTTTAGTTTGGGATTTGGGTGAATCCATTGCAAAAAATTTGTGATTCATCTGAATTCTTAAAGATGGATTCAGTATAGCCTTACATCCCATGCATGTATTGTGTCATAATTCAAAATTTTAAGTGGCAGACCCCAAAACTTCTTATTGCACAATAAATGCAGGGGAAGCTTCTTGCATTTAATTGCTCTCTTGTGCTGGTGTTATACTTTGATAATGATACATGGTACCAGAGTTTTAAGTTTATAGTGCCTTTGTATATTTTTGCATAAACTGTCCTAGTATATCCCATACCCGTCTTTGTTCTGTCACACAGGAAGAGTCCCAAGTCTGTATTACAATGGGTCCTACAACCTTTGCACACAAAATAGTTTAATAGCACCCCCAGGGTCCCCCCCACCTGTTTGGCTGCTGTGACTGCTTACCTTTATGTAAGATTTAAATTGTATCAGTACTGAGATTAACTGGCCCACTGCATTGTTCACACCTCAGATTCATGCTGTAAATCCCTGTATTGTTCACACCTCTTTTAGTCCCTGTATTATTCACACCTCTTTTAGTCCCACATTGTTTGCCTGTTCACACCTCAGACTGTAGGCACAGTGCCAGCATTGTGTCAGTGTATGTACTGCTTGCCCTATGCTGCCTGTGTGTGCCATACTCTGCCTGCCCTATGCTGCCTATGTGTGCAATATTATGCATGCCCTATGCAGCCTTTGTGCCATACTCTGCCTACCCTGCCTTGCCTTTGTGTGCCATACTTTGCCTACCTTATGCTGCCTGTGGGAGTGAACCTGGCAGGGGTTTGTTCTGGGAGTTTGTTAGCATTTGGAAATAGTCATTATATGGCCCCTAAGGTGTGTAATTATATGCTGGGGGTTGCTGTGCTATCCACAGGGGAGGAGGAGCCATATGGATTTAAGGGTATGTTTTAATATGACTTACTAAACCTCTTTCACATATTAAAGAAGGGTGATATCCCTGCAGTGAGCACCAACCATTATTGTGGGTGTGGTCTTAAAAGCTGTTGTGACAACATAGGTGTGGTTTAAAAAAGGGGAGTGGTTAAAACTGGCCTTCAGTACCGCAGAAGTTGGACAGCACTGCATTAGATGGATTGCTTAACAAATGGTAGTGGAAATCAAGCTATCAAATATACCAACAAAATGATTGCTTACTATTGACCACATTGATATGGAACAGCAAAAGCTATCTACTAAGCATGAAAAACGGTATTCTGTATACTGTCTTCCCTGCAAATTCACTCTGTTTTCAAGATGATTCGTGAAGGCAGATTTACTAAAACTCAAATTTTTCTCAATTTTATTTATAACTAATGAACTAATTTCCATGAATGTCGGGCATCTATCAAAAATTCTGAACTGATAAAGCACATGCAGGAAAAAGTCACAGAAAAGTCTCAGACTATTACTTTTTTGACTTGTCACAAGATAACCGCAACTTTTTTGTATTGTCACACAAAAGCCAGTTTAAAAAAATCCAAAAACCTATTAAAATTGAAAGCAAAGAAAGATCTTGCAGTTGTAAAAGGGACACCTGCCATTGACTTCTACATTTAGCTGGAGTATTTTTAAATTCAGAATTGTCACAGTTTTGTCACATAATAAATCTCAGAAAAAGTCACTTCTTTTTTCACTAAAAATTCGACTTTTAGCTAAAAAAAAAAAGTGAAAAAAAAAAAGCTTACAATCTAGTTTTTCGAAAGATTAAGATAACTTAGCCTTATGACTAGTGTTTGGTTTGAGATAAATCTGGTTTTCCCAATTTACTATTTACTTTCACTTCTAGTCTAGTATGCTTGTGAGAACAGGCATTCTAAATTGCTAGCCTTTGTAAGCTGAATGGAGGTGTAAGGTTGCAAGAACAAATTGTTCCCTTGTCATTGGATTTTCATATGTAATGTTTAAAGTAACAAGTTCCTGTTGTTAATAAGTAATGCATGATGTTCTTTTCCAGGATTGTTGTACATTCGGCTTGTAACCATGCAAGTGTCACTGGTGATGGTGTGAAATCCTTTGTATTGCTGCTTTGTGGTGTTCTCCGGGAGCTTCAGGCAGCGATTAATAAAAAAGATCTGATTTTGTCAGGAGGAACAACCAGAAATCAAAACCAAGGACATGTGTTAAAAAGATTAAGCAATCTGATGATGACCTTCCAAACTGAAATACTGGAGAACATCATTGTAAAACAGCTCTCCCCACATTTTGAAACAGTGTTCTTAAAGGAAACAAACACTTTGTCCAGTAGGACCATACAGTCTGTATTGGATACCTATTTCTCTGGAAGAATTGGCTATAATAATCGGGCTTTTATAAGCAGGTTAGTTGCAGATTATTTTCACAGGTGCCTACCACATAATAAAAGCATTGCTGATGTTGTTCACACAGTTATCACTTGTTTTTCGGAATTGCACACTGAAGTTCTGGGGGAACCTATAGAGAATTCCAAAATCATTTCAGGAATAGTGCTGCACAGGCAGTTTGCCGTGTATTGCCCATCAGGGGGGAAAATCCGAGCAGTCATCATAACAGAACAGTTCCACCAGTATCTCTCTGCATCAGATGTGACATTTGCTGTCTGCTCAGATGCTCAGTTGCACCTTTCCCAGATATTCTTGAGACAGAGGACAGAGAAGCTAATGAAACATTTACAAAACATGGAAGTCAGATTAATACTGTCAACTGTCAAACAACCAGAAATTGTTCTTTTTTATGCAAAACAAAATGGAATATCTGTAGTTGATTGCCTACCAGCAGAAGAAATTGAACTGGTTCGTATCATTACAGGAGCATCTTCACTATCCACAGCATATGGTGATATTGTTTCAAGACAACATTTGGATACTTTTTTAATCACATGTTGCCAACCAGTCTTACTGGGTTCCAGGAAGTATGTGCAACTAACTTTTAGTCGTTCCCTTACCTTGCTTCCCCATTCACTTGTCATATGTGGGCCTGTTAAGGGGCTGACTGAGCAACTTGTTTCAGCGATCCACAGTGCTTTTAAAATGCTTCAGCAGTTATTTCAGCCAGTAGTTACAAATTGTGTTGGATTGGATACAGCAAAAAATCAAGGGTGTTGTAAAACAAGAAAAAGAGAATCAGTGCAAGAACAAAACGTAACCTGTAGCAAATACCAGAAAGACTCTGTTTGTGAATGTAATTCACACGGGATATCATTAAATCATAGCCCTGAAAGTATCAAATGTGGTGGACACATAGGCAGTAGGATAATCAATGGAGATATTGTTTTACAAATGAATTCACCAATTGATAATACTGGGTCTGTTTTGCCAGGAGGAGGAACCTTTGAAATGTTACTTAATTTTTACCTCCAAAGTTTTGCAAAGCAATGCCAGGATGCAGAATTGGCTCTTGTTTGCAGTGTAGTTGGTAATGCTTTGTTAAATATACCCCAAAATATTTATAAAGCAAAGAAAAGAAATACATGTTTTCTATTTAAATATGCCCAGTTCATCAGTGCACTGAAGAATAATGAGGCCATAGAAACATCGCAATTAGGTCTTGAATCTGCAAGTTGCAAATACCAGTTAGTGGCTTCAGTGCTTCATTGCATTAGTAAACTAGTGGCCATTGACTACATAGTGGGTGTGAAATGCATTCCTCCAAACACTACAAATGACGAGTCTACAGATGATGTTTAACAGCACGCAAATGTAATCTGTAAAACATTAGACTGTAAACAGATACCTAAAATGTTATATGCACTATGCATCATGTAAATCAGGAGAGCACCAATGCAGATTCACTGCTTAACAAATCTTTATTGCTGACTACTACACAAGGCCCCCTCAATTCCCTTTATTAAGTGTAAATTGTACAGAACATTGTGACCATTATAAACCAACAGTCCCATCCCCTAAGCTTAATAATTGGTGGAATAGAGAGTTATATACATTAGCTGGCCTTGTCTGTGGCCTTTTCCTCCAGCCAGGCTCTGTATTCAAGGGGCTAGCCACAGGTCTTCACACTCTGAATTTAAATGCAGTAGGTACAAATTTAGCTGGTTATGCAGACTGCGTCCTTAAGCATAAACTGTGACTCTCACTGACAGACAGGAGGCATTGCTGTTTTCCAAGAAGCAGTTCATAAAACAAAGCCCCAGAGTACAAAGACACTAATAAGTTTGTTGTTGGTTATCTAATGAAATGTGCATCTAAATAGGAAGAAAGTCTGTTATACTTGTCTGAGGAACTAAAGAGAAGTATGTTCACGTATATATACTTTTTTTTAGCATGCACAAATAAATAGGATTGATGCTGAAAATACATTTAGACCTATAAAAACAGGATTTATTCGGGCCCTGTGTTTCATTAGTAAAAAAGATGGCTCTGGTTGTGTGTAGATAGACTGGAGGGGCTGTAAAGGTCAGGAGTAATTTATGGTTAGAATTGGAAGGGAAGGTGAGTCCAGAAACCAAGCCAGGGTTTAGGGCAGGCAAAGCAAACTCCAAATGACAGGCAAGTTCCAGATAACAGGCCAAGGGAATTAGAATCAAGACAGGAACTCAAAATAAACCAGGAAACAATTCAGCAAACCAGCTCCAACATGGGCAAAATCAAGCAACTGCAACCTTCAAGAGCTGGTTGAGGGTTCTTACACACAAATGTATTAGCAAGCATCAAGCTACGTTTGGTGCTTGTTTGTGGAAATGCTTGGCTATATTAATTCCTGCATTCCTCTGTGCTGGAACAACATGGAAGCAAATGTGTGTGTGTGCGCCATTATAAGAGCCATTATAAAGACCCTTCATTAGAGAATTGTAGGCTGCAGCTTTTCACAAGCTCACAGGTGAATGTAAATAAATGTGATGGATACAATAGTTGTCAGGATTATTAACAAGACAAAGCCTACCAAACCTTTATTTATTCGGCCAGGAATAGCACCACAACAATTCATTGTTTACAGACATTGAAGTACAGACATTTCCAAGACCAGGGGTTTTTAAGTTTACGAGCGTAAAATTTGTTAGCTTGCTATACCACACAAGGTTAAACCCCACATGATGATAACGTTTTACTTCTGGTCATATTTTTCATAGGTTGGTACTTTTTTTGCTTGGTTAAATAATTTTGGAAATAATGACCCAATTAATGCTTTGGTTTTACAGCATTCTTTCTCTTCCACTGTTGATCAACTATTTTTAAAGGAATAGGACCACCATAAAAGAGATACATTTTGAGTGCTACAACCCCATAGATATTTGGCCTGCCTTCCTGCAGAAGTACTAAAATCCAAACTCCAAAGGGGTTTTTGTAGGAGCATTCCAAGGATCAATAAAGTATATGCAAACTAAAATGAATTTCTGTCCCAAATACTTATTATGGGCTTATGTAATAAAAGACACTGTTTGCCCAGTAGCGGTAACCCATAGCAACCAATATTATAAAAAGATGTTTGCTTTGAAACAGGTGACCATTAAATTCTACCTGCTTATTGTTAGCTATGGGTTACTTCACCTGGGCAAACTTAGTGTCTTTTATTAGATATCCCCCACTGATCCTTGCACGTTCTGTGTATTTTTAAAGCATATGAACATTCTACTGTTCAGTATGTAGTAGTAATAAGTTTAAAGTTTAAGTTGGGTGGAAAAATATGGATAATATCCCTTATTATCCCTATGGATCCCCCTATACTATAACTGAACCATGTGACAGATGCTACTCCCACCAGAGCAGAACACTATTAATCATCTTGTTTATCTGTGTAAAAAAACATTTTGCACCATTTCTTCCTCCCCCACATAGCAAAGGCAAAACAAGTATTTGTTTGGTTGGCTTTTACAACACTGAGCCAGTAAAGGTGATTACAGTCTTTGCTACCTTATACAGAACAATATTTATGAATCATGCCTAATCTGTATCTTGCAGTAATAACTGACTGGTTCATTATGGTTATGGGTTTATTTATTTTTAAATACATAGAGTATGTATGTTAAACTTACTAACACTTATTTGAATTCCTGTTATTTGATACTAGCAATTGATATTTGATCTTGTAACCTTAAATAAAGGAGAAGTAAGCTTTATCCGAGAGGTCTATGTAAATAAAACCATGAACACTCACAGAAAAGCTGCACTGAGTTCTCTGTCAAAAGAAACACAGGATATCTTGCCTTCTTTTGTGTATACATGTTCTTCTGTGTCAGACTTCCTGCTCTCAGAAAAATCCTTCAGGGCACAAGTCTCAGTTTGCTCCTCTCTCCCACTCCCATCATCTCTCTCTCTCCCACTTCCAACTGTGCTGTGTAATCTGAGCTACCAGCAGCTAGAGCTGCTGAACAGAAACTACTGGGACCAAGCTACAATAAAATTGCCGCTGCTATTTTAAACAAACAGAGGGAGTTTCTAGGGCTATTTAGTCCTTTAAAGAAGAAACGCTGCTTGCAAGTGGGGTAATACACTAAAAATCGAAAAGGGGTGAAAATGCCGGGTTGTTTATGTGCAGGATCATTTTTGTGTGCAACTAAACTGGTAAAGGGGACAGAAGATTTAAGCTATGATGTTAGACTGTTGAGGTTGGGGTTGTTTTCTCTGGAAAAGAGGCGCTTGCGAGGGGAGATGATTACTCTGTACAAGTACCGTATTTTTTGGACCATAAGACGCACTTTTTTTCCCCCAGAAGTGGGGGGAAAAAGTCCCTGCGTCTTATGGTCCGAATATACTTTAAAAAAAATGTTTTTACGTGCCTGTGTGGTCTCCGTGCAGGGCCCTCCTCTATTCACCGGCGCTTAGCTGTGGCGCTGTGCGCATGCACAATGACGCGCATGCCCATACGCATGCGCGTCATTGTGCATGCGCACAGCGCCACAGCTAAGCGCCGGTGAATAGAGGAGGGCCCTGCACGGAGACCACACAGGCAAGTAAAAACATTTTCTTAAAGTATATCTGTAGGCTATATGCTGGTACAGATGGGGGCAATATGTTGGGTGCTGCTGGTACAGGTGGGGGGCAATATGTTGGGTGCTGCTGGTACAGGTTCGCTTTTAATGCACATAAAATATTTTAGGACAGTATTTGTTTCAGAATCTTTTTTTCTTCATTTCCCTTCTCTAAAAACTGGTGCGTCTTATGGTCCGAAAAATACGGTACATTAGAGGGGATTATAGGCAGATGGGGGATGTTCTTTTTTCCCATAAAAACAATCAACGCACCAGAGGTCACCCCTTTAGATTAGAGGAACGGAGCTTCCATTTGAAGCAGCGTAGGTGGTTTTTCTTGGTGAGGGCAGTGAGGTTGGGGAATGCCCTTCCTAGTGATGTAGTAATGGCAGATTCTGTTAATGCCTTTAAGAGGGGCCTGGATGAGTTCTTGAACAAGCATAGTATCCAAGGCTATTGTTATACTAATATCTACAGTTAGTATTAATGGTTGTATATATAGTTTATGTATCTGATAGTAAAGATTGGGAAGTATAGGTTGTGTGTGCGCTGGGTTTACTTTGAAGGGTTGAACTTGATGGACTCTGGTTGTTTTTCAACCCGATGTAACTATGTAAGTTAATAGAGCTTCTCCAGCAGAATGCTGCATTGAAATCTGTTTTTCAAAAACACAAACAGACTTTTTTATATTTAATTTTGAAATTTCACATGTGGCTAGCCATATTCTTTATTTCCCAGGGTGCCACAGCCATGTGATCTGTGCTCTGATAAACATCAGTCACACTTTATTAAATCCATTAATGAACTCCTGATTGGTATTTTGAGCTGAATCAAACAATTAAGCTATTGTTAAAAGTGTTTTCTAATGAAGGGGTTATCTTTTTCTTCTTACATTTCATATTTTATACCCCCAAGAAAACACTAGTTTAGGAGATAACAGAATTTCCTATTTTCCTTGTCAAACTGACTAAACGCCAGAAAAAAACCCTGGCATAGACAATACTGAGAATAGCCTCTACTAAAACACACATAGAAACAATTATCAGTAAATGATCAGCAGTGCCTGTTTTTTTTTTTATCCATGACAAGTAGCTGCTACTAGTAGCTCTGTGTATCTTTAGTGCTAGGGAGTCAGTGTAGGTATTTGTCAGAATACAATACAAGGCCAAATTCTTGGGCCATTTTTCCTTCAGTTCTGCAAAAAAAAAATTATGCCACAAAAAGCACTTCATTAAAATTCTATGAGCAAGATAGACTGATTCTAACCATCTGAAATAAGTAATGTAAAGGATTAAAATAGTGCAAACACTTGCAGTAGTTTTTGAATTGAACTATTTGGAATAAACCATGCTTTGTACACTAAGCAAACAGTCAAGCTAAAGGCACTGCTGGCTCAGCACCACATTCATCCCACATAAAATAACAGGCAAATATAATGTGCAGCAGTGAGACTCGTATTCAAGGCAGGATTAAAAGTGACTCCACTAATGTTGCTGCCTGTGTGACTGCACACTGTATTTGTATGGCACGCTTCATTACAAATGTTAGTGCCTAAAATGCTATTTAGTATCTTTATTTTACTTTATAAAAGAGGCAACACTGCTCTAAAAGGACTCCCTAGGAACCAATTACTAAGCAAAAGGCTAATCCTGTAGATGAGGAATATACTTAAACATATGAATATACTTAAACTTTATGAAATGCTTACAATGCTGTAAAAGTTGTGTGTATGTACATTAATAGAAAGCTTAAAAAAAGTTATAAAAAAAAAAAAAAAATCCTAAAACTTCTGCTCTGACAACTGTTCTACGGTGGAGTAAAAATTCTGTCCAGCTGTTGCAAACATAAAAGAGGCACATTTACTAAAACTTAAAATTTGAATAAACTAGTTTCTACGAATGTCTGACATTTACTAAAAAGTCTGAACTAGAAAAGTTGCAAAACTATTTGCACCGAAACCTTTACTTTTTTTTAATTTTTCTAATTTTTGCACCAAAACCTTTACTTTTTCAAATTGTCACACAAAAACCAGTGTCAAAAATCTGAAACTTCTAATGTTTTGAAGCAAAAGAAGGATCCTCTAAGGGTGAAGACACACGGAGCTACTAGTAGCAGCTACTTTTCACAGCTACTAAACTCCAGAAAATAACCTGCCATAGACAATACTGAGCATTGCCTCTGCTATACCACACGTAGAGACAATTAGCAGTAAGTGATAAGCATTGTCTATGTTAGTAGCCATGACAAGTAGCTCTGTGTGTCTTCACCCTAAGGGATGGAAGTAGCCTCTGCTATTGACTTCTACGTGATCTCGACAAGTTTTAGATTCTAATTTTCACCAGTTTTAAGGCATAGTAAATCTCAAAAAAGTCACAACTTTTTTTTCCTGCGACTTTTTCAAGTTTTGACACAAAAAAAATCTGACGAGTCCTGTGGCTGGCTAGTGCGCAGCTATGTTTGCTTTATGCTGCCTGTACTATTTCTTCTGCTTTGTTGTCTTTTTATGTTACACATGATGAGAAAGGAAAGGACTGGAATGCAGTACTAGGGGCTATAAAGATTTTCATTTATCCAGGTCATAATAGACCGTATCTAGTAGAATTAAGTCTAAAGCAACTGGACTTTTTGAGTTTTACTTGAAAACCTTTCAGCACACATCTGAGTAGCTTCAATTATACTGAAGAAGTTGCTTGGGTGAGTGGTGAAACATTTTCAATAAAAACTCAAAAAGTTCAGTTGTTTTAGAATTAATTCTACTAGATACTGTATTAAAGCACACTCTGTAGGAGGACTGCTCCTAGTAGGACATAAGGATGAGAGTGCAATATGTTAGCACTGAATAAACTAATATGTCAAGATACAACTATGAATGCATCTTACAGTATATATATCTTTTAGTTCACAGTTGGAAATTAGATTGACATTTTGTCCTGTGAAGAATGTCTGGCAAGCTACTACAAGTTTGTTCAATAGCAGATATGATGCCATAAATCTGAAAAGAGATCAAATTTTTGGACAGGAATCTTTTGCTATCTGTAATATTTTACTTCAGACATTCTTGAAGGTTTCTCATGACAAGATCCTGTGCTTTCCTGAGCTCATTCATGTCTATATTGTCTGTGAATGCTGGGCTAGGCTGATCACTGGGTGTACTGGCAGGCATTCTCTGGGCAGGTTGTAGAGAGTCTGTGCAGTTTTTAAATGCTGGAGACAACACAGCCCAGCTGCCCTTAACTGGCCAAATTGACCCAGTTCTTATCTTTGGGGTGGAAGCTGGTAGGGGTGGAGTGCCTGCATCACTGAAAGCACACCTTTTCACCCGGAGTAAATCCTGCATTATTTGGCTGCACAAATGGAAGTATATAAATTGCAGCAAATCCCGCCAGTTCATTAGAACCCTTTTCCTAGCACTTCTGAATTTCATAATTTCATATTTTTTTTTCCAGTTGTGTTAAAGAGACCATTAGGTATAACAATAAAACTATTTACAACTGCAGGTTAACCTATCTTTTAACCTTACCAGCAAATGAGACCCCCCCATTACTGCCAAATTTACATGAACATATGAGGGTTCATTTACACATAGAAGATGTTTTTGTACTTTGCATTCTGCTTTCCACACTAAATGAATTGTTCCTGTGCTCTGAAACAGCTGCCTCTATAAATACAGCCCTAGCAGTGCTATACTCATGAGGGGCAGGATGGAGTGGTGCATAAGTGTCTGCTCTTCCATCCCCTAACTTGCACATCATGCAGTAGGGTCCTGTACTTGCCACCTGCCCTGTGCTGAATTTTTTATCCTGTGTGAGGTGCAGAGTGCAGTAGTGATGTGCAGGTCAGAGGTGCAGAGTGCAGTAGTGATGTGCAGGTCAGAAAGAACTTAACCCGCACCCAACCCTAACCTACAAAACCTTAATCTGCACCCAACCTTAAGGAGATGTAAATCAGTTAACCTAAAACATGCTGCAGGGTTCTTGTAGAGGACATTCATCCATGTTGTACATCTTTGGCCAAAGCCACAGCAAGCAAGAACCTCTCAGTTGTAGTCCCATTCTAGGGAATAAAAAGCAATTGCTGAATCCAGGAAGCCATAACTCTAGTTCTAATTTAAGTTTTAATGGACTCCTTAATAAAATCATTGCAGATGTGAAGCACAACTTACCTCTAGGTTTTTAGATAAATTATGCCAAACTTTTAAATTGCATTATTTTTCTTTTGACATTATTCCATATGGAAACCAATGGTCAAATGGAAAGGACAAACCAAACCCTGGAAAACCTTTGTTGGTTTTCATATTTCTTGCAAAATAGTTGGTATGATTTTCCTTTGTCTGCTAGAATTTGCTTATAATAACTCAAATAATAACTTAAATAAAAGAGGCTACATTTTTCTGCCAACTATTATTTCATCCTCTCATACTGCCTAACCTCAGGAAAATCTTAATTCAAACAGTTCAAGACAATCTATCTCTCAAATGAGCAACATCATCAAATCATGCATGAAGCCCCACAATTAAGACATTTGCAGACCTTAAACTTTGGAAGAAAACACTGAGTATTAAGTAGCATTTAAAATTAAAATCCCCCTCTCTACAAAATGTACTATCTTTCTATGCTGCCTTATTAAAGCCAATGGTAAAAAAAAGATATTCTCTTTTTTCAGATCTAGTAAAGGTTTGATCATTAAAAAGCACACCCAGAGACCTCTTGCACTAAAATGTCCATCAATGCACATAAGCAAGGTTGTGTTAATATGTGGGTGTCTTTACTTGTGCATATGTTTTGTTGTGTGAGCTCAGGGCTTAAAGGGATGCTAACAGCCTATATTTATTGTGAGGTAATCATCCCTTTGTTAATGCTGAACTTATACATTTTGATTGATTCCTGATTTCTGAATTTAGGTTTCTAGACTGCCTGCCTTGACCCTGCCTGCAGTTTGAGTCTTGGTTTTTGTCTACTCTGTTACCTGGTTTATGATATTAAGCCTGGTTTTCCTGTCAGGATAATTTTTAATAAACTCTATTTATCCAACACTTCTGCTACTCTGTAGCTGAGCTTATCCTGTTTCTTCCCTCAGGCCCCCAAATACTTAGTGGGAGGCGTAGTAGAGGCCATAGCTATATGGACACTGCAAGGATTATGATAGCTTTCCTGTAACCATTCAATTTCACAGGGCAAATGTTCAGGGACATAGTATAGGATATGAAAGAGCTATCATTGTCAGTATTTCCCACAAAAAGAAATTTTGTCATAAAAGTATTTGCATGATGTGCTTTCATTACCTAGCTGGTTCCCCATTTCCTCTATGAGAGATCTATTAGCATTAGAAGCTATATCTGACAGGTTGAGAAGGGACAGTCAGGTTGGCAAAACACTCAGGCTTAGGAGTTTCAAGTAACAATTACTTACAAAAGCAGCCCAATCAACATGAACTATAGGTAACTTTTAATTCACATTTTGAAGAGTGATTTTTTTAGTGCCAGCATCACTTCTACTGAAACAGGTAAATACAAAATAAAGGAAATTTCATATAAATCAACTGACTGCATCAGGCCTTATGTTCAAAGGTAATCTTTAGTCTTAATTAATCTGTAGTTTGAATTAATTTTTATGAATATTAAATATGTTTGGATATGTGACTTTCCGTATGGTCTACAGTCCACATATTGTACAGAGACCAAATGGAAACTTTAAATAAAAATAAAGGTGCCGGCTTTGTATCCATACATATAGATGTTGAAAAAATAATCACATTGCCACATAGGACACAGCCCAGGCATGAAAACAGCTGATATTACAATAGAACTGCATTTTGAGTGTCCTTCCCTATTAGAGGTAAGATGTATTGTTTATGTGGATCACAGAAATTAACGCCATGTATAGTAATTTGAAAAAAGCTGGATTACCCCAGTTCAAGTGGTTTCTGAAGTTAAAATTATAAAATCAATCATACCTGAACTGAACTACCAAGTGTATACTGGATAGGGAAAATGTAATGAGCAAGATAGTCCACTGTGAAAACGACTCATGCATCCAAACACCTGTCACCATGCTCAATATAATGAAAAATGCAGTAATTACGGAGAAGAAACAAAGCATGTGAAATCACTATCCACCTGTTCTGGGCTAGGTATAAAACCTACACACAGCCTGTGTATAGTACAAGGAAACCAACCAGAAGAAGCCATGGAAGATGAGTAACACCAATTGTTTTATTCTTGTGCTTCAGCTGAAGAATAAATAATACATGGAATAATTATTTACTGGGTAGTAAATGACATTGGAATAATGTCCTTTAAATTACTGTCCCTCAGCATAATTAAATTTATAATGCAACATGTGCACTGTATCTTGCAGATGTCAGACAAGTTATGGGCTGGAAAGCTAGTAGAACATTAAAAGAATTATATCACTTAAAAGATGTTTATAAGGTTTATTCATAAACACTGGGCAAACGTTCAGTAACTGGGCAGTAACTTATGGCAACCAATCCATTGTTTGCTTTCTGTTCTACCTGCAGCTGTCTGAAAAAAAAGGAATCACTCATTGAATGCTATGGCTCTCCCAGGTGCAGATTGGCCAGAGCCCATAAACTAGCCACTTAATTAGGGGTGCTGCTGCTATGAGGCATGTTGAGAAACTCACTTCAGGTGCCAGTGCCTGGCAGGTTACAGGGGTGGCAAAAAGCTGCTCCTAGAAACTTAACAAGCTAAAAATCTGATTTTTAAATTGGAAATGTGGATTCTACTTTAAAGAGTGCTGTTACACTGTCCACACAAGCGATGTGCCCCCTTGACCCTCTCTGACGTGAAAATACCAAATGTGGTTCCATTTTGCCCTACTGGGATTCAGTCACATTGGGTTATAGGTATTTTATGTTCTTTTACTCTCATGTCCAAAACCAATGGATGGACCTTGCTTTGTGAATGAGGGCATTATAGTGTTGGAACAGGAAAAGGCCTTCTACAAATTGTAAAAGCATGGGATTATTAAGAATGTCATTGTTCACTGTAGCATTCAGGTTTGTATTTAATGAAACCAGGAGCCCCTAGCCCAAACAGTGAAAACAGTTCCAGACCATAATACCTCCTTCAAACTTCCTAACTAACAGGGCATATTCAGGGAAGTAGCATCCTTCTGGCATTCACCTAACCCAGGCTCATTCATCAGACTGCCAGATGGTAAATTTCCACTGCAGAGTAGAGAAAACTGTATGTCACTTAAGAGTTAAAGGGGGACTGCTGTTGATTTATCAATTTCAATACATTACATCAGATGCTTAATAAAGATGCCTTACAAGTAATCTTTATCATGCACAGCTTAAAGGGGACCTGTCACCTTAAGAATAATTTCTTTTCTATTGTGTTTGTTAAGCAAAATTAACTTCACATACTATATAAATGATATAAATTTTGTTTCCTTCAGTCTTGGGAATATACAGTCACAGCCAGCAGGCAGCTGCCATTTTGTGGGCACTGTTTTAAGACAAGCTTTGTATCATCCCAAAATCTTGTGTATGTGCCAGAATGGGGGACCTGAAGCCCTTGTCCATGCACTGGCTACACAATTAGATAGTGAGAAGGTAGGGAAAATGTGAGTGCTGAATGGAAAGTTTAAGTAATTGTCTGCCCCGCCTCTATGCCTTAGGCATAAAGGCGGAACAGGCAGTATATGATTGACAGCTGGGATTTTTAAATGCATTTATAATGGGTTTGTGTGTTAATAGAAAAATGAATTTTGGTTTCATTTGAAAAGGATTTTTATTATACAGCTTTTCATGCCGGGTGACAGGTCCACTTTAAGTGTTTCTTCAGCACTGGGTGTTACTGACAAATTGCCCTTTACTCCTTTGCTAGTATCTTCTGCCTTAAACAAATTTTACTTCACTATTTCCCCTCTTAAATACATATTGTATTTAGGGTCATTTTTTCTTGCTCCTGTACATATTGGTGCTCCAAAATATTCACAAGGGAAAGCACATTAACACAATTTTTTAAATGATGGTAAAAACTAAGTAAGCTTTTTCAGAAAGGTCTATGTAAATACAGCCATAAGCACTCACAGAAAAGCTGTACTGAGTCCTCTATCAAAAGAAACACAGGGATTCTTGTCTCCTTTTTTGTAAACATGTTCTTCGGTATCTCTCTCAGAAAAATCCTTCATTTCTGGGAGCAGAGTCTACCCAGTTCTCTCCTCTCTCCCTTCTCCTGCTCCCCCCTCCCACAAGAATGCAAAAGAACTCAGTCCTCCTCCCATCGGAATGTGTGATCTGAGCTACCGGCAATGCCTTTAAATCATTTATTTGCAGAAATGGACAAACAGCACAAGCTTTCGGGGGTGACCCCTTCTTCAGGTGCAGTACTGCGTAAAGAAAAAAACTAGGAAAATATAAAGGCTGAGTGAGAAGTGCTTGAAAAATAGTTTGAAGTTTCGGCCCACGGTCTAAGGTTTTCTGGTAGGCCCTGGCATCCCAGTCCGACACTGATCCAACTTGTATGATGCGATCTGTCTGTCCGACATCATCCTACTAACAGGGATGCCACTTTTTAAATAAAAGATACTTGCTGTAGTGGGAGGGGGGTTGTGAGGTACCTGTGTGGAGTTATGACTGGAGTGGGTGGGGTTGCACAATTGACGTTGAGTCTGTAGGAGTTTTGCTGAGTATGTGGGAGCTAGGAAGGGGCAGATTAGAGATGGGAGGGGGTGGATCAGAGGCTTGCCGGGGGAAGATGAACTACTTATTACAAGTTTACTGGCTAGTACATCGCTGTTAAATTGGTAATACTGGCCCCAGCCTTGGCTGGTATTTTACCAGCTAGATTGGTAAAATGGCTTTCTAAATTTAATAGGAATACAAATTTGCTTCTTTAGGTGTCTTTGCTAAAATCTTACTTAATGCAATTCAGACACAATAGATTTAATTTAAAAATGAAATGAAACAAAGACACTTTGATAAGAAAAGAGAACAGTCCATTTTAACCATAACAATTCTGTAATAATTTTACTAAGGAACTTCTGAGCCTCATTTGTCAGGTGCTATATAAATATTCTGTTGGAGCTGGAAGGTAGAAAAATAATGACCCAGAATTTTTGTATTTTAAGAGCATCTTGCCATGCCCTGACCACAAAGTCTTACACCAGGGATCCCCGACCTTTTATGCCTGTGAGCCACATTCAAATGGAAAAAGTGTTCCTGACGGTGCCAATAAAAGCAATAATTGGCTATTTAATTGCCCGTATGTGGACTGTCAGCCTATAGGAGGCTCTGTTTGACATTATATTGGGTTTTTATGCAACCGAAACTTGCCTCCAAACCAGGAATTTAAAAATAAGCACCTGCTTTGAGGCCAATGGGAGCAACATCCAAGCGGTTGGGGAGCAACATGTTGCTCACGAGCCACTGGTTGGGGATCACTGTCTTACACCCTAGTTGCACTTCCTAATTAGGCTAGGCCTGTTTTGGTCTCAACTGTCTGTTTGGCATTCAGCCAATAATCTGGGTAATAAATGAAAAACATTTATATATTAAGATACTCGCCATATTTTTTTTCAATCAATATTGCTTAGTTATAATCAAGTACGGTTAATTTCTTATTACAGAAAGAAAAGCAAATCAATCAAAAAGTGTCAAATGTTTTTTTCTAAATTAGCACTGCTGTATTTCAGAGCTTTTTGGAGAACTGGTTTCTGTATGGAAGATCCCAAACCTTTAATTAAAGGCTTGGACTTACTCATCAGGCAAAATACAGAGCTAGGGTTGACACCTGTCCAGTTTTGAACTGGACATCTAATTTTTTCAAATGACTGTCTAGTTCAAAACTTTCTATCCAGTTTAAAACATTGAGAAAACTGGACAGAAATCCAAGCAATTGCATCCAAGTGATGCAGTAAGTCTGCCCTGGCGCCATTACCCCACCTGACATTAGGGTACCCACCCCTAATGCCATCAGCCCCACCCCCTTTGTTCAGGTTAGGCACAGGCAAAGGTAGCAACCCTATTCCTAATGTTGCCTGTTTCTGAGGATGTTTAAATCAACACTAATTCAGGTGCAAATTACAGGGAGACACTCTCACTCCAGCTACTACATGAGCCATGGCCACCTGCGAGGTACAGGTGGTGCAGCTTTAGAGAGCCTCAAAGTAATTTGTCAGGCAAATGCCAGAAGGGTTCTGTCATACACCAATGCACTACTTTTTGTGGACATGTGGGCCTCTCTGTCACAAGGAAGCCAAAAAGGTTTTTTTTCTATAGGATGACTGTTTTTTTCAATATGAGAATCCTAACTACTCCTCTAAACACAATTCATAAACAGAGAATTGTTCTATGTGCTCATGAGTTATTTTTAATTAATTTATACCTATATAATTCATACCATAGAACAATGTGTAATGTAGGTCTCTATAAAAATACACTGCATCAACAAGCTCATATGTAAAACCCTGCTTCAGCTAAATAAACAATTTTTATAAATATATACATTTTTAGTAGTATATGTTATTGGGTACTCCTAAATAGAAGATTGCCATTTTAAGAATTAAGGGCTGCCCCCTGGGATTATAGGATTCACAGTGCACACAAATAAACTACACATACATGCTAGGCCCCATCAGCCAATGAATGGACAGAGTTCTCCCTTTACTCCCACATTTCTTCCTGTTACAGTTAGAGCTGTAACTATCCATTGGTTAAGTATTAATTCTGGTCGTATAGCTTTCCTTTAAAATCATTGCTAGTCACGACTTATGTATGTTGAACAAAAGAAGGTGTTAACATCAGACAGATGAAAGAGCCGCACACGCGTACTTTGCCCCGCCCTCGCTGAAGCGCGCCCTAGCACTACCCAACCGGCGCGCGTTGTCTAGGAAACGTGAGGGGGGGGAGCAGGCGGGCAGCTGTACGTGGTGACGCTTTCTGTTCTATATGAGCGCAAGCGGCGGGATCTCAGCTCCTTCTTGTTTTTTGCCGCCATCCAAAAGGGGCGCTTCCTTCTTCCTCTCGGCTCCGGGCACTGTGCGGCTGCCCAGGTTACTCCGGCCTGTCCATTACCGGTAAGAGCGGGCTGCTTGGGAGTGGAAGGCAGCGATTAATACTATCATGTCTTTGTGGCTTGCTCTCGGGTATGTTAAGTGCGCATCCTACCGGCTCCGTTATCCGCGGAGTACTGCGGCGCGCATCTATAGCAGTAGGGGCAAGGAAACACGTGCATAGCCGAGCCAATACGAGTGCGGCGATTTAACCCAGACTGTCACAAGTATCTATGGGGCTGCGGTCGCCATAGCGGATCCTCACATGTTTGTCTGAGATGCCTAGCCAGAGCGATACCCACCCTTTGCTATGTACGAGACAGCCGTGGAACGTTCTGTTCTGACAGCCCAGTAGTAATCGCCATTATAGCGCGACGTAGCAACAGGCACCGAGGAAGGCCGTATGACTGGCGCAACCTAATGCGCAGTAATGGTGTATGCCTCATGGAACCCATAGTCACTGCATGTTTGCATGGCACTGGCTACAATTTTCTTTTAAGTATTTTATTTAACTGCGTCTTTTTACACATGTGGCCTCCAGGGAGTGCCTTGACCCTCCAGAACTGCGACACTGAATCGAATTTGGGGGGGGGGGGGTTAATAGCGCTGCTTCGGCTGTCATTCTGTGGATTGACTAGACCTGTGCTGAGCACGCTAGCAGCGTACGGGTTAATAGCGCGCCTAGTCGCTCTCATGCTGGTGAGGCTGCACTGCCAGCTACACGTAACGAAGTTCCGGGACTGGGGAGAACTCGGCAGTTTCCGGTGCCTGATGTGATGCGAGACGGGAGGTTGCGGCACCACGTGGTGAGCGGCCTAAGCGAGGCCGGGATAGGCTGACATGGCTACAGGCTCCGTGGCGTCACTTTAACGTTGCACTACACTGATGGGAGCGCATTGCGGGGAGTTAAAGGTCCCTTAGTGGCCACTATGTATTTTGACGGTCTGAACTAATGATCCCTTCTCTGTAGTTTGTGCCCAATTCTAAAGAGTCTAGCTGACATCTGTCCCATGTGCACTACTTCTGTTGTGCCTTATAAGTGGAAACTGGCTGTTATAAATGTAATTATTTAAATGGAGGAGGTAGTAAGACTTATTTCATTAATAGCCCCCTGCACATTTTCAGCTTCATCTCCTGTGAGAGTGCTTGTGGCACATAACATGACAGTTGTTAAAGGGGAGCTAAAACTGAATAAAGAATTAGCATTGCCATATTTGCCCTTATGCTTTGGGCTTCTTTACCAATCCAAGACCACCACTGCCCTTTATCAGTGAAAGTCTGTTCCTCCAAATATGTTCCTGTAGCTCTAACTTTTCTGCTGATTCATAGTATGTGCTCAAGGCTCATGTCAGTTGCTTGGACATAGGAACTGACCATGTACAGTCAGTATAAAATTCAAGGAACTATGCTATTTAGTAATCAATTTAAGTGCACATGCTATTTACATTACAAGGCAGTATAGAATCAGTGCATGCTGTCAGGCCTTCAACCCTAAGCCTCCCTTCCAAGCAAGAACAGTGAGCCTGAGCTGGTGGCTTGCTAGAAATGTAGTGACAAGTTTGAAAGTGTAAAGTGAGTTTACTAGAAAAATACAGCATTTCTAGTCATAACCTTTTTTTTCCATTAAGGCTTCTTTAAAAATGACTTTCTGTTAACACATGGCTGTAAGGCCAACAATTGGTTCCTACTGTGGAAAATGTTCAATTCTTGGTGGATTTTCCCTGTGGGAAAAAAAGTAGAATATTTGGCTCCTTGAAGAAATACACCCGTGTTGAGTTGTAAGCTTTACTAGGAAGGGACTGATTTCATTAATGGAACCCGGTCTATAATGTTGTCCTCTATAAAACATGTGAGGTTCACATATTCCCAGGGGACCTATATTTTATTTAGATAAAGCTGTTCTTTTGTTACCCCTAATTGTAAAGCTCTTTAGTTTTTAGGCAGTGCACAAAAGACAGAATAGTGACTGTACTTACCTGCATTTCATTAATAAATCTGCATGTTTAGTCCTCTGCTTGTGTGGGTTCGCTTTTAATGCATTTGTCAAAAGAAATTCCTGATAAAAAGCTGGCCTACTTTAGAAGCTTGCTCATTTGGAATGGTCACCAATAAGCAGCGAGAGCCGGCAGGCCTGTGCACAGCCCCATACATGGACAGATAAGCGGCCAAGTGGGTCTGAAGGGGCCAGACCTTAAATCTGCCCTGTATGGCCACCTTAAAGGTGAAAGTGCATCTTTCAAATCCTGATTGATCCAAAGGAATGTGAAAAATACATCGCTAATGGTGTACTGGCTACATCAGATCAGTAAACAGCTTGGCGAGTGTTCCTCAACTTTACAGCTCACTATTACATAAACCTCTTCTAGCCTTAATGGATTTTTAATAAATGAGGTCTTCTATACGATTTATACTCTAAGCTGGACTTTCTCTGTTAATAGTATCCCTTTTGTGCACTTGACACCAAACTGCACTGCAGATGGCTCTATATTTGTTTTCTTTAACTTACCTTTTTATTCATCAGCACTTGGTTTTAAAAATGTAGCAGCTATTTGGTTGCTAGGATGCAATTTACCCTAGACACCAGGCAGTGATTTTAGCGGGACTGGAATATGAATGAAAATGGGTCAGAGTAGAAAAAGTAACAAAATTGTAGCCTCACAGAACAAAAAATTTTGGCTGCTGGGGCCAGCGCTGGGAAGAAAGAAGAGGAAAGCAAATCAAAAGCAGTTAAGTTTATCAACCCCAGGGTATTTCTCGACCAAGATTACAATTTAGTCCTACTAAAACTATATGTAGCTTATATAATTTTTTTAATCCTTAGTTCCTAGCCTTATATTTATCTGTATCAAATCTAATCCACCTCTTAGTGTGCCCAGGTTGCCTGTCTGTCAAGATACCATTGCAAGGGTGACTCATCTGTTCGTAGACCAACTGAAGCGATTCAGGATAACATTGCATTCAATACCATCCACCAATTTAATAATTAACACATTAAATAAAAGTGCTACAGTGTTCTGTATAGGGTCCATTACCATTGGCAACTAATTTGTACCCAGTGTTTCAGCCAATTCTCCATCCATGTACGAATAGCACTGCTAAGACACAACAAACAGACTGTGTATCAACAGACTTGGCAAGTCTACTGCAACATGATCAGTCTGTCATAAAACTGGCTTGTAAACTGCTCCAATACATAATCTTGAATGTGAACTCTTAAACGTTCAAATAACTTCTCCACATCAAATGTCATGGCTACAGATCTAGAATGTCAGGGTGAGACTGTAAACTGCTTGCAGGTGCAGGTTCCATAGATAACCCCTGTTTATTTTCCTCTTGTGTTATTCAGAGATTAACTGATTAATTCGTGCATCTCTACAGGACTACAGTATATAATAGCTCTAATGTCAAATAAAAAATTTGTTGCAAATAAATGGATTATTTGTAGATTCTACATTAACATACTTTTTACATTTATAGGTTGTAACTTTTTGACATTACTGGCCTTTTAAAACACTTAAAGTAGCCTTTGTTGCTGCACAATAAAATGCTGATGGTAGTCTTGAAACTGTTGCCTGGAGAAGTACAGTCTGAGCAGGGAAGTTATGTAACAAAGAATGTGCAACATCTGCTTCTGCTGTGCTAGTCACCTATAGGATAGCAGTTGCACTGACTGGTCACCTGCTTAAAGCAAACATTTTATTTGTTGATGCACCAGGGAAAACTTTGTACTTTTTATGCATATAGGGGTATAGCTGCTATGCACTGAAGCTTAAAGGAGAATGCAAGTCAAAATTTTAAAAGCATACTGCCCAATAGTGCTCCCATTGTTTAGTAAAAACCCCACACTTTTGGCTCACCTAATCAAATATTTACGCAGTCACACTTGCTTCATATTTTCTATCTGTTTTCTTGAACAGGCAGCCATCTTTAAAAAGGTATTCTCCCTTCCTTTCCCTCCTTGCTTCATACTGCACGTTTCATTCCCCCCCCCCCAACCAGATCCGCTTCTGATTGGCTGGTGGGCATGTGTAGCTCAGAACAGCAGACAGGATCAAGTTACACACATGCTCAGAGAATAGGAAGGCTGCTGCTGGCAGCCTGCAGGAAAGGGGAGAGAGATTTCATTGATGTCACTGTAGTCTTCACACTGCTGTTGGCTGCCAGCACCATATCTCAGAGAAGCAAGCAGGGATCTGGGAATTTAGATATGCAGTAAGTACATAAAAAGAATGCCTTTAGACTGACTTTTAATTTATATTAACCTTTCATTGTCCTTTAACTGCACCCTAAACTCAAGTCTGTGACGCAAAGTAGTGCTGGGCGGTATGACCAAAAATTTATATCACGGTATTTTTCAAAATTATATCGGTATCACGGTATTTGACGGTATTTTTTTTTCCCCATGCATGATTAGGTGACCACCCCAAACACCCGCCACCCGCACACCCCCCCATCCGCACGCAGCCCCCCCACCCGTACGCACCCCCCCACCCCACCCCAAACACCCCCCATCCGCACGCACCCCCCCACCCCAAACACCCCCCCATCTGCGCACACACCCCCCACCCCACCCCAAACACCCCCCCATCCCCTTCACATAAATATAACCCCCCACCCCGCCCCACCCCATCCCACCCCCCCCAAACACAACCCCATCCCCTTCACATAAGTATAACCCACCCCCCCATCCCCTTCACATAAATATAACCCCCCACCCCATCCCACCCCCCCCCCAAACACAACCCCATCCCCTTCACATAAGTATAACCCACCCACCCCCACCCATCCCCTTCACATAAAATATAATTACTGGCCAGGCACCCCCGACAGCTCACATTGGTATCCGACTCTGAATGCGTCCTAGCGATGGCGCTTTTGTAGAGTGTGCGCGCTGACGTCACGTGCGCACCCGGAAGTATTCAGCACACCGGTATGTCGAAAATTCATATCGGTTTAAAAAAAAACACCGGTGATCGGTTTTTACCGGTATACCGCCCAGCACTAACGCAAAGCTTCATTTCTCACAGAGCTGTAAATGTTGACTAGATGTGTTTCCAGCATGATTAAATCTGTTACGATGTTGCCCCACTAAATGTTATATAGGGTGTTATATTTTGAGCCTCTCAGTAGTAATTTTTGGATATTTGATATAGCACCCCTATTGCCTAGTTATCCAGTAGTACTAAAACTACATATGCATAGTTAATAAACATATCAACCAGTAACATTTTTCATGTGTCTTATGGTGGTGTATATAATATACAGGCATAGTGCCAATGTTTGGCAATGAATTGGTCACATTGGTTGGATGCTTAAGAGTGGGCCATACTATTAGATATCCATTTTGCTGCGAGGAAGCATGAAATAAATAAATTGTAAAGTATCAGGATAAGTCACTGGAGTTCCATGACCATTGTAAAGGCACAAGGTAGAGTACATATACAGGCCATTTTACTCAAGGTGACTACAGATATCCTCCTTTTACAATGGGCAATATTATAAAATTAAATTTTTATTAAATCATGTGACAAGTTAATGTTCAGTTTGTACAGAAATGGATTTTGTGTAATATGCAATTTCAAATGTGCAGAGCTTTTTTTTGTGATTTGTCCAACACTGATACCTGTAGAGCTATAGGTACACCATCTTTTGGAAATTAATATATCAGTGGTGGTGGGACTGTGATGTAAAGGGGGTGTTATGACACACAGGGGTGGTGTCATTATGCCAAGGACCAAATGTTCTACAGCATAATAAATGTATCTTGTGTGACCTACCTGCTGTGAGGCTGGCATGCTTAAGCCTGTAAGTTTAACAGAGCTTGGGGTAAAGGCAGCAGAATTTCCCATTAGAAAATACATAGGTCAGGGTGCATTTCCAAAATGATGCCCTATATAATCAGTGCTCTGTTTGATTTAGATCAGGTTAGGCAGAAATGCTGTTGGCAGAGGACATCATTGCGTAGAGGTTGTGGCCTTTAGCTGGGAGATCTGCATGGTTTGATGTAATTGTTTGCTGGTGTAGTACATAATGTGCGTCACCTAAGTATGAAATACATGGTGTACTTTTTACAGATATTACTGTATAATTTCTGATTGTATTCCTGTTACTGTGATCTGAAGTTCAGCGTGTGGTATATTCGGAGTATGAACTGGCCCACCATGTAGCAAAGATATGCTTATGATTCTACAATATGAGTGGGTCTTCCTAGTTTTGGCTAGCTTTATGCTGTCTTTACAGGGGCATAATGTGGTTGCACTTAGAAGTTTGACAGCTCCCTGATAAGTTGTTACCCTAAGAAATTCCAAATTCTTTTCTTTTGTTGGTCAGATAAAATAGACCTAAACTATATACATTATTTAAATCTGGTTTGCTTTGGTCTTGTAACTCACAATCACAGCAAGCAGCCAGGCGCCATTTTGTGAGCACTGTTATTAAAGCAAGATTTGTATTGCCTCAATCTTGTTTATGTGCCAGAATTGGGGACTTGGTGCCCATGCACTGGTTACACAATTAGATGGTTAGGAGGGAGGGGAAATGAGGTCAGTGGCATCTAGGAAGTGCAGATTGAAAAGTGAAATTAATTTCCTTCCCCACTGGATGAATTAATAAAGGAATTTGGGTGTTTAATTTGAAAAGGACATCTTGTACAGCTTTTTATTTCTCTGCATTGGGTCCCCTTTAAGCAGTAAAGGGAACTGCAGTTTACCTAAAACATGTGAATATTGTTTGTTATGGGAAATAAGACTACAAGTTCAAGATGCTTCTGCTATTACTGTAATGCTGCATTTGGGTTTGACTGCCTGCTGCTGCTGCCATAGACTCCACAGAGTTTTGGGCCATGTGCTTTTTCCTAGAAGCACAAACAAATGATTGGCCCAAATGTCACCTGATCTTCATGGCACACCTTTAATTCTTCGTGGTCTCTCTGGGTTAAAACCAGATATTCTAGGCTAGGGAGGTAATGATTAATTTTCAAATTGAAGCTTTCTTATATAGTTAAGCATTGCTGCATAATTATTGCCGCTTTAGTGGCACTCAAACCATTTTTTACAAAATACTAATAAGGCAGATCGCCACTTGGATATTTTATCAGGTTTAGTCTGTTGGTGGTAATAGAGGCCTTATTTTATTTTAATGTTTTTATATATTAAAAAGGGCACTCTTTTCTTTTATATTGGCAGTTTCCTTTTGGGTGAAAGTACAACCAACCTCTGGTAGTAGTAGCCACCTTATAATATGATGTTGATACTACTCCAGTTTGTTTACCATAGCTGAATTTTTATACACTGTATGCACGTGATTGTGTGTTTTTACAGAATATTTGTAGGTTTTCTATTTTTGGAAGTGGTGTCTTAACATGTGTTTGTTGCCTTGAATTAAATGAAATATGTAACTTTGGATATTGAGGTTTGAATAATTTTAGTGCATTTCTATTAAACTGTTAGCTCTTATGTTCCAGTTATAGACCTGCAAAAATCGCTGAGACTCCTGGGGGGGGGGGGGTTCTGAGTACTGCGTTTTTGAGCAAGCTGGGGATGATTTGATGTAGTTGGGCAGCTTGAATAAATTGCAATTTATGGACTAACAATCCCTGTTTTTCCAGGGCATTTCCTAGTAGCTTAATGCACAGAATGTCTAAATGTCCGATAGAGGGTGAGTGCAGTGGACTTTTTTTATGAATTGTGGTCACAGCCTAGTTGCACCCCTGCCTAATGGTTTAAAATGTAGTGGTGAGCACAACTTTACATTTTTTTGCTATAGTAGTGTTGAGCACTGATCCATCGTTGATGCCTTTGACTGTCCTGTAGTCTGGTATAAATATTCTGGAAATTCATTATCCAGGAAGCTTTGAATTTCAGGAAGACCATTTCCCATACAGTCCATTTTAATAAAAAAAAAAAAATAGAAATGTTATATCTATCGGGTGCCAACATTTACTCATTTTGCTCTAAAAATGTTTTTCTTTTCGAAGGTGCTGAACAGAATGGCTAACATAGACAAGTAAGTGCTCATTTTTTGAGTTTCATTTTTAATTGTGGCTAGTTTTGTAGGCTTAATATCTTACTGCAGCACAGTGGCTCTGTTTTGCATTTTGCTGCACAAGAACACAAGTTATTGTATTCTATTATTTCAATTGTCCCTGTATCCATGGCATGCTGCTGAACCAATGAGCATAGGTGGAATGCAACATGTAGCATCTTGCCTTCATTCCGCATGGTGCCATGGGTACAGTGAAAATAATTGGCTCTGTTAACTTATGTTCCTGTGCAGTGAAATACATAAAAAGCCACTGTGCTGCAAAGCATGAATACGTCCCATCGTGTAGTCCATCCTAGATATTCTTGGAACTTTGTCTAAACAGCTAGAAAGGGACCTAAGGCCTATGGCACACGTTTTCCCTGCAGGGGTAGATGCTGGTGGAGAAAAGACTGATTCTCCCCCACTCCACTCAGTATATTAGAGCATGGGTATGTTGACATGCACATTTCATTTGTCACTGTGCACAAATTATCTGTAATTGTAGTTTTTAACCCATTAGTCACTGGTTTCTTTTTTTTATATTGCATAGGACAAAGAAAAAAAATGCAGCACTCAGGTACTTGACAGTTAACATTTAAATGCAAAACCGCTGTAATTCAAGTCAATAAGAGGACAACCTGTAAGTTGTCTTGCATAGTTACATAGGTAAATGCAGCACACAGAAACCTATACTAACCGATCTATACACTCACATAAATTGTATATATAAACATTAATACTAACTGTAGATATTAGTATCACAATAGCCTTGGATACTATGCTTATTCAAGAACTCATCCAAGCCCCTCTTAAAGGCATTAACAGAATCTGCCATCACAACATCACTAGTAAGGGAGTTCCCCAACCTCCCTGCCCTCACCATGAAAACCTACCTACGCTGCTTCAAATGGAAACTCCGTTCCTCTAATCTAAAGGGGTGGCCTCTGGTGTGCTGAGGGGAAAAAAAGAACATCCCCTATCTGCCTTTAATCCCCTCTAATGTACTTGTGCAGAGTAATCATATTCCCTTGCAAGTGACTTTTTTGTAGAGAAAGCAACCCCAACCTTGACAGTCTAACCTCATAGCTTAAATCTCCCATCCCCTTTACCAGTTTAGTTGCACATCTCCGCACTCTCTCCAGCTCATTAAAATCCTTAAGGACTGGAGCCCAAAACTGCACTGTATACTTAAGGTGAGGCCTTACCAGAGACCTATAAAGAGGCAAAATTATGTTTTCATCCCTTGGGTCAATGTCGTTTTTTTTTTTTTTAATATATTTGCCACTGTATGACACTGCCTTTGAATTAGACTACTTATCTACAAAACCCCCCAGGTCTTTCTCCATTAAGGATACCCCCAACACACTACCATTTATTCTTAGGATCATGCTGCCTCATAAATATTTTAACTTCAAAGAAAAAATTTCTATTCTGTTCTATTCCAACTCCCTTAATGGGATGGATTTTGCATTTTTTTTTTTATAGTAAAGAACAGACAGAACTTGACCAACAAGATATGGAAGATGTTGAAGATATAGAAGAGGAAGAAGCTGGGGAAGATGCAAACAGCAAAGGTAACATTTTAAAATCAATCCCATCTTCTCTTCCTAATTAGAATGGTATTGACAGTTGTCAAACATATTTAATATACATTTTTTTTGTGACACTCTAGCTAGGCAGTTGACTGCCCAAATGATGCAGAATCCTCAGGTTTTAGCTGCTCTGCAAGAAAGGCTGGATGACCTAGTTGGGACACCTACAGGATACATTGAAAGGTACTTTATCTTGTATCGTATTATAGTACATTTTATCCAGCTCTGTAAATCCTACATTTTATTTTTTGTGTGAAGGAAGATTTTATGATTCCATCTTGTTAATTTCTCTTCAGCTTGCCCAAAGTAGTGAAAAGGAGAGTGAATGCACTTAAAAATCTTCAAGTAAAATGCGCACAGATAGAAGCAAAATTCTATGAAGAAGTCCATGAATTGGAGAGGAAGTATGCAGCTCTCTATCAACCTCTTTTTGACAAGGTAAACCATACATTACAATAAAACCATTAACTTGTGTGCCGTCTATTATAATTTGATTTTCACTCTAAATGTTTTTTTCCACTCTAGAGAAGTGATATAATAAATGCTACGTATGAACCTACAGAAGAAGAATGCGAGTGGAAAGTAGATGAAGAGGAGGACATTTCTGTAAGTGTTTACTGGAATAGCTTATTTGCAGTGCTTTCTAAAATCTTAACACTTTTTTTACTGTGAGGCTCAAGTTTCTGTGGTACAGTATTAAAAAAACCCTAATGTTGAGTGCTTCCATCTAGTCACCATTTGCTTGACTGTATGTGATGGTGTCTTTAATGCACTTATGTGTTTTACTGCTTTAAATATTCATAAACCGTTGCTACATCAAACTGCAGTCCAAAGAAATATTGAGTGGCTGTTCCTGTACTGTTTCACAGCCTTCTAACAACTGTTTGCCTTATTGCAAATGCACTAAAGTCTTCAGTGTTTTACTTGTTGGGAGGTAGGACAGAGAAAAATTTTAGTTACTTGGGCCCCACCCAGTCTTATGATAAATACTGATCAAAGTTGGATTGCTCATAACATAAATATTTCAGGTGATCACATCTCCGCTTGTAAGGTGATCAGGTAGAGAATTTCAGTGGGGTAACCACCCCTGTACACAGTTGTTTATGTAGTGCCAACACATTTATACAGTGCTTAAAAGATCTTGTTCATCATTGGCTTTAGCCCCTGCCCCAGTAGAGCTTATATTCACAGGTATTATAGACTCTTTATAAACTGGTCCCTGTTTTGGTTTAGCAGTTGTTTAACATGGAGTTGGTGCAATTCTGAGTGATAAAACCGTAACTAGTTAGTTTTGGTAACTGTTTGACTCTGCTTTTATAATGGTTTTGGAGTGCACATATACAAGACTTTTCCATTATTTTAGGTCATAGTTTTTGAAAGCCACTCACTATGGAACTTGGGTAACATGATTGAAAGGCTTCAAATCAATTTCAAATAAAGCAGCACAAAATAAACTTTGCAAAACAAATTGGGCAGAATAGATATAGAAAAAATGTAACCATCTTGTTGAAAGCTTTTGCCAATTTTGCCCAACATCACTTGGTGTTAATATAAACTGTTTTATATTGTTAAATGGTCATTACAAGTTTTCTAGTGACTGTAATGTAAGAAATCCTCTTGGAAAGATTCTGGTTGCAGGCAGATTGCCCTAGGAGGTCTCTTTTGTTAATAGCGTAGAGAAAAACGGTTACTGTGTCAGTCACCTTGTTGCAACCAATTGATAAATATTCCCCTAAAAATAAACAGTTGTAAAAATTGTGTGAACTTTTTTTTTTTTTCCCCCCTATTGAATATTTTTGCATTCCATCTAAATGACTGCAATATTTCAAAGCTTTTTCTATTCATACTTCATGATGCTCAAAAAAAACCTAAAGGAACTGCCACCTACTAAGTTAAATATATATTAACCATCCTGACCAGTCATATGTTGGGTGTGTTAATATTGAATGGGTGTTTCACCTTACGTGTTTGTATGATGTAGACTGGTTGCAAGTCTGTTAGTCGTCTTTTTCATTGTTGTATGTTCTCAGAATTAAGTAACTCTCCAATATGGAATTTCTGGTGACTAAGGTCTAATTTACAATAGTAGCCTTGCAGTGACTGGACAATGGAGAAGGCCTGAGTAAGTTTTCTAAAAATCCACAATCCACAGTCTCTCAGAGCAAGGGGTTAGTGACCAACAACGACCAGATTTCATGTTAGACTGGAAAGAGGCAGAATTAGGTAGCCAGTTAAACAACAGTGCTAATAGGTTAACTTAATACTTTGATGCTGGTCTGCTTACATGTAACTGTCGTGAATACAATCTACAAAACTTTGTATATTTTTGTTAAACTGTATATAGTATCTCTTAATAAAATGGTGCGGTTCAGTTCTAAATTTTATTTATGAATTGAGGTATTTACTTATTCCAAGGGGGACCTCAAGGATAAAGCCAAACTTGAAGAGGAGAAAAAAGATGAAGAAAAAGAGGATCCTAAAGGAATACCTGAATTCTGGTTAACAGTATTTAAGAATGTTGATCTCCTTAGTGATATGGTTCAGGTAAGTAAGATGTGTAACCTAAACTTAAAAAAAAAAATGTATATATATTAACTACACTTGTGAGTATGCCTATTAGTAATGCATTCCTATTGAAAATTATTACATTGCATATTAGAAGAAATTTCATAACCATATATAAGCACCAGGCTGCAGGCCTTTCAATTGTCAAAACAAAAATAGTAATAGTGGCACGTGCAAGTGACCAATATGAGGAAATTTTTACCTGGAAAGCAAGTGTTATGACTTCGCCATGGTGGTTATATTTTAGGGATATTAAGCGTATCTTTGCTATGATGAAGTCATAAGCTACTTTGTGTGCTCTCCATGTGTTATTTTCCTCATTTGTGTTAGGTTCAGGTTGAGCTCTTACGCTCACCCTCCCTGCCCGTGACCTATTTTTTTTGTTTAAAATAAACTGCCTTATCTGGAAATGTGGGTGTGATTTTGATTTGATTTTTTTTTAATTTATCACTTCTCCCCCCAAAGGAACATGATGAGCCAATTCTAAAGCATTTAAAAGACATAAAAGTAAAGTTTTCAGAAGCTGGACAGCCAATGGTAAGTCAAAATATGGAACCATAAACCCAGCAACAAGTTGAACTGGCAGGGTATTCCGGATAAGGGGTCTTTTTGTATTTTGGATCTCCATACCTTAAGTCTACTAAAGAATCAATAAAACATTTAAACACAGTAGGATTATTTTGGCTCCAATAAGGATTAATTATATCTTAGTTCGGATCAATTACAAGGTACTGTTTTATTACTACAGAGAAGAAGGAAATCCGTTTTAAAATTCTGAATTATTTGACTAAAATGGAATCTATGGGAGACAGGCATTCTGTGATTTGGAGCTTTCTGGATAAGGGATCCCATACCTGTGTGTATATATAAGTAAATATTGCCCTTTTACATCCTTTCCCTTGATTCCTCATTTAGTGATGGGCTGTGTGCTCCCTCAGATCACCTGGCAGGAAGTGATGTAGCTCTAACTGTAACAGGAAGTAGTGTGTAAGCCAAAGGCGGAACTCTGTGTCCATTTATTGGCTGATGGGGCCTAACATGTAAATGTGCTTTGGTTTGTTTGTGTGCACTGTGAGTCTTATGATCCCAGGAGGCTGCCCTTAATTCTTAAAATGGCAGTTTTCTATTTAGGCTTACCCAATGGCACATACTAAAGTATTTTTATGAAAATGGCTTATTTAGATGAAGCAGGGTTTTACATATGAGCTTGTTTATGCAATTTTTAGAGACCTACATTGGTTGGGGATATAGTTTTCCTTTAAACAGCTTAGCATGGCATGGTCAAGACATCTAGATAAACTCATGTGTATATTTTCCTCCTCCAGAGTTTTACATTAGAATTTCACTTTGAACCAAATGATTTCTTTACAAATGAAGTTTTGACAAAGACATACAAAATGAGGTCAGAGCCTGATGAGTCAGACCCTTTCTCTTTTGATGGACCTGAAATTATGGGATGCACTGGGTAAGTGTCATATTGGCAATAAGTATAGGTTTAATTTTTTGATAAATTTTATAAAGATACTTCAGAAAAATATGTTCAAGCTTGCATGGTGATCTCTCTGCTTCAGGAATGTCTAGCAAGGGTTCTTGAATGCATTGTATACACTTAACTTTTGGGGCTATGCCTAAAACAAAACTGAGAAGTAATGTGAGTTTATACTTTTGGACCATTAGTAAAATTTAAATACTAGGAGGTTAAAATAACTAGATATTGCCATCACTGTTTTCTGTAGTCTTAAGGACATCTTGAATTTAAAAAATGAAACTTTTTTTGAGTGCTTCAGAACACCTTTCCAATTTATTCACTTTTCATTTTTAAACTTTCAATGCCATACTGTTGGCTCAGTGTTAGCAACCCTAGGGTTTATTGAATCCAGACTCACTCAGGTCAGGTTGTGTGGGGTTGAATAGGCCCCTATAGTCTGCTAGCTATATGGAATATGTATCTAACTTTTGATCATTATATAGTTTTTGTGCACCAGTGGACTCAATATCAAGCTGTTCTTTGTATTTTTGTTTGTAGCATGCAAGTGACTTGACGTAAAATAAATTTTTTTTTTTTTTTTTTAATTAGTGCATGTTTTAACGTAATGTTTAACATGTTTCTAGGTGCTTAATTGACTGGAAGAAAGGAAAAAATGTCACTTTAAAAACCATAAAGAAGAAGCAAAAGCATAAGGGTCGTGGAACTGTAAGGACTGTTACAAAAACTGTTCCCAATGACTCCTTTTTTAACTTCTTCAGTCCGCCTGAAGGTAAAAAGCTTCCAGCTGTAGTAAAATGTAAATTGTAAAAAGATGCTACTGTAAAGTTCAGTAGAGCTTGGCCATACATAAGATTTGCTTGTATGAATGAGGGTATTGAATAAGGTTTTCTTTACCTGATTTGGTTGCTTGCATTCTGGAACACCTTGGGTTCCACCTCAAATCAGTTTTTTTGGTTTTTTTTCCGCTTCAAAATGCATCCGATAATTTTAATTTTGAAATTTGAATAGCTACATTCTGACTTTCCCACGGTTCTAAAACCATGTGACATGTGCTCTGATAAACTTCAGTCACACTTTACTTCTGAGCTGCAAGTTGGAGTGATATTACCCCCTCCCAGCAGCCAATTAGCAGAACAATGGGAAGACGGCAAGATAGCAGCTCCCAGTAAATATCAGTATAGCACTCAATAGTAAGAAATCGAAAGGTCCCCATACACGGGCCGACAGTAGCTGCAGATATTGGTCCCTTGGACCGATTCGGCAGCTAATCGGCCCGTGTATGGGCAGAACCGAGCGGCCTGGCCAACCGATATCTGGCCTGAAATTGGCTAGATCTCGATCGGCCAGGTTAGAAAATCCAGCCGGATCGGGGACCGCATCGGCTCGTTGATGCGGTCCCCGAACCGACTGCCCCATGGCCGCAAATGTAATTCGATCAGATTATTTTTTTTTTTAAGCTACTTGCTGCCCGATAACGCCCACCCGTAGGTGGGGATATCGGGTGAAGATCTTAGTGTATGGGGACCTTAAAGAGGACCTGTCACCCAGACATAAAAAGCTGTATAATAAAAGCCCTTTTCAATTTTTTATTAACACATCCATACCCATTATATAAGCATTTAAAAATCCCAGCTGTCAGTCATATATTACCTGCCCTGCCTCTATGCCTTAGGCATAGAGGTGGGGCAGAAAGTTACTTCCACTTTCAATTCAAAACTTCTTAGATGTTGCTGCACTCCTCACATTCCCCCTCCCTCCTCAGAATGTAATTGTGTAACCAGTGCATGGACATGGGCATTAGGTCCCCCCATACTGGCACAGAAACAGGATTTTGGCAGGATGCAATGCCTCCTCTGTTAAGTGTCCACAAAATGGCACCTGCCTGCTTGCTGCAATTGTGAATTCCAAGGCTGAAGAAAAAAGATTAAAATAATGTATGTAGTGTATGTAAAGTTTATATTGCTTGACAAACACAATAGAAAACAATTTGGAATTATTTCTTAAGGTGACAGGTCCCCTTTAACAATAGGTTACCTGAAAAAAGTTCTAATGTGTAGCGCTGGCTCCTTCTGAAAGCTCAGACTCGGGCACAATGCACTGAGATGGCTGCCTACACACTAATACTACAACTTAAAAAAAAAGTTGTTTCAAGAATAAATTGTTAAATGTTAGAGAAATATTTGCTATGTAAACCGTGCAATTTAGAAATAAAAAGTACACCATAAAAATCAGAATCACTTTAACTTCTCAGCAGTTCCTAATGGTGGCATAAGAAATTGATGAGCATTGGAAGCTCTACAGAATAGGTGCAGCTTACACACAGGTGTTCCAGGATGTTTGCTTTTTTGTGTTCCACTGTACAGCATGGCAGGAAAGCATAGCCAATTGTCTGTAGGTTATATGGGGCTCTGAACTGTCGGATGTAGGTGAGATTCATCACCTGCCTTCTGCAGTTCAGCTTGACCCCCTCAGTACAACCTACATAGAAATGAAAGGCTCAATTAACGTCTGAATTCCTATCTTGTGTACAAGTGGAGCTGAATCAGAAACTGACATCAAAATGACAGATTGCATTTAGTATTTTTACAAATCTTTATTTTTTTTTTCTTCCCCATTTTCATATCTTTAGTACCGGAGAATGGGGAGCTGGTAAGTTGAACTTTTACTCTATATCAAGTGACTGTATTAAACATTGTTAGCAATAGCTCCTATTGTTTCATATTAAAGTTAGCGGACAGGAGTGAGCGAAGGCCTAGTACAGCCTAAAACACTTGGATTAAAGCAAGCTTGCCTTCCCTTAAACTGTTAAAGTAGTAAACATTTTTTTCCCTCTATCTTTAAAATTACTCTAAACAACTCCCAGAATAACATACCTTAGTCCCTGCATTCAGTCTGATCTGGTTTCTGATTTTCTCTTCTTCCTGGTACAGTGTGAAGCCTTGCCCCCTTTTCCTGTTCACTTTGTTTTTTTAACAGTTCAGTTGCTGAAATGGCTAAAGAATGGATTTAACACATTAGCATTGGCATTTATTTAAATGTCCAAATTTTAGTTATGTAACCGAATACAGAGCACTTGTAATTGCCTTAGAATACCAGTGTCCAAATAAATCTTGGTTTGCCTACATAATATTAATCTAATGCAAAAACCAATTTCAGTTGGTGTTTAACCATATTGCTTTGTGGCAATCTTGTACTTTCCACCTAATGTGTTGCTGTCATTACAGGATGATGATGCCGAAGCCATCCTTACTGCAGACTTTGAAATTGGGCACTTCCTACGTGAGCGAATAATTCCTAGATCAGTGCTGTACTTCACTGGTGAAGCAATTGAAGATGATGATGATGATGTAAGTAACTAAATTTTCATTGTCCTACCAATTAATGTTGTGCACTGTAGGTTTTTAAGTTCATATTGGAATTTACATTAAATATTCTTGACAAACCATACACATGGTTGGCTGTTCAGAATGTTTATCAGTATACAACCGGTTTCAATATGTGCTTAATAGGTCTTTTGCCAATCCCTTTTTGCCTGTTGTCATGTGTCCCCAGTAATATTAAAAAGTTTGTATCTGAACCAGCACCTACAAGTAAACTGTTTCCTGCCAGCAGATGCCCCGATACAAAAACACAATTATTCGGACAACAGTACATTGTATTGAAATGCATAAAACCTTTCAATGTCTTGGTGTTTCTTCAGGAAATTTCTTTCTTGCACTATATAGGAAAATCCAAACCTTGGATATGGCTATTCACTGTTATAGTTGGGTTGAATAAAGACATACGTCCATCACATTCAACCATAATGCCTATATATAACCTGCCTAACTTCTAGTTGATCCAGAGGAAGGCAATAAAAACCCTATCTGAAGCCTCTCTAATTTGCCGCAGAGGCACCTATGCAAATTCAGTTTCTTTCCTGGTTATGCAAAAAGCTTTTTAAAACTTTTTAAAGGGTCACATTCAACATAGCATCCTACATGTGATAATGTAGCAACTTTTGCATGAAATTGAATTTTTAGCATGTTTTCCTATAAAGGAAGTTGCATTTGTGTTTAATGGTTTTTTTTTTCCCCCCTCCCCATTCTAGTATGATGAAGAAGGTGAAGAAGCAGATGACGAGGTAATTAACCAATGTAAAATTAAAGGGACAGTAACACTAAAATCTGAAGTCAACCTCTAGACTGCTATTTTATATATATCTTACTCCCAGAATTACTTAATGCAAAGCTCTGCTGCAGTTTCTTAAAAGAATGATCAGACATAAGCCAGCATTCCCGTTTGCTCTGAACCAGAAGTTAATTCATAGTGAAGATGCTTTAGCAGTCAGACTCTGCTCATTAAATTTAAATTGTAGAAGCTGCTAAAATTTTCCTGCAAAAGCGTCGGGAAGAACAAATGTAAACTGCAGATGCTGATAAGATGCTTGATGGCTGAAGTGGACTTCTGGGCACGGTGATATGCAGATTGTCTGTCTGTTGCTCAATCGCCCTTTCAGAAACAGCGGTAGAACATTAAGTGTGATTCTGGCTGAAACAATAAATCTGTATTAATGATATACCATTATTGTTAACAGTGTCCTGTTGAGTACTAAACAATTACCTATTAATCACTTGGCACTTATTCAGTAGAAAATATCATTTTTTTTCTGTGATACACTTCTAAGTCCTAAAATTCACAATTTATGAATGAAGTAATCATACAAAGTCACAACTGACCATAAATGTCCATAAATCTGACCAGACTAAGGCAGCATAAATCTGGAGGAGTTTGATCAACTAGTGGTGGTGACTTGTGCTTTTAAACCTATTACAAAGCTACCGTACTTCTAGTAATGGATGTGTGTTTTGTTTTGTTTTTTACAGGAAGGAGAAGAGGAAGCTGATGAAGACAATGATCCAGATTACGAACCCAAGGTGGGATTTACAAAACAAATAATGCAAGTTCTTACATCCTAGTTAATTGTGTGACGGGCTTAGTACATTGGTTGTTTAGTTATTAATAACCTGTACATTTTAAAATATATGGCTGCAAACTGCCCTCTGAAGCATGCTCTGTTTTTGCAAGTTTTTTTTTTTTTAAGACTAATGCATTTAATTGCATTTTGTATGTGTACTTCTTAAATTTTCCCTACTAGGTTTAATTGGTGTCTGTAGAGTTCTTTCCCTCGGTATGTAAATCTTGCCATTGAGCTGCTCTATTTATACACTAATGTGTTATGCCTCACCCAGCACTAATTTTGCTTAAGTCACTTTGCATGTTACGTAGAAATTGATTTTTTCAAATTGTCTAGCTCTTGTGTTTGACTCAAGCATAACAGGATATTGCAAAAAAAAATAATCAAAGGTGTTCCGTTTTGAAACACTTTTTCAGTTCAGGTGATTTTCAGAGAGTACATCAGAAACAGATTTTAAAATAAAACCACATTTTTTTTAATTAAAGGGGTGGTCCACCTTTAAATTAACTTTTAGTATAATATAGGCATTTATATTTTTAGACAATTTGCAGTTTGGATTTTTGGCAGCTCTGGTTGCTAGGATTGTAATTACCTGAGCACCCAGGCAGTGGGTTTAAATGAGAGACTGGAATATGAATAGTGGAGGTACTGAATAAAAGGCAGTGAAAAAACAATAAAATTGGAACTCTGAGCAATAATGTTTTGGCTGATGGGGTCAGTGACTCCCATTTAAAAGATGGGAGATATGCAGAACGGGACAGCAAATATTTCAAAAAGCTATAACAATTTAAATAATGACCAATTGCAAAATTGATAAGAATTGGCCATTCAATGCCATACTAAAAGTGGACTTAAAGGTGAGCCATTGCTTAAAGTATTTTTTTCACCTTATGTCTTCCTGGAGCAGCTCTTGGATAGGAGTCACCAACTGTTTTAGTCTGATACATTATGCTCAGCATAATCCCTGAGTTTCATTAAAGGCAGTGGTTATAATTTATGCAATAGTTACTAAAATTCCACAAATGTGTGGTGCTCCCAGACACTAAACCAACACACTATAGAGCGGGTCATTACAGGGATTCTGACGATAAAGATGCTACTCTTCAAGTTACCTATAGTTCATGGTGGTCATTTTTCCCTGACTCCTGCTGCACAAATATGGCAGCCCCCTCATAGAGAGACTTGGGGGGGGGGGGGGGGTAAAAGCATTGGGCAAATACTTTGTCTTTGCAATTATAATTGCCATAAGTTATGTCAGATTTTATCTTTTTAAAGCTTTTTAAAAAAAACAGCAGAAGATAGATGTAACTGAAAGCATGCTATCTGAAAACCACCTGAAAGGAGTGTTTGGAAGATGAACAACTCTAACTATTTTAGTTTTTTTATTTTAACCCGTACGACCTGCTGATTAAAGTAGTGCTTGGTATTTTGTGTTTTTTTTAATACGCACCAGGATTTGTGGTAGGCTGTAAATAAGAAAGGTTGGGGTGGGGGGTTATACATTGTGGTGGTAATTTTCCTTCACAGATAAATTGCACTACATGGTGTACAAATTGAAATAAGAAGGAGCTACCTATAAAGGTTTTAGTATTACCAGAGGTTGTGAATGGTTGTGGTTGTATCTTGCGTGAAGCTTTAACTTTCCTCTCTGTAACCATTTAATATTATAGAGCGTACACATGAGGTGTCTGGTGTGGATGCATCAAAGCAAAAAACGAATGCTTAATAAATTGTGTTTTTTTGTTTTTTGCAGAAAGATCAAAACCCGGCAGAGTGCAAGCAACAATGAAGCAGTGTGTACGTGGCCTTGAGGATTACCTGCACTGTAATAAAACTCAACTATTAGTTACTTACAGCCTTATGTTTTGTATCTTCTTGGTAGAATAAAGTAAACAATTTTTGTTAAAAAATATAAAAACATTTAAAAACCTGTTAAAATAGAAAGATCGTTCAACCTAGTATTTTAATGTTCTTTCCTGCCAGATATATCTATATGATGCAGAAATTCTTTACAAGCATGTTCTTCACTTGCTTCATAGTTTTGTTTCTTGTGAAGTCTCTCTCCATGTAGATATTAGACTGCAGCTGTGAAGACTCTCCAAGCTATTATAACAAGTACTTGTCTGAAAAAATATCCTTTCCTACAGAACCAAAGTTTTATTTTTTTTTTTTTTTTAACCTTGTAGTTTAGAACAGGTTTCAGTCTGCTTGCAATAGCTGTGCCTTCATTACTTTGTTCTCAAAATGCAGTTATTACCTTGGACACGGTAAATTAAAAATGCAACTAAACCTGGCAATGAATTTCCATTCAGACCACACCCATTGAATTCGTCTGCTTGTTTATGCTATGGGTTTTTGTATTTCGTGACTGTGATTACAAAGGAAACATCTGATTGGTCTACATAAGGTTGTTTAACTCTGGGGAGTGAATAAAACCTAGTATTTTCAGAAATGTGTGGATTTTTTTTTCTCCATGCCTTCAAGAAATTTATTTAGTGTCTATAAGAAACAAATTTAGAACTATTTGGTATTTGTTGCAAATGGCTTTCCCTAAATGGCTACGTCTGTATAAAAAAAAGTTAGTTTTCCTATTGCCAAAAATTGTGCTTGGAAACATTTGCTGCACTGTAAGAGACTAAAACATACATGGTGCTTATTTGAGATTGCCAAATCAAGCAGATACTTTTTTTAATTTGGCCAACCATCTGACCTTGGTTTGACCCACCCAGCAGTGTTTGAATAAGAATAGTGGTCTGGGTAAGGCTGTAAGGAGAGCCACTTAAATGGCCTACTAGATTCTTTGCCCAAAGGGATTTTCAGACCTGATAACATCTTGCATCTTTCACATGCAACCCAAATCTGCCCCTTTTGTGCAGTGACTGGCACTGAAATCACAATTTGCAGGCAAGGAGTGTTTGTGCTGTATTGATGTCTTCTCTGCTGGCAGAAAAAATGCTGATGTAGAATTTTTAGGTTGTCTAGCTTGCTGCAATTTGTGTGAATACTAAAGGTCAAAATAAGCTGCTAAACATTGAAGGTGGTGCGTTTTCATTTTTAATATCCTCATGGTTTAACCCTTTTACTGCCAGCTGTTTTGGTCAAAGCGGAACTTGTATTGCCAGACAGTTTTTGAACATTTTGCACTGTTTCACTTTAGGGGCCTTTCCTAGGGGGGACTTTTAGTTTACCAAGGAAAACAATATATCGTTTTTTTCAGAACAACCTAAGCTTTCAAAATATGGTAGAATTTTTGTGTAATTCCAATTCTGTAACAAGATATAGGCTTCTAAATGTCTAAAAATGCAAAAAAAATCAAATTTTCCATAATATAATCACATATACTAGAAACAAAAATTATTTTATGCACGAATATACAACTGATTTGGAAAGTCCCATGTCTCCTGAATGTGCCAATACCAAATATATATAGTTTTATGGAGATTTCTCACTTGTATAGGTCAAAAACTCCCAGCAGTACACTATCAAATTTCCAAAGCACTGCTCCAGAAAGCTGCATACTTTAGATTTCAAGGCCAAAAATTCCACTAACAGAAGGTTTATCCCAGAAAATTGTACATTTTTGGATGGAATGCAGAATAGGCATAACTGTCTGTCTACTCCAAAGTATCAAGTCACAATGCTTTCCTAAAGTTATTGGTTTTTATCAAAATTTTTGATTTTTTTTAAAAATCGCTTCAAAGCTTCCAGTCTATAGTATCTTATCTCCTACAGGTCATAAAGTAACCAAATAAAACACCCTAAATATGAACGCCAGGGGTCCACTGAACAGTTTGATGCCCAATATGTATAGGTTTACCTAAGTATGTGGCATGTAGGGGCCCCAATGTGAACATACCCCATATGTACTGTCATTTCTATCATTTCAGCTCCTGCAAAATCAACACATTTACATCATTATATGTGGGATAAAGCTAGTAAAAAGTACGCTTACCCCAGAAAGTCATATATTTTTGGAAAGTACACATTCCCCTGAATCTAAAATGGGTACCCATGTCTTTCTACTCCAAAGTACCAAGCCGCACAGCTTTTCTAAAGTTTGCAATTTTGATGACATTTCCAAAAATCCCCTCAAAGCTTCCACTTTGCAGCATCTTATCTCCCACATAGCATTAGGTACCAAGATAAAACACCCTAAATATGAACACCAGGGGTCCACTGAACAGTTTGATGCCCAATATGTATAGGTTTACCTAAGTATGTGGCTTGTAGGGGCCCCAATGGGAACATACCCCCATATGATCTATCATTTCAGCTCCTGCAAAATCAACACATTTACATCCTTTATGTGGGATAATGCTACAAAAAAGTATGCTCACCCCAGAAAGCCATATATTTTTGGAAGGTACACATACCCCTGAATCTATGATGGGTAAACATTTCTTCTTGCTTCAAAGTACCAAGCTGTAAAGCTTTCCTAAGTTTGCAGATTTATATGACATTTCGAAAATCGCATAAAAATGTTGCAATTTGCGCATTTATCTCTCACAATTTCTTGATAAAGATCAGATAAAGACAAATCACCCAAAATAGGAACACCAGAGGCCTACTGAACAGTTTGATGCCCAATATGCATAGATATACCAAAGTCTGCGGTATGTACTGAACCCAAAATGAAAATACAGCATAAGGATTTCTCGCCTGCCAGCTCAGCTTTTGCACACAGAGCCCCCTGTCAGTGTATTATGTGCCAAAACTTCCCCTAACTATACAGTGACCCCCACAAAACCATATATTTTTGGAAAGTACACATTCTGACAAATCCAACAAGGGTAAAGAGTCCTTTCTACACAAAAGTACCAATCTGCAGAGCTTTCCTAAAGTTATTGGTTTTTATGACATTTCAGAAAATCGCCTAAAAATGTTGCAATTTGCCGCATTTATCTCACACAATTTCTTGCGTACAAAGGCAAGTCACCCCAAATAGGAACACCAGAGGCCTACTGAACAGTTTGATGCCCAATATGCATAGATATACCAAAGTCTGCGGTATGTACTGAACCCAAAATGAAAATAGCGCATAAGGATTTCTCGCCTGCCAGCTCAGCTTTTGCACACAGAGCCCCCTGTCAGTGTATTATGTGCCAAAACTTCCCCTAACTATACAGTGACCCCCACAAAACCATATATTTTTGGAAAGTACACATTCTGACAAATCCAACAAGGGTAAAGAGTCCTTTCTACACAAAAGTACCAATCTGCAGAGCTTTCCTAAAGTTATTGGTTTTTATGACATTTCAGAAAATCGCCTAAAAATGTTGCAATTTGCCGCATTTATCTCACACAATTTCTTGCGTACAAAGGCAAGTCACCCCAAATAGGAACACCAGAGGCCTACTGAACAGTTTGATGCCCAATATGCATAGATATACCAAAGTCTGCGGTATGTACTGAACCCAAAATGAAAATAGCGCATAAGGATTTCTCGCCTGCCAGCTCAGCTTTTGCACACAGAGCCCCCTGTCAGTGTATTATGTGCCAAAACTTCCCCTAACTATACAGTGACCCCCACAAAACCATATATTTTTGGAAAGTACACATTCTGACAAATCCAACAAGGGTAAAGAGTCCTTTCTACACCAAAGTACCAATCTGCAGAGCTTTCCTAAAGTTATCGGTTTTTATGACATTTCAGAAAATCGCCTAAAAATGTTGCAATTTGCCGCATTTATCTCACACAATTTCTTGCGTACAAAGGCAAGTCACCCCAAATAGGAACACCAGAGGCCTACTGAACAGTTTGATGCCCAATATGCATAGATATACCAAAGTCTGCGGTATGTACTGAACCCAAAACAAAAATAGCGCATAAGGATTTCTAGCCTGCCAGCTCAGCTTTTGCACACAGAGCCCCCTGTCAGCGTATTATGTGCAGTAACCCCCCTAACTATACCGAGACCCCCACAAAACCATATATTTTTGGAAAGTACACATTCTGATGAATTCAAAATAGGTAAAGTTATTTTTGTACACCAAAGTTACACCTGGCAAAGCTACGCTAAAAACAGATTAGGAACACATATACAGGGATAAAAATGCAATAAAACCACAAAAATTGTGCAAATCAGTGAAACAACAAAATAAGTCACATGACAGTGTAATTAGAGGTCATGCCGCCGCTGCAGAGAGAAACCTTAAACACCAACAACGTATGGGACACGTCGTTGGCGTTTAAGGCCTTTTACTGCCAGCACGTATGCCATACGTGCTTGGCAGTAAAAGAGTTAATGAGTGAGCATGTTTCTTAAGAAGGTTGGTAAAATGCAAGATTTTTCCAAACTGATGTCAATTTGAGGTGTTTTAGGATTTTTATTTTTAAAATGTCCCAGAGATGAAACAATATACCTGTTTATTCAAAGTTGGAATTAAAGATCCTGCAAATATTAAAACACAGAATTGTAATTATGACATCACTTTGTACATTAGACCTGTTTATGCATGTCTACAAAGATACGTAATACACAAAGTGTATAGAGGCACACCTGGGCTTCTAAAACAGTTGTTTCAGGAGATGGCACTCCCCCAAGCAGAACTAGACAGCAAGAAAAGGTACTGGCACTCAAAGGGTTTATGTGTCATTTGTTTCTACCAACACGTTAAACATGAGGGCCTAGCTCCCCATTGTAATTACCTTTAAGTGCCACAGAACATAGAATTTATTCTTTGGATTAAAGGACTGAAGTGCCAGACTGTAATTGTACGTTCTGCATACCCTCCAGCTCGATCTGCCTGCCAACCTCAGGTTAGTGTCAAACATACAAACACGCACTTAATACACACATGCACACACCCGTTTAAGGGGAGGGGATTGGGGTTTCACACAATCACAGCACTTACACTTGTACAACATGCATTTTGCATGTATAAAAATTCCGCATAATTCTGTTATCTTATATTCCACCATTTGTTTTTCCTGAAAAGTTTATTGCCCTTGCAGATATTGTATGTTCAGTGCTTATTACGTTTTGATTAATTTTGTGCATTTTTGGTCATTTTATTGCATTTTTAGTTCTGCATAGTTGGTGGTCACATGATTTTGTCCGTAAAACTTAACTTGCCCAAGCCAACATATTCATACAACATAAATTTCATATGTTTAACATAGCTTTGTAGTTTGCAGTAGAAAGATACCCATTTTTGTTTCGTCAATGTGTACTTTCAGAAAATATAGTTTTGTAGGGTCTCTGTACTGTTAGGTGGTCTTATAGCACATAATACACATACCGGGGTGCTTATATTGCAGCGTTCAGAGCTGCAGAAGTAAAAATTCATATGCACTATTTTAATTTTGGTTTTTCTAGATTTTCTAGATACTTAGCTAATCCTATGAACAATGGGCATCAAACTGTTCTGTGGACCCTTGGCTTTCATATTTGGGATGTTTTTTCTTGGTGTTTAAAGCTGGCCATACACGTGGCGATCTGACGATGTTTCGTACGACCATCAGTCGCACGAAACATCGTAAAATCCGCCACACACCATTCACAATAGGATTTCTACCTCCTTCTGCCGATTCAGCTCTGAAGGGAGAATTTTGGTCAGGCGCCTTCTATGGCGCCCGATCAAAATTTTCCAACTGGTCCGATCGGCGAGTCGGGCGATATCGGCAGCTTCCTGCAATATCGGTCGACTCGCTGACATACCATACACGCACCGATTATCGTACGAAACGAGGTTTCGTACGATAATATCGGTGCGTGTATGGCCACCTTAATGTTATATGGGAGATAAGGTGCTTGCAAGTGGAAGATTTGAGGTAATTGTTTTTATAGGAACTGTCAGGATTAGAAATACATGGTTGGAATACTTGGTGGAATGTGTAATTTTCAAAAATATATGGATTCCTGGGGTAAACCTAATGTTCCAGGTTTTCTGGCTTTGGAATCTAAAATGTCTTATTCTGTTGTAATGTAATTTTACTGCTGGGAGTTTTTGATTTGTATAAGTCTGAAATCGGCATACAACTATACGCATATGGTATTTGCATGTTCGAGTGACATGAGGCTTTCTTAATCAGTTGAATTTTGCCCATGAAATAAAAATTATTTTTCTGGTATAGATCTCTATCATGAAAAGTAGCAATTTATTTGTTTGTAATGGGAAATCTGCTGGCACTAAAAGGGTTAAACAGAAGGGACTAGTTGATCGTTGTAATTGTATTTGAGCGCTGGTACCTTATTTTGTTGCCTATCTCTAGAAATGCCCCAGTGCGGGGACAGATGGGTTAGTGCAGTGCTGTCCAACTTCTGTGATACCGAGATTCAAGAATTTTTCTGGCCTATGTGGTGGAGGGCAGCTAATGGAAGCCAGTTTTGACCGCTCCCAAATGGTTGGTGCTTAATGCAGGGGTATAATCATCCATATGTGAAAAAAAGTTTGTCGTATTAAGACATACCCTTAAATCTATTTGCCTCCTCCCCTGTGGATAGCACAGCAACCCCCAGCATATAATTACACACCTTTGGGGCCATATAATGACTATTTCCAAATGCACATAGGCAGGCTAAAGCAGGGCAGGCAGAGTACGGCATACACAGGCAGCATAAGGCAGGCAGTGCTTACAGTGACACTGCTTGCACTGCACCTACAGCCTGAGGTGTGAACTGGCTGCAGTCACAGCAGCCAGACAGGTGTGGGGCTGCAGGCCAGCAATAAGTTAATGCATTCTTCCATTTAGGAGGTAGGACAGCATCAGACAGAAAGAAAAGATGCTCTCCAGAGAGTCTTTCTATGCCTGCATGGAGGTAGAATTAAATTGCCTTTAAATTATCTTACTATTGCCTATGTTTTATTTTACCAAACTAAGCTCAGTGAGCATTCCTCAATGCTGGCCCGTGAGATATATAGCCAGCTGAATTGCTTAAAGTACTATGGTAGGCACCACTATTTTGGAGTCCTGCCAGAAGGCATGCTGCTTTAGTGGGAGGGCTACATGCACATACCAGTGCAACTTGGGCATTCTTAAGTGATGTTACCATAGTTGTTTCCTTTAAGACTTTCAGATTTGGTGACAGGACTTGTACACTCTGTCACTGGCAGCAGGGGCGATTACCTGATATGAGAACAGATGAAATGTGTCCCTCTTTACCACAAGGTCTGCACAGCCTACTCATTAATCTGAAGCTAGTAGATGGCCAAGTATCCACCTTTCCACAGGCGCAAGAAGGGTTTCTAAATTCTCAGTCTGCTGTCATTTTTTTTTTTTTTAAGCAGTTGCTCAGATGGTCCTGTATGAAACCAGCTGAAAACTCCTGAAACACCTGGTAGAAGAAGCCCCTTCCAAACATATTGCATCCTAAATGATCCTGTTCAGGGAGGCTTGCCTCAGGCAAATGGGACATCTGCTCAATAGATGCGCTTCAGTCCCCCTGTACACAAATACTTTGTTCCTGTACCTCACGGAAAGAAATCTCTTTCCAGTTCTGCCCAAAAATACATTTATGAATAATACTAGATATCTTACAATGTTAAACAGGTTTCTAAACATGTCCACTCACAAAATGGTCTGTAGTAACAAGCAGATAACATAGAGCTGGACCTAACATCAAACAGCAGTTCCTGAATTGCTAAGTTATCAATCCAATTGCAACATTGCTGTGTGACATTTAGGGGCAGCTCTGAGTAATTGGAATTTTCTTTTTTCAATTACTATATTTTCAGGTCTCCCTAGCTAAAGATTCAGGTTGGCAGCTACTTAAGATATACCAATGCCTTATTTTCCAGCAACTAGGTCACCTACCACACAAATGTGCTAGATGCAGCATAGGTATCATACCACCCCTGTGTCAGTATACTTTTCTCGGTTTCTAACGTGTCCACAAAAATTTTAAATACAGAAATGGTAAACATATTGATTTTTTTTTTTTTTTGTCTAGTAGCCAATATAGTTTTGCAACAAAAGAATGTTCAGGGGCAATGAAAGACTTATGGTGGTCATACAAAAGCTGACAAATGGCAGACTTGGCCACTTCAGCCCAAGGTAAAGTATGGGGTCCAAAGGTGGTCTCCCCAACTGACATATTGCCAGGGATCAGGATGGTATGTTTGACGTTTAAAATTTCTGTCTGTTAAGGACTGTACTGGGCCATTGATGAAGTCTTCTAACCAGTCTTTAGAAGCCCTTGTTATGATACAGTTGTTGGCCTAGGGACCAAGTGACCAAATGAGAGGTCTCATTCAGTAAACAGAGGAGACCTAAATGAGCCCTAGATCTACCATGCTTTAACTTTAACCCTGTGTTTAGGGCTTCATCCATTGGTTTAAATGTGGTTCCACAGATGACCCTACTATTTCTCCCCTTCTTAAAAAACTTTAGGGCTATGGAGCCCCAAGATAAAAGAAGAGAGGGATAAGACGGAAACTAGGGGGCTGATTTACTAACCCACGAATCCGAATTGGAAAAATTCCGATTGGAAAACAAACTTTTTGCGATTTTTTTCGTCGCCGCTATGACTTTTCGTAAATTGTGCGACTTTTTCGTAACCATTACGACTTGCGCGAATTGTCGCAACTTTTTCGTAGCCATTACGATTTGCTCATATCTTGTCGCTACTTTTTCGTATTGAGCGCTCGTAAGCGGCGGGCGAAACTTTCAGACTTAGCATGATTTCGGAAGCCTCCCATAGGACTCAATGGCACTCTGCAGCTCCAACCTGGCCCAAGAAAAGTCACGATACTGAAGCTTGAATGAATCCGAAACTTTCGTACTCTGCGCAAAGGCTACGGAAAAGTCGCGACAATTCGCACAAGTCGTAACGCTATGAAAAAGTTGTGACAAAAGGCTTCCCTTTTAATATACCCAGTGCTAGTAATTTAGCTACTGACGCGTGGGTCACTCAGGAGGAAATTCAAAAGAGACTTGAACATGTAAAGGTAAACAAAGGTCCAGGACCGGATGGGATTCATCCCAGGGTATTAAATGAGCTGAGCGCTGTAATTGCCAAGCCTCTTCACATAATTTTTCAGGATTCGTTGAGGTTTGGCATGGTGCCGAGAGACTGGCGGATTGCTAATGTGGTGCCGTTATTTAAAAAGGGATCTCGTTCTCAGCCTGAAAACTATAGGCCTGTTAGTCTGACGTCAGTAGTAGGAAAGCTTCTGGAAGGGGTAATAAGGGATAGGATAGTTGAATACATTGCAGTTCACAATACTATTAGTTTGTGCCAGCATGGTTTTATGCGTAACAGATCTTGCCAGACTAATTTAGTTGCCTTTTATGAGGAGGTGAGCAGGAACCTTGATGCTGGAATGGCAGTTGATGTCATCTACTTAGATTTTGCTAAAGCGTTTGATACAGTACCTCACAGAAGGTTAATGATCAAATTGAGGAATATTGGCCTAGAACATAATATTTGTAATTGGATAGAAAACTGGCTGAAGGATAGAGTACAAAGAGTGGTGGTAAATGGAACATTTTCTAATTGGGCCAGTGTGGTTAGTGGAGTACCGCAGGGGTCAGTCCTTGGTCCTTTGCAGGATGCTGCCGCTTTGCAGAGCGATTTGACAAAATTGGAAAACTGGGCAGCAAACTGGAAAATGAGGTTCAATGTTGACAAGTGCAAAGTTATGCACTTTGGTAGGAATAATATAAACGCAAACTATCTACTGAATGGTAGTGTGTTGGGGGCATCCTTAATGGAGAAGGATCTAGGGGTTTTTGTAGATCACAAGTTGTCTAATTCCATGCAGTGTCATTCTGTGGCTACTACAGCAAATAAAGTGCTGTCTTGTATAAAAAGGGCATTGACTCAAGGGATGAGGACATATTTTTGCCCCTTTATAGGTCCCTGGTAAGGCCTCACCTTGAGTATGCAGTGCAGTTTTGGGCTCCAGTCCTTAAGAAGGATATTAATGAGCTGGAGAGAGTGCAGAGACGTGCAACTAAACTGGTAAAGGGGATGGAAGATTTAAGCTATGAGGTTAGTCTGTCGAGGTTGGGGTTGTTTTCTCTGGAAAAGAGGCACTTGCGAGGGGACATGATTACTCTGTACAAGTACATTAGAGGGGATTATAGGCAGTTGGGGGATGTTCTTTTTTCCCATAAAAACAATCAGCGCACCAGAGGCCACCCCTTTAGATTAGAGGAACGGAGCTTCCATTTGAAGCAGCGTAGGTGGTTTTTCACGGTGAGGGCAGTGAGGCTGTGGAATGCCCTTCCTAGTGATGTGGTAATGGCAGACTCTGTTAATGCCTTTAAGAGGGGCCTGGATGAGTTTTTGAACAAGCAGAATATCCAAGGCTATTGTGATACTAATATCTACAGTTAGTATTACTGGTTGTATATATATATAGTTTATGTATGTGAGTGTATAGATTGGTTAGTATAGGTTGTGTGCTGGGTTTACTCGGATGGGTTGAACTTGATGGACAATGGTCTTTTTTCAACCCTATGTAACTATGTAACTATTTTGCGAAACAGTCGTAACAGCTACGAAAAAGTCGCGACAATTTCCGAAAAAATCTCAAAATACCGATCATTACGAAAAAAACGCATTCGGACGCCTTCGGACTGTTCGTGGATTAGTAAATCAGCCCCTAGGTGTAGGCCTACATACTGTTTATTATTCAGACAAAACTAAAAGTGATGCAAACTATGTGAGTAATTAATACAAACTCAGCAGTAGAAAGCACTCACAGCTACAGCATCAATCAGGTCAGTGATTTATTTCAGCATACCATCTACGTGTTTCGATCACCACAGGATCGCCATCAGGATGACGATCCTGTGGTGATCGAAACGCATAGATGGTATGCTGAAATAAATCACTGACCTGAATGATGCTGTAGCTGTGAGTGGTTTTTACTGTTGAGTTTGATGCATTATTTTTGTCAGCACCCAGCCATTGCCCCGATACTGGTGAGTGCCGATTCTTTACAATTTTATATATATAAATTTTTACCCTGTGGTCTCCAGAAACTATGTCCACTGTGACAGATAAAGATTTTGACCTGTTCTCTTGTTTGGAGAACCTATGAAGCAGTACCCGCCAATTAATTACCATGGATCCAGCATCTAAAAAAAGCTTCGGAGCTCTCACCTATTCCGGTAGTTCTCTCTTAAAGGAGACATATTGGATAAATGATAAAAACCCTAATTTTGTAGACAATTATGAATAATATATGGTGCTGGTTTCACTTTATGCTAAAAATTAATCCTATCTGTAAAAATGGCCCCTTTATTGGAGCTCCCTATAGATCCTATCACTTCTCTGTTAGAGTTTGAAATGAGGGGTGGGCGTGTCCTAATGGTGCCTGCCAGAAGCACAGTAGGAGGGGGAGAGCTAATCACAGCCCTGCAGTCATACAAGCACAGACAGGCTTCAGTTCCCTATCAGGTCAGCCTAGCTGCTGATTGGTTCCTGTCCTACAGTGCAGTGTATTGAGGGCCGCTGGCTTCCCAGCTCATCCAGAGAATTCAGCCAGCAGGAAGTCGAACGGATGCAGGCCCGGATTTGTGGCGAGGCCACAAAGGCCCGGGCCTAGGGCGGCATGCCGCCCCGCGGCACAAAAATTCTGACATTTTGCTCCCATACGAAGCACTGGGGATTTGTGGTGAGACCACAAAGGCCCGGGCCTAGGGCGGCAGAAACTTAGGGGCGGCATGCCGCCGCGCGGCACAAAAATTCTGACATTTTGCTCCCATGCGGAGCACTGGGGACTTCTCCCCAGTGTTCCGTATGAAAGTTTAAATGTCCGCGCATGCGCGCTTGTGACGGCGCGGTGGGAGGTGGTTTGTTCGCGCATGCGCAGGGGGGAATAGGGGGCGGCCTAGGGGCACCCAGGTTTGAAATCCGGCGCTGAACGGATGGGCGGGGCTAGTGGGGTTTTGGGCAAACTTCTCAATCAGTCCGAAACACAACTTTTTTAGCACAATCCTTCTATATCTAGAGGAGTACAATTCCCTGGTACATTCTTAATTTTTATAGGATATGTCTCCTTTAATAGTGAACTAGAATCCATTATATCAAAGATCACCAGAAGTACAAAAAAATTATTTTCAGGAGAAGACAAAAACGTTTAATAACACAAAATACTGTTCTTACTCTCCTGCAATAAATGTTTCTCTTGGCCATGCAGACCTTCCACCACTTCTACCTCTAAAGGATTTTGTGGACAACAGAAACCTTTATGGAACCGTCAAAAATGCCTCTCCAAGACCTCTGCAGATAAATAACCTGACTCCTAAAGTCAGAGGCACCTCCTTCCTTCCACAGGAGATGGTGGAAGGATGTCTCCTTCAATTCAAAGATTTCTGGTTTTCTCACTCCACAAAAATGTGGGTTCAAAAGCTATTTTTCAGACACCTTCCTCCTACAAGGTTTTTGTTGTCAAGGACACTAACCAACTCCACCAAGAAACATATTCCTGGCAACTATTCAAGATGTTCTGGACCAACATGGTCAAACTATTTCCATCATCACAATGCCACCTAGTTTCAAAGAAGAATGGCACTGTCTGAACAGTTTTGGATCTAAAGAAATTAAATGTATTCTTCCACGTACCAACTTTTAAAAATTAATCCCTGTGCTTTGTCATAGCAAGTTCTTTACAACCTTTGATTATCCATACATCCCAATAACCCCTATCACCTGTGATTTCTACACTTTGCCTTTTCCTCAAAGCATTTTTAGTTTCAGGCTCCTCCCTTTGACCTAAATGATCTTCTTGTCCAAGGTCCATCCAGAGAAGTCACTCCTCCACACAGACCTGTGTATCCATGTTCTCAGACAACATGGTTGGATTACCCTTGTGGAAAAGTGATCTTTACTTCCATCTCAGTCTACCAGTACAGCAGTTCACTCCACCGTTTAGGTCACATTCCATAAGCAAACTGCAATGTAGTTTTCTTAATTGCAGCCTCTTTGTTCAGCCAGAAAAGTTTCAGAACTCCTTACAATATCCTGGGTCTACCCTCTATCCTCTATAATACACTGATGTTTCAGAGTACTGTGCACTTAGTATTTTAAACCTGGAATTTAATGTTGAGTACAGGTATCAGACCTCTTATCCAGAAACCCATTAACCAGAACGTTCTGAATTATGGAAAGGCCATCTCCCAAAGACTCCATTTTAATCAAATAATTCAGATTTTTAAAAATGATTTCCTTTATCTCTTTAATAATAAAACAGGACCTTGTACTTGATCCCAACTAAGATATAATTAATCCTTATTGGAGCCAAAACAATCCTATTGGATTTAATTACTGTTTAAATAATTTTATTAGCAAACTTACGGTAGGAGATCCGAATTATGTAAAGACCCTTTATCCATAGCATTCTGGATAACGGGTCCCATAACTGTACTGTATATATTTAGTTTTGTTGATAATTTAAGGTTTTCTTTGTCTTTAAAGTGTACTTGCACTTTGTAACTTATGCCACTAGATGGTGATTGCATGAAAATACTTTTTCTGGATAAATGTAATGTTTGATCTGTTCAGAGTGTGGATTTTATTTGACCGGACTGGTTTGTATTATTTTGGAGGGAGGGTTGGTGTGAGATGTTTCCACAGATTTCTCTGAGCACTGATAAAGGTATTTGCTTCTTTTGGTTGTATTAGAAGTAGGGATTGTTATTCCCTAAACCAATAACTCAGATTACTAATTTGACATACTATTTATATAATTTCCATTGATTCAAAAATGTATTTGAAGTAGAAACCCCAGGTTTTATCTCCTGTGGTCTGTTGAGCCACACAGGGGAACAAAGGTGACCTCGGAGGAGGAGGAGGAAGAGGTGCTACAAGATGATGCAAGTGACCGGGGAAGCTCTAACTCCCCACCACAGGTAGCAGAATCCACTCAAAAATCTCAGATAGAAGTGGGTCATTCTTTCCTGTCTGATGTGTTCTACAATCATGGTATACAAGACCAACTTAAAGAAACTCTAGACAAGCTCTGTGGCAGGATATCACAGAAACAAAAATTCTTCCCAGTCCACAAAACCAGGGAAGAAATCATATAGAAAGAATGAGAGACACCAGATTGGAGGCTTCTCAAGGACAAATGAATGAATGTGCTCTACCCCTTTGATCAACCACTTAAGGACAAGTGAGAAACTATCCATAAGATTGATGCCCCTATGGCCAGTCTGGCCAAATGCACAACAATTCCTTTAGAGGATGGCATTCACTTGGAAAGGCAATTTTCTCCACATCCACTGCATTCACAACAGCCTTCAAACCCACTGCACTGCCTGTGTTGTGCAAACCATGGTCCTATGGCTTCAGGAAACCTTCACAACATCCTCAGCCAAGAATATAGCCATGCACAATCTTCTGTTAAAGATTCTTAATGCTGCTCATTTCCTCTGCAATGCCTCCATGTCCTACAGCTGCTCACCAAGTTGTCACCTTTATTAGTAGGAGCCAGATGGGCCTTATGGCTCAAAAAAATGCTCCAACACCATCACCCTGGTACCTCCGACCAACACCGTCAGGGTTTTTACTCAAATCTGTCCCTAAAAAAGAAGGCTCACTACGACCAGTATTGGACCTCAAACAACTAAACAGAGTCCTACATGTTTCATCCTCCAAGATGAAATCTCTGAGGTCAGTAATTGCAACCATGGAAAAAAGGAGACTTCTTCACCTCCACAGACTTAAAGGTTCCTAGCAGTATCTACACTTCACCATCCTCAACGTCAATTCACCATCAATTTCAAGCCATGCCATTCGGCTTGGTGACAGCTCCCGAGTCTTTACAAAGGTCATGGCAGCCTTAGTGGCATACATGTGCCAGCAGGATCTGTGCATTTTGCCATACCTGGACGACTTCTTTGTCAGGGCACCATCTCATTCCATATCACTGACACACATTCATCTCTGTGTACAAATATTGCTGTCCCATGGCTGGAAAATCCACCCCTCTAAGAGCACCTACATCCCTCCCAATACATCAATCATTTTTTGAGGAGTCACTTTTGATTCCGTCCAACATTGCAAGTTCTTCACAGCAGAAAAGTTCTAAGGTGGCTCTGCCTCCGGACCACAGCCATTGTCATAACACCATACTGGCCCAGACAGGCATGGTTTTCTGATCTGCGCTAACTGTCTATCGCACCGCCCTCGCAGAGACCTGACCTCCTACTTTAAGGTCCCTGCTACCACCCAAACCTGGCCAGGCTCTCCTTAATGACATAGCTAGTGAGGCCTCCATCTGGAGGAACAAGGGTTTCTCGCCAAATCTCGTGCAAGTTAACAGATATTGGCTGTGTGTGCCTGCACCCAGGTGGATTCAGTGCTTCTGTATGCAGGCACAACAAGAAGATTTTTTTTAAGCATTGTCAGCCTGCATTTATCCTCAGGTTGATAATACGCCTCATGTGGCCTTGCCCTTATGTGACTATAAATAAATTAAGTGTAAGTTAAGCCTTTGAGCAGCTCATTTCAGGTACTTCTCAGTCGTAATTTAGGAATTTGTTTTATCATCTATTTATCTGTTAAGGTGATGGTGGGTGATAATAAGCTAATTTGTTTGTTTGGCCCTATGGCTGTTGGGCCAAACAATTGAATTACTACAACAGGGATAGTTGCTGTCAGAGCAAAGACCACATCAATGAGCCAATGCAGTCCTTCAGTCCTTTAGGGCTGTGACAGAAGGGGAGATTAGTCGCCTCGTGACAAATCTCCCTTGTCGCAGGCGACTAATCTCCCCGAAATGCGACCCCACCAGCTAGAATGTATGCCATCCCACCGCCGATTTACATTCTAGCCAGTTGGATGGCACTTCGGGGAGATTAGTCGCCTGCAACAAGGGAGATTTGTCGTGCGCCGACTAATCTCCCCGTCTGTCACAGCCCTTAGAGCCAGAAATAACAAAAAAAACAAAAATATAAATATTTCCTAATTAAAACAACAGGCAAAAAGTATGTTCAGCATAAGCCCTATTCATTGAGCTCATATTTCACTCCGACCTGACAGGTCATACAGACAGCTCCAAAAAAAACTAATTTTTGAAAAGGTATTGATGATTTTTTGCACATATTTGATTGCTGTGCCATACATTACTTGACATGGGAGATCTTTTGAGAATTATTTTAAAGGGACATTTTTTTTTTTCAAAACACATTAGTTAATAGAACTTCTCCAGCAGAATCCTGCATTGAAATCCATTTTTCAAAAACATAAACAGATTTTTTTCATTTCATTTTGAAATTTCACATGGGGGGGGGTGCAAATGGCATCTGCACTCAAAACAAAGAATATGAAAGCCCCTCTAATACAATGGTTTTCAGATGTTTTTTGGTTCCCCTTTGAGGTCTGACATGCTTAAATTCACCCCGTTCTCATGAAAAGTCTGCAGCAATTTATATATAAATTTATATATAAATTGAAGTTCCACTGTATCTCCTAATGTAAGGCAGAAACACAAGCTTGGTCTAAATTCCTAGTGAGCTAGAAATCTAGTGAGTAACACCATGAATAATAATTTACCCCTTGTGTGTGAACTAATAGAGAAATAAAAGCAGCAAGTTTCAGGTCACAAAGGAGCCCACTGTCACTAACAGAGAACCTATGACATTTATACCAGTTCTCCGATATTTATTTGTGCTCTGTTGATGTGTTTAGCCTAAATAATCTGTGCTTTATCTGTGTATGAAGGTCTAATACATTTAAAGAAAGTTATATTTCACAGAATATGTTTAACAGTTGAATGATTATTATGGATATAACATGCAAATAAATAGTCACTAAGTGGAGTCATGTGGTGTGGGTTACAATGTTCACTTAAATGTCATTTGTTGTGAAGTTTTGGAAACATATACAGTACTTTAGCTAAGAGGATAGTAAAGGGGTGGGAAAAGTTAATGTTGTGATTTCTTTATGTGATGATCTGTGCTGCAAAGCCATATTCATATGTCTGAAATGAGAGGTTACGGGTTCAGAAACTATTAATATCCCTCTTCTCTATGTTCAGTATTCCAGCTGGAGGCAGCTCAAAGGAATAACTAAAGCAACTTCCTGGATTTAAATGCCAAAAGCTTTGAAGTGAGATGACTGGCATGTCATAACATAGCAGAACATGAAAGGCCAATGAGCTACTTCCTACTGCAAATAAAACACAAGTGTGAAAAGGGGGTGGTAGTGTAAGTGTGAGTGAATTTATGAACACAGTAATATTATTGTTATCATTATTAATAACCACAAATTGATCTTTAAAGGGTCATGATCAATGGAACAAACAAACCTAAAGTTTGTGCTGAATTTAAAGGGTTAAGGTGGCCATAACCAGGCAGATATTAGCTGCCGATTTAGCAGTCAGCAAGTTAGCAGTTTATCTTACCATGCACAGGGCACTCCGACAGGCCTACCGACCAATATGTGGTCAATAATTAGGCAGGTATTATTCGGATGGATTTAAGTCTTTTCATAGTGATGATGGCATTGGCTCCTTGATGCACTCCTCGTCCTATAACAGCCTGTATCTCTGTTGCTGTGATCTGATCATTTGACCCTATATCGACCCACCTCAAAGTATGGCCAACTTTACTCTTTGTTTTCAAAGGCATTATCATGAGCTATAGTGTTTAGTATTGTATTTAAATGCTAACCACAAAAGTACCTGCACCTATATCCATCAGTGTCCACATCATGGTAAATCACGTTGTGGCTCATGCCACTATATATATGGCTCATCTGCTATAATAGTGGAATTCTGGGGAAAAATGCTGCATTGTGGGTAAAAACATAGTGAGTTGCATAAGTTCTTTGTGGCTTGCACTTTGCACTTGCATTTATAAATGAGCTCTTTTGTGTAAGTACTATGGCATACTAGAAATTCTAATTGCAGCTAAAAATTATACAAATATTGTTGATATATTTCTTTCATCTGGGGTAAAAACATGGAATTACTTTTTTTGAACAAATATTATTACCTTTAACCAGCAACTCACCAAATTTTTTGATGCCTAAATTCTTATTATTGTAATTGTTCCGGTTTTAATGGTGGGACATACTTTGGGGCAGTATCTAAAAAATTGGTATACAAAAGTCAAAAAGATCTGCTTAATTGGCGAGGTTGCCAAATAACCAGTTCTTTCCCCACTATGTCCACCTTGAGGCAAAATCAGTCTAATCTGATCATTTGGCCCTAGAACCAAATGATCAGCTCACAACAATGGGCATGCAGGCGGAATGAGCACCACATCAATAAACCGATGCGGTCCTTGTCCCAATAGGATTTTAAACCTGCCCAATTTTCGGTCAGATATTGGTTGGGCACGCCCATCACAGGGCCCCGTACAATGGCAGATAAGCTGCCAACTTGGTTTGAAGGGCCCAAATCGGCATTTTAAAATTGCCTGTATATGGCCAGTTTTAGTCATAGGGTAGGTTAGCTCAAACAAACCAGTCAAGGTGGGAAACACAAATAATGCTCATGTAAAATGGCAAGGTACATGACAGGTAGTGACAAGTTCTACCACACTAAATTTTTCTGTGTGACTTAAATTATACAGGTGTGTAGGGTGAATGCTGCAATGAGGGGTAAAAAAACTGAAAAAGGATTTTTGTGTTGCTTGCAGCACTGCTTTAGTAAATGAGAGGATAATAGGGAGGGGAAAAATGTAGCCAAAATATAAGTGTATAAATGTACTTTTCACTTATTATTTACTGAAGGTCACACCTTGAGAACTAGGAAATAGTTATAGGGTTCATCTCTGGTTAAATGGCTAAATGCAAAGACTTTTTCCAGAGAGTTTAGGAAGTTTGCACATAATTCAGACACGACAGAGGATGCAGCCCTGGCATTAATTTTAGGTATTTCCCATTTTAGTCAACAGGGTCTGCCTAAGGCAGGCCATACATGTTCAGATGTTCAGATTTTCCCTCCCCGATGACCAATTTCAGTGTGATCGAACAAATCTGTCAAATTATCATAAGGTTAGTGGGCACTGAACGATCATATATCTAGTGATTTTTCATCCATCAGTCAGAAAATCAATTGGGCAGGTTTGGAAATGTTCATCCTTAACAATGAAATTTGCCCATTGTCCAATTGTTTGCAGGACCAATCATGTAAGCTTCCTAGCTTCAGCTAGACAAAATTGCTTAAAAAGGTTGTTTTCGTTAATGGGCAAATCATACTTTTAAATGATTGTTTCAGGATAAGCTTGGTCCTACGATAATGAAAATATCTTTTAAGAATCTTAAGTGTATGGCCAGCTTAACACCTAGCTTGTGCCCTATAATATCCTACTATGTCACTGCACCTAGAAATGTATCACAGAGCCCACTATGTCCCTAAAACTACATAAGGTGAACAACAATGTTTGTCTGTATTTGTAAAAATTATATAAAACTCACAGACTAAAAACACAGGTAACCAGGATATTACAGATACTTGGTGACCAAAAACACGCATATTAATGCATAATGTTGCTATAAAGCCAGGGTCCGCCAGCTCTGGGATACCCCTCTTCCCACTGAAGAAATTAAAGGAGAAAGGAAGGTAAAATCACTGGAGGGTGCCAAAAAGTTAGACACCCCATCCTCAGCGATGTTAATTTGCGCACTATAATAAATATGCCCCATGTGTGTTGTGAGCTCAGGAACACATTTTATAAGGCACAAACTGCAGACAGTTGCCATGTACAGAATGTCCCATTGGAAAGGCAGTGATGAGGTTATGGAGAGAAATGATGAATGGCCTTTGATTTAGCAATGATAGCCCCCCCCCCCTCTCTTCCAGCCTCCTCAGTGCAACCCTCTGTCCCACAGAATACAGCACAGACTTCTTGCAACATCCCTTCTGCCCGCAGCAGCCTCTGCCGTCTCTTGGCTCCCGGCATGCAGTGGGCGTGGAGCGCTTCAAAAGCCTAGCGCAGAGCGGCCAAGCGCAGCTGTTGCAGTCACACAGGGGCAGAATCGGCACCAGTCGGAATTACACTCCGTCCTATTGTTGCCTGGGATCATAGCTCGCATTGTTGGTTACAACATAAATCTGTCCGTCTTCCACGGATTATCTAACGCTGTCGCCAGGTAAGAACCTTATGAATAAGTACCCTAAATACTGTATATTCGCTATGTATAGCACAAACATATTCACGGAGAATAAACTAAATACAGAGAATAAACTGAAGGGACTAGTGAGCACCGAAGAAAGGCAGGGGAAGTAGGGATCCCAAAGGGGCTACTGGATAACACAGAGCAAAGTAAGCAGGAATTACAAATAAAAGAAGGGCGGTCAGTTCTGAAAGATAAGGGAAAAGGAAATGTGAAAAATGAATGAGCATATAGCAATTATTACACACAAGGCAAGCAAAAGTGAACTCACAGAGGATAAGCCAGAGACATGGAAGGCAAGCAGAAATAAATCCAAGAGAAAGCAATAAGCATTTATGACAAACAAGTTAGGCAGAAATAAAGAAAAGAGCGGCTCGCAGTTGCGGATAGGCATGGCAAGGTGAGCAGCAATGAGCACAAAGGAAAGGGCTCTCAGCATTTATAGCAGACGAGGAAGGTAATTAAGAATGGAGCCAAAAAAGCGCTTGGTAGTTATATGGTGTGAGCAGACATAAACTAAAACGTTTAGCAGTCGTGATAGACGTGGAAGGCAGGGACGAATCAATTATCTGTTCAGATGAATGGAACAAAGAATAAGCTAAATGTGCGACTAGGTCTGTGTAAGGGCTGGGGATGTCTCCTAACCCTGTTGCGGCACGTTACATGCCAGACGGTGTTGTGGTGCCTACAGGATATGCTAAAAATACAACTTGAAATATGCGAGCAGTTGTACTGTCATCGGGCCTAGAGACAAGAGAGACAAATAGGTTTCTTATGTTGAGCCGGGGCTACTGGGCTAACATTGCCATTCACAAAGATCTTACATTTGGGCGGATCTGCTGCTATTAAACCCTTTTCTATAAATCAGCCTAATCATAACTGAATGGCCTATGTGTGTTACATGTGTGTTACATGGCGTGCCGTGGGCTGGTAGGGAAGGGCAAGTGTTTCACACAATAGGAATCGTGCGGGGGATGTGCCCATGGGATCCCCCTGTGCAATTAGCGCTGAACTGTATGTATCACACCGCTAATTAGAGTTCGCTTGGCTTCTCAAGGACTTGGTGCAGGTATGTACCATTATTATGTGCCGTTACTATTTCCCAGCACTGTCCTCTCTTTATGTGGGTCACAATTCTCATTTGTGGGAGCTATGCCATCCTGCTAAGAGCCTTATTCGCTAATACATTATATTCGCACCTGGAGATGGAACAGGGAAAGGCTTGTAGTGTTCGGTGGTCTCTATTTGAAAAGGAATCATGGTCTTTATAGCCAAAACATCCCAGTGTATCCCCAACTACCATACAGTTCTCAAGCTTTAGATACAAATGTCTCACAAAGTTCCTTAGTTAAGGTCTGAATAGAAGTGAGATGTAATTTAGGCTTTTGGCCAGTAAGTGGCGCACAGATGCCGAGCACTCGCCATCTTCCTGGGAAATCACCCAGGCGGAGAGAAGCGCTGAGTGGCTGCTGCCGTCACTCTCAGCCCATTATATCCCTGTGTGTGCTTGCTGCCTGTCTGGCACATCGTACGCCTCCACTGACTCGCTGTTAATGCTTCACTCTCCCACACAGCTTTACTCCTGGATCCTGCTGGTGAGAGCGCCCTGTAGCTTCCCGGGGAGGGTGAGTGTTTTCCAGCAGCAGCAGCGAGGAGAAGAATGTTGGAAAGCAGCTGCAAGGTGGTGAAGGAGGGACTGCTGGAGAAGAGGAGCGATGGCTTACTGCAGCTGTGGAAGAAGAAGCGCTGCATTCTTACCGAGGAAGGGCTCTTGCTCATCCCACCCAAACAGCTGGAGCAGCAGCCGAGCCCGCCCGCCGAGCCCGCTAGGATCAAGGAGCTGCACTTCTCCAACATGAAGACAGTGGACTGCGTGGAAAGGAAAGGCAAATACGTGTATTTCACGGTGGTGATGGCAGAGGGGAGGGAGATAGATTTTCGGTGCCCGCAGGACCAGGGCTGGAATGCAGAGATCACCCTGCAGATGGTGCAGTACAAGAACAGGCAGGCTATTCTGGCAGTGAAATCCACCAGGCAGAAACAGCAGCACCTGGTCCAGCCGCATGGCCACCGCATCCGCAGCTCGTCCAACTCCGCATAGCCTGCTGCTGCCATTCACACAGCTCTGCCATCGGATTCCAGGTATGGGCTTACCACTTGTACATTTGGGAATTGGAGCTTCCCCACCCCCATTTTACATTCCTTATGTTTATATGGTGCTCCATCCTTCCCTGTTTTATACCTCATCCTGCTTCTCTCTGTACATGTGAGCAGTGTATCTGGGCAACAACTAAAGCAATTTATTTCCAGAGAGGGGCTTTAGAATTACATCAATGCAATTCATTTATATTACTTTTCTGTGGTATCTTTACTTTCACCAATGTCCAACTTGTGATGGTGGTCCAGCAGGGAGGTTATTGTGGGCACTAAAGGCAGGTTGAGCAATAGCTGGTGGCCTATAAAGGAGACTTCTCCTACTATTCCTACAGTATAGGATATGGGCCACATGTCACCGGCCTTACAGGTAAAATGTATTCACTTTTCCCCACATATCATTGCAAGGATATGTTTCAGATTTCGCAGTAGCCCAAGGGTGTTGGCAGATGGTGATATTTGTAGTTTATTAACATGGGACTCAGGATGCCCATGTATGGCATTAGATGATACCATGTCCATTGTTTATTTAATAGTAATAATACTAAAAAAGGGAGCAGTAAGGATTTCTTTTAATCTTTTACTATCCCCTGTTAGTGCAGTATGAGTGTCTGGAGAAGAATGTTATAGAGTACCAATAAAACCTTAGGAATCCTGTGCTGCATACTGATGCTGTGCAAAGCAGTAGAACATTCTCAGCCAGGCACAGCATTCCTACCACACAGCTGTCCTCAAGTGCAATGAGTGGTCCCCGGGCTTCTTGCTGCTGGTTCAACAGGTCCCTGGGTTCCTGCAAGATAACCGTAATGGAAATGATGTGATTGTCACCGTGGCTGCTTCTCAGGCAGTTATAGCTCCCATTGCCACGCAGCTGGAATCCAGTGCAAGCAGTGGTTGGATAATAAACAGAACAGATTGTTATGGACACGATCTGCAGGGCAATACCTCACATATCATGAAAATACTCATTGCATAAATATCATTGCTCTCATACTTTATTGCTTTAAATACCAATCTTTTGTGGCTTGCTTGTGTTTTTGTTATAATCACTTTTTATGATAATGATCATGCAAAATAAGTGTAGTGGCTTTTCAATGCAGATGGCGGCAATTTTCTCCTTTTGGATCCCTCAATTTGCAAACATTTTCTAGTCAGCGGGTGGCATGGCAAATGCATAGGAGCTGAGGCGTGTAAAGGCAAACTGCACCCCCACCCCAGATGGCTCATTCCATAGCAAACATAATATGCAAACTGTGCATATGGAAAAAATTCCAGCCCCATTAAAGCTGACTGTCTGAGCAGGCTTCCAGAAGGTGTGTTCTGGAAATGACTGTATCTAGAGATAGAGATAAAGTGCTTTTAATGGTGCAACCTAAATTCCCGTGGAGCCCAGTTTGCTGCACCTTTATGATTTCATGGCTATAACATGTCACAGCCGTGGGAAGTTTCTGCAGTGGCATTGTATTCACATTATTTCACCACGTCTGGCAATTTAAAGGTTTAGATAGCATCATTTAATTAAATGGCAAGCAGTTCTTATTGAGAATTTGGCTAAATAGGCTTAGTTAAACTAAACTATTTTTTCATATTTACAGCATTCATTTTTGAAATGTAATATTCTACTTATTTTTGTTACATGTTTTGGTTATACACCACATGCTACTGGCAGCAAAAAACCCCCAAAAAACAAATCTCTCTGAAAAGTCTAATATCAGAGATGGCAATTAAGAGATGGACAAGCTTTCTTAAAGGCAAATATGCCCTTGCATCTCTAAATATAGTGCAGATGCACCGTTAATGTTATATTTTGTACTGCTTTAATGAAAATACCCCTAAAAACCTTACTACAGGCTTGATAAAGGGCTGGTTTATGCCCGAAACGTTGCTGTGTGCACTTGAGTAAAGTCACTTTTTTCTACAACATTTCCGGAGTGCTGCTGTTTTTTCATTTTATCCTAAAAACCTTACTATTACCAGCCATTCCACTTCCTGCCCATCCGGGGCATATAGCATTTTTCATTGAAGGATGCCAGCCATCCCCCATCTAATCGGCAGCTAGTCAGAAGCTTGACTGATCAGATAGGGAACTGCAGTATATCATTACCTGTGTGAGGGCAGAGCTGTGATTGCATACCCACATCCTTCTAGGCTTCTGGAGTATGGCCATAAGAACATACCTACCACTTATTTCTTGCAAACAAGATATATTCCATGAGGAGCTCCAATAATGGTGTGATTTTAAATGTAACAATTGTTTATTTAACTCAAATTTGAATTGGGGCCTTATATTATTTATCATTGGCTACACACAGAGAATCATTTTACAACATGCTGTATGTCCCCTTCAAAGCCTTTTGTACTGAGCCTTAAGCAGTTATCTCAGTGATCCCCAACCAGTGGCTCCCAATGGCCTCAAAGCAGGTACTTATTTTTAAATTCCTAGCTTGGAGGCAAGTTTTGGCTGCATAAAAACCCAGTGTAATGCCAAACTGAGCCTTCTAAATAAAGGTTGGGGGCCCCTAAATTATCTGGATCATTGTTTCTTAATTCTATGCCTAAAGGGACAGTAACACAAGTATAAGTTAGATCTGTGTCCCAGTCATGGCTGCATTTGCACCTGTTGTGGGATAAAAAATTTGGTACTAGATGCAGAGCCTAGCACTAGTTTGTGCAAGGCAGCCCCATACTGGCACGTGGTGATGACAGGGCTTAGCACCATTTGCTTGTGGGTGGCTCTCTAATTTGGGTGTCTGGATGGTACTTCTATATGCTCCCTCCCAGCCCTCATGAACACAAAACTGCCAAACTTTGGCTGTACTGTATTCATCCAGAAAATACAGGTCCTCGCAGCAGGATAGCATGCAAAGTACAAAAAATATGGTGGCTTGCGGCTGTTCTTGGCACTTTGTATAGCGCACTGCTTTTTGAAAAACAAGACGTACAGTCTTGTTATTTTGGAATGTATGCGAACAGTTCGTTAAAATTCCACAAGTTTTTCATGGTATTCATTAAAATTTTCACAAATAAAAAACGTACTTTGCGCAAAGAATACAAACATTTCGTAATTCATTAACGCTTTGGTTACACTTTCCTTGGGACTATCTTTTCGCAAGGTTTGATCTCTTGAGTACCATTGAGTCCTATGGAAAGCTTCCAAAGCCAGACATGGAAGGCTTGAAACCCAGAAAGGTTTTCATGGCATTAATGAACTTTTCAGCACAAAAATTTTGTGACGCAACGCAATTGCGATATTTTCGTATGAACGATAAAAGCATTGTCAAGACATTTTAGAACTTCAGAAATTATTGTGGTTACTTCGAAATTATACCATACCGACTTTCAAGGCCAGAAAAAAATGCATTTTAATAAATGTGCCCCTAGGAGAATACATTATCTTCCACACCTCATACCCTTTTGCCAGGAGAGTGCCATATGCTGTGGCAAGACTAAGCACACCAAAGAAGTGTACTGCAGGGTTTTGTATTAAGGTTGGTTATTTTTCTTTTGTAATAAGTTAGAAATAAGTGTACACACTATGCCTGGCACAAATTTGTACAGAGCAAGAATTCACACAAGATATTATAACGTTGTAGTGTCTTTTTTGGTCCCATTACCTTATTCGAAGGCTCATTCATGTAAATGAATGAAAATAGTCTTTTATGTGCAGCTTAAAGGGCACCTATTGCCCCTATATTGTTTCCTCCACCAGAGTTGCGGCCTCACAGAGCCCGTTCTCTGGTTGGGGGAAACAATATATATATATATTTTTAAAAAACTCCCCCCACCAGCGCTGAGTTACCTGCTCCCTCCCGGTGCATTTAGCCCAGCGCTGGCAGGGACAGTTTTTAAAAAAAGAACCTATTGTTTCCCCTATTTGGAGTGTGCCCTTCAATGTGGTTTTTTAATGCTGAAAAATACCTGTAACTGTTTAAGGCCCTGTCTCATGCCCCGGGCTTGTAGCTACAGATAGGTCCTCAGGTTTATTGAGTTTGACTGAATGCAGACGGAATGTCTGACTGTCTTGTTGGTGAGCTCCTAACTCACAAGTCATTTAATATGCATCTTACTACTAGTAATTGTTGTAGGAAAATCACAATCAGCAAGGTCAAGGTGATACTGACTGTTTTTCGATTACTATATATTAAGAATACCCATACAGAATGATCTTGAGATGAATAGTAGACTCAGTAAATGGTTTTCCAGCCTTCCCCTCAATAAAGTTGATTATTTTTTCAAGGCCATGGGCACAATGGTCACAGGTGCAGACCAGCTATGTGGGTTTGTGGCCATTTTTATAGCTGAATGGTAGTTTAGTTTATGTTTAGATTAGACAAGCCTGTTATGAGTCCCTACCACCCAAACCATGGCCATACATTAAAAGAGCAGCTTCTTTGCCCAATGTTCCCACCTTGAGTTGCTGACTTGAATGAGCCAATTGCGTGTATGGTGGATTGACGAGGCGACCGATATTGCAAAAGCCTTGGATATCGGTCTTCTCATCGATAAGGTGCCCAAGCAAAAGCTGCGTTTAGGGCTGAATTGTCAGATAGGGGTAGAATTCCTATTATTTCTATCTCCAAATCTGACGATTCAGCCCTGAATGTCAGTGAGGGTTACGAACTATCTTTTCTGCAATCAATGGAAACTTTGGGCGACTTAATAATATGTATGCCTTCCCACCAGCAATTTACATTAAAGGAGAAGGAAAGGTGAATTCACTGGGGGTGCAAAAATATTAGACACCCCCACCAGTGATTATAATCACTTACCTTATACTGCAAACAAGCAATTCTCTTCCTCCTGTCAGTAGAGCTGGCTTTTTTGTTAAGAGTAAAGACACACAGAGCTACTAGTAGTAGATACTTGTCATGGCTACAAAAATAGACAATGCTTGTCTATTGCAGGGTATTTTCTGGTGTTTAGTAGCCACTTATTGTACAGCGCTGCGGAATATGTTGGCGCTTTATAAATAAATGTTAATGTAAAATGTTAATGTAATGACAAGTAGCTGCTACTAAGTAGCTCTGTCTGTCTTTGTCCTAAAGTTTGGCTTTTCACTCTACTACACATGCAGATGGAAATGGGGCAAATACAGATACAGATTATACAGATAAGCTCTGTTATCTGCTATGTTTCCTATGCCTTTTCTCTTTTTTTCAGACTGAATGGTTGCCCCCTGGATACACAGCAGCTTATTTATATAAACTATAGTAGTGTTTTTGAGCTAATACTCAACGTTTACCAGCGCAGGGCAGTCATATATTATATTTTAATTACTTTTAATCCATTTAATTTGTTGTTGTTACTGTTTCTTTAAATGGCTCCTCATAGCTGTTAAGACTCCCTTTAGATTTATGATGAAGGGTAGGAGACTGGCTGCATTGATACTTTCTTTATCCCTCAGAGGAGGAAGTTGTTAACAGATGTTGGTCTGTATGCTATTTTTACTCAGATTCCTGAGTTTAATGTTTAGATGCCATATTCCCATTCATGGTATAAGCTGTCAGCAGATGTAGTAAATAAGCAGTGCATTTCAAGCACCTGTGTGCTTATAAATCACAAAGAAAATAAGATCCCCAGAATGCTCTGCTACATGCTGATAAATATATATCTCAATCTCCCTAACAGGTGTTCAGTCTGATTTCCCCCTGCTACATCTCCTGGATACCACTGAGTAATTCTCAGTCAATGTAATTTTTCTAAATTGGTGGCAGCGTGGCTTAACCTATTATTATTACTTTTTTGATAGAGTAATATATAATGGTTTTATCTAATTTTTTGAAGTAAATGAAGGGTAGGGGTTCTTACTGGGGAAGCATATGTTGCTAGTGACTTTTAATTCACTTGCAAGGACATGCTTGTAAAATATTATAGTTGCACTGTAATCCACTGTATGGGTGGAAAAGTCTATATTTAGAATATGAAAAAAGGGCATTTGGTAAGGGGGCAGGCAAAGAATCTGAAAAAGTCAGAAGTGTAGGAATTGATAATTAGCACCATTTCAACAATTACAGAAATAGAAAACATCAGTTCTCTGGGTAGTTGGTGGCTGCCCACAGTCATGCCTGAGAATTCTATAGCCTCTATTATGTACTGCAGGGTGACACATTTAAAGCCAACAAGATGCTGTGAATCATAAACCCAAGTATCGTCATCTGGCAAGTCATAAACTTTATTTCATGACTGCTATCTCCAGCTTGGTGAATCACCAGCATGGAATGGGAATATGTATCTTCTGCCATGGTAATATCAGGTGTTTAAATGGGCAGACCTTTGCTCTTTCGTTTATTAGGTACATTTTTGTTAAGAGGAATGTATGACATGTATGATCTATATCTTATTAGGGTTTGTGTGCATTCTATAAATAGACAGTAAAATATGAGGGTATAGCTCATTGTATGCTTACAACATTCCTCCTCAGTAAAACTCCATGAAAGTTTGCTGGAGGCATTATTGCAGCCGTGCCCTAGTGGCCATAACCACATGGTTTGGGCGCTGTTTGCAGAAGATTACATCAGTTAGAGGATTTACAGTCACTAAACTGGCTGTTTCATTTTAAAGGAATATGCAGAAAGGGGCTCTGTCCACTAGAAGCTGTCGTCTCATAAAAGAAAAGATCACTCTTATCAGCAAGGCATTACGTTTTCTTATATGTAACTCTTTTTTTTTTGTAACGCTTCTTTTTTTCCTGCAAGCTCTGGTTCTGTTATGAACATCTGCACTCTGATTGGATCTTTGTCTTTGTGGAGTGCAGCTCACTTGACAGATAGTAAAATTAACCAACCAAACTAAAGATGTTGGTGGGGCTGGGAAGAGGTTTCCAAAAGCAGAAATGAAGACCTGTTTCAGAGCAATGTTACAGCGTGTTAGAGTGTGGGGGGCATGACTGGTTATCTGGCATCAGTGCCCACTGGATCTCACTGTATATAATGTGCCAGTATCTGCTGCCTTTTACTGTATATAACAGTGATTCCCAACCAGTGGCTCTTGAGCAACATGTTGCTCACAAGTCCCTTGGGTGTTGCTCCAAGTGGCTTCAAAGCAGGTACTTATGTTTGAATTCCTGGCTTTTGGGCAAGTTTTGGTTGCATAAACTGTACTGCCAAACATAGCCTCATGTAGACTGCCAGTCCACATAGGGGCTACCAAACAGCCAATCAGAGCCCCTATTTGTAACCCCAGGAACATTTTTCATGCTTGTGTTGCTCTTCAACTCTTTTTACATTTGAATGTGGCTCACAGGTAAAAAAGGTTGGGAATCCCTGGTATATAATGTTCCTGCGATGCTTGTACCTACTGTCTTTCACTGTATATAATGTGCTTGTTTTGGAAGACAGTAGGCACTGTGACAGGTAGTTGAAGAAACAGAAGAAACTGTGACAGGTAGTTGCTGAAAATCTGTTTAGCTTTACAATTAGCTTTAGTTCGTTCTGTGTATGGCCCATCTTTAGCCTCCCCCAACAAAACACTCTCCCTCTGCCTATGGTTTCATCATTTTGACGGAATTAAAACAATCACAGTTAACTTGTAATTGGTTGTTGTGGGCCATGGTAGCATAACCTCTCAATCCAGTGACTTTCTGAATGTAAGCTGCAAAGGTCAACTGACATTGACATTGTTCTTGTTCTCTTGCAGGTCTAACTAAAAAAGCACTTTAATGGGCATCAGAAGTATTTTTGTTCAGCTCATCTTATTGACGCATTTTGGAAAAGAACTGTGCCAGGCTGTTCAGTGGACAGGAAGAAGCAGACATTGCCAGGCCTGCTAACCAAGATGAATGATTGGTGTTTTCCTTGGACCATAGGAAGCACTGAGTAAATGGGAAATCTACAAGAACCAGATGTACTTTCATTTTTTTGTAATCTATTTATTCCTTCTTTTCTGCTATTTGCCAAACTCCACTGCATTCTGACCACAAAGTCAAATGTAACTGAATGTATGCAATATCTGGCGTGCAGTCTGACTCACCAGCTCTCCAAGCGCAGAAGGTGTAAATATCTTATTATACAATATATAAGGTAGTCAAAGGGCACAATGGAATTCACTGGCTATTTGCAGAAGATACATGCAAGTCATTTTAAGCCTTATAAAATATTTATTTTTTTCCATTGCCGAACAATCCCAAGAGACTCAAAAAATCCTGTGAGAAGAAAAAAATCAAACAGTGGAATAAGACACTTTTGGTTGTATTATTAATTCTCAGATCATGTTGATATTTTATTTGTTTGTATTGTCAGAGGGATCAGCCACATTCCCTTTTTTTTGCCAAATTACAGCAGCTTTTGGTTCTGGACAGGATTCATGAGCTTTATGTATCAGATGTCTTTTTAGAGTCCATAGCAGCTCTGTTGCCTAAAGTCCTTTATTTATGTTCTGTAAAAGCACTCTGCATACTGGACCAATCTGTATCTTATTTGGTGTTAGGTGTAACCAGCTTCCGTTCTAGCATTGTTCTATGGACATTTTACGGAAGTTTAAGGTTTTTAGAAATGAGTTGTGGGCAGGAGGCCAAGGTGGTACAAGAGCCATGTTGTAACACTGCGCAGTGCCACTCTGGACTTACTGGAACAGAGAGCTCTGGTACATGTGTACAGTGGGCTTGCATCTAAAATATTCTGTAACATTGTGTCCAAATGGTGAAATATGACTCTTATCAACTTCTTACGTGTAGGTGCATGTGTTAGTAACTGAAGGTAAAACATAAGGATAATTCAAGTAAATAAACTTGGACAGTGCCTAGTACCTATAGTATATCAACCAATAAACAGAGGGAAGGTCTGATGGATGTTTATGTTGCCAACTCACTGATGTAATGTTTTCCATCTAACATCAATCTGTCAATATCTTAAATGGATAGAATAAATCATTAAAAGTGTTGCCTCCCCTGATAACTCAAAGTGTATTTTAATCTGATATATTATGCACTGACACCACTGAGTACACTTCTGTTTCAGTTGTGTATTGATTTATTCATGATGTATATATTATTTACAAATATCCAACTAAGAATAAAGAAAATTCCTACATTTTTAAAAAAACAAAATGACAGATGTGTATATTCATTTTTTCTTTAAACTCATCTTCATGTGTAAGTTATATTAATATAGTGTTAAAGGGGCAATAATGATATTTATTACTATTAGGTTTATTGAATGAGGTTTGTGTGAGAGTAGTGGGATTTTGACCACCGCCACAAGTAAAAATGATCTAAATGAAGAGTATGCCATTTGTATCTATGGAAGGGAGAGACTCAGAGCTCATCTCTCACTTAGTTCCAGGGGATGTAGTTAAATACATAGATTTGTAATCTATAGAATTTCGTATTGTAAAAGTATAAGGCATGTTTTCCAGAATGCTCAGGACTTGAGGTCTTCCAGATAAGGGGTCTTTTCATAATTTGGATATCTTTACCTTAAGCCTGCTAAAAAATCACTAAATAAACCCATTAGGATTGTTTGGCCTCCAAAAAAGATTAATTATGCCTAGATTAGGATTAAGTACAAGTTACTGTTTTATTACAGAGAAGAAAGGAAATCATTTTTATAAACTAATTATTTAATTAAAATTGAGTCTATAGGAGATGGCCTTCCCATGATTTGAAGATTTATGGAAAATGGGTTTCCGGATAATGGATCCGATACCGAGAGGGAAGATAACTTTCTATGAAATCCTAAGAGGCTGTGCAAAAATCTTTTTGGATTTTTTACCAGTAAAGACAAAACAAGGGTACCTTTAAGATTAAAACAAAAAAGTTTCATTATATGCTATGAAAAGGATTTGTACCAAGACACTTTATAGTTTGTGGACCATTTAGTAAGGAAATATACAAAGATTACTGGTATAACATATAGTACGTGATTATCAAGGGACTGGTCTGATTCTTTTTTAAAGTCAAGAAGAATATTTTTCCTTCTTGAAGGAATAATATTTGCCTGTGACTTTGTTACCAATTTCATTTAATCCTATCCATGATTAGATAAAAATAGAATATGAGGTTGAGAGAAGACACAGCTATCGAATTAGATGCCCAAGTGTCCATTTATAAAGCTTTTGGTCAAGTGAGCCATAAGGGTACTTTTTCTTAAATCAGAACTGAAAATGTGAGGACCCTGTGACAGCAGCATCTTTGTAGTTTGTGCACTATGTGTGTGTTGTCTTTTAGAAATAATTAAATATATATATATATATACCTAAAGCTAATGGTTGAGATTCAGGAAGTTCATAGTTGAAACTGGCACCGGTGTGCTGGGTCGTCCGGTTCTGTAATTCAGTTGCAATGTTTTACTGTACTGTGATTTAATCAGGCAAAAGAATATTTTACCAGCGCATGAGTGTAATAATAAATGATTAAATCCCAGAGTGAAAATGGGCAACACTGACTGGGGGGGGGGTTAGCATTCCCGATCTAATGCCTTTTTAATGTCTGTATAAAATCATTATATAAATATGCAGTGTTGGACAAAGTACAAGTTTAGCAGGGGAAATTGTCTTGCTTTCTCAGTGTTTAATGAAGAGGAAAATCAACATAGTATAGTCATCCCTGTGCTATTTTTCTGCTTACATAGCAAACATTTGTAGCTATACCAGTGATTACTGTCCATATAAGCCACAGTATATTGCCTAGTACAGGGGGAGCACAATTGGAGGTGCATACAAAGGCATACAAATAGTAGAAAGTCCCTATCGTTTGCAGCTTTGCAACCACGCATTAACTATACTGATGTCTTGACTCCAGCCAACTGTGTGCTGTTTTGTGATATTTTTCTGTCTTTTTTCATTTTCCAAAGTTGCCAAAGTTTTCTCCTGAGGCAACTTTGGGCAACTTCAGAAAACTAAAACGATTTATATATTTTCCTACCAGCAATTTACATTATTGCTAGTAGATAAGAATTTTTGGAGAGATTTGTCAGCCATGTACCATCACCCTTAGGGGCATATTTATTATGCTGTGAAAAACAAATTTGCTTAAAAAACTGTATAAAAAGCTGTGTAAAATAAACAGAGAAGATTGCCGCCTGAATGCCAGATTTTACGCAAGTTCAGGTGGAAGAAAAAAAAGCGTTATAAATTTAAGGCAAATTTAAGCTGTTTTTCACACAGCGAAGCCTGGTGATGTGTGGCGAATTTTCTTGCCGTTTTTTACACAGCATAATAAATATGCCCCTTAGAGTACGAATGCCCAGACATATACAGTGTAGGACTGGGATGCCAGGGACGCACCAGGAAATCTTATACAGCGAGATACATAGAGAGAGAATAATATTCTTATTGCTTTTAAACAAAGTATTCTTTTAACATAAAGCTGATCTGGGCCCCTTTAAATAACCTCCTCCTCTTCCAGCAAACATGCACAGATTATTTTTCTTAACCAGAAGATGTTAAATGTATCCCATACATACTCCTCTCATGAATGTGTGGGCAGCTATTTCCCCAAGGCACGGAACTATTGTTTGCTTACTTTATATTATGAAAGAATGTTATGAGTGTTACAGAAGGGATATGTCATAACAGCAAAAACGGGGAAACTTTGTGAGACGAAATAAAAGGGTCAGTAATTAAAATAAAAGTTGTACAGTACAGTTAAAAAACACTTACTTTAGATTGCATGACTTTGGTGCAATTTAGCATTAGACATGTAACCAAACACCAGTCTCGGGGCCTTATGTCTTTCTTCATGCTGAAAAAAGGAGGTGTTTAAAACTCCAGCTATTATTATTCCTCAACAAAAGAGAGAATTCCTGTGGCCATACCAGACAATCTATATATATCTATTCATCCCATTTTTAAGCTATTCAATGTAATGTGAGTTTGTATTTAAAGTCTCAGCTGTATTGAAAAAGCCTTTATAAAGAACCCAAATATAAGGAAAAACAGGATTTCAGAAAACACACACACACAAATGCACCAAAAAGATGATAGCCCAAAGGTGACCATACATGGGTTGAGTCCTACAATACACAAACTAAGGAGTGAAGAAGAGCTACAGCTTTCAGCTTGCTTATATGTTCTGCCATGATTTGATGCTGAGGACCAAGTAGGAATAGATTTGCCACATTAGAGCCACATAGAACCCTATATTCAGCATAAAGCTTTTATTATACCTACGTAAAGAGCCCTTGAAGCTCCCCCTGATAGCAGCTGCCATCTTAGCTTGGTATTGGTAGCTTCCTGCTGCAGTTATAGCCATTGGAAGCTCAGATCACACATTCCTAAGGGTGGGGGAAGTGAGTTCTTATGCATTCTTATCAGAGGGGGGAGCAGGAGAAGGGAGGGGGAGAGGGAGAGAGGAGAGAACTGAGCAGACTCAAGCCCCAAACCTGAAGGATCCCTAAAAGAGAGTAAGTCTGATACCAAAAAACATAAATGAGACAAGAAATCCTGTGTTTCTTTTGATAGACTCTGTGAGTGCTTATGGCTGTATTCCCATAGACCTTTCTGATAAAGCTTACTTAGTTTTTACCTTTTCTTCTCCTTTAATGGCTTGGTATGTAAAAATTATACTTGATATCAATGCTGGTATTTTGGAACATACACAGAAGAAATAGGAAGGCTCTTACACTTTCCAGAAAACTGGGCAACCCTAGCCCCTTAATAGCCGCCACATTGCTTTGCTTGACAGAAATATAATAGTGTCCTTATTGGGTGCATAGTTATTTTACACTTATAGCTCCATACCTATAATTGAAATATGCTGAGGAGGTAGGTTTTGTGCACACATTAAGCTGTGTTCTCATACTTCAATGCCTGAGGAAAAATACATTGTTTATATTCATGGACAGAAATCGTTTGCTTCTATGTATGGCTAAGCCTAAACTGATGATGGAGCTTAGTTAATTATCCACATGAGAAGAAATGTATATAATTACCTTTATTATGGAATTGCCAGTGCATGTAGGATCAAATCAATTGTGACATTTAATAATTCTGAATGTGACAGGATTACCTATATAGCTGGTACAAGCAAATAGAGCTATGTCAGTTAATTTCCATTCCATTTTCTAGTTTTAATTGAATCCTACTGAGGTCACTTATGTCCCTTCAAATGTAGGTATGCTCCAGATTCTGACAGCTTGTAGCAACTGTAGACTGCTGCCTGGAATATCTGTGGGCTTGAACTGGCAATCTGTAGATTCAGGCAAATGCAAGTGTAATATGCAGGCAATGCTGTAAGATGCCAAAGACTATTTGTCACTATTTATTGGTTCAGTGGGGGCTATTTGGGCCTTAGTGTACTTCAAATACTGGGGCCTATTTTAAATTTCAGTTAAGTCTTGGTCTATACAGGTATGGGATCCCTTATCCAGAAACCCATTATCCAGAAAGCTCGAGAAAGATATTACGGAAAGCCCGTCTCCCATAGACTCCATATTAATAAAATAATATAGAATTTTAAAACTGATTTCCTTTTTCCCTGTAGTAATAAAACAGTACCTTGTAACTGATCCCAACTAAGGTATAAATAATCCTTATTGAATGCAAAACCCCCTATGGGGTTTAATTAATGTTTTATTTATTTTTAAGTAGACTTAACGTATGGAGATCCAAATTACAGAAAGATCCCTTATCCGGAATACCCTTGGTCCTGAGCATTCTGGATAATGGGTCCTATACCTGTATTAAGTGAAAAAACTACCTGATAGCGGTCACCCAAGGGGAATGGTACAGGAAGTTTGGTACTTGGAAGAATGTTGCACGACTCCTACAGCATCCTGGTAGGTGACTAACAATTGGAGAATGGCCAGGAAGCATGAAGAACAAGTGGAATTATACAGTATATTACCTTTAAAGGGATACTGCCATGATTTTTATGGTACACTTTTTAATTCTAAATTAGAAAGCATTGTGCCTGAGTCTAATCTTTAGAAGAAGCCAGCACTACACATTAGAACTGCTTTCAGGTAACCTTTCTCCTACTCCCATGTAACTGGAGGAGTCGCAAGCTGGACTTAAAGGACAAGGAAAGGCTAAGTCACTTGGGGGTGCCAAAATGTTAGGCACCCCCAAATGACTTTAATCGCTTACCTTGTACCCCTAGCTGGTGCCCCCTTTAGGAGAAAACAGCACCAGCCCAGGGTACCTGTAGTGAGTGCTTCCTCCTTCCTGCTTCGTTTTGCCGGGATCCCACGACCGGCGCACGCGCAGTAGAGTGAAAAGCCGACTTCTCTGTTAAATTTCGGCTTTTTCACTCTACTGCGCATGCGTGCGCATGGAAGCAGGAAGGAGGAAGCGCTGCAGGTACCCTGGGCTGGTGCTGTTCTCTTCGAACAGGGGCACCAGCCCAGGGCACAAGGTAAGCGATTTAAGTCACTTGGGGGTGCCTAACATTTTGGCACCCCCAAGTGACTTTGCCTTTCCTTGTCCTTTAAGTTGGCCATACACGTTAAGATCCGCTCGCTTGGCAAGGTCGCTAAGCGCGCAGATCTTCTCCCGTTATCCCCACCTACGGGTGGGTGATATTGGGTGAATTCAGGCTAATTTGAATTAGAACACCAGTAATAGGCGCAGTCGGTTTGGGCACTGCATCAACGAGCCGATGCGGTCCCCGATCTGACTAAATTTTTTAACCTGCCCTATCGATATCTGGCCGGTTTCAGGCCAGATGTCAGTCGGGCAGGCCTATCGTTTATGTCCCTACATGGGCCAATAAGCTGCTGAATCAGTCTAAGGGACCGATATCGGCAGCTGGAATTGGCCCATATACGGCCACCTTTAGATTTCTTACTATTGAGTGCTACTCTGATATCTACCGGGAGGTGACTGACGTTTATCAAAGCACAAGTCACATGGCTGTGGCACCCTGGGAAATTAAGAATATGGCTAGCCCCATGTGAAATTTCAAAATTAAATATAAAAAATCTGTTTATATTTTTAAAAAAGGATTTCAATGCAGGATTCTGCTGGAAAAGCTCTATTAATTGATGTATGACCATAAGAGGGCACATGTAACTATGTCTATATATTTGGATAATTCATAATACATGTACACAAATAGATTTAATAAATCCATGCTGAAGGTCTCTCTAATTAATGTTAAAGTGAATTTTCTTAAAGGTATTTGCTCTTCCGCTAATACTCCATAACTAATATGTAAAGTTCCAGTTTGTGCAAAAGAGAAGAAAGAACTAATTACAGTGAATATACTGTATCGTTATGAACACTAATGCCTGTAATGTACTTGATTGTTTTAAGAAACATGAACAAACAGTGGCATAAAAAGGGTGTGTGAAGAAATTAGAAAGAAGCAGGAACAAAGAAGCCTTATCAGCTACACCTCAGGAGAATAAAAGGGTGTATTATTTGTCTCATACCTTTCTCATCTAGTCAGAGATATGTAGGAAGTTTCTGTGGTATGACTGCACTTTGATGATAATTCTTTTGTATCAAACACCAAATGCTTTCTTACTAAACTCAGAATCCATAGGAACCATTATTTCCTCTGTTTACATAGCTTAAACTGATTTGATGTAATGTTTGCCTAGATAAGCATACACAAAATGACTATTAATGTAAAACAAACTGTGCAACAACTACAATTCTTAAGGTGGCCATACATGTAGCAATTTGCGATCTTTCGTTCGACCATCGGTCAAAACCGAATTAGCAATAAAGTACAAAATCAGGATCCGAAAGCATAGTCAAAGGCAGGCAGAATGGTCAGTTCAGGCAGCAAACATCAAAAAGATCAGGCAGAGGTCACAACACAGGAATCACATGGGGAAAGCAACCAGGAGCTATACTAGGCAGAACCTACATTGGGCGATGAAAATGGTACAAGAAGCCCTTTAAATATTGAGATTTTGCACCAAACGCAATGGAGTCATTGTGCACGTATTCATGCACTAGAAGATCACAGGAAGATCCAGAAGAGTCTTCGGCGGGATGGCACATGCGGCGGCGCAATTTCCCGAAATCGCCGGAAAAGACTTGCGAGTCTTTTTGGCGATTTCGGGAAATCGCGCCGCCGCGTGTGCCATCCCGCCGGCGACTTACATGTTCGCCGGTGGGATGGCGGGTCATGGCAACTCGGGGAGATTAGTCGCCCGTGACAAGGGAGATTTGTCGCAGGCGACTAATCTCCCCGTGTGCCAGAGCCCTAAGAAGTATTATGGTTACAGAATAGAATCCATATTGGTTTTTAATGCTCAAATTTTCGGAAGAAGTTTTTTACTGTGAAGTTGTGGACTTTTCTCCCTGAATTAGTTGTACTGGCAGATACATTAGATAGCTTCAAGAAGGTGTGGGATGGCTTTTTAGCAAGGGAAAATAGTTTTTAGACCCAGGGACTGATCTGATTGCCATCTTGGAGTCAGGCAGAGGAATTTTCATCTTCTGAGGCAAATTGGAGAGGCTTCAAAAAATGTTTTTTGCCTTCCTCTTTATATAGACTAAATGGTTAAACCTGTGTTTCTATGTTACATAAATATCAACATCTTGGAGATGAGATGATTCATAAGAGAGAGGGGGTCAGCTGACCATCAATGCATTTAAAGATTTAAAGATGCCAGTTTTGAAATCCATCAGAAACATCATCCTTTGGCACTATAGTTCTATCCTTATCAACAGACTGACTGGAGACAAAAACTTATAACTGTTTGAGGCAAAACAAAATGTTCAAAGAGTGTTCCTCTTACAATCTCCTGCTTGCCCTGTGAGTCCATAGATGTACTTGTATCCTTTGAATATATTCTGGGCCATAAACATGGTATATCAGATAAATGTAACACTGGGTAGTTATAACAGGACTGGAAAACACTGGAGTAGAGTTTCAGTCATAGACAACCACACCCAGGCCAATTTCATGATCAATTTCTTATTCTCCCACATCCTAAAGGGACTCCTAATCAGACAACAGAATCAAGTCAACCAGAAATCCTCTGGATCCATATATCCAACAAGTCCGAACATACTCCATGTACAACAATCCAGTATATAGTGTAGTTGGTGGCCACAGATAACTCCCCCTCACGGAGAACAAATTACTGCTTTGATTCGCTCTACTGATAAGTGGTAAGTGACTCAGATAATAAAAAATAGTTACGCTTTAGTAAGATATAGTTTTCCAACTGGATTAATGGGTAGGTTATAACCACTTGTTAAGGGAATAAATATATCCCAAAGAAATCCTTGTACAATAATTGTACTGTAATTTTATTCATGCCATTACAAAGCTGCGGGCCGTTAATCAAAAGTTTGAGAATCATTTACTTAAACTAGTTATTACCATAGTTAATTTGTTGTTGCCTTTATTCAAGCCCTTACCAGTTCATCTGTGTCTTTTTCATGATGCTTGGCCCAAAGCTACATTCCAAAGCTGTATGGGTGTGATCTACACGCACATTTATTCATTTAATGCTTACCCTCCTTGATCCTATTTATCTTTTAATTCATACTAACATTTATTAGCCCTTGGTGCACTGTCACTGAATTCTTTCACCAAGTTTTTTAATATTAGTTTTGCACGTTAGTCTCTAATCAGCTTGCTTGTTTATATGTCCAAGGTGCTGTCCTCAATGTGTTCTGCAGTGAGAAAACTCAAATTCATCTTTACGTACTGAAGTTTATCTGCATATATGGACAACTATATTTTAGCCCATCTTTAATGGCACTCATGACTCATAATAAAGAATGCCCAGTTGAAGTAGGATCTATTGGAAACAGTCTCACAATGAGCTCATTTTTGGGCCCAGCTTTTACTTTAGCTACAGTGCCCTAATAGTATGCACTAATCTGTCATGCAAATCAGTACCAAAAGCTTAATTAAACTGTAAATATATCACATCAATAAGCTTGCCATGATTCCATTCTACTAATAACCTCCTCATGAAGCTGATTACTACATGCAACAATGTTCACTCTAAAGGCCACTGCAGTTGATTAAGCACAACAAATTGCATGAATAAATAGGGCATACCATTATTAGAGTTTCTAGTTCTCTGATGTATTATGTAGCATATATTATAATATGCTCCTTTTTATATGAAAAATTGTTATGACGGCCTTAGTTTCTTTTGTTGCAACATGAAAATGGTATTGTATGAGTCAGTAAAAGCAGTTTTAAGTGAAGAACAGATGTCTTTTTAACACATCCGACTGGAAGAAGAAGTGGCTATCAGCATAACTATTTGTCATATAATTATCCCTGTTACACCTTTGGGTTTGTGATCACTAGTGATCAGTGAATCTGTTCCATTTCGCTTCGCCAAAAAATCTGTGAAACTGCTGAAAAATGTGCGAAACCGCAAAAAATTTTCAAAACACAGCAATGTGCAATTTTTCAGCATATCTATGCATGGTGAAAAATTTTGCTCATCACTAGTGATCACCTAATATAAAGTTGAGAATCTGAAACCTGGCTGAAGTTTTCCTTTTTCAATGACTGTACATTTTTCCTCCGAAAATGCTCTAGTAGAAATACTATAAGCTAAACTCACAACTAACAGACACAAACTGTAATTGTTTTTGATTTTAATGGGAGTAACACAGGATTTTCTGGCTCATTTACTTAAGCCAAAGTGCAAACCACAAAAATCTCATGCAGTGAAATACTATTCAGAAAGGTACTTATTGCCATACATGATCCTTGCAAACTTTTTTTGTATTTGCAAATAAACATGCTGACTGATATTGCTTATGGACCTGCGCATATTGGTGCCCCACAAAGGGATGCCATTTTCACACACATTGGCTCAGAAAAACAGTGGTATAACTTGGGCACAATTTACCAGTGTGAATACTAATTACTAAAAACCAGTTTGGTAAATCACACAAGTGTGGATATAATCTACTATGATTTGCATGTTTTTGCACTTGTGTTTCCTATTTGCATAGAAAGAGCCAATGCAACACATGAGCACTTCCAGCAAGCCAACATTTAACTCTTTTTTTAAGACAATGTGGCCATTAAAGGCATTGTTTCATAGACATTCATGGATAGGTTTGTATGGTTAATATGTTCTGAACTCTCATTACATGTCCTGCTCCTGAGGTTACATGGCCTTTAGAGAACCTCTTGAACATATTCAATATCTTTCATGCAATATGTCACTCAAAGGGAACAGTACTCTTCTCACTTAAAGAGAATAGTGTGAATAATGAGAGTTAAGTGCCATTATAAATAAGTGACTAAATGAGTGTAAAATATTGAGAAAGCATCAATCCGCCCCATGATAATTAGAGGTGTATAGACAGAATGTTTTGTGTCATAAATATTTATGTTGTTTAAAATGCTTCCAGAGTTTTCAGCTGTACATGTTTATTTCTTGGAGTGGCAAAGGCAGCAGATGTAAGCATTGTATAAGAATAATGATGCAACAAAAGGAGTGTATTTTAAATTTGAGCTTAAATATTGTTCTGTAACGCACATTCCATCACTCAGACTCCTTACAGCCCCCTTCTTTGCTTTGTTTGAAAAGATCTTTACAGCTTAGTGTGTGTGTCTGTGTATACAATGCCTTCACTGGAGCATAGCATCAGACTTTGCATCTTGTTAATCTGCATTTTTCTTACCCTTTTCATCTAAGGCAACATGAAATGAGCACCTTAAATAACAGCACAACAAACTCCCACCTTCCACAGAATTCTGTACTTTCATGTTTCTTAACATTACCTAAACACCTGTAAATAATACAACACATACAGTAGCTACCTGCTTTTTCTCTGCTGAAATTTCACAATCTTGGCACTAGAATTTTTTATGTTAAACCTAAAAGGTGATGTTATTGCACACACTTGGGATCAATCTGGCATCTTCTTTGTAGATTAAAATGGGACTGTGTGAATTAAAAACTATAAAATAATCAGTATGTAAGTTGACAATTCTCTGTTGAATTTTACTTTTGAAGTTTAATTAATTTAGCAATAATGATTATTTGTAAATGGTCACATAGCTGTACTGAATACCAACAAATCCCATTTCATGTCAGCCCAAATTGCATATTCTACAGTCTAAGCATGTTGGTAGCATATCTTTTACATACATTAAAAAAGGGTATCTGTTGTGGTTTTGTACTTGCATTGGGATTATGTGGTATAACCAACTGCAGTAAAACCATCCTCTCATCCAGGAAAACGAAACCCAAAATTCACACTAAAGGAGAACTCAAGCCAAACTGAAGAAGTAGGACAGAAATGTTGTTTGGGCTTCTGTAGCAACCCAAGGCAACCACAGCAACCATAGCCCTGTAGCAGGGTAGATACATGCCTCTGGATATACCTCCAGTAGCTCTGCATCTTCATTTCTGCTGATTCAGTAAATAATTCAGATTATTAGTACATGGAAGCTCTGAAACCAGTGCATTTTGCATCAATATTTAATAACTAGCCCTGTGGCATGTGTTTATTTTACAGGCCAATCTCATTTTCTGCTTGATCATTTGCAATGACCCCTAATCTTAGCTTCTTTACAGCTGCCCAGCTGCCCAGCTGCCCAGAGCATACTGAGTATGTCAGTGTTGCTGACACTTCAAAACAAAATCCAAAATGGTGAGCTTCTTTGAGAACTTTGAAGGCCTGGATCTCAGCTGTGTTGTTAATTCCAAGACTTAAACTGAAACGATACTGAAGGGATCTTTCTCCATTTGCAAAGGATGTACAAGGGACACAGGCACTTTGAACAATATATTTGAAGTTGTCCCTGTGTGTCAAATACTAAGGGAAACACAAAAGAAATAGTGAGGCTCAACTGATGTACCATCACCAGACTAACTACAAGTTTTGCTTCTAAACTTAAAGGATGTCCATCCATGTTATAGGAAATTAGTATTATAGGTCTTGCAAGACAAGATCAAGTCTTTCATATCACTACTGTGGAAATCCACAGAATGTCCCATAATATAAAAGTGTCTAAAAAATTGAAAAGAGATTAACCAATCGGAAGAGCTTAAATCTCAATAAGAATGTAACACACAGAATTATATAGCAATAGTTCTACTGCTGTGTGTGGTTACTATCCAACTTTTATTATTTTAATGTTTATATTTAAAATAATAGGATAATAACACTCTGTGCCTAAATAAAAGAAACAACACAGAGCCATATTTAATTCACAATTGATGGTAGTGAAAACAGGAAAGTGGTTATTCAGAAGTTATTCAATACATACTCATATTTGTAAGAGGGGGTATCTGCAGCATTGGTGATAAACTATTCTGCATAGTTTAGAAATAAACATAACTTAAGACTTCCTTTTAGTGTACACAAATGCCTTTAGCTCTTTCATCAGCGAACTGTGACCGCATGCAAGTGGCTTTCTCACAGTGCTCCAGATACTAGACAATTTACTCTACTGGGCAGGGTCACAATGCACCTGAAAACTGTGTATACACTGCTCTTTATAAATAGCAATGCTATTTTAGAATGAGTGTATTATTAGCTGTGCAACTGTATAAATCTTTGCAAATACAGATTAAGAGGTTCCACAGATTTGCATGTGGTTTATGGTATGCAAGAACATTTGTTAGCTGTATTGATGGTAAAGATCTGCATCACTTAAAGCGATGACTTGGCTTATCATGGGAAGTTCATAGTGACAAATCTCATACACTGGACGTCATGCAGCAAATTGTCAGCATTCTTAGCTTTGGTATCTTAAGAGCTTAAAAAAGGTGCTGTTTTTGAAGTCTTGTGTGGAGTGAATTCTTGATATGGAAGTGGCAATGTTGGCCCTTTCTCAGGGACTTTTAGAACATGGAATAAAGGAGAATAAATACAGATTAAATAATTAAAGTTCCAGTGCCTTCATAGCACAGGGTTTCCTCCTTTATAAATCAGTGAGCAATGTTACTTACTTATGTATGTATGTATGTCTGTTTATATAACTCCGACGGATATACAGTATAGAGTACTAAGGGAAGAATAAACACAAGGATAGTACCTAGAAACATGGCAAGCAAGAGCTTACAATCTAACACAGTGCATTCATAAACACATTAATGGCCAACTAGACATAAATTCCTAACCCCTGCTGACCTAACACAGTTTTAGCTGATATGGAATACCTGGTTATTAAAGCTTGTAAGCACTTTCAGAAAATGTAAAAAAATTTTTTGTTACACATGTTTGTACAATTACAAAATACCACATAATACATATTTCTCATGTTTTTCCAGTAGTTACACCACAGGAACCTGAGTAGATGTAATGCAGCAAAGGTTTTGAACCACTGAAGGCTAAAAATGTCTTTTTAATGTACCCTACCAGCATTGGTTGCTAAATTCCATTAAGGTACTTAACATATCTAGTTAAATAAATACATCCGCTTTTTTAATAAAAACAAAACAAACAAAAAAAAACATTTGCTGTTATTGAACTGAGGAGCTGCCTAGGGATCTGCAGTGTGCAGCAGAGAGGGAGGGAAGGAAGCCATATTTTGAGCTAACCAGCTTCAGTGACAGATTTTATTAATGAAAGTGAGGATGCATGGCAGCATTTAGGTTCTTCATCGTCATGTCAGCATCACTTTAATCTCCTTTGAAGCTACACTTTCTCATGGTGGTCTTTCTTTCTCTCACACCCCATGGACCCGTGCAGTGGGGGAGCCTGCATTTGTCTTCTCTCGCTATTAATTCACACATATTCCTATTCATATTCCTATTCCTGCCACCTTCTTATTCAACTTTATTGAGGTGCATGATCTTCTAATCTCTCTCTGTACAGGTGGCCGCTGTTTACAGATCTCCTTCAGCCACGTCCTCTGCTACCTTCTTTTCTGACTTTGAATCCTGGCTTTCGTTGTTATTCTGTACTGACAGGTGATTTTAACTGCTATATAGATGATTTCTCACAACCTTGCCCCCCTCACTTTCTCTGATTAACTATTTCTTTTGAACTCGAGCAGTGAACGAAAACCCAAACTCTTAAGGATGGGCACCTTTCTTTTTCAGTTCCAGTCTCTCTCTTTTAAGGATAAGACTGATCCTGATACCCTTGTTATCAAGAATAGCCACATTCTTTCTTCCAAACTGGATCATTTGCACCCTTATGGTGGCCATGCACTTGCCACTAAAAGTTGCCAACAAACCAGAGTTGGCATTTTATCAGCTCATGAATGGGGTCCTCCGATGGGCTTACTCATCTGACAAAAATCTCCAAAAATCAAGCAGGATTGATTTTCCTCTCAGATCAAGGACCAGATCTGTGCATTGATGTGGTCCTCATTCCAACGGCCTGCATAATGGGACCAAACTATCAGATCCACATGATATTGCCCACTTCAAGGTAGATATGTTAGGAAAATATCTGCTCATCTGGGGACCTTACCAAATGAGCAAGTCTTTCAGTATATGGCCACCTTAAGGGGCATTACTTTTTCTATCTTTCATCATTTACCTTTTATGCTGCCCTAGGTTGATTCTTTGTGATTTGACCCTTACCCTGCAGTTACATACTGAGTGCAGTCATATTGCTATGCCAGTCTGCAGTCCCTAAGAGCAATGATACCCCACATGGTTCAGATGTTTTTGTTTGCCTGCTTGCTGAGCTTAATATCTCTAGGATGACAAAATAAATCGCATTGTGTGCCATCTATTTCCCCAAGTACTCAGCTTTTGTGGGTTGTACACAAATCTAGACCAGTGAGCACTTTATTGAGATTACAGAAACCAGAAACCTGCAAAATCACCTGTGTAGGTCTGGTTGTAGACAGTGAGTAGATTGCAGGCAGATAATCAGCCCCATTTTTATATTACAGAATTCTCCTTTGCCTGCACCCGGAGCCATTTTTTATTCTGAAGAATAAATATAGCGTTCTAGCTGGCACTATTGTGACTAATCTATTGCCAATAAACTGTTTTCCTTACCATTTAATGTGGATGCTGATACAAGTTTTGCCCACTTGCATTCCATTCATTGTATGGATTCCCCTGGTCTTGTGTGTCTGACAGTGGCAGTCACAAAAATGGGGGATTAAGGTACATAGGGTGTTAAAATTATGAAACTTCCTCCCTTTAGTAAATATGCCCTATTTCAGAATTAAAAGTTCAGAATCATAATCAAAATGTATTTATAATACATCATTCATTTATGTATTTCTATACCATTTAATGTAGAAAAAATGTTTTAAATGACAGAAAAATATTAGATAGCAATACGCCTTTAATTAATGAAAACAACTTTAAACATAATTGTTTCCATCTGCAGAATAATATTGTTGTCTTTGCATCTTTTGTGATCTCTTTCTGACTTCTACAAGCGAGAACAAATGTAGACTTGTCCTTGAACAAACGCTCTGAGAAAGTGCATGGCGCAGGCTGTGTATAGGGGAGGAAGTAATACAGCCGGTCTGTCTGTGTGACACAGGTGTGGCCTTTATTTGTTATGTTTTGCCCATCTACTAATCAAGGAGGTGTTAACTGAAATTTTCCCACACATGAGACTCACTGCAGCACATAACACACATCCTGTCAGATTATGAACTTGCATTCAGTACCCTATGTATACATGTATTTATCTAATATGGAAGTGCAAGGATTACCCTCAATGAAAGTGGTGTTACATGCAACTCATTGTGGGGAAAAGTTGCCCACTACATCTGCGGATTTAAATGAGCAACGTCGGATTTTAAAATCCTGTGCCTCCTGCATCCTTCAAGCCCCCCACCATATATGTGCGCCCACATACACATTATTCAGTTCTTCTGGTTGCCTTTAATTGCCTATGCATGCAGTTGCTCAATAGTTCCTATAGACACCCGCAGCACTGAAGACTGGGCAAAAGAGATTCAATATCCTTCCAAAGCTCAGGTGTGTCCAATCCCAGTGCTCTGGGTGTATGTAGGAATGAACAATTCAAACATGTCACCCTAGGCCCAGTCCTTTGTGGCCATCCCACAAATCCAGGCCTGTAATGAGACCCACTGCCTTCTGTGCCTGCCTTTTGTGCTTGCCACTTGCCTTGTGTCCTTAAGCATCTCTTAGCCTGGGGATTTATTTATTTCTAATCACATATTAGCTTGGTCTTCCTGCTGAAACTGACTTAATGGTACAACATGTACCATGTCAGTTTCTTCTCAGTAGCGTGTAAATTGCACAGGCAACACACAATTAAAATCGATAAAGGCAATGTAAAAGGGTACTCACAAAATAAAAATACAATTCTCCAGTAATATTCAGTGAAACAATGAATTTAATATTGAGAATGTCTTAGCTGTATTTTAAAGCTTATGTCTGAGCTGGAGTGCCTAGACCCCACCAGTGTCGGACTGGGACCCCAGGGGCCCACCAGAAAACCATAGACCATGGGCCCACTCTCCAAACTATTTTTCCTTCTTTCCTCACTCAACCACTTAATTCGACAAGTCTCTTTTATTTACATGCTAGCATCTATCCTTCCATTTATTTCTCCTCTCTTTTGTCTCATTCATGAATAGGGAATGACCATGAAGTAGGCCAAATGGTTAGGAGCAGGAGGGCCCACTAACAGCTGGGACCACTGGTAGTTTTCCTGGTATCCTGGTGGGCCAGTCCAACACTGGACCCCACAGATACAAATAACCATACTTATTACCCACAAGCAGCTCTTTCTTTAGAATTACAGCATTATTGTGAGCACCAGCTAAACATTGTGTGCTGCAACTTTTGTGTGACTTTCATCTTTAAAAAATAGCCCCCTCCCTGGATACTGGTGCATTCAAAAATTATCTTCTGTTGATACTTGCAGGGGGACAATACTTTCAAATTAGATGTAGGCTTTTGCATATGAATACAGACTTCTGACAAATATCTTTGCTATATTCACACCCTCATTTAGCAAATGCTATGTAATCACTCTACAAAGTCGTTTATTGTTTAACTGAGTACATCCAGATTTGTATAGTTGAACTACAGGACCTTAAGCAGCAAATTATCACATGGGTAACGCTCTAATTTTGGGAAATTTCTAAAACCCCATCATGAGACTACATACTTTTTTGGTACTGCAGAACTTTAAATTCCACAAAGGAGAGTGATTAGCTCTTACTCGAAATATTGGACATGTCCTATAAACAGAATGAAATTGGAGCCACAAAAAAATTAGCAGACATAAAAAATTAATGTATACTTTAAACAGATGGATGGTGACAGCAAAAAAGTTAAGAAGCTTAGGGGCTGATTTACTAAGACACGAATTCCGACCGAATTGGAAGAATTCCGATTGGAAAACGAACATTTTGCGACTTTTTCGTATTTTTTGCGATTTTTTCGGCGCCTTTACGACTTTTCGGAAATTATCGCGACTTTTTCGTTACCAATACGATTTGCGCGAAAAAACGCGAGTTTTTTGTAGCCATTCCGAAAGTTGCGATTTTTTCGTAGCGTTACAACTTTCGCGAAAAGTTGCGCTTTTTTCGTAGCGTTAAAACTTAAAAGGCGCAACGTTTTGCGCAAGTTTTAACACTACGAAAAAAATCGCAACTTTGTGCGCAAGTTTTAACGCTACGAAAAAATCACAACTTTCGGAATGGCTACGAAAAACTTGCGTTTTTCCGCAAAAATCGTATTGGTAATGAAAAAGTCGCGATAATTTTCCGAAAAAAATCGCAAAATACCGATCATTACGAAAAAAACGCAATCGAACGCATTCGGCCCGTTCGTGAGTAAGTAAATGGGCCCCTTAGTGTCAAAAATGGACAGGGACTTTTTTGAATTGCTAAACAAGAGCAATTATATGAATTCACATACAATGCCATGTTGTCTGGATTGCAGGTATCAGCACAGAGGGGGTTTCCTTTTCTTGTTTGCCTTTACCTCTGCTCAGGACTACACTTCTTCCTTAATATGGATCCCTTTTGATTACTATAGCTTGAAGTCCCACCTCATTTGGTAGTTGAGTGTGTTTATATGGTCAGTTTAGTAGTTGAGTGTGTTTATATGGTCAGTTTAGTAGTTGAGTGTGTTTATATGGTCAGTTTAGTAGTTGAGTGTGTTTATATGGTCAGTTTAGTAGTTTAGTGTGTTTATATGGTCAGTTTAGTAGTTTAGTGTGTTTATATGGTCAGTTTAGCAATACAAAGTTCCAATAAAAACGGAAATAATTTTGTTTTAGGCAATCCAAAAGCAAAGGGCCAGATTCAATTCAGCGAGAAAAAGGTTTATCACATGAAAACTGATGGATGGAATTCAATTTTAAATGCAATTCAATTTAGAAATCCTATCTCATTGTTTATGATGTGAACAATCTATTACATTCTATGGGTTCTATGGAACTGAATTAGGAGAAAAGTGTTTTTCACCTTAAATGTAACCTCCATAAATTACCACCATGAGATAACTTTTTCTCACCGAACTGAATCTGGCCCAAAAGCAGAAAACAAACATGAACTGCAATTTTTTTTAGTTTAAGCTGTTACAAATACACTTCACTATCATGGAGCTGGGGAGGTTAAAAATATCAGTACAATGTATACATACAATATACAATATAAACATAAACTCACATTCAAAATCCAAAGAGGATTTACTGTAATATTTTAACTGCTCATACCATACCTCTTAATTCTGCCTAAGTTTAGGTAAACAATTCCAATTTTAGAAAGAAGTGGTATGCCAAATTGTGGGTAGGGTCTAAAGAATCCCAACTTTGGGAGAAGATTCACAAGAATCCATAATAAGGAACTAAATTCAAACCTTCATTTGAATAAGTAGTGGAATTTTAACCATCCTAACCAGCGTCCTGCAACTGGCACTGGGAGGTATGATACAGGGTTCTGCATCAGTAGCTGCTACTGAATTTTGCAGTGAGTAACTTAAACTGGTCCTATGTGGAGTGACTTGGTGATTGCTTAACCACTGACCATATTCAAGTGGGAGTCTAGAGAAAATGTCCAGAATGAAAATCTGGTCTACTGGAAGCAGAGTTCACACTAAATACTGACCCAATGTAAACAAGGTCTGCTTTTGTGTGACTACAAGGTCAGGAATCCAGGTAGGCAAATAGATGTAAGGAATCAATTTACTACAGTTTGATGGATACAATTCCTGCCTCTAGCCATTGAAAATGAGTCCCATAATGTTTGGACAGGAATGTCTAATTCACTATTTGTGTTCTCCACCCACTAACAAAATACTTACTGTAACTAAAGACTTGTACTGGCAAGTGTTCATCTACAAATAGGGTGCAAACTGAACTACAACTACATCTAAAGCAAAGACTGCTCAGAATCCCATAAACTGATATAAGGTAAGAGGCAGCAGGATTTTTACAGGGGTATCCACCATTTCCTTTCACCAGAATAATCATTTTCACTGTACCTAAATAAACACTGTTTTTGCATTTATCAAAAAAAACATTCCTGCCAGGAAAAGACAGGAATAAGCACACTAGCTGGCAAATTGAAGAGAGTAAAATGTTTCCTGTTGTGCTAGACACATTCAGCAGCTTAGATTTAATATTTTAAACAGCATGTTCCATATTTTGTGTTTGGAGGGGAATTCTTAGATACTGTGGATGTCTAAAACTTGCCAACAGGTTACATAACCTCACACAGACTTATTTGACTAACACTTATTTCACTAACACACATACTGTAAGATAGTACAACCCACCCTATAAATTACAAAAGATATTGGAAACCACTGTAAACTGTATAAATGTATTCAGTCTCCTTAAAATACTATTCTGAAAAACACATCTTTATAAATCGATGTCATCAGTTTTAATCTGTGCTTAATGATGTAATATGTGTCATATGACTCACTGAAACTTGTGCCTGTACTATAAAAAATATTATACCCCCTGTACTGAGCATATTCAAAGTGAGTACTAAGGATATTTAAGTGGAGTTCCATGTTCTGTATAAAAGCACTTATCCTTCAGCCTTGTGCTTTATATGGTCTTAAAAGTACAGGTATACATTCTGTTATCCAGAATGCTCGGGGTCTAGGGTTTCCAAATAAGGGATCTTTTTGTAATTTTGATCTCCATACTTTGTCTACTAAAAATCACTTAAACATTAAATAAACCCAACAGGATTAATTATATCTTAGTTAGGATCAATTAATTCAATTAAAAAATTATAATTGCTTGATTAAAATAGAGTCTATGGGAGATGGTCGTGCTGTAGCGATGAGCTCTCTGGATTACAGGTTTCTGGATAACGGATTCTACTCCTGTATTCTCATATTTTACAATAGGGTAAACATTATCTGTATATATTTTTTCGACAGAGGGGGTATGTTTCTTTATATAATTGACAGAAGTGAAATAATATCTAATGCATTTTTTTTTTTTTTTTAATATCATAAACTGGAATGAAGTGGTATTTTTTATAGACAGAGTGGTATTTTTTAACGCTATTTTTAAGGTGACAAAGGTTAAAGGAGAACTAAAGCGTTTTGACATCATGTGGAGGCCTGCCCCACTATCCATACTCGTGAAGCCAGCCCTGCTTACCCATACCTGATCAGAAAAGTCAGAGCAGCCCAGCACCTTTCTTTCCAGTCCTGGTGCTGATTTCCCAACAGGAGCATGCACGCTATTAGCCAATCTGATTTTGGTATTTAGGGACCAAAACATTTGTGCTAAACATTGCATTTTACAATAGGGTGGTATATTTCAATCTATGTAAGAAAACATGTGGTAAAACATGGAATATAAAACAAATACAGGCCCTGCCACCATAGTTTAGCTTGTTACGTAAGCAGACAATCCCACTTGTGGCAAAAATGAACAAGCACTAATGTATTTAACCAATGGCATGAGTTCATGATATCCTTTAGTTAAGCATCAGTAGCGTGCTGTGCCTGTGTCACATTTCTAAGATAGGGGGAGTGGTTAAATTATGCTTGGAATGTAACATCTATATGATTTGCAAGTGGTAAAAATCAAGCTACACCTATGAACTGCTGTCAGAAATGCAGGTAATTAGTTATTCCGAGCCTACGGTGGTAATGAGAAAAACCAACACAAACAGAACCCTGACACTAGAGAATAATAAATAGGCAAAGTGGCCCTTGATGGCTCTGGAAAAGGAACAGTATTTGTGCTTATTTGTCTGTCTAATGGGGTGGGAGTTTAAGGAGTGCATTTCTCTGTTATCAGAAAGGGCTGCATTTAGGAGCATAGTTTACTGTGTGCTTGTCAGTGGGAGAGTAAATGTTTGTGCCAGAAGCACCTCCAGCTCAACTGAAAACATTTTTTTAATGTTTATTTTTTTAATAAATAAAATAGATGAATTTTTAAAGACATTTTTTTCCATTAATTAAGTAAGAGACAGTCTTCTAGTTAAATTATATGTAAGGTCTGCCCTCTGACAATTACAGGTATAAAATGAAGTGTGAATTGGCCATTACAGGAAGCCAAGTATGTGTCAAGTGTTAACTGACGTTGGGCTTTACCATCCAGAATGACTTGCTTAGATTTATCAACTACAGAAAAAAGGGCAGGCTGTTTTATTATTGATTTTAGGTCCTGAGCAAGGAATTCCCCTTGGACATATGTATCATGCTTGGTGAATTTTTACAGCAAAAGAAAAAAACAAACCCACAAAATCTTTATTAAAAGCCTAATAGAAATGAATAGATAGAGATGAACTTTTTGTCAGTCATAAAGGCATAAACATTTTTTTTGCATTGTTTGCATTAAACATAAAGAATAAGTACAAAATTTTGTATAACTTTATTTATTATTACTTTTCCCTCATAGGTAGCCATGACATCTTATTACCAAAGTAGAGGTGCCAAGCTCATTTTTGGGAGGTTCAGCCCCCAGCATACATAGGCAGACCCCTAATACCTGATTTAATTGCCTGACTGTTTGGCAAATACTACTATTTTGGTCATAATTTCAACATTATATAAATTGTTCAGTAACAACTGTGTTTTTATTAGTCTTTTGACTGCGTTTGCGATCACCATAATTTGGGGTTTAATAATTGTTAGGAAAAAAAGAAAGTACAAAAAAATAGCAAACAGCACCTTCTTGTCTCCATTAAAAAAGCCTTTTATTGAAATACATGGCTTTTGGATAAAGTGACATTTCAGGCCATGTATATTCAATAAAGGCTTTTTTTGCAATGGAGACAAGAAGGTGCTGTTTGCTATTTTTCTATACGGTATTTTTGATGGATTGTGGCCATTGAACAGACATGCACCTGCCCTTGATTAAGAGAGAGACACAGGAGCTGAATATTCAAATACCATTAGGAGAAAAAGAACTCCATTTTGAACTGTGTTCAGTGATGTACCTATTCTGGGTGTATGCAAAATTCTTATAGTATTGTACAGAAAATCCATCTTGCCTGAGGCTTTTTCTTAGGGTGTAGATTAATGACAACTAGGACCTCTTCTGTGATATTCTCTTCTAGTAAATTGCAAACATTTACACTGATTCTAGGTATATTTCTTTGCTCAGAATTTTTGGGAAATGTACGCTTAGGGGCTGATTTACTAACCCACGAATCCGACCCGAATTGGAAAAGTTCCGACTTGAAAACGAACATTTTGCGACTTTTTCGTATGTTTTGCGATTTTTTCGGATTCTGTACGAATTTTTCGTTACCAATACGATTTTTGCGTAAAAACGCGAGTTTTTCGTATCCATTATGAAAGTTGCGTAAAAAGTTGCGCATTTTGCGTAGCGTTAAAACTTACGCGAAAAGTTGCGCATTTTTCGTAGCGTTAAAACTTAACGCTACGAAAAATGCGCAACTTTTCGCGTAAGTTTTAACGCTACGCAAAATGCGCAACTTTTTACGCAACTTTCGTAATGGATAGGAAAACTCGCGTTTTTACGCAAAAATCGTATTGGATCCGAAAAATTCGTAAAGAATCCGAAAAAATCGCAAAACATACGAAAAAATCGCAAAGTACCGATCATTACGAAAAAAACGCAATCGGACTCCATTCGACCCGTTCGTGGGTAAGTAAATCAGCCCCATAGTATGGACTGGCACTATAAAATGGGGGCTGAGTTAAAATATAATGATTTGCAATATGTCTATGAAGATTCTCATTCATCCAGGTCATAATATACAGTATCTTCTTCAGTTCAAATGGTAGGGAATTCCCCAGTATTTAAACTCTTGATGGTAGTAGAGTCACAGAGATCCAATCACAATGGTCCCATTGAACTTGTTCAGTTAGGTGTTAGCTAAAACTGACAGGTGTAAGAAGGTATGATACAATCACAATGGTACCATGATTTGCAATACTTTTTGAATTCTAATGCTATTTTGTCTTTGTCATACACCCGCTGGCCACTTATATTAAGAGCATGGCATCTTCATTTTCTCTTTTCAAGGACTGAAGTTTTCCATCTCCATTTCTATACCTCTGTATACCTTCTGTACATAGCATGAAGCTCCGCCCCCTTTTCTTTGCTGAGCTTTCCTTCCCTCTCACACAGTAGACAAGCATGCTCACTGATGCATGAGAACCAATCACAATGGAATTCTAGGGTGAAAATGCTGTATTATGGGAAAAACACATGGCAAATTGCTTTTGCATTTGTAAATGAGTCATTGTCTATTTTTTCCTGTGTAAGTGGGTTTCCTCTGGGTGTTTCTGATTCTTCACATGATGCAGAAACATAGAGGCAGGTTAATTGGTTTCTGATGAAAATGACCCTGTTGTTTGTGTGCATCTGTGGCAGAGGTAGGAGTGAATGTGAAAAAATGATCAATCGCCACTGGGCTATTCTATATAAATAAAAGGTAAGAATAATGAATTATCCATACAGCAAACTTCTGTTGCCATGTCACTCTGGATCCTTCAACAATATGTGTGTAAAAACAGTACATTTAGTACATAATGTTCTAAGATACTGTAAGTGCTATTCAGTATCTTAAAACCCCATTCATCTTTTAGATATATTAAAGGCAATGTACATTTCTTATTGATCACTTCTGCTAAAGCAAGGAAATCAATAGTAACTTAATGAAAGACTTTACACCCCCAACTCCTTCCTCTGATTAATGGACATAAACTCGCAGATACACAGAATGGCCTCTTTACTATTAATTGGAAAGGCAAAGCTCTGTTAGACAGCTGACTTGGTATTTGATAAAAGAATCTAAAACTATCTACTGAATTTTGAGTGAAACCTTCGAGTATAAAACACAATAAGCCTCATACTAACATTACATGTAACACTGCATGTAGCAACCTTTTTTTTTCCTGACAAATGCCTTCACAACCTCTATTTTAACATGCTTACAAAAGTATTCAGTCTTAGTCAATTCTCTTATTTTACTGAATAATTCTTACAATAAAAGTTTATTTGTAAAATGTTTATATAAAAAAAACATCTGAATCTCCCCTTCACCGGCATTACTGTAAGTGCCTGATTGGAAAACATATGTTTCACACACTGTACGCTGTACTATATTTAGGCTGTTGGAGGTATAAGTGGCAGTAATTCTGCAATTTAAACCTAAGAACTGCAACTTAGTGAAAGTATGGAAATCTCTGGATGTGGCCTTGTTATCCCAACTAGGTTTAATCAAGTAGTAATGTCTTTAATAAGCTTTTTGTTTATTCTTCTAGGCACGTGTATTCTTTTTAATTTTACAAGTTTTATTTCAATAGCTTCTTAACACTATAAATTCCAGTTAATTTCTGTTTAACGCCATTTTCTAGTTAACATTATACTGGTATTTCCCTAATTTATAATGTGTTTTATACACTATACATGTTCGGTGTGTATAACACCAATAAGTTTTAAACATCCAGGAGAATGATATGGAATGTATCCTACTGGTGACATATTGAACTGAGCTGGCTATAAATGTATCCACAAAATTGGTTTGCATTAAAATATAAGGACTCATTTATTAACCTAAGCACAGGTGCAAGTCTAGCATTTACTGGGCAGCTGTTTAAAAGCATCTGAAAGGTCCAAAAAATGCTGCATGTAATAAACAGACCTTAATAATAATAAAGCACATGATTACTCCACTTCGTGTTATTTTTCTTAATAACTAGGAAGTTGGAAGGGTCCCATAGAAATCTGCAGTGAAGGCAGTTAATGCTCTGAAACAAGCGTTTACCCAAAGGGGTCATTTGCTTCCTGAGTAAAGAGTTTATGCCACACTAACCTGAGACTTTCCATTTTGTGTGGGACCTAAATTACCTTAAGATTTATATGTCCTCCTGGGACTGATATTTTTTCTTTTAATAAACATTGTCTGGTTTACAAACTATTGGCTAGATGTTGTTATTTAAATTTTATAAAGGTAAATGAAATGGGCCATCTGTAGTTTCTCAGCAAACGGTACTGAGATCAGTTACAATACAATAAACATAAACCTTTTTGGGTGAAAGGTAAATCCACAAAACTTCCCTTTGATTTGTGCGACTTACAATACAGCAGGCTGAATTTCACTTTAGAGGAATTTACCCACTCCACAACTACAGCAAATGTCAGGCCGTATAACATTACCTATTGAACATAAGAACAAGACAAACTGTATGAATAGATGCAAGAGCAGTTTTCCATTAAGAGGTTTGTTTTGCAGCAGGGTGCAGGGTTATTTAGTGCCAAGGTGAACTGCACGTAGAAATGATATCCAAGCATACTAGCCCTATGTAAAAGATTTTGTGACATAATAGCATGGACTGGCCCAGACATTCTGTCACCTAAGCCACAAGACAGTGGCTGTTCTATCTCACTTTTCATAGAGCCCCAGGCACAACTTAACATAGATGTCAGGCAATACATATATATATGGCTTCTGGTTTAAACTGGCTTAGTTCCTTACCCTTATAATTCTTTTTCCTATACACACAGTCAATGTCAGTATCTATATATTTATAAACCTGCCTTATAGATTTATTGCTCAGGTAGGCTCTCCCAAGGGCTACATGCAGGCTAATAAGCTGCCACAAGTCATCAAAACTCATTGCATCTTCCCCAAACATGACAGCGATGGATAAACCACTTTTTAACTGAGTAGTTTTTGTCTTGTATTTCTATTACACTGCACCTGGATCTAATTACTTCTGAGTATACCATTGCTTTTGCGATTAAAATGGAGTCTATGGGAGATGGCCTTTTGGTAGTTTGAAGCTCTTTGGATAATGGGTTTCTGGATAAGGGATCCTTTGCCTGTGTTTTTATTTAAAATGGTTTCATTTTGCAGAGCTTTATGTTCTAAGGCTTAAACGTGTTTATTATTATTATTATTTTTGTATTATTTATGTCATTATAAGTATTATCTATTAATAATCTGCTGAAACTGAATGGGGATGGGCTTGGTTAGCAACTGAAGAAAGGTATTTGAAAACATCAAAATAGATAGCACTGTAATGTGGAAATTAAGGAAACTTGCATTTTTCCAGTAGCAACTTGATTTTGTTTTTTTCCATGGAGTATGTAAAGATTTTATTTCTACACCCAATTGGTGTCTGTGGTGTTATGTGATTATGGTAGATTTCCAATCTCTTAGACAAACATAGATAAAGAAACCAAATGTTAATTAAAGGGATTATCTTATGCAGGCTGTGAATGGGAACCTCTTATTTCTAGCGATACCAGAATGAAGCAATACCCAGAAACATTTTACTTTTCCAGGATGGCATCTGGAAAACTGAGGATGAATCACTTCCTTCATAGCGCTCTAATTAGGAAATGCTGGCATGTGAGTCATCCAGGGCTAACAGGATCCCCTATTATGCTAGTGTCCTGTGGGCAACATCTCAGTAAAATAAAGAATTCATAGAAACAGCCATTCAGGTACATCCTCTTGTAATGGGTGCCTTAGGCTATCAGCAGTGGTTAAGCACTGTGTTTGTGTACTTATGAGCACAGAATACCCTCTTTTAACACTTTGGCTACATTCAGTGTGGGCTTATAAATGTGCTTTTTGCATTAAATGAATTACTGCACCTAAACATTCATACTGTGCAGGGCCTATCCAGGCATTTAAAGGAGAATTAAACTAAAGAGGTAGGCTAGAAATGTTGTAAATTATGTTTTGTGCTTCTGTACCAGCCCAAGACAACCACAGCCTTTTAGCAATGAAGATCTTTGGCTCCAAAGATGCCCCAGTAGCTTCCTATCTTCACTGCACATGCTCTGTGCTGCTGTCAGTTACTGAGTTTAGGGACCCACTCACAATATTCTGTATATATAGAATATAAATTTCACAATATAGGGCTGATTAGTAATTAACACAGATAATTGCTGAATGGCAGCTCTGAAACCAGTGCTATTGGCATCAGACTTAAATCATCAGCCCATTAAGCTGGCCATACATGCACCAATGATATTGTACGAAACCTCGTTTGGTACGATATTTGGTGTGTGTATGGCAACTTGGCGAGGCGACCGAAATCTCAGAAGGCTGCTGATACCGGTTGACTCGCCAATCGGGCGGGTTAAAAGATTATGATTGGGTCCCATTGAAGGCGCCTGAGCAAAATCTGCCTTCAGGGCTAAATCGGCAGAAGGAGGTAAAAAATCCTATTGTTTCTACCTCCATATCTGATGATTCATCCCTGAATGTCAGTGGAGGGTTGGAACGATCTTTCGTGTGAACAATGGTCGCACGAAAGATCGAAAATCACCACGTGTGTGGCCAGCTTTAGGATCAGCTTATATGACAGACAAACATAATTTTCTTTGCTTGATAATTTGCGATGACCCCTAAGCTCAGCTTCTCAAGAGCTGCAGAAGTGTCCAGTATGGTCACCCCCTTTGACAACTTTGGAGAACTGGATTATTACTACTATAGAGATGTTAAACCTTTAGGCTGGTTCAATAAGTTTGTTATATAAAATATGGCATGTCTAGCCATATTCATTTTTATGGTTTAGTTCTCCTTTAAAGACTGTTAAATTATTCAACTCAATTCAACTTCCTGTCTATGTGGATTAATCATGTTATTATCTTATTATCTGCTGGCTGCTGAGGTTTTAGAGATACAGGTATGGAAACTATTATCCCGATTGCTCGGGACCTGCGGTTTTCCAGGATAATGGTTCTTCCCATAATTTGAATCTTTATACTTTAAGTCTACTAAAAAATCACCTAAACATTACATAAACTCAGTAGGATTGTTTTGCCTTCAATAAGAATTAATGATATCTTAGTTGGGATCAGATACAAGGTAGTGTTTTATTATTACAGAGAAAAAACAAACTTGCTTTAAAATTTTGAATTATTTAATATGGAATCTATGAGAAATTACTCTTTCATAATTTGGAAGTTTGTGGATAATGGGTTTCCAGATAACAGATCCCATACCTGTACCTCTAAACAACTTTAAATTGTGTCATCTGGTTAAACTGTGCAGTAAATGTCAAAAAACGTAAAAGAAGAAAGTAATAACAGTATGATGTTCAATCTATATATGTGAGTGTGTCTTGCATTAATGAAGTGTTGAACAAAAAAACAAGCAGCACACAGAGTTTCTATACCCTGCTAATATCATTTTATAATGACAGCGTGTATCATGCTGAGTAGAGCAATGAGAGTGAGCCAGTATCCCTTATGTACAGACAGTGGATTCTATAAACAAGACAATGTTACAGGGCTTTACCCATCCTCAGGAGCTAATTTTCCTTGCTCTGTGTTAAGGCTTACATTAACTTGTTAACCAGCTCAATGGATCACAAGGCTATACTGCTAAGTGGTGCAAAAATGTGCCCCTTAGGGCAGCGGCAGACGGTGAGATTTGTTCGCCTGGTGCCGGTGGGATGGCATACATAGCGCCGTGACTTCGGGAAATCACGGCGTCGCATATGCCATCCCACCGGTGATTTACATTCAAGCCGGTTGGATGGCATATCGGGGAGATTAGTTGCCCTCAACAAGGGAAATCTCCCCATCTACCACGGCCCTTAGAACTCATACAGGGAGCAGTTATACCTGCATTCTGCACCAGAATACTTATAGTAGCACAGGGGATTCCACCTGCCATAAGCAGGCATTAAATAAAGGTTTCCCTAATGTCATGCTGCTTCTGGCTTTTACTGACTTGTGCATTCTTTGCTCCTGTTTTTAGCACACTGCACCTTTCCCCATTTTTGTAAATTACAACCTCAGGAATTAATATAACAACTAGCACAAAGTTTGCTCCAGTGACTACATAAAGCATGAGGCTGAATGTCAAGTACAGATTGTGGAGCTTAAAATTGGAGCTGTCAATCCCCCCTATTTTTTCGGGAGTTCCCTGATTTTATCTTCTCTCCCCCGGTCTCCTGCCACCCAGTAGTATTCTCACAATTTTTTGGCTATCCCCCGAAGTTTGCGTCAAATTTTGCACATACAAGGGCAGTAAGCAGTCAGTGACATCATCTAAGCATTTGCATATGCACAGGTATCGATTTTTCAGTTCATCTGGGCATTCATGCATACACGTGACATCACTTTCAGTGGCGCATGCCACAGTATCCCCCGGCTACCCACTGCTAAAGGTTGACAGCTCTGGTTAAGTTCAACCATTATTAGCACTGCAGAACAATATTATATCTTAGAGTATATGTTTCATATGAGTCACATGACAAAAGTGATGTCTCTGGACACCAATTATGACATCACTGAATACCATTTATGGCCTTTGTGCATTATATAGCAATAGTCTTTGGAATATTATAGGTTCAGTGTTCTGCTTCTTCATGTGCTCTGACCTTGCCTTGGGAAAGGATAATAATTAGATACACTGAATGTCACAGTTCTTTATATGTGTTCATTGCCTGTGGTGCTGATTTAAAAAAAGAATTATGACTGGTAGCTCTGCTCACAGAACTGATTATCCTCAGTGAATAGTGCCAAGATTCAGCATTTCCTGGACAGAACAGCAATGTTGGCAAGGGATTTTCTGGCTCCAGAGACAGTGTCGTATCCCAGTGAATGTACTTTATTAATGGCCTGCTAATCTTGTGCCGTGGGACTATGATGTTCTCTACATGTTTCCAGCTACCAAGGCTGTTAAATTATACAATGCTAAATTACATGAGTCAAGGATATCCATGTGTTTGCATATAACATGCAAACCATATCCTCTAGAACATGCACACATTAAAAATAACTTTCAATCTTTCTGCCTGGCTTTGTAATTTACATGTTTGCATTCCTGATATATTTGCTTTATCTATTTACTGTTCTAGAAGGACAAATCACATAAGCCTAATTAAGGTTGCTGTAGATTTCTATGTCACAATGGCCTCCTATTATTGCTTGTGTAAGCTTTCTGTGCTCAGAAACCTTTATTAAGAAAGGGCACTTGGGGGTCTTTGTGTTGGTGTATGTATGTATGTATGTATGTGTGTATGTATGTATGTATGTATGTATGTATGTATGTATGTATGTAAGTGTGTTCAACCTTGTTTCTCTAGTGCAGGAAGGGAAAACATACTTCAATAACTAAATTATTGCAATGTGCCTTCTTTATTGCAATTAACCTAATATATATACATATACATATATATGGAATTACAAAAATAAAGTACCAGGTGCTGAAAGACATAGAAGGACATATCCCTATAGATCTTACAGTCTAATAATCTAATTAAAATAATATTTAATTATTCTGAGAGACATGCTCTGGATGCACAAAAAGTGAAGGCCACATTTCAGACTGTGCTGGAATTCATACCATATAAATTTAGGTAGGTCAGATCAGCAATGAAACTGGTCATTTTGAAACTATATGTAGAGATGGCACACCATTATGTAATTGAACTTTTAATTTCAAAGACTATTCAAACAAGGGGAACAGTGTTGGAGGGTGGGAACAAATGACAAGAAATAAGGTATGTGACTGTTTATTATTTAATGTCTCTCACGTTACCAACCTTTTATATGCCTCCACCCTCTTTTGTCCCTTTAGCCCATCAAGGCAATAATAAGGATATCCAGGTTGGGATGAACACGGTCGCAGCATTGTTTCAAAACGAGAACATTTATTATAAACAGTTGAATAGATATTTGAGTGAAAAACCCCCCATTACCCCATTAAAAATATATACAACCTTTTGGAATGTTTACCACAATGGGCTACCTTCCATCCCACCTCCATCTACAATAGTGTCCATTTGGCAACAATGATAGCTGCCTCCTGGGACCCCTTGCCTAAGGAAACCATACATCACTATTGGCACAATTACACATAAAACTGTGGCACAGGCCCACCAACCTATGGAAAACAAAGTGCGCACTTCAAAACGCGTCAGGCGCTTTGGTTTTAAATGGAATAATAAAGACCAGCTTTTGGCAAACTCTGCTGTCCGGTGTGCTTGGAGTTCCTTCATCTTCTTACCTTTGTGAAAGCCTTAAATTGTATCAGTACTGAGATTAACTGCACCTGACTCCCTGCATTGTTCACACCTTAGATTCAGGCTGTAAACCCTTGTATTGTTTAAACATGTAATCTTCTGTACTGCTACCACCTTTTAGCCCCTGCATTGTTCACCCCCTGCATTGCTCACACCTCAGGCTCAGACTTTAAGCCCCCACATTGCTCACCTGTTCAAACCTCAGACAGACTGTAGGAGCAGTGCCAGCATTGTGTCACTGTATGTACTGCCTGCCCTATGCTGCCTGAGTGTATGGCACACACAGGCACCATAGGGCAGGAAAAGGATGGCACACAGGCAGCATAGGGCAGGCAGAGTATGGCACACACAGGCAGCATAGGGCAGGCAGAGTATGGCACACACAGGTAGCATAGGGCAGGCAGAGTATGGCACACAGGCAACATACACTGAAATCCATATGCTTGTGGAGAGGCCACAAAGGCCTGGGCCTAGGGTGGCAGAAGCTTAGGGGCGGCATGCCGCCCCGCTGCAAGAAAATTTTTAAGTTTGGCTCCCATACGGAGCAGTCGGGACCTCTCCCCACTGCTCCGTATGGGAGTTTAAAGGAGCGCATGCGCACTCGCGGCTGCGTTCGCGCATGCGCACTGGGCGGCGAGCGTTTGCGCATGCGCACGGGGGGGGGGGACCAACAGGGGCGGCCTCGGGGCGCCCAGAAGAGAAATCTGGCCCTGTGTGGATAGCACAGCAACCCACAGTATATTATTACACACCCATATAATGACTATTTTCAAATGCTAACAAACTCTTGGAAAAAAAACCCTTCCAGATTCACCTCCCACAGGCAGCATAGGGCAGGCAGAGTATGGCACACACAGGCAGTATAGGGCAGACCGAGTATGGCACACACAGGCACTAATCTGAACATCACTGTTGTAGATAATAAGCTTGACTGTAGCAAGAATTCCAACAAAAACAGTTTTAAAGGGAAAAGTCTCTCCTTGTACTCATTTATGCTAATCCTATCCACATTTCTTCCGCTGGGTCACAAATACTTCTAGATAACAATGATCAGTGTCAGAGGCTACAAAAAAGGGGAAACAAATACCACACATAGCTCAATACATCTGATATCATCTTTATGAAAATGATGAAAACATATAGATAGTTTTGAGTGTCCGAGCAAACAAATAGTTAACTGTTTAGTGGAAATGAGGTGCAGTGAAAAGTACTTTTGCTTTAGAGTAACGGAGTTGCTGGGGTCCCTACTCAGATGCATTCCACTTTTGTCTTTTCCGATCAGCAACCATGGACTAAATGGCATCAGTAAGTGACCTATTAATGCGCTCATAACATTTAAAGAAAACAAATTACACTATGGGCGCTCCCCCTACAGTTGAATTGCTTTTGTAGAAGACGATAATTGGAACCCGCTGGTTTGAATTGACATGATACACTTCCCATTTATTATTTCTGCTATACAGTCAGAAATTAGGGAATTTCATCTGAATTTCCTTGTATACAGTGACTGCTTTGGTGGTTTGAAATACACACTACCTTTAACCATTTGTGTACTGGAATATTTAAGATTTATTTATATGTATGCACTCTCACTACAGAGTTTAGTATTGTTTGCACAGTTAACTATTTGTGTGCTGAGACACTCATAAATATCTACATGTTTTCATCATTTTCAGAAAATCCAAACTATTGTGCTAGGTGTCGTATTTGTTTTCCCTCTTTCTGTAGCCTCTGGCTCTGATCATTGTTATCTGAGAGCAAGCAATGCCAGGCAGCAGCTGCAAGGGCAAACAAGGTTTTAAGCTGTATTAAAAGAACCATAGATTCATGGGAGGAGGGGGTTATTCTTCTACTTCACAGAGCGCTGGTAAGGCCCCATCCAGAATATGCCTTGCAGTTTTGGTCTCTGGTGCTTAAACAGGATATTAATGAATTAGAGAGGGTCCAGAAGGACACAGGGTGTAACGACAGAGGAAGCAGACCCTGAGGTTTGCGGGGGGGGCTTAAAGTGTAGGGGGTCCAGTAAGGCCCTCATAATGAGCAATTTTAATATATCTTGGCAGAATGGATCAACCTACCAATGTACTAGGGCTCTAAATGAAATTTGCTGTGGGGCCCAATGACATCTAGTTATTACACTGGAAGGACAACTAAGCTGGTAAAGGGTATGTCCTTCCAGAGGAGAAGAGAGCACCCATTCCACTTAGAAATTAGGTACTTTTTTAATGTTCAGATTGGGATATTTACAGTGAGAACTGAGAAATTGTTGTACAGGCAGATAATTTCAAGACGGGGTTGGAAGGCTTTTAAGCGAGTGAGGGAATACAGGGTTATTAAAAATAGCTCTTAGTACAAAGCTGATCCAGGGACTGGTCTGATTGCCATTTTGGAGTCAGAAAGGCAAACTGAAAAGGGCTTCATTTGGGATTTAAGAGAATAAGTAGATATTCTAGCCTAAAAAATCCAGACGCATAAAATGCATCTTATGATTTCAGATTTAACTAATTTCTAGAATACTATTATTAGCCAAACTAGGCAATATACAATACATTGACTTGTATGCAAAAAAATAAAATATACTCATATTGCTGTATCACAAGTCCCAGATAAAAAAACAAGGATTTGACAACCTGACGACTACTACATGTTGTTGAACGATAATTCTCAGAATCCCACAGATAGCTGAAGGCTTTCAGGGTTGATGAGAGCTGTAGAATGTTAAGCAGTGCAGGTTGTACACCTTTAGTTTACACTGTAGAAGATAGGAGGCTGAGATATAGGATGGCTTATATTAAGCACTGTTTTGTGTCTTCACTTCCAGTGCAAGTTCAGCCAGGGAGCAGCTGGTGACAGGGCATTTTGGTGCCAAGTTGGTGAGGAACACACCCTATGTTATGTGACAATGAAATGCAGTTAGAAACATCTCTAGCAACACTGGGCTCCAACTACTCCCCCCCCCCCCAGTGTCAGATTTCTTTCCAAGGATTTTATAGCCTGTTCCCAAATACCCTCCCTGATCTTTGATTTGTTAAGTTGTCAGCACTTGAAATATTATTGGTACTTACTAAAAGGGGAAAGGGACAATACATAAAACAGAAACATAAATCAGTCATAAAAAGCGGGCATAAACTGCTCTTACTATACTTACTTGTCTTTGTTGAAGTAATCCTCCTATGACAACAATGTAAATGGAATTTCTGCGTGTCTCCTATATGATCTATATCATATTATTTCTATCCAGCCAAATGGACATTACTGTATTATAGTGGATCTTTAATAAAGGCATTGGGGTGCCAGACACCAAGTTTCAGAGTATGCAGTAAGATCATTATATTTTTAGAGTGTGTTTTTCACATAGAAGAATCAATTTAACATGAAATTGTTTTAAGGGAAAAGAGTAAATTCCAAGACTAATAAATTTATGAGTTATTTTTACTGGTATCTCAGTCACACAGAAATATGAAATCTAGGACGAGCCCTCCCACAGGGACCAGTGTTCCGCCACCACATGATGCCATTTCTGCAGGTGTAGCTACTGAATAGTATATTGCTCCTCTGGGTACAGGCAAGTCGTGACTTAAAAAGAATCCATTTGCATAGAAATGATTTGCTCATCTGCCCAACACAATTCAAAGTTTCCTGTCCCTTTTTCCAAATCGCTGCATAATACATTTACTTAAGAGGGGAAAAACATACAGGGCCAAGTCTGCTTTGGTAAATAAGCAAAAAGGGCATTAGACCAGAACCCACTAAGATGTTATATTATATTATGTTATATTTAAACATGTTGAATGGAAAGGAATCATACTATAAATTATATAAAAGGGAATGGCAATTCTCTGTGGCTATATATTGCTTCCCCAGGAATACAGTTGACTAGGATAATAAAACTTGTCTTGCACTGTAGAGGCTATCTATCTGCTAATTTGAAACTGATGATTTGTCACAGTTTATTAGCTATAGGTAAGAAGGCATGTGGCATCCAAGGTAAATATTACAAAATTTGACTCCCAGCATGCAGATATTTTGTAGTTTTAACAATATGATATCAGTCCAGCAAGCAGCAGCTACACAGGCTTAGTAATCCCAGGTTAGAGTGGAGTGTACAGGCACAATATGGACATTTCTTTAGATGGACTAGATGATATAATGTGAGTTCCTAAAATGGAAAATGGGGAAAGTGAAAGTGGCCCATGATTCTAAAAGTGTTATTTTTAAAGAAAACAAATTGTATTACTGATCCCCCACCCCCAGTCTTGTAGCCATTAATGAATACAATATGATGCTCACTGAAAATGATCATTATGTGTAAAAATCGCTCCTTTATTGGAGCTCCACAATAACCTGCTCCTTTCCCTGTCACAAATAAGGGCTGAGCATGTCCTAATGGTCCCTGCCAGAAGCAATCACAGCACTGCAGTCACACAAGCAAAGACAGGCTTGAGTTCCCTGTCAGGTCAGCCTAGCTGCTGATTGGTTCCTAGAATGAAGTGTGCTGAGTGCCACTGGCCACCCTGCACAGCCTGGGAAAAGAGGCAGTGGGAGGTGGAACAGATGGGCGAGACTATTAGGGTTTTTTGAGTAATATTTAATAAATCAGCCCAAAACATAACAACATATTTAAATATAATATGTCTCCTTTAAGTAAGCTACACTAAGTTAGGGACTGATGTGAACGATGAACAATCTCTGTTAATTGCAGCATAAACATGTCTTGGCTGTGTATATAAAGTTTAATAATTATAATTAGGCTTCATGTCAGAAGACAGAAGTTGTAATAGCAGGGCAAGATATTCACGGTGAATGGAGTTTCATAGGAGTACACAATAAGTCTGTGAGCTCTCTCTACACAACAATATTATTAGTAGATTAAGAAAGAGAATCTGTAAGTTATATCCTGAATATATAGATAATCAATCAGCAGTGTATTCAGTGAAATAAACAACCATTTATTGGCTCAAAATTATACAAAACAATTCAAAAAAGCAAACATACTATACCAAATGATAGAAAGGTGCATCCCAGTGCCTCATACTCCACTCTCCTACTGCGTTTTGCACCATTAGGTGCTTCATCAGAGGAGGTGTGTGAGCTCTTTCTGTTTGATTTTGCTGGCACAATTGTGTGAAATATTTTCTAGAACTGAAAATATTTCATCCACACTGATAAGAGCAGCTTGAGGGTAAAATATAGAGGAGGTCCAACATTTTCTCATCATTAAATAAAAAGCAGTTTTCCTTTTAAGCAGATCACTTACTTAGCCAGGCTGACTGTTAATCAACAAAACTGACCAAGAAGATTCAGTGAGTATGGACCATGAGTGCGTTTCAGTCAAGGTGCCCTACGTAACACACAATGGCAGCTTGCTTGATCTCGCTTTACTGAATTGGTGACTTGTTATCCTATGTATGGGACCAAAATGATATATTACTTCTATATATTATAAAAATATATATTTTTTTTGACTAATTGGTTTTTATTTGGTTTTTTTATCTGACTATGTGGAAAAATCCTGCCACCATATTGCTATTTACCTAATGGTTCCTTATATAATGGCTCCTAATAATGGCTCTCCTGGCTACATAAAGAAAGCAGTTTTTTGAAGAGCCTCTCTGACCATTGAAATATAAAGGCTCCAAGTTTTATTAGTATTAATTACCATTAAACAATGCATATACATTTATAATAGAAAGCCTATTTGGATTAAAAAGCTGCATATGTCTTGCTTGGAGAGATGGGTTTGCCTGGGCAGTAGCCTTATTGCCTGTATAGACGCAACTAGGTCTCTCTTACCTGCGTCTGTTGCATTTGTAGCCTTTGCACCAGTGCCATTTTAAAGGATTTAAGCAACATTTCTTCTCTGCTACTAATGGCACACTCCATCTAGTGGCAAGATCCTGAATCTGTTACATTTATATTCTTACCCTATGGCTTACTTTACACAGGAACTGCTTATGACAGTACTGTGAAAAATGATAAAGCACATTTAATGCTATTTAACATATTAATTGTGTTTATCCCCCTGCAGTCTGCAAATAAGAGCAAATCAAATGAATGCGATTATTACCCCTTTGTTTTCTCCAGCATTCTAAGATATCCTCTATGTCCTAACACAGTATTTACAGTGGTTATCAGCACAGGATTAAAACATTTCCAGCTCTAACAACTACATTGTCTTACATATTCTGTGTACAAAAGAGATATGTTAGGTACATATTCACAAGGGCATTTCAGTAATTTTAAAGACTGATCAAAGGTTTTTTCCCCTTAGAATTAACCATAGGAATAACTACTACATGACTATGGAATGCCAGGCTTGTGTCTGCACAAGATTCCTATATTTCCCCTAAGTAAGAAAATGGGAGAGGTAATATATACATATAGATAAATACACACACTTAGGGGCACATTTACTAAGCCACGAACGGGCCGAATGCGTCCGATTGCGTTTTTTTCGTAATGATCGGTATTTTGCGATTTTTTCGGAAAATTGACGCGACTTTTTCGTTACCAATACGATTGTTGCGAAAAAACGCGAGTTTTTCGTAGCCATTCCGAAAGTTGCGATTTTTTCGTAGCGTTAAAACTTGCGCGAAACATCGCGCCTTTTAAGTTTTAACGCTACGAAAAAAGCGCAACTTTCGGAATGGCTACGAAAAACTCGCGTTTTTTCGCAAAAATCGTATTGGTAACGAAAAAGTCGCGATAATTTCCGAAAAGTCGTAAAGGTGCCGAAAAAATCGCACAAAATACGAAAAAGTCGCAAAATGTTCGTTTTCAAATAAGATTTTTCCAATTCGGACTCGGATTCGACCCATAGTAAATGTGCCCCTAAATATCCATGCATTGATCAGCATTTATCTGAAATACCTCTGTTCAGCTATAAGGAAAGCTTAGCTTAGATGTGGGCAAATTATCATGGCCTATAGAGGGTGAGAGCAATACAGATATATTATACTCAAAAAAGGGAAAATAAACCAAATCATCAATTTCATAACAGGGAGGGAAGAAAATCACATTACCCGCTCAGCCTTTTTGCCAACACAGACATAAACTGCATTTAATAACAATGGCCGGCATTAAAGGGCCAGTAACAGAAAAAAACTGATATTCTATGCGATAGGTGCAAATAAAATATTAATCGGCAGCAAATGTCATCATTTATTGAAATGTATTATTTTATATGTGTGTAGAAAAGCCATGAATGACATTTGACCTCTGTTTATGAATATTATATTTATCACCTTTAAATTTGCATCCTCTACCACAAGAATGATTGCCCCTTTAGGGATTACATTCAGCTGGATACGGGTCTAGAAGTGGCTAATCTAATATTTCACAGTCACATTTTGCCACATAAGCAAACATCTCCTAGATCATAGCACGATGCCTCAATTGTTACCATTTCTGTCTGCAGTGCTGGGGCAAAGCCCTTCTGATGGGCTACTGAAAGTGCCCGGGTCTAGAAGGAAATCTGACTTTAAGGTTTTAGTAAAAACATTTAATATACACTCATTTTGGCTAAAATGGTCATGGGCTTGTGGATTTATACAGTATAGTCTTTGTAAGGCTGAGGTTGATGGACTTCTTTTTTCAAAAAGACACCATAAAAAGGTATGTGCAAACAGAGAATCAATATTTGATAAGGTTACAGTTAATTCCTTGTGTACCAAACAGAGCCATTCTAGAAATATATTGATGTGACATGGTTTTCCACCTATACATCTAATGCTCACTTCTCAGTACTCAGTGAAGCAAGAAGAAAGACAGCTGAGCTGGTGGATTTTTGTAATAATAAGAGGCATCAGCTAGCTAGGTTTTGCAGATGTAACATAGTACGAAGCAGTATGTCACGCCACAATGTCACAATAACACATGTTCAAGATTAAATATATATTCACATTTAAAGTAAAAAAGCTTCTAATTAACCTTTTTTCATAATATGTAAGCATAATAACACTGAATTGTGTTCTTTTGGCAGTGACAGTATTTCAACATATATACAGTTCTTAACCTTTCAGAGATTTATAAAAGAAGAAAAAAAGCTCTTGTGACATTTATTATTTAGTGGCTTTGTTCTACATGTTGTGTGATGGTAGCCCATGTGTCATCAGTTGGGTCACAGCAGTCCTGTTCCTTGATACAAGTTCTGGAAAGTACAACAAACACGCCTATATTTGGATGCCCTCCAACCCCTTGAAAAAGGCATATTGTAAAAACTGCATCATCTATATTGTGCGTTGAAATCTCTGCAGTCCTGCAGCAGGTGTTTATCTTTGAATCTTGTAATAAGATGTTGCAAGAAGCTCACCTGGTGGTGAAGAGATCTTAGCACATCTGGCTCTCATCCTTTTTGAGAAGTGTAGAGTTTTAAAGGGGAATGTTGAACACACAAGTGTGTATGTGAAAAAGGCTGTTATTGCAAGAGACAGCCCTCCCTTCCTCTCCTGTTGGTAGCTCATTTAAGGGGCTACTAGCTTGGTCACGCCCAACAAGTGCCAAAAAAGAGAAATTACCAATTTGACATTATATTTTTTTTCTATACTCTTCCTGCTGCAGTACAAAATAATAATTTAAATATATACATAAAAAAGCAAAAATGTAAAGTAAAATGTAACTGCCATCTATTATAAGAATCTTCCAAATGTGCAACATCTGTTACTGACATGTTTTCCCACCTATTGGAACTCCTCTAGTCAGTACACCAGTGAAATGCCAGTCTGTACATGACGGATGGGTTTATTACATAGTGGCACACTTTTTACAGTGTTGAGTTTTTTTTTGGCAATCTCTGATATTTGGAGCAATCACAGTGAAGCATTTGTGTGTATTTGTGTGAAGGAGGTGGTTAGCAAGTCATTTGCTTCATTTTTGTTCCCACTAAGCATCTGTATAGATTTATTTGTGATCTCACCCTTGTATGTACAGTTTATGCATGTTTTTTATTGTTGCCAATAAATCATTGCCACAGTCCACCAGTTTTCTTTAAATAGCCCTGTAAATCATGCTTCCGTATGCTCTTTGTTCCATCTGAATGAAATCTGCGACTGACATAATAAAGTATTGCAGGAATATTATCAGTACACAACAAAAACGTGATTGTAGTCTTTTCTTTACTTCTTTGCAAAGATGAGACCCTGCCTTCAAGTTCCTAAAGCATAATTACTCAGTGCCTGGTTGAGTTGCTTGGTTGCTAAATAGAAGAAACTTTCTTCCTTCTATATTAGAAGGTTTGACAGGGGGTTAGATGACACAAATGTGGATGTTTATCGACTTGTAACATTTGGCTGAACACAATTGCTATAAGTAGGCATTCACTTACATAGGAATTTGTATAAATGCTGGTTTTTGTGACATCACAACATATTCAAAGCTGTACTGTTTTTATAGCATTTCAAACCTGAACCAAGTTTAGTCTGGATTAAAAGCACAAAGTAGAACTATATTTTAAACTCTCGTTATTAAGGTTCATCATTTTCAACTCCTTTACCACTACTGCCACTTGGTTCTTTGGAATGTAAGTAGGAATACAGTTAAGGTGTATGAATCTTCCCAATCAATGTACACGAATAGCTCAAAAGTTAAACACAAACAAACAAACAAACAAAAAAAAACATAAACATAGGGGCAGAAGGTCAAATATGAAAAATACTGAAGCAATTCCAGCAGCCTTCAAATAAGGGAATATGCTTTTGCCAATCACCCACTAGGAATAACTGGACTGATCTGATTACTGGCCTGGGGGCAACCAATTGGATCATACTGCTGGTCTACAGAGACCTGTCAGTTGAGGACCACAGCAATGCACCAATTGCTTTGTCACCCAACTAAACTTTTAAACCCTTTCTGATAGATGTCTGGACAATTTCCAACCAGATATCAGTTGGATCAGTTGGTTAAGCTGTTGTAAAGCTCTAAAGAGCTGCTGACTTGGTCTGAAGAGGCTGAATCAACAGCTTTTATTGCGCTGGGTATGGTGCAGGAATGATGAAGGCTCATAGTTTATACAGGAGCAGTGGCCAGCTCCTTGTTTTAGCTCCCACCCCTCCCAGCTACAGTCAGGTGATCCCAGTGGAACCAATAAAAGGGCAACCATTGGGGGGTTTTGACCTTGAAAAACTCAGTCCTTTTTCAATGCATATTAAAGCAATAGAATTCAATGACTCAGTTAAGATTGAGTATAGGACTGGCCAGACCAGAGATTACTTTGACGTAGTTGGCCAGCTTGAAGTATATTGCAATATATGGACAAACAATCCCTGTTTTGTTTAAAGGGGAGGGCATATCTTGGTTAATACACAGAATGTCTTAATGTCCTATATATATTTATAATGTGCAGAGGATCTCTTGTTGTTATATATATATATATATATATAAACCAGTCCACACGACAGCACCACACTCCAAAATCTGCTGCTCTGCAGTTGCCCCTGTGCACGGGATATCATATAAATATCAAAATAAAACAGCCAGCACCAAGGGTCTTTGTGTTTCAAAAAATCTCTCGTGTATTAAAATTGCATGTACAACCGACGTTTCGGTCCCTTTTGGGACCTTGACAAAGGTCCCAAAAGGGACCGAAACGTCGGTTGTACATGCAATTTTAATACACGAGAGATTTTTTGAAACACAAAGACCCTTGGTGCTGGCTGTTTTATTTTGATATATATATATATATATATATATATATTTATATATATTTAACACAAGAAAGGGAATTTTTAGAGTTTCATGATGGGTTCAGTATGCCAAACCAGTTTTCTCAGAACCCACAAACACAACTTATTGGTTGTGAATAAAAATATATCACTCTGGCTATAATTGTTGTTTTGCAGCATATGTATAAAATCTTGATTTCTTCCACTATGGAATATAAATGGTGACTTGTTTACTTATGGGAGTTCATTTCTGTTGTGTTAAGCTATGAGATGAATGATGGGATTGCAAAAAACATTTACTTTTCAGAGCAAACAATAAGCTTCATTAATACAAACAACCATTGTGTTCCACATCTGGGTTCAGGCTGAAGCTTTGTCTTTCGTAGTCTTTAAACTCTGTTTTCAGCTCCTTTCCATATTTACTTTAGACTTGTGGAGCCAATTCCTTTTGTCTGCTGGACATGGCTTGCATCTTTATTGTTTTGTTTAACTGGACAGATCTTGCTCGCTTTAGCTTCATGAAAATAACTAGAACGTTTGGAAATGATTTGTTTGACCTCAGCTTGGCATTTGACTATTTTGAAACATAGGCATTTAAAACTGTTAGCATTTTGCAGAAAAATAAATTCAACTGTCATTGTTAGGTAATTTTAGATTTATTGGGATGGGTAAGATTAACAAATTCCCAAAAAACATTGAGGACAGCTTTAGTAGGGATTTAGGAGAGTAAACTTTATTGATTTAGTTTGACTTTTCCATGTTTTGAAGCTTAGGCTCTTCTAATTATTAATGTCTTTAAGAAAAAAAATGGCTATCCTCCAGGAGTAATTTTATTTTCATAAAAACAGATAATTATTCTAAAATAAACTAATTCTCAGGAATGTTTAGACAGCACATTTGTAAGGGATTAGTAGAATACAATACATTGAGCCCTACATTCACAGAGGCTCAATCTGTGTTTTAATCTTTAGAATGATATGCATCTGCTTTAGGCAGAAATAAGAAAATTAAATTGCAAGGTACTATCTGTCAGTTTTGTAAATGTTATATTTATTAGGCCCATTCAGTACTGGAAAGTATTTGGAATATTTGTTGGCAGATCTCCTGTAATGGTTATAATTGCTCAAATGGTTGCAGACAGATGTTAATCCAACCTTCATGCATTATTTGTATTAAATAGAATTAATTGTTCCCAAAAAATAACCATATACATGTCTCTAATAATTTGGTGTGCAAACAAAATGACATATGACACATATAATTGAACATTTTAAATTAAATAAGGTGCACTATCACAATGTATTGCATCTTCCTAATCATATTTAATAACCCATTTTCTTATAGGTTATATTTGTTGGATCTCACTGGAAACACAGTGTGGGCTTCCTGGTAGTAGAAACCTGATCCCTGATCTGTTCTACAGATAGAAGGACAATGACACCAAAACCTAATTGGACCATTTGAGGCCAGAAAGACTATGTAAAAGGTAGATACCAGGGCACCCAGCACAGACCCAAACCAGCCAGGGAAAGAGGGACTACTATGAGAAATCCCTCTTGCTTTACTTCTCTCCTGGATCCAACTGACCTTCAGAGCTCCACCAGTTCTTTTGGATGTTGATTCCTAGTTCTATACCTCCTTTTTTTTTCCTGGAAGCTGCCAGGGGTCCAGATATATAGCAGGTAATAAAATGATGCGTTTTCTCCTCCTCTGATTTGTTATCATGCTCCACTAGTGTCATTGTGACCAGGGAAATTGTCCACTGATGTCTGTTTCTCCCAGACACCTTGTCACATAAAATGTCTTAAACCTTGCTGGAGCACCAAGAACCGAGACTCTGCATATTTTTTTGCTTATAAGAGTTTCCTTTGTCTGCAGGTCTGACCCTAAGTGATTCTCGGGGGCACTGCTGCCACTAGGTGAGTTGAGAATCTTACTCCATGCTCCATGTATAATGGAACCAAAGCTTAACCCTACGTGTAAGCTTTAACTTATAATAAAATCAGCCCAGTTTCTATCAAACCTAAAATCTCTTTTCTTATGTTCATGAAGGTTTTCATTCATCCAGGTCATGAACATATACAGTATCTAGTGGGGATAAGTCTAAAACAACTGGACTTACCAGTCACAATGGAATCATGATTCTCATTGAGGCAGGTGTTAATCTCTTTCCCATGCTACATCATGAGGCAGATTTATTGTAGTGTGTATGCCAACATCACCGGTGATGCTGCTCATAGCAACCAATCAGATCTTCACTTTTATTTTCTAACTTGTAGGTGATTGACTGTTTTATTTCAAAGAATTATGCTGCTGCTTCTCAAAGAACAAAGAGAAATATGTACTAGTAAAAGTGATACTTTCAGAATGAGTATCAGTAGAGAAATTATGAAAGCTCAAATTTCCCAGTTGAATCTTGGCAGAGGATGTTGTTATGCACTCTTCTGTGGTCTACTGGAAGAGGGCAGGGACATTAACACTGAATGCCTTTCTCTTTCCTGTTCCATCAGCACTAGATATAAAAGTTAGTTTCCATGAATAACTTCAAACTAGATTTTTGTTGGTCTCTTTCCTAAATCAAGGAATGAAGCTATGAGCAGAAGGATACATTTCATCTTTAACCTTCAAACAATGAACAAAAGCTACATTTGTCCAAATCCTAAAAGAAAGCAGCTGCTGGTTATATGAAAAATAACTTCCTGTGGTTAAATTCAAGCTGCCGCCCAGCCACCAACCACTTTTTATCAGGTAAATTCATTTGGAATGGCAGGCTTCCATTTAGCCTTAATCATAGGCATCAATAATAGACCAATATGGACTGATTGATAGCACTGAACTTAGCTCCATAACCTCTTATTTCATTATATAAACTAATGCCACAAAGAGAATACGTTATCATACACTGTATAGTACTACTTTGAACACTGGTGGTTTCCTTTGATGTTGGTATTGACCAGTTATAAAGCTGTAAAATAGTTTACATAGCAAAATGTTAATCATTTAAATGCCATTTGAAAATATTCAATAAAATTATGTATATAATTTATAAACAGGACAAATTGAGAAGAAAGTTGCAACTGTGTTGAAGTCATCGGCAGAGGTGTGAGTATAGAGGGGGTAGACTTTGCAGACTTGGGGCAGCCTGGGGGAATAGGGGGCCTGAGAGCAGGTTATTGCTAATAACTTGTGATTTTGTGTGCAACCTGCCATGCAGGGTGAACTGCGATTTTGCATGTGTTCTGGGTCACTTGTGATTCTGTGAGGGTAGTAGAGCCTGAAAATCTTATGGGGTGGGGGCTGTCCCCCAAACATTATGCCACTGGTCACGGGCACAAAGGGGCAGTTCAGCTGGAAGTTTTAGAAAGTCCAGTTTTTAGCTTTCAATTTGTTTGTTGGGGTCACTGAACCATGCAGTCAAAAAATTGTGAGACTGTGAGCAGTTGGATTGTAATTGCTGCTTCGTATTAATTATCTTTCTATTCTGACCCTGTCCAGTTAACCTTCTAGTCTGTCATTCAAACCACTGCCTCATTGCATGGTTAAACTAGACTCTATTAACAAGATTTCTTTAAAGGAGAAGGAAAGGCTAAGTCACTTGGGGGTGCTAAAATGTTAAGCCCCCAAGTGAATTTAATCGCTTACCTTGTACCTCGGGCTGGTGCCCCTGTTAGGATAAAACAGCGCCAGCCCGGGGTACCTGGAGTGATGCGCTTCCTCCTTACGGCTTCGTTTCGCTGCGACTAACACAATAGGCGCATGCGCAGTAGAGTGAAAAGCCGACTTCTCTGTTAAAGTTCGGCTTTTCACTTTACTGCGGATGCGCACGCGAGCGATACAGGAAGGAGGAAGTGCTGCAGGTACCCCAGGCTGGTGCTGTTCTCTCCAAACAGGGGCACCAGCCCGGGGTAAAAGGTATGCGATTCAAGTCACTTGCCTAACATTTTGGCACCCCCAAGTGACTTTGCCTTTCCTTCTCCTTTAAATTATATCTTATGACAAGTAGATCTTTTCTAAGTTTGTTAATCCAGTGGTTAGTCAAATAGGGCTGATCTGATCATATGGCCACTGGGCCAATAATCAGATCACATGGGGAGACACACTGAGAGAGGACTGCAGCAATGCCTGCTATCAACTTGTACAGTCCAACATTCCCTAGTGATACCTGACATTGCTTTAATCAGATATTTGTCAGAAGGGCCATTGTCAGGAGCAGCTCATTAAAGGAACAGTAACACCAAAAAATGAAAGTGTATAAAAGTGATTACAATATAATGTACTGTTGCCCTGCATTGCTACAACTGGTGTGTTTGCCTCAGAAAGACTACTACAGTTTATATAAGAAAGCTGCTGTGTAGCCATGGGGGCAGCCATTCAAAGGAGAAAAGGCACAGGTTGCTTAGCAGATAACAGATAAACCCCCATTATATGGGGCTTATCTACTAGTTATCTGCTATGTAACCTGTGCCTTTCTCCTTTTTTCCAGCTTGAATGGCTGCCCCCATGCCTACACAGCAGCTTATTTATATAGTAGATTTTCTGAAGCAAAAACACAATTTTTTTGCAGAGCAACAGCCTATTATATTTTAATTACTTTAAAACACTTTATGTTACTTTAAAACACTTTTTGATGTTACTGTTCCTTTAAGGAGTGGCTGACACCTAGACCAAACCATCTATGGTGTTCTATTTAGGCCTGATTATAGCAGACAGGTACCTAAAGGGTTAACGTGTTACAGGCCAATATTGTTACCTTACCTTAGTTATTTTAAAAGTATAATTATTTCAGTTTAGTAGCGTATACAGGGTACAATTAATAATAAGGTCTAATTGTCCCATCTCTGTTTGTTTCAGCTCATAATTGGTGCCACTTGTTACAAGGCAATGCCAATGGAATGTAATCATTGGTTTTGTCTTCCAGTGACATCTGCTCAGAATTCATTCTTCATAAAAACAGCCTCACATCACAATTAAAAAGGCAAACAATCCATAATGAGCCACTAGAGAAAGCCCATATTCAGCTGTAATCTATGTACTATTGTTCAGGCAATGGTTTCTAGAACACATTTTTACAGATCATCTGCATTAGATATTCAGGCTTGTTTTTATATATTACAAGCAGCTTGTATTTTCCTTGCATTTAAAAAACATAAATATTGCATTACAGGTAATGATCTGAGACTAACAAAAAAATGAAAAATCACATTTTGCAGATTGAGCCATTCCTTGTCATAATAATACTAAAATACAGGACTTGTCACTGCAGCCAAGGAACCCTGGTTTTCATTCCGGTGATATGGTAACTATCACTTCCTTCTGGCCTTGGACAGGCTATTAAGGTTTATGACCACATATATCAATAATTCAAGATTCACTGCTCTACAGTCTTTCCATGTTGTGTAGGTCCTTGCGTGCAGTTTCTCTAGTTTAAGCCAGTCAGTATTTTAGACTTCTAATTTACAGGTAAATATTCACAGAACATTCCTAGCAGTCACAGACAATTTCCTTCCATGTTGTTATGTCCCTGAGACTAAACACATGACATTCTGACTGTTTTTTTTCATTTGGTCAAAACATGATGTCACACAACCTGCCAGAGATCAACATTTACATTTGCATTGAATGGAAATGGGGTAATAACATCCTGCAATTTAACCTGTATTCTATAAACCTAAAGCAAGTTGTCTGTTCTGCCACGTATTTCACAAATTCAAAGAAGCAGAAAATAATAAGAAAAATACAATTAAATGCAAAGTTTGCCTTTAGTTCATATTAGAATGATCTTGTCATATGCTTGGGGGTTCTTTTATCAGTCTGTATTAGAGTGTATAATATTACTGTACAATTGTATAATCATGCAGCGGTTTGTGTTACGGCACACACTCGCTTGGCCTTATAGGGATACTCATACTCATTGCTTCGTTGCAGTGTTGGACTGAGATACCAGGGACCCACATGAAAACCTTAGACCACAGTCCCACTCTCTAAATTATTTGTACTCCTCTCTCCATTCAACCTCTTTATTCTCCTATTTTTTTTCTTTTCATCTGATCATTCCATCTATTTTGCCTCATTTTTGGAAGATTTTTGTTGCATCACCTAAGCTTGGAATTTAAACTGCTCTGTGGTTGCTAGGTTTAATTAGTGGCCCTGCATAGAAAGATAAACAATGAAAATAATCATATATTTGGTTTGGCCATTGACCATCTATACTATCTATACAGTTAGCATTTTCCAGCTGTTTATTCACAATCTGAAGATTTATATGTCAGAGCTGCAAGTAAAGGCCTACACTTATATTGTTTAAATTAGAGCAGCGGTTCAAGGACCACATAAAGTTAGCTAGAAGAGTTAGTGATAATAAAAAACCATGTAAATGGCAATCAAACAATATAACTATGTTATGTATTTATAAATAATAGGGCAAAGTATAAAATAAAATGATGAGATGTTCCCTTTCAAGTTTCAGCTATTTCAGGTTTTCAGCATTTCTAAAGTAATGCAATGATCTGCTTCCTATTTTATTTTTAATCACACAGTGTAGTATGATTCAATGGACAAAAATTAAACTCCTTATCTAATTTGTCAGCCTGAATCTACAGTAATCTGATCGTGAGCACCTGAGAGGTCAAGTCTGTGCGGAAACAAGATATTTGTAGCCAAATATAGGATAACTCATTTTAATATGTCAATGAATGCTGTGTTTGCTCTGCGTATTTCCAAATATTGAGATTGCATTATAATAAATGAAACATAACCCTCACTGTTTCTCAACCATTTATACTTAATTATATCATGTAAATGAGCTCCATCTCAGACATACAGTGTGATTCTTGGCTTTCATCTGTATACCACTAATAATTAAAAAGGGCTAGTTATATTTTTATTCACATCAGTGTAGGAAGCACAACCAAGCAGCTAGTCTGTAGAGTATAAAAAGCTCTTTGTTCTGTGTGGCATGTTTGAACAGTGATCCTGGCTGCCTTAAGGCATATTCTTGGGTCATAGGAGATCCACCCTTCTTCTGTGAAAAGACACACAGTGCAATCATCCTGTTAAAATACAATATTGCATGAAAAATCAGTTGTGCCCCAAGCAAACCTGCATCTTCTAGCCAGTGTGACACAGCCCTCGAGAAGACATTATGTAGAGACAATAATTGTAGGCTTCTGCCTTTTTAACTGCATAAATAATTATTCAGCATCATGTTTCATAAAGGAAACTCTGAAAGGCAAATTGCTTGGAAATGGTTCGTCAGTAACTCATATGGTGATTCATACTGATAAAAAAAAAATATTTAGTTTTTTGTGGCCATAAATGTATAAAGAACCATTAAGAATCATGATTCATAGAAGATGTTTGCTTTAAAATGAAATTATTTTGCTTAAAAGTGCAAATGCATCCAAAATGATCAGTTTTTTTAATTGGGTCTCGAGGCCTGATGGAGAGAAAATGAAGATATAAAATTGAGGGGGTAATTTTATAAAAGTTGCAAAGTTTGTACCAGGTCTAGCAACTCATAGCAACCAGTCATTGGTTTACTAGACCTGGTCAATTGTTTTTACATATATTGTTTTATTAGATTGTAACATTTCTCTGCCTGCTGCAATGATTTAGTCACATAACATATAAGTGTGAGGTCCGCAAAGCTGTCAGCAACAGGAAATAGGGATTAAGGAGAAAGCTGGCACTGGAAAACAGGTAAAACAGGTCCAATTGCATGGTATCAGAAGGGTTAAGTCTTAAGTCATAGTCAAAGGTCAGGCACAGGTTAGGGCAGGTAGTGATCAGGGTAGTCAGAAACAGGCCAGGAGTTATATGATATAATATAGAGCAATATAGATAATATAGAGCACACCCAGGAAGCATGACTTATGGGCACTAAACAGGTATGCATATATTTTTATTGGGAATTCTGTCTCATCGCAGTAAAATCATGATGCAGTAAGGGTATAACAACACCTGCAGTATCTGGTGGCTTTTTCACCAAGTTTGTGCGCACGTGGGGCCTTTTTTAGTTTCTTAGATTTTACAATCTTCGTAAAAAAAACCAGCACTAGATGAATTATTATTCAGGTAGGAATCTTTTCAAATTTAGTTTTAATAAGAATTTTTCTCTATTTAAAGTAAAATTGCAATTCTTTATTGCTCTTCCTCTAAATTTACCAAAAAAAGATATTTTGTCACCATATGCAGTTAGTAGAAAAAGACGGTTTTCCATTAGGACTATTGCACAGGTCTATTCACAGATAAAAGATGTCCATTATGCAGGGGGATTATTTGCCCTGGGCAAAATCAAGCATATTTTGCGACAGAACCTTGCCCTGCACAAAATTTGGGGGTGATCTGCAATGCAAAATTGCAGTTCAACCTTGAACCCCCCCTGCCAGGACCCCTGTAAGACGGGCCCCTTCGTGGACTTGGGGTCTGTTTCCTCGGTAGTTCTGCCACTAAATGCACATTGACCCCTGTTTCACTAGTAATTTTGTATCTGTGCAAGTGCATATATCTTCAAAAACAGGGTTGAATTAGAACAGTGAGTATAGGTGTCCGTTGGTCCAGGTCCCTGCTCCGCCGATAAATCAAACCTGCCCCATCGAGATCTGGAAGATTTCAGGCCAGATGTTGGTCAGGCAGGCCCATGGTTAGTGCCCATACATGGGCCGATAAGCTGCCGAATCGGTCTAAAGGACAGATATTGGTAGCTAGAATCGGCCCTTGTAAAACCACCTTAAGTCACAGAATTGAACCTCCCCAGCCATTAGCTTATATCATTTTCTTTCTTATGAAAGCCACAAATGAAGGAGGATTAAGCCTGTGAGACCAATGTTTTGGTTGTGGTCCCAGCCATATATAATTCTTTATTAAAACAATGAGCATAAAATATGTCCTTATAAAACCCCTATATATTGAGCTCATGTTGAAAAGAAGGGTATACTGCCCTGGTAATAATACACACCTTTTTGGGAGGATCTGGTATTTAGAAATTTCAAATGTACATCCCTAGTTTAGTAATAACTGAGTAGAAGCTTCAGTATACTGAATATGTTTGTTTTAACATTTTCCCTGTATCATTCTAATAGTGTTTCAGTATTAGATATTGATGGCTAATACTGCTTTTAATGTATTCAATCATTTTTTCTTGTAAAACAAACCACATACCTCATTTTTTTCAAACTTTAATATAGAATTTTCTATAAGGCTCATTAAAATATTGTGTATGTGTGCTAAGTAGTGCCTCACTCTATGTTCTATATTCACTGCACACAGGATGGGTAGCAGGCTGGAGGCACAAGGGCAACCCTTGGAACCCCCCTAGCTTGTGTGTCATTCAGAACCAACAAACTGAGGAGCACTGAGGGACACAATGAACTAGTGAGCCTTGCATTTAATGTCTACATTAAAGGAAAGCCTTGGAAGCATCTTGCTGACTCTAGGATGATGTTTTACTGGGAGTTTGACAGTGTTTCAGTCCAGAAATCCTAACAGATTTGTGTTTGAATTGTAATATTCTGTAAAATTATGAAAAAAGCATTTCCTCTAAGTAGTATGGCCTGAGGCACAATCAGAAAGAGAATGATGGTATGAAATTTATGATGTGAAAATGGGATTTTACTGACTCACAGACTTGCATACAGGAATAAGAGGAAGCTCTGAACTGTGCACTGAGTGTGCCAGGGCAGAAAAGCTCAACAAACACACACACACACACAGAAAATAAATACATTTTTTGGTAGAAGTAAAGGGCATACTGGAATTGTTTGCAATGTTATGTCATTTGTTATGAAGTCGCACAACTTAAGTACTCCAATGCCAAGTACTTCTTCCACTGAACCGATTAAAAATCTAAATTTTATGTCTGTGAGATCATTCTATAGAAATACAAAAACATGTTTTACAATGGTATTTGTTATTTTAAAACTTACTCTGCTTCTAAAAGAGCCACATTAGTGTAACACCGTAGATGGTGTTATTTTCTTTAGCAGTTGTTAGTTCTCTCTATAATAAGTCTTGTCAGAGAAATTGTATTCTACAACATTTCAATGTTAGTAATATCCAGCTCTGTTTATGTTATATTATGTTGTAACCATCTGTTTGGTCTGTATTTTTCCTTTGAAATTTTCAAGTCTTTGCAAAAATAAACAAACTAAAGACTGCTTTTGGTATTATGTCTTAGCATCATGTTGTTTCACGCAAAAAAATGTGGCGCTTCACCTGCAATATACCTCATTTGGCTAAATTGTATAGTCTAACTAAATACGTGTATTTGTGATGGTAAAGATGAATATTGTTTGGCTCTGAAACGTTAGCACTAATAGTGTGGTGTGCAGTGGGAGTGGTTACGCAAGAAAGGATACGTAAGAAGATAAGTAGCTGTCCTACACTCTTGTTCGTAATGTTAGTCATAGGGGCACATTTACTAACCCACGAACGGGCCGAATGCGTCCGATTGCGTTTTTTTCGTAATGATCGGTAATTTTGCGATTTTTTCGGCGTCTTTACGATTTTTGCGTAAAAACACGAGTTTTTCAGCGTCTTTACGATTTTTGCGTAAAAACGCGAGTTTTTCGTAGCCATTACGAAAGTTGCGCAAAGTCGCAATTTTTTCGTAGTGTTAAAACTTGTGTGAAACGTCGCGCCTTTTAAGTTTTAACGCTACGAAAAAGGCGCGACTTTGCACGCAAGTGTTAACGCTACGAAAAAATCGCGACTTTGCACAACTTTCGTAATGGCTACGAAAAACTCGCGTTTTTACGCAAAAATCATAAAGACGCCGAAAAACTCGCGTTTTTACGCAAAAATCTTAAAGACGCCGAAAAACTCGCGTTTTTACGCAAAAATCGTAAAGACGCCGAAAAAATCGCAAAAAATACGAAAAAGTCGCAAAATGTTCGTTTCCAATCGGAATTTTTCCAATTCGGATTCGAAATCGTGTCTTAGTAAATCAGCCCCATAATGTTCAGCCTCTCTTTCCCACCTAGTGCATAATCTATGTCACCCTTCATTCCACCATATACCTATAGATTACAAATAGTAGATAGTGAAGCTCTGTGCTACACAGTGCCTGTCATTAGTGGAAGATTACCATTAGGCCTATCTGAGCCCAGAATTTCCAAGAGAACCAGTGCCATAGAGTGGTGGAAATGAGGGAAGGTGGAGAAAGTAGGTGGCAGGAGCACTTGAAGAAGGGGCTGTGTCCCCGAAACGTCTGCTGGATCTCAATTTAAAAAATAAAATGATGTAAGTTTTTTGCACAAAGAAGCATTTAAAGGAGATTGCCTGAGTTGTAGTGATTTTTATGGCAGGACAGGGTTAGGAGAGGAGGGGCACAGGACATGATCGAAAATACAATTAGTTCTTGCCTGCCTCTGCATGGACAGATTGCTACTTACAGGGACCGTTGTGTTCAGGATATGTCAAACTCAAATGACCCTACTAGCCTAAGTTAGTATATGTTATATAGTAAATAATATATCCCCTATTGCAATATATAAATATATTATAAATTATCAAGAAGTTCCTTGACCATAGAAAAGCAGGAGGCATAATACCATACTGATTTCTTGCATATCACCATTACTATTACTTTTCCTATTATAATTGACACAATTTTATAAAGGTACTTGCATTTAAAGCCAATATTTGTACTTCCATATAACTACCCATAGTGCCATTGTATAAGTCCCACCCCCTGTTGCAGATTGTGTAGAAAGGTGGTCATTAGGGACAGAACTAGGGGTAGGCAGAAAAGGCACTTGCCTAAGGCACAATGATTGGGGGCACCAGGCAGGAACCTCTCCTGCCTACCCCTAGCCCACACTCCCTTCTCTTGCCCCGCCAGTTGTCATAACACTGTGAGGGCAATGACTCCCTCCCTCCCCGCTCCCCGGAACTGTGCATGCGAGCACACGTGAGGGGGGAAAGTGCAGGGGTTAGGTGGGTTGCCTAGGCCAGCTTGGCCTGCCCCTGGTGGCCATACACAGGCAGATTTAACCTGCCAATTCAGGTCCTTCAGACTGACTCAGCTGGTTATCTGCCTGTGTATAGGGACCCCAAACAGGCCTGCACAACTGATATCTGGCCTAAAATTGGCCAGATGTCCATCGGGCAGGTTTGGGATCAATAAGCTCTTGCGGTCCTCACTCCAACAGGTCCTATTCTAGTAATAATTTGATCATTTGCTCCCCAGGCCAGGATCTTACAGTGTAGTTGCAATTACATTTAAATTATATGGGTAAAAGTGCATTCTGAGAATAAAAACATGGTGAAAATGCACTTCAATCATTGCAGTTAGGGTTGTTAATAAGCCTTTATGTATTATCATTTTTGCACTTCAAATACAGAAGGGAATATAAATAAGAAGGCACAGTGGAAATTACATAGTTACATAGTTACATAGTTACATAGGGTTGAAAAAAGACCATTGTCCATCAAGTTCAACCCATCCGAGTAAACCCAGCACACAACCTATACTAACCAATCTATACACTCACATACATAAACTATATATATACAACCAGTAATACTAACTGTAGATATTAGTATCACAATAGCCTTGGATATTCTGCTTGTTCAAAAACTCATCCAGGCCCCTCTTAAAGGCATTAACAGAGTCTGCCATTACCACATCACTAGGAAGGGCATTCCACAGCCTCACTGCCCTCACCGTGAAAAACCACCTACGCTGCTTCAAATGGAAGCTCTGTTTCTCTAATCTATAGGGGTGACCTCTGGTGCGCTGATTGTTTTTATGGGAAAAAAGAACATCCCCCAACTGCCTATAATCCCCTCTAATGTACTTGTACAGAGTAATCATGTCCCCTCGCAAGCGCCTCTTTTCCAGAGAAAACAACCCCAACCTCGACAGTCTAACCTCATAGCTTAAATCTTCCATCCCCTTTACCAGTTTAGTTGCACGTCTCTGCACTCTCTCCAGCTCATTAATATCCTTCTTAAGGACTGGAGCCCAAAACTGCACTGCATACTCAAGGTGAGGCCTTACCAGGGACCTATAAAGCGGCAAAAATATGTTCTCATCCCTTGAGTCAATGCCCTTTTTTATACAAGACAGCACTTTATTTGCTGTAGTAGCCACAGAATGACACTGCCTGGAATTAGACAACTTGTGATCTACAAAAACCCCTAGATCCTTCTCCATTAAGGATGCCCCCAACACACTACCATTCAGTAGATAGTTTGCGTTTATATTATTCCTACCAAAGTGCATAACTTTGCACTTGTCAACATTGAACCTCATTTTCCAGTTTGCTGCCCAGTTTTCCAATTTTGTCAAATCGCTCTGCAAAGCGGCAGCATCCTGCATGGAACTTATAGTTTTGCACAATTTAGTGTCATCAGCAAAAATAGAAACAGTACTCTCTATGCCCACCTCCAGGTCATTAATAAACAAGTTAAAAAGCAAAGGACCAAGGACTGACCCCTGCGGTACTCCACTAACCACACTGGCCCAATTAGAAAATGTTCCATTTACCACCACTCTTTGTACTCTATCCTTCAGCCAGTTTTCTATCCAATTACAAATATTATGTTCTAGGCCAATATTCCTCAATTTGATCATTAACCTTCTGTGAGGTACTGTATCAAACGCTTTAGCAAAATCTAAGTAGATGACATCAACTGCCATTCCAGCATCAAGGTTCCTGCTCACCTCCTCATAAAAGGCAACTAAATTAGTCTGGCAAGATCTGTTACGCATAAAACCATGCTGGCACAAACTAATAGTATTGTGAACTGCAATGTATTCAACTATCCTATCCCTTATTACCCCTTCCAGAAGCTTTCCTACTACTGATGTCAGACTAACAGGCCTATAGTTTTCAGGCTGAGAACGAGATCCCTTTTTAAATAACGGCACCACATTAGCAATCCGCCAGTCTCTCGGCACCATGCCAAACCTCAACGAATCCTGAAAAATTATGTGAAGAGGCTTGGCAATCACAGCGCTCAGCTCATTTAATACCCTGGGATGAATCCCATCCGGTCCTGGACCTTTGTTTACCTTTACATGTTCAAGTCTCTTTTGAATTTCCTCCTGAGTGACCCATGCGCCAGTAGCTAAATTACTAGCACTGGGTATATTAAAAGGGAAGCCTTCATTATCTGGCTCCTCAGATGTATAGACAGATGAAAAATAAGAGTTCAAAATTTCAGCTTTTTCCCCGTTCTCATCAACCAACGTACCTCCCCGTGATAATAAAGTTCCCACCCCTTCTTGCTTCATTTTTTTACTATTCACATAATTAAAAAATAATTTTGGATTCTTTTTACTCCTAGCTGCAATATCCCTTTCCATCTCTATTTTAGCTTGCCTGATAGCTTTTTTGCATGCTTTATTTGCTTCCTTGTACCTGATGAAAGTTTCCGCTGTCCCAGCTAACTTGAATGCTTTAAAAGCACGTTTTTTATTACCAACCTCGACCTTAACTCTTTTATTCAGCCATAAGGGTTTTGCTTTGCGATGCCTCTCCTTGCTTACAAGGGGAATATACTGTTGTGTATACCTGCAAAGCAATGTTTTAAAGATGTTCCATTTTCCTTCTGTGTCTAACCCCATGAAAAGCCTTTCCCAGTTGACACATTGCAGAGATGCCCTTAAACTGGCAAAGTCTGCACGTCTAAAATTTAGCGTTTTAGTTACTCCCTTATAGAGCTGTCTCTGTAGCATTATCTCAAAGGAGACCATGTTGTGATCACTGTTCCCCAAATGCTCACCCACACAAATGTTAGAGATAAGTTCAGTATTATTAGATATTACCAGGTCCAAAATAGACTCATTCCGAGTAGGTTCTTGAACCACCTGAAATAAAAAGTTGTCATTTAGCATATTTACAAACCTACTAGCTTTTTCTGACTTAGCCACCCCATTACTCCAGTCAATGTCCGGATAATTAAAGTCCCCCATAATAACAACTTGACCCAATTTTGAAGCCTCCTCCATTTGCAAAAGTAGCTGGGACTCATCCCCCTACAGCTGTGTCGTTATATGTAATAGATACCTCCTTTGTAATTTCAGAGTACGAAATGCATATATATTAATCAATGGGCCCGATTCACTAAAGTCCGAAATAAGGAGTGCTATTTATAGCATGCGTTAAAAATCTTATCACTTCTTATTTTTCGCTCGATTCACTAAAAGGACACTTGTCATAATTAAGAAGCGATGTTCTTGGCGTTATTTATCTTGCAACGACATATTTTCAAGCAACGTGCTGCGTAATATGTTGTGCGCTGCGTAATATATTGCTTGAAAATATGTCGTCACAAGATAAATAACGCCAAGAACATCGCTTCTTAATTATGACAAGTGTCCTTTTAGTGAATCGAGCGAAAAATAAGAAGTGATAAGATTTTTAACGCATGCTATAAATAGCACTCCTTATTTCGGACTTTAGTGAATCGGGCCCAATGTGTTTTAGAGTTTTCATGATTATTATAGCATTTGTGTTGAATGCATTGGTCTGTTAATGGTTTTGACAGTTAAAAGTGAACAAAAAACCTAATCAGTCAAACTGGGACATAGTGCCAACTAGTTTCCTACTGGACACTGAAAAAGTTTGTAGCTTTAAACAAGAAAGTTGCTTCCAGGGTTTGGACATGAAGATGTGAAGGAATATTGCCTCAAAAAGCCTGCTGTAAAACAACAAATGTGAGAGAGTCCTGATGTAGTAAGGGAATATCCCTCTGTGTGAGTATTACAATGTTCTCTTTCAACAAAGCATAATTGTTCATTAGAGACCTGAGGGAGGGTTTCTGGAAAATGGCTCATATAGCAAAATGTGTTCTTCAATTACCAGAATATTTTTCTTTTTACATAAAGAATCAACCCTCAATGTCCCAAGGGAGAACTTTAATGAACTTTAGAATAAAAACATTTCTGGTTGAACTATGTAAGGAGAAATGCACAGATTTATTACTTTATTTTCTTGCCACTACAGGGAAGTAACTCGATATTTTGGTCTTTTCTTTTCCTTTTATCAAAAGGTTTGCTTATAGCTTGCTTGCAGGGTAGTAGTGACTGTTGCCCTGGAAAATAGAACTATGCCTCTGGGGAGAAACCTACACTAACACACAAAACATAAGAAAATTCCAGAATTATCAAGCAACCACTTAATGTAGAAGTTTATTAAAAGATGCAAATCTATACAAGCAATAGTTAAGACATACAGATCAGACCAGTAAAATAGGAACGGCTGTGCGACCTTCTATGTATAACTCTTTTTACCCTTTCTCTTTTAAATCCATAGATATGGTTTATTGATCTAACTTCTTGATGCTTACACAATGATATAATAGAATACAATTTGTGGCTGATATAGGATTGTAGTGTGACAGTCAGGAAAACTCCATAAGCCGCATCTATATGATGAGACCTGTATCCCAACACAGTCTACTGGACTATATCTCATAGCTACTGAGGAGGAGACATCATCTAACAGGGACATTTGGACACCACTCGAACCACTAATAACACAGAAGGTCCCCCAAGAGGAACAACCGTTAGCTTGAATAGATGTAAAATGTCATATGTGTTTTCTTTTTTCAACTCTTTTCTATTACACTGTATAAAAAGGAAAAAAATGTGAACGTATCATAAATAAAGAATATACAAAACAAAAAGATGCAAATCGAAATTCATTGTCCTCTGCTGAATACTAATATATAGGTTTCCCAACCAATGTAGAGTCACCCTGTTGTGCTATTAGGTAGGATTTTCAGCTGAAACAAAGAAATGAAAAATCTTAGGTAGAAAAATTATATCCTTACAGAATTACTATACTTACGCCTATATCATAATAACAATGCTCTGCTGTGTGTAGTGATGAGCGAATCTGTCCCGTTTTGCTGAAAAATTCTCTGAAATATTTGTGAAATGGCGAAAAATCCACGAAACACAGGTGACTTTTTTGACTCACTCAACTAATTTGATGTTACGGCGACTTTTTCCTCATTCACTGAATTGATCTATGATTTGTTCAGACAGTGTATGCTGGTTATCAAATGTAGACCACGCGTAGTGCCAGTTTTGTAAAAAAATGCAGAATTTCCTAGTGGATCCATGCCTGGTGCAATACATTCGCTCATTGCTAGCTGTGTGTGATGCACTGTGCATTTTTAGCTGTGTAGGTCTGGTCTAGGAGACAAAATCATTATTTACTCTCAGGTCTTCTTCTAAATAACCACAGGTAGTATTGCATGAATGATCAGAGTTTGTCTTCTATGCACAACTTCCAGATTATGCGTGGTCTACATTTGAGAACCTTACTAGAAGTGTAATTTAATTTGCCTATGGGATGGGGTATATATAAACACTATGCTAAGTGCTAGAGGCCCTCACTTTTGCAGAGGTAAAAATAAGATCAGAGCTGTAATATGTACAAGGCACTTTATGCACCTTCCAAGGGCCTTCCCAGTACTAGGTGAGCTAGTTATGGCACAAAAGAAACAATGTATTTAGCTGCAGTCCAGGTGGTGCAAGGCAGCAACACAGAAACATGTGTCTCTTAGGGAGGGTGGTATTGGATGGAAGGAGCCTCAAATAATTAGCCTGCCTAGGGTTCATATATCAGTCTATAAATGCTGTTCTTGGTATACCTCATAATTTTGAAAAACAAAGCTGCTCCTTCTTTTATCTTTTGTTAAGGCATAGCATGCACGGGCTGACTTTGAAGTTGCATAACTGCAGGCCAATGATATCCTTTGGTTAATGTCCAGTGGGGCAATCTGTCATTCAGAGAAAGCTGTGGCCCTCTAAATTCCTGATCTGTTTGCAGCCGATACAAGTGAATAAGAACTTACATTATCAGATCAATTTTTATGCCTGGACAGACCAATTGTAATCCAAACACATTCCCAGGATTCATCCAAACTTGCAACAAAACCTGTGTGTGTGTATGACCAACTTTAGTAATCTGCATGAACAGTAAAACTAATATAAAAAGGAAGGGGGCCCAGACAAACTAAAGAGTGGTATGTAAGTATAACCAGCATACACTGTCTGAACAAATCATAGATCGATATATACATAATAAAATATATACACCTTGCATAACAGGCCCCTGAAGGCTGTCAGGAGGTCCTGGAAGCTCTAGTTCTGCAACATCTGGCATGTGCTTGCTTAATGTATGCTTTAGAGAATGATACATGCCAGAATAAAGTTTATAAATTAATACAGTATATACGTAAATTAAACTGACGTCACACTGCTTCACTTTACAAATTTTAACAAAAAATTCTTTGTATTCTGCCTGTACCTGTTTGTTGTCTTGTTAGCGACTGGTTCAGCGAAATGTATCATATTTTCTTTGGAGCGGAAAATATATTCATTATATTAATACCCGAATAAAGAAAACATTTTAACAGTGCACAGTAGTCTGATTCACTGTAAATTATACATTGTTCATTGAATAACCTACGTATAATTACACCAGATGACACATAACAAAAGTGCTTTTTTTTCCTCCTTAATTCAAATAATAGTTCATCAAATAAAGCAGTGGTTAACAGGCCTAGAGCCACAGACAAGGAAGCCTGTTATGTGAGGGTTTGACGCATTCAAAAAAGCTACTTTGCCCAGCTGGATTAGTCATTTCATGATTTTTTTCCATCGCTTTGAACATTTTGTACTTAACAATATAACAAAACCATCTTCACTTGTATGTGAAATATTGCAGTGATATATTTAACAATAACAGCGTATTTGCACTGAAACAAATCCATGAATTTTATTTTAAATATTCTGTTACAAGTAAATGGATACCCCAAAACATCTCATCACAAAGCTAAAGACTTTGCTTGTATAAAACAGTTTTATAGTGGCCTCTTATCTTTATGTTATTCCATGTATTTCTTATAATAGCTGAAGTAGTCGTTTGGAAGTCTTCTTACTACTACTTACAGTCAGCACCCCTGCACATTCATCCCAGGTTCTTATGAAAACTCAAACTTGCTAAAAAAGCCTGAGGAGGTGAGTATGAACCTCGATGCTGGAATGGCAGTGGATGTAATTTACTTAGACTTTGCTAACGCGTTTGATACAGTACCTCACAGAAAATAAAATTGAGGAATATTGGCCTAGAACATAATATTTGTAATTGGATAGAGAATTGGCTGAAGGATAGATTACAGAGTGGTGGTAAATGGAACATTTTCTAATTGGGCCAGTGTTGTTAGTGGAGTACCGCAGGGGTCAGTCCTTGGTCCTTTGCTTTTAACTTGTTTATTAATGACCTGGAGGTTGGCCTTGAAAGTACTGTGCAAAACTATAAGTTCCATGCAGGATGCTGCAACTTTGCAGAGAGATTTGACAAAGTAGGAAAACTGGGCAGCAAATTGGAAAATGAGGTTCAATGTGGACAAGTGCAAAGTTATGCACTTTGGTAAAATAATATACACGCAAGCTATCTACTAAATGGTAGTGTATTGGGGGTACTTAATGGAAGGATCTGGGGTTTTTTGTAGATAACAAGTTGTCTAATTCCAGGCAGTGTCATTATGTGGCTACTAAAGCAAATAAAGTGCTGTCTTGTATAAAAAAGGGCATTGACTCAAGGGATGAGAACATAATTTTGCCCCTTTATAGGTCCCTGGTAAGGCCTCACCTTGAGTATGCGGTGCAGTTTTGGGCTCCAGTCCACAGTAACACCAAAAAATAAAAGTGTATAAAAGTAATTACAATATAATGTACTGTTGCCCTGCATTGCTACAAATGGTGTGTTTGCCTCAGAAAGACTACTATAGTTTATATAAATAAGCTGCTGTGTAGCCATGGGGGCAGCCATTCAAGCTGGAAAAAAGGAGAAAAGGCACAGGTTACATAGCAGATAACTAGTAGATAAGCCCCATATAATGGGGGTTTATCTGTTATCTGCTAAGTAACCTGTGCCTTTTCTCCTTTGAATGGCTGCCCCCATGGCTACACGACAGCTTACTTATATAAACTATAGTAGTCTTTCTAAGGCAAACACACCAGTTGTAGCAATGCAGGACAACAGTACATAATACTGTAATTACTTTTATACACTTTCATTTTTTGGTATTACTGTTCCTTTAAGAAGGATATTAATGAGCTGGAGAGAGTGCAGAGACGTGCAACTAAACTGGTAAAGGGGATGGAAGATTTAAGCTATGAGGTTAGACTGTCGAGGTTGGGGTTGTTTTCTCTGGAAAAAAGGCGCTTGCGAGGGGACATGATTACTCTGTACAAATACATTAGAGAGGATTATAGGCAGATGGGGGGTGTTTTTTTCCCATAAAAATGATCAGAGCACCAGAGGTCACCCCTTTAGATTAGAGGAACGGAGCTTCCATTTGAAGCAGCGTAGGTAGGTTTTCATGGTGAGGGTAGTGAGGTTGGGGAACTCCCTTACTAGTGATGTTGTGATGGCAGATTCTGTTAATGCCTTTAAGAGGGGCTTGGATGAGTTCTTGAACAAGCACAGTATCCAAGGCTATTGTGATACTAATATCTACAGTTAGGGGCAGATTTATCAAAGCACGAATTTCAGATTGTTAAAAGTATGATTGGAAAAAATGTTGAGCAACCACAATAATTTCTGATGTGTACAAATTGTGCTAAAATTTGTGTTGTGGTCGTACGAAAATATTGTGGTTGCGATCCAAAAGTTACAAAATTTTCATATCCGAACGATCGATCGTAAATGGCGCAAAAACCTTTCTGACTTTGAAACTTCAATGCATGATTTTGGAAGCTTTCCATAGGACTCAATTGCACTCTGCAGCTCCAACCTGGCCAAAAGGCAGTCACCATACCAAAGCTTGAATGAATTACAAAACTTTTTGGTGGAATAACGAATGAATCACAAAAAAGTTGTACTTTTTTAACAATATCGTTAACAGTACAAAAAATTCTAAACTTTAGAAAAAATGCAAATTTTTTGTAATCGTGGCCATCGTGCTTTAATGAATGGGCACCTTAGTATTGATGTTGGTATATATAGTTTATGTATGTGAGTGTATAGATAGGTCAGTATAGGTTTGTGTGTGCTGGGTTTACTTGGAAGGGTTGAACTTGATGGACTCTGGTCTTTTTTCAACCCTATGTAACTATGTAACAAAGTCAGGAGTTAATAGGACAATGCTTGGGGCTTCTAATCTATGAAATCCCAGAACTGAAATATTGTCTGTATTCACTAACTGGCAACACAGCAACCCATGCATCAGAGAACACATTAATGTTACCACTAAATATGCTTAATAATCAGTGTGGCTTAAAATTTTGCTTTTGCCTATGGTTTTTATTTGTTTTTATTTGTTTTGTACATCTGTTATCTGATAATTAACTGATAATATCAGTTTGTATGTCATGCTGTCTGCAGTGTTGGCAAACCAACAGCTAATAAGAGATTTTTCATCCATATACTCATAAATTACATTAATATTGCTCTGCTCTTCTGAGAAGAGAAAGCCAAAAGATGCCATTATTAATGTAAACACTTTCCCTTCAGTAACAAACAATATATTATCTCCTACTGATTACTATTTTTAAAAATGGAATAAGAATATGCCTTGGAAAGTTATATTTTACTGTATTTAAAGGAAAAGATTGTCTTCCTGTAACCACATAACGCAGAGTTCATGTCCAGTTTTCAATAGTTACCATCAAAAGAAAACCCTGAGTGATCTGTATTCGTCAATAAAAGATTTTCTGTCCAATTGTTACTTCCTGTGGTAAAGTTACATTAACTATTCAGTTGCTGGGAAGCCTTCAATACACCAGTGTCTAGATTTTGGTAAGCATCCAAAAGTGACACAGAGCTTTCCACTGTAGTCAGTTCTATAAGATGCCTTGAGGCTTCTACCAGTAACGCATAATAAAAGTACCATTTCTAGCATGAGATGACAATAACTGTATGTTCCCTGTGGTTATTTTTGCTAATTATTTCAGTTCCCCATTACTTCCCACTGAAGGAATGTGCATGACTCCAGTACATGGCAAATTACAGGATTATTTAAATGGTTGGCATAGTATTGCAGAAGAAACATTGATACAAATATGTTAGGGCATCCAATGGCCCTTTAGTGACTTTATAGGACGTAACACAAGCGGAAACTTGAGTTAATTCATGGGGAGTCAATTTCTCAGTAGTAGCCACTTATTATTTTCCAGGAAACTGTCCTAGGTCAAGGAGACCAGATTGGTCCTATAAATGACAATGCCTTTGAAAAGCTATAGGCATCAGTTTATCTTCTTGAACTTGAACTGGCCCATTATATATACATTATATACAGTACTTGTCATCTAAGAAGAAGAAAAAACAAAGTTACTTTTGCAGGGTTGATGTAACACTCTTACACAGTGTTGGACAGGCCCACCAGGATACCAGGAAAACTCCAGGTGGCCATTAAGCCTGCTTCATGGTCATTCCCTATTTCTGAATGGGAACAAAGAGGAGAAAAAGATGGAAGAATTGGTTCTAGCATTTAAATAAAATACACTAGGAGAATAAAGAGGTTGGGTGGGGAAAAAAGGAAAAATAGTAAAATAGTATGGGGAGTGGGCCTATGATGTAAGGTTTTCTAGTGGGCCCCTGAGGTCCCAGTCTGACACTGTCACATATGCTTGTGTGACTAGCCCACTTACAGGCATATCTGATATACCTAAGAAAAGTACTTTGTGACTGTGGAGTGTGTTGAAGGGAATCTTTTCGTGAAAATGAAAACTCAATATAAGCTTCACCATACTGAAATAAGAAACTTTTGAAATATGATCAGATATTACATTTTCATTTTTGTGAAAAACTATACCCCAAATAATGTAGGTCTCTTAACTGCTTAACACATCTCATATGTGAAACCCTGCATTGTCTAAGTAAACAAATTTAATAAAAATTCTTCTTTAGTATTATGTGCCATTGGGTAATCCTAAATAGAAAACTGCCATATTAAGTACTAAGGGCCACCCTCTGGGATCAAACAATTCATGCTGCAAACAAACCAAGGGCACACATACATATTAGGTCACATCAGCCAATTAATGGACAAATTTAGGTGAGAAAAGGAATAGCACACACTTACATACCCTGTAGGTGCATGTGATTCAATAGGCCCAATAAGTGAACTTAGCCATTTACTCCAGTGTTCAGGAGCCCTGTACTAAACATCTATCTTGATCAGATGGTCTAGGCAGATGGAAGGTGCTCCTGAACACTGGAGTGTGACATGTTGTGTGCCTCATTCACCAAAATAAAACAATAGGCAAACTAATACAAGGTCCTAGTTTGCATGAACACAGTCATTGCAGTTCTGTGCCAATTTTATTACTGAGCACTGCACCTACCAACTTTTAATAAACACTTAAATTTACTAATAGAATCAATTTTGTGCCAGCTTTGCCTATCAAACTAGCATTTCTATCCAGTTTAGTGATGAATCGCTGGTCATTGTGTCCTACTAAAGAACATTTAAACAATGGAAAAACTTGATTACAACTCTTGATTAAATATCATTGTTATTTGAAGATCATTTAGCTCCATTTAGCTCCAGGTCACCTTTGAAGCTGATAATGATTGTTCTGTCCTTCACATAAAAGAAAAAAAACACGTCAGAGGCTGATGTATTTAAGGTTAATTTAACTCCTGCATGTGTGCATTGGTTGTCACTGCACACTTTATTTGAACGGATCATTTTAAGGTTTGATACTCAATAATATGATTACGCATTTATAGTTCAACCAAGTATGCTTATTTTGTATAAATAAATTGATAACATTTAGATTGCTAGTTCTTTTTCTACTCTTAGGGATCTCTTCTCACCAAATGTGCACTACCACTGCCACATAACAAAGAATGCCAATGTAATACCTTCAATACTACATATGTAAACTAGCAATAAAAATGATTAAAGAAAAATCCTCTGTCCTGCAGATCAACATAAGGTGCAACCTAGTATTCTATAAGTACACCTGCGTGATTTCTAAACCATTACAAGAACATAATTATAGCTGTGCTGCTTTTCTAAATAATAATAATAATAATAATAATGCAATACTGTAATATAAAAATACCAACTTGAAAAATTCTCTTCAAGAACAAGTAATATTGTGTCAAATTTATTCTGATTGTGATTCTTCACCTAGGAAAACACATGAAATGTAAAGCTGCTGTTAAAAAAAAATTTTTTCCTTTTTACCACACATCATATGTGATATCACTTTTCTTTCATTCAGAGCTATGCTTAGCTATTTATGTCCATTTCAAAATTGCTAGTTATGCCCTATCATTACTTGTGGCTGGAAATGTTTGCTAGTAGTAAATGTTACTTTTCTCTTAACTCTTAAACTTGAAGAAATATTATACTGGAAAACTACATTAGTTTTATATGAAAGATCATATTGTGATATTCACGGCAATATATTTTATCACTACCTATTACTGTCAGGGTAGTCTGGCAGGGCATAGGTTTGGAAGAAGGCAAAGATTTGAGATATTTCTATTATAAGTAATTGCAGCTTTCTCTATTTTACTAAAATGTAAAGCAATGAAGAGACACAAGCTTGTGTCCAAGATTCTTTGTGAAAGTGAATCTGTTTAGTGCTTTAGTTTAGTCTGGAGATCCTTGCTCCTGTACTACTGCTAGGGTCCAGCTGAGGTGAAGAGTCGCATGTAGCAGCTGACTTCCCTTGGGAGCAGCTGGATAGCACTACATATATATTCCTATCCTGTTGTGCACAGTGTATTACAAGTACCATTCTTCTTTTTCATTACAAAGGAAAACATCCAATATATTAATTACATTTCCAAGAAAATCTATCCAGTGACCAAATGACCAGTAGGAAAATAGCAGTGGAATGAACCTTTTATTTACAATTTAAACTAACTATAGTAATTCAGGAGATTTTCCACTCCAGTATGGGAGGTCTATAGAATATATAAAAAGTCCAAGGAGTTCTTTTCCAGGAAAAATTAGTTTAATTAGAATGTAACTTGTTTATTATGAAAAGTAAATTTGACTGCCAGGAAATTACTCAGAATTCCTCACAGGAAAATGCATCACAGACAATGTCACATCTATTTTGTAACTTGGTTTGTGGTATAAAATGTCTAAATTCCAGCCTATGCATCTACTTTCCCACAACTCCCACTCCTACTTCCTTTAACTTTGAATGTGGAAATCATGTTTTTCTTAGTGGGCCCTTAGCATACCGAAAACGCAAATATGAAACAGAAAACAACAGACAATTTATCCATCTTTTAAACTCATGTCACTATATTATTTAATGTGTTATTACTACAACCACATCCTGAAGTTAAAAAGATTTATTCTTTATTTATGGATATTACACAGGATTACCCAGGAGCATTATGAAGGGAACATTTATGGAATTTCTGTATATCTCCCTTACTATTTGAGGATGGTTATTGGGTTTCTAAAAGATAATTTATAATGATATTTCTTACATTTTAAACACAAAGTATAAAAGTAATTCATCTGTCATGTATAAAGAAGTTATTAGACACAACTAGCACATACAAGTATTTCAGCCAGTGCAGTTAAAGGAGAACTAAAGCCTAACTAAAAACGTAGGGCAGAAATGTTGCATGTTAATTCCTACTCACTATAACTGCATGAGCAGTCAGTGCCAAATTTCCATCAAGCACTGCCTTAGGCACTCCTCCCCTTGTCCATGCCCCCTCTGATCCAATAGGTATGCAAGCACAGACAATGTGCAGATCAGATTAGAGGGGATTATGCCGCTTTCCCTTCAGCCCCACTACTAAATTTTGCAGCAAGTAACAAGTGCTCGCTAATGGTGTCTATATAGAAAATAGGTCCTGTGACCAATCCTAAGGGAACTTTGGCCCCCACAATGCTCAAAGATGCATAATACCCTAAAACAGTGCTGTCCAACTTCTACGGTGCCGAGGGCCGGAATTTCTCTAGCATACATGGTGGAGGGCCGCTAATGGAAGCTAGTTTTGACCACTCCCCTTTTTGAAACCACACCCACTTCAAACCACACCTATTTTATCACAATGGTGGTAGCACAGCAAAATCCCAAATGCTTGGTCCTTACTGTGGGGATATCAACCATCATTCATATGTGAAAGAATTATGTCATATTAAGATATACCCTTAAATTCCATATGCCTCCTCCTCCCCTGTGGATAGCAGAGCAACCCCCAGTACATAATTACACACCTTAGGGACCATTTAATGGCTATTTCCAACTGCTAACAAACTCCCACAACAAACCCCTGCCAGGTTCACCTCCCACAAGCAGCATAGGGCAAGCCGAGTATGGCACACACACACAGACAGCACTCTGCCTGTCCTATGCTGTCTGTGTGTGCCATACTCTGCCTGCCCTACCCTGACTGTGTGTGTCATACTCTGCTTGCCCTACCCTTCCTGTGTGTGCCATACCCTCCCTGACCTATGCTGCCTGTGTGTGCCATACTCTACCTGCCCTATGCTGGCTGTATGTGCCATACTCTGCCTACAGTACCTATGTCTGAGGTGTGAAGAAGTGAACAATGGGGGTGATTACAGGCTGAATCTGAGGTGAGAACCATGCAGGGGGCCAGTTAATTTCAGTACTGATACCATTTAAAGCTTACTCAAATGTAAGCCATCAAAGCAGCCAGACAGGTTGGGGGCCACACAGAGGGGGGTCACGGGCCGCCAGTTGGACAGCACTGCCCTAAGACATTCACAAGTGGTGGGCAAGGTATTTAAAAAATGTAAGGAATCACATTGAAGATTATATTCTGGAGAATGGTATTTTAAGTAATATTTAGTATTGCTTTATGAAGGACAGGTCATGTCAGTCCAATGTAGTTGCTTTTTATGATGCCAAAATTACTTTACAAAAAGTGCTCTTGGTCTTGGTAATGTTGTGTGGGTAGGAAACTAGCTACAGAGGGTGGTTGCCACATCCTCTACTTGAAGTAGGGTTTTTAGTGAGGTATATCAGGGTTCTGTATCAGGTCCATTTTTGTATAATTTGTTTATTAATGATTGGTGTTGGGCATTCTAAGCAATGTAGCAGTGTTTGTATATGTATTTTGAAAGATTTGAATTTGCCTGAATTTGGGTTTGACTTTGCTAATTTCCATTTCAAATAAGGGTTGGAATATGGTTCCTACTTATATTTGGAGATTTGGCATTCAGACGAATCCTAAAATTGTCGATTTATTTTCCTATAAATCCAGTAGCAGTTCTACACAGTGCTAGTAGCAGTTATAGATAACTAGTTTAAGATGTCTTTGAGGATCTCAGACATTGCCCCAACATCAACAAGGATGACAACTTTATTAATTTGATAATCCCAAAGATCCTAAACAGTAACCCAGCTGTGACGAGGGTCTCTTGTTTATCATTCCTAAAGCCAGGGTATGGCAGTCATAGGGGGGTATTTATTAAGACATGAACGCTCGGACGCCCGTGCGACTTTTTCATACACTTGCACAAAAAATTCGGAAAGGTTCTGCCGCTGTTTACAATCGTTCAGTACGAAAATTTTGTGACTTTCGGATCGCCAATACAATATTATCGTGACTAATGTGATTTTTTCGTAAGCATTTTTGTGATCTTCAGAAATTATCGTATCCAATCCAAATTTTTGCCATTCGCGATTCGAACTCGTGTTTTAATGAATCAGCCCCATAATGTATAGGTGTTCTTCATATCAGAAGTATCAAGGTAATGGTAGGGTTTCTCTGGAGCATACAATACAGCTGTTTTGTAATCTTTCTTCACAACTACCTATCAGCAGACCCTGTGAACTCAGGGGGCCCTGAGTTAGATAGGGGGGCAAGCAACATTGCCCCAGCACCAACCATACTGTCATATCATTCACTCATGTATGAGGGAGTAAGGGGGTTGCAGTTATTTGGTGTGGAGGAGGCCCACAAAATATTTTTGTGGGGGGGGGGGAAGGGCAGGGTAGATAAGTGAAGTTACACCACTGCTTCACATAACTATTGGTCCTAGTTTTGACACAATTTGACATGAAAAAAAGCCCCTTTTCCCACCTCAAACAAACAAAATAGGAGAAACCTGTATTTTCTTATTGTAAGCTGTAAAATAGGGGACATGGGATTTCTTTAATTTATGTGTCTCATGGGGGGAGTCTATATTAAATCTGCCCAGAGGCTTGATATACTGTCATTTCTCTACATAGATCCAGCAACCTTATGTCTGTTGGCATGGCAACTGTTCAGAAAGCTGCATGGGGCACACAATGTTTTATTTTATTAGGTTGCAGATGTGCTGCTTTTAACACAACAAAATGATACATTTGTGTGGTTTATAAATTAACTGTCATTCAACTGTTTTTAATTACTTCAGAAGTACAGCCTAAATATAATTTTTGCATTATTCAATGGTGGTATACTATAAAAATACACATTAACATGTATTTAAAGGAGAAAAAAAACTCCATACATTCCAAATATCAGGTATTATCAATTGATGAAGAGATGGTCGTAAATAGGGATTCTACATAGAACTTTGTGTATAGTACTGTCTCAGTATCCTTCAATAAATAACATTTTTCAGACTATTTGCATGGGACTATGAAAGCTTCCTTATGTTGCAGATGTTTGTAACTACGCACAGAAGGGTTAGTTTAATACACATACACTTCCTCTTATGGACGCAGAATTACGAAATGCCTAAGCTGACAGAATTTTATGGCGCATGCTGGGGCATCACCAGAGATGACTAAAAAAATGACAAAACCAGAATCCTTCAGCTACATCCTGTGAAATTTCCATATGTAGATAAAGCAACTTTACATATTTAAAGGGCAACTAAATGAACAACAATTTATTTGAATCTGGGCATTGGTAGGTCTTGTTTTATTCTATGTTTATTCACCTGTGGTTAAACCTGTGGTGTACTGTTTGACACTTTTTGTACCACATATGGCCATAACAAGAATATATAATTGTGGGCAATATCCAACCACTGGTTGCTTTTAGAGAGAGATAAAACCTTGCCTCCGTGTTACATCCTCTGATTGACTACAGACAAGGTCAGAGCTACCAGAATACAGCCCAAGCCAACTGGCAGAACTTCACAAAACTTGGATGTTACCACTGCCAGGATTGCACTACCAGCAGACAGAAGATTACAGACCATACATTTAACCATTCACATAAAGGCAGAGCAATACATATCAAGCATAGTCTCGTGTGCATATCAACATATCTGCTAAAAGGGTCATTAACGACCACAAGTGCAGTGAGCAAAGTGCAATTTTAAGCTCAATTTCCATATTTTTTTAACATAATGTAGTGTTTTCCCAGAATTCCAGTGCCATTGAGTCAGGGTGCAATACGCCTGATGCACTTGCGGCCAATGCATCAATATTAATGCAACTGCACTTTGTCACAAATTAAGTCCGGTTGACACCATTTCCACAGTTCAGTGTGCAAGTGAAATGTGCACCCTATTCTTTAGACACAAATACACTGTGCATTGTCTCATATAAACGCATTTGAATGTTTCAATGTCTCAGTCTATCTCAATGAAGCAAATGTGATAAAACAGCTGGAACTGAAATGAATGCAAAGATTGAATACTGTAAGTCCATTAAGCTTGATGAAGTGGTGTCCCCCCTTACTGCTGTAAATATAAATACTATTGAAAGCAGCAGCTGTGATCCTCCTTTTTACAGGTCTGAAAATCCCAGAGTATTTAAAGCATTGTGGGAATGGAAATCTTGCTTGGAAGGGGCAGACTACTGAAACTTTGCTTCTAGTGACTGCCCTCCCACCAAAAAAAAGTATTTGGAGGGGCCTGACGCAGAGTAGCAAACCCTACCCGACCCCCTTACTTCTGCCCAAAGGCGCCCCCACCCGCTTACGTACAAATCCCTGCTCCCTGTCCACTTTCATACTTAAGAGCCCCACAGTCCCATTGGGCCCCCTTCTATCTCCGGGGTCTGTTTGCTCTATTGTTACCCCACTGATTGTTTCATTCATTTACTTAGAACGATCAGTGCAGGGAATAGCAAAGTACAGACAGATACTTCTTTCAGTAGCAGTTACAAATACCATTACAGTAATTAAATGTGCAAGTAATGTAGACATTATGCATAAATGTAATTCATTACATTGCTGTGTACAAACGTAACCCTATATAAATAATAGTATACAAACATACATACATAACACATTTTTTTCATTACTTGCAATATTTTAAAACTAGTCATTGCTGTAGAAATCTCATCTAAAAAAAGCAAATATGTTTAATCAGCGGTCCAGATCCCAGGCTGTTAAACAGAATCACTTGCTCCAGAAATATTTGTGAGAATATGGACCTACTACTGAGACTCCATATGTCTATGTAAAAACAAATCACATTCCGGCTGTTTGAAGACTGTGTTAGTCATTTATTGAGCATATGCATGTGTTTATCACAGTTTGTAGGCAATGTTCCCTCTAATTTTTTTGTAGGCTATTTTCACAAAAATATTCCTTATCATATTTAGTTTGGTATACCCCATCAGCTACAACTAGGGTTGCCACCTCTGATGGCTTTTTTTCGCCGGCAGGGGGTGGGTGGGTGGTGATGTCACGGGGGTGGGGAAGAGGTGGGGCCATGGCGTCACACGGTGGGGAAGAGGCAGGCCAGTGATGTCACTGGGTGGGGCTATGATGCAACAATCAGCGATTGGCCAACTGTTGCATCAATCTCAGGAGGTTTTGACCCAGCCAGCCCTTCTGAAACCCGGCTGTCCAAGTCAAAACAGGTGGCAACCCAAGCTACAATGCTATACATAAGTCTATAGGTTTCATATACCAAGGTTACTGGCTCAAGTCATTGAGCTTTGGGCCTACATGTAATGTACATGAAATCAACCAGCCCCAATCATGAGGGAGATAATGATGCACTCCTGGCTTCTTTTATTACTGGAACCATGGCTACATGGCTGATACAACAATGTATTCATGTTTTATATTATTTTATGAGATAAGAGGGGCCCTGCCCAGTGTTGTTTTTCGAAAGGAGGGGGTTTGAATCAAAAATATCTGGAAAGACAATGCTTTTGTAGGTGTTAATTACAGGTCTGTCTTTTACCTTGCCTCCCATGGTCCTCCTAGGAGGCCTCCTGCATTTGCAAGGTAGAAGCAAGCATGGGATGCAGGTGTTTCAGCCATTGCAGATTTAGAAGGTGCTGCCCTCACCCATACACAATGTAAATAAACTCTTATGAATGTGAACTGTGCTGCTGTAGCAGAAATAAAACAAATTGAATAGTTTGAATGGTTTGGGTAATTGATTACTACGTCAACCAACTGTCTTATACACTGCATAAGTGTACCACACATATGAACTTTGGCATATTAAATATGGGGCTACCAGATGTAGAACTACTTTTCTGATATTTTTTTTGTGCAAAAATGCTTCTAGAATACTGGTATTGGACAAGTGTGATTTCATATTCTTTCAGACTTTAACCAATCCTACCTGAAATGTAATTATATGTTATACATATATATTTATCTGATAAACACTATTTGTTAAGAAACTATAAGAAACTGTCATATTGTATTGTTTTGTCTGGTTACTTACAGGGGGTGGGGTGTAGGGACCATGGTGGGGGCCCCTTGGGGGGGTGCAGGGCCTCTGCGGTGGCAGCCTCATTGGGCCCTGCACCCCCCCCAGTCCAACCCTGAGCCAGCCAAAGGCTAATTAGCACAACAAATCTGTCCTGTGACAGGTTAAGTATAAATCCATTAGCATTTGCAGGTTTATAGTAGTTTATTGTAGTTGCTATTCTTACCTCTTTAATAAAAAAATCTAATAAAGTGGTTGTTGCTTTATTCTTATTAGACTTTATAGCTATAGGGCTCATTTACGTCAAGTGTACGAAGCAAATACAATTGATAACAACTGACATTTTTTCCCACGAATGTAGCATTTTCCACAGAATACCAGCATCATTGCGGTTGTAAGGGGACAATGTGCCTGATGCATTCAGAATTGTGCAGAAGTCCATTTGGCTTCATTTCTGGTGTTTGGCATTCATCTGAGCCTAGTTCTTTGGGTGCAAGTATGCTGTGCCTGTTGCTGATGGAACCCTGGAACTACCGCCTGGTTTGAAGGTTGTGGTAGCTCCAAGGTTCCTCTGCATCAATGGGTGCATCAGCGCTCAATTCTAAACAGAATCCAGTAAGGGCTGAGTGGTGCCAAGCACAACTTTACAGAAGCGCAAATTACTTTAATGAAAGCGGTTAAATGCACAGCTCATTGCGGGGAAAATGCAGAGCACAATAGTACTTGCAGACATAAATGAGCACTTATGTCTTTTAGATGATTTCAAGGGTTTTTACTTAAAGGTATTTTTTATAAAGGCAATTACTTTGCATATGGATATGTTTTTCTTTATTGTTGTAACCTGGGGCTTTAGCCTTTCATATTTGCAGGATGTTAAAGGCATCTAAAGCTCCTCTGATATTAAAGGAGAAGGAAAGGTAAAAACTAAGTAAGCTTTATCAGAAAGGTCTATGTAAATACAGCCATAAGCACTCACAGAAATGATGCACGATGCTGAGTCCTCTATCAAAAGAAAAAAGATTTCTTGTCTTTTTTTTCCTGTGCCAGAATCAGCTCTCTCCTCTCTCCCCTCTCCTGCTCCCCCCCCCATAAGAATGCTAAAAACTCCCCCCCCTTAGGAATGTGTGATCTGAGCCAATCAGCAGGAAGCTTCCTCATAGTCTTACATACTATGCATGTATAGCAGTCTTGGTCTTGGTACAGGAGCAAGGCTCAGAGGTTTTTTTTTTTCTATGAGGCTTCCAATCATCTGAATGGGAGAAATATGGGGAGACTTAAGGGCACTATTGAGAGAATTGAAGGTATGCCTGCAGATTGAGATTAACACTTTATTAGCCTTTCCTAATGATGTACCCAATACAAAAGACAATTGCAAATTGTCAGTAAACTTGCATTTTCTCTCTTACTGATATCATCTCAAGAATATGCCATATGTGAAGCAGTTACTGGAATACGAATTTATTTATTTTATCCCATTCTCACACCCACTCAAAAAGGCTCTACAGGCTCAAAGTCAAAATTAATCTGAAATGAGACTCTGCGCTTCTGCTGCACAACTGTTTCTTTATAAACACTCTTTATAAACCTCCCTCTGTCTAGTTGTAGCATACTCAGGAAATACATAAGCCCATCTTTTTTAGATTAAATTATGATTTAATTTTTTCATTATCTCCACAGCACTGCAAACAAATATTAATTAAATTTTTAATGGCCTGTGCAAAGATTGGAGCAGTGGTGGTATTTGTATGGAAAGCAACATCTTAACTCTTAACACCGCATATCACAAAGGTCTTGGCACGCTGCTGGGTTATTGCATTTACATAGAACCTAGGTAACAACTTTGTCTATCAAAATATATGGACAGGGACTTACAGTGATACAGCATTTGCTCCACAACCTAACTATACCCTCACCAAATAGCCTTGGTGTGCCAGCAAGTAGGGACATGCTATAGGTCTATAAGAAAAGGCATATGTACTTGTATGTAAACTTTAGAAACATTTAGAAAGATACTGCTGACACAATTTCAGACACAGCTTTTAAATGTTATCAAAAAGTTCCCACTTGACGCAAATGATAAAAGTGTGTTTGTTAAATACTTTCTTGAGTGTGCTTACTTTTTAATAAATGTAATGGGATAATAGTGCGGGAAACCCATCAGATTTTCCAGTTTAAAATTTCCTAAATCTGCTACTAAACTTGTAGGTATTTTCCACTTCGACCACCAAATGGATTGTTGGTGGCATGTACAATAAGATCTGAGATGAAATTGTGGATTTCCCTACTGGATCTGCAAATGTGCTGAGTAGAGACTTTGGCGACAGACCACTATGATCCAATAGGACTGAGACAGCCTGTCAAAACTGCCTAACAAATCCAAGGCATGTACAGTCATCTTCATTCTATGTTTAGCCTATCTGTTACATATATGTTATATACTGATGTCATCTAGAATAAACTCGAAAATATAAAAGACATACGTTATTCCAAATAACACCCTACGTAACCTGTAATACACTGCTATATTTGTGTATTTCTTCTAATGTTTGTTTTTTCCACTTTAAATGTATTCCATATGGATTTACAAAGACCGAAAAACAACGTCAGTTTAGATTGTGACTCAGATATTTTCCCCCCTTGCTCTCCCCCTTTAGCAATAAAAATCTCTCCAGATGTGTTTCATTAGTTTGTGTCAGTGTATACTACCCTGGCTTGCGTGCTTCCAGAAATTCCAGGGTGTTTTTTTTTTTGGGAACAAGGATATGGCTTTGTGTGAAGTCAATACTGTGGGTATTATAGTTCTAGGTAGAATATGCTGCTTATTTCTTTAGATTGGAAAAAAATATTTTAGTTGCAATTTCTTGTACTTTATTGCACAAATTAGATGCCTGTATCTAAGATCAGATCTTGTACAAGATCCCATAGCACAGAGCAGGGATGATTATGTTCATTTCTGGGATGTACACACTACTATACCAAAAGGAGGCTCCTTTCAATAGAAATATTTACTCTGTTCAATTAGCCACACAACCTTAAAAAAATCTTTAAAAGAGTCAGGTCACTCACCGCTCCTTATTGGTGGTCCGGGTACAATGCCCCAGACCAGCAGCACAGATGGAAACATCGAATAAAAGCACCATGTGGTGAAGGTTAAACAGCTTTATTCATAAATACATCCGGAAGTGTTTTGTGTTCACTACTACACATGTAGTCATAGGTATAAAAAACAACAGACAGCTTCATTTCTGGGATGTGCCTACAGTTGTATAGCAGGGTTTTAGAAAATATATCAGTGCTCATTTATCAAGATGTGCTATGTCCTAAATATTAATGTAAATTGTCACATTTATACCCACAATTCAGTATTTTTCTTACAGTAATAAAGTGTACTAGTGGGTGCTCCAATAACAGCGCACACTTCTACTTCTATGTAATTAACCAATGCAGGTACTGGAAGTTATTCATTCCTAGGTAGGAGTAAATTCCAGGGCTCCTTAGCATCCATGGGCCCTGTACTTTCCATTTTGCACACAATTAACCAAAGCATGCTGAACCAGTACACTGACAATTGTTGTAAGGAATACACATAAAGAATGGCATTTAAACATGCAGAAAATAGTGCACAATTTGTAAATAAGTCCTTTAGTTTACTTAGGCATGGACATCCTGCTGCAGGAATGCTACAGATTCATTCTAAGGACTGTGACCGATCCCATTATAAGAATATAACTGACAGCTAATGTAGGTTCTTAGCTGCATCCAAACAAAATGTAACTGCAGGCTTTGTGAGTGATAATGATTTATTTTTACTTATAGTATATTGCACCTATAAGTATCCAATAATGATCCCTGGTTTTAATCATTTGAGATTTATGTGCACCATACTTTTACATGACAGCATGCTGCAGAGAAATAATAAAAGGCATTTAAAATAGCATAAACACAGATTTACAATATGCAGTAATCATATAGTACTACACAGCAGACATATTTATTTTCTGTTATATACCTTCTGCTTTACACTGATGATTAATAGCTTTAGTCCAAATGATTTGCAACTGTCTTAGCTTAAAGGGACACAAATACTTATTAATATTCTTTTTGGTAATGAAAAATGAGATGTACACATATTATTATATTTTTTGCTGTGCTTTACAATATATTAATTAAAGGACAATAAAAGGTTAATATAAATTAAAAGTCAGTCTAAAGGCATTCTTTTTAAGTACTTACTGCATATCTAAATTCCCAGATCCCTGCTTGCTTCTCTGAGATATGGTGCTGGCAGCCTACAGCAGTGTGAAGACTACAGTGACATCACTGAAACCTCTCTTCCCTTCCTGTAGGCTGCCGGCAGCAGCCTTCCTATTCTCTGAGCATGTGTGTAACTTTATCCTGTCTCCTGTTCTGAGCTACACATACCCACCAGCCAATCAGAAGCGGATCTGGCAGAGGGGAGGGGGGGGAGGGAATGAAACACATGTGCAGTATGAAGCAAGGAGGGAAAGGAAGGGAGAATACCTTTTTAGAGATGGCTGCCTGTTCTAGAAAATGTGAAGTAAGTGTGACTGAGTAAATATTTGATTAGGTGAGCCAAAAGTGGGGCGTTTTTACTAAACAATAGGAGGACTATTGGGCAGTATGCTTTTTAAATTTTGACTTGCATTCTCCTTTAAGGTCCTTCTAACTCTGCTTAACGTTTCTTCCTCAGTTCCTATGTCCTCCTAAAGCCATGTGGTTATTCTTAGTTTCTTATAGTCTTCAGGGAACTGATATGCACGGGGACATGTCCTAGCTACTGAGGGCCATGAAATATACATTCAACAAAGGCTCATTTGTGGGCTTTAAATATTGTCCACAGGGTTGAAATATTGCTTGCATGAAAGGTCTTAGACTGACCATTGCAACCTCCAACGAGGCATTAATAAAAAGCAAATGAGAAATTCTCAGTTTGCAAGTCTAGAGGCTTCTTGAATCCAGTCAAATACAATATAAGGATATTAAAAGTCACAGGTCATTTCCATAGCCATATAACTGAACACTGATTATAACTAATGACATCCCTAAGCACCAATTACAGGACCACCATCAGAAATCGTAATCTTAGGAGCCTTAACAAGTTATTTATGAATACAAGCAAATAGTACCAAACTTTTGGCCACGACATTTGTATGCTCTACACCAAAAGATCAGCTAGCAGTTAGGTAGGTTTTGGCATGACAAAATGTTGAACTCAATGAAGGTATTATAATACTGTAAAATTGCTAATTGTTAAGCCACCATATACACATCAAGGTAAGACCTTAAATGTGTATTTATATATATTCTCAAATACTGTTAAAACACTGGCACTTACTTAGGAAGAATATCAGAGCCTGGGTGCAGTATCCAGATGATGAAGATAGTTTCCACAATGTAAAGGAACCGGCACTAACAGTACAGCAAAAGTGTTTTTTATTGTGAAGCACACTAACGTTTCAGCTAACACTAACTAACTAATAGCTTTTGTCAAAGTGAATTAAGTTAGAGTTTAAATCCATTATATATATACATGAGAGGGCAGGAGAATAAGGCTGTGACACCACATGACATCACCAGAGTGAGACACAACATGCAGAGTGAAATAAACATAAATTAAAATAAAATAAATAATAAAACAAAATGGAGAAAAACACTCTTGTTATATGTAACATTGTCCAAAAGGAAAAGAAAAGATGAAGTGCAAAAACGAAAATTAGACAATTAAATCCACTTATCCTTGTATTATAGTAAGCATTTCTCATTGCTCAGTGCTTGAAGCCAGTGTGTGAATCTAAGATAGAAGTGTCAAGCCAATGTAGGCATATATTCTATTACATGACTTTCTTGTGCACACATCAGATTTCTAACTGGAAACTCAGACTAACGTAAAGATTGTTCACTGTAACATGGGTTACCATAGGAACACATCTGGTTGTTAGTCCCTGTATTATGTTGTGGCAGTCACACTATATCATGGGGCAGCAGCAAGTAAACTATTTTAACCCCAGCACAATGAATGTGTTAACTGACCAGGGTACAATTGTAAGTCATAAGTTTATATTGTATCCGCTATAGGTTCATGGATAATGTGGAAATATTCCTAACCCCTAAATCCATCAGCACCAACAATGGGATACTAAGATACATATTAGCAGTCCAGACACTCTGGATACTGGGATTGGTAGGGCCACCAAATAAGGCTGGGGCAAAGCACCAAGTATTATGCTCAGAAACCAGTATTGTGGTCATGGATGCCCACACATTCTTAGCTGGGGTTATAAAACACAACTCCCATCTTTATTAAGAGTGTCAGTGTAGAATTAAAATAAAAGCATACAATTAGTCACATAAGCTACCACAAATCATAGCTGGTTATAGACAGTGACACATAGGTTAGCAGGCATGTATGGTCCCTAAGCCTAGAGCAGTCGAACCAAAGTTAAGACACAGTTAGTACCCGTAATCTAGCACCTGGTCCTAGAAGACAATAGCATATCACTATATACTATATAACTAAAAAATGGGAAAACTCCATTTTTCTTTACACCATGTGAACAATAAGTATACATAAATCCACATATCCTTATATGGATGTATGTTAGTATACAATCTTTCAGAGAAAAGGCATATATGAGATCAGTTCATGTCAATAATCATACATCTAAGGCTTGCAAGGGTGTATTGAGAGTGTAGAAAGTGAGTTGCCACTGGTGTATCTCCTTTTCCAAAGTGCAGAGCGGATTGCTGTTTGGTGGTTTGCCATTGTGTCCCTAAAGTTGGTAATCACATGGACAGTTGATGAAATAGATAATATACGTTTAAGCTATATTTAAGTTGTATACTTTTTCCTAATGTGGATTGTTGAAAGAGGGACTGGAGATCATCTGTGTGCACAGTCTGTATATCTGTAACAGCACCATTTAGGAGCACCAAGCCAAGAGTGTTAAGGGATAAACTGATCTTGTTGGTGGTCTGTTTTGACCAAAGTGTCCCTAATATTTCAAACCCAGCAACACCCTGAGACAAAAGCTGGTGCACCCTAAAGACCCTACACCCAAGCACATGAAAAGCAATGTGGTCTATGCGGTCCAGTGTAGTGAAGAGTACTCAGACTTATACATTGGGGAGACAAAACAACCTCTCTGTAAGAGAATGGCCCAACATAGGCGGGCAAACTCCTCAGGACAAGACTCAGCAGTCTATCTACACCTCAAAGAAAAAGGTCACTCCTTTGAGGACAGTAACGTGCATATTTTGGACCGAGAGGACAGATGGTTCGAAAGAGGTGTGAAAGAGGCCATTTATGCCAGCCTGGAAAAACCATCCCTGAACAGAGGAGGGGGCCAGAGACACCGCTTGTCACCAACATACAATGGCGCGTTGACATCCTTACCCCGGCAGTTTCACAACAGTTCACACTTCCAGTCATGTACTTTGAGGGATTAACACCTTCATCAATGAGAATCTTGGTACCATTGTGATTGGATCATACCTTCTTACACCTGTCAGTTTCAGCTAACACCTAACTGAATCTCTGGCATTATTCAGTAATATGAGCGAGCTGGTCAAGTCCCTGAATATTTCTTTTAGGGCCTTGTTTGTCACCTGATCTGCTCTGTAAGGTTTCTCTATTTTGTTTCTTCTAAAGTCTTATTAACCCTAATATTAATCTAGCTATGTTGTGCTAAAGCTGTAAATGTCTACAAATGACTGTGTATGCATGCATAACTTTATAAACCGCTACATGTATACATAGTGCTGTACAATCTGACAATGCAGAAAAGTACACATTAGGGGACAGTCATTATAATTAATAAAATAAATACATATAAATATACAGAGATTAAGTGCCATATAGTAAAAGACACAGTAGGAAGGCAGTGCCTGATCCATGGCAAACCTTTTTGCTATAGTTTATACAGGAGCAGTGGCCAGCTCCATGCTGTAGCTCCCACCCTTCCCAGCTATAGTCAGGTGATCCCAATGGGCCAATAAAAGGGCAACCATTTGGGAGTTTTAATTTTGAAAGTAAGTTACAGGTAGAACTCATGATGACTTTTGTAAAATATGAATTATTATAAAAAATGATAATCCATAATGATAGATTGATGAAGGGAGGGTACTCTCTGGGAACCCTCAAAATCCACAAATAAACATGAGTATTAATACAGGAAGAGTCTTTTAATCCTTTAGGTATAAATGGAATATAAGAAACAAAGTACAATTCTTAATTGGCACATAAATTGAGTTATTCTAAGGTGCCTGGCCTATTATCTTACATGACCCGATGTTGGAGGGTACTGAGGTCTTGATGTTCCTTCTGGGAGTGTCTTCTCTCCCACCCTCTCCTCTCTCTAATACAAGTAAGGCTTGCTTTATACAGGTTTAACATAGATCATATTCCACTTAAACCCACCCATTTGCCAGTAATAGATATTATATTGTCAGGGATTGCCTACTATGGACATGGCTATGTCTCAGCACAACCTTGTATGTAAGAGGTGTTACTGCACCATAGACTCACTACTTGTCATGTAGTAAAGTCTAACAATAGCCTATAAGGATGCTGATTCCCCTTGTCTATTTCTGTTACAGAAGGCAAATTCCTAGGCAAATGTACTGAGCTCGGAAGACCCAATCCTGTGATTTATATAAAAAACATAAACAATATCTCTAACACAGAATTTTACATATAAAACCTAATACTAACTGGACATACATATAAATATTCATATATAAATGTATGAAAGGATGATTTCCACCTCTACCTTGCAAGGATACCAAAATCATCAGCCTTCCCCAAATGCCACCTGTCACTCCTCATTCATTCAGGGTTATATTTAACTTGTCCTTAGCTGTTAGTAGCTAGGGGTTATATGGTTAAGCATGGTTAATGGTTATATAAAGTTAATTAGCACTTTATAAATTCTAACATTCCCCCCTGAAATTAATGATTTAATAATTTATGTCAGGCATACATCATTCATATCTCATTCACACATGACTGGAAGTGACGTATTTGGAAAAGTCTATGATACATCTAGGAAGTACTCCTTGCTTGGTCCTTCTCATACATTTACATATGTATAAAAGAAACAATATAGCAGTTTCACTAACACATTAATCATCTAAAAAAAAACAAATTTGTAAAACAAAAAATAACATTTGTAGCAGGAATACATATACTCAGAAACCTATAACTATGTATCTGCATGTCCTTTAAATTATATTGTAAAGTAAACAGTTAACATTCATATATCAAATGCTTACAAGGAAGTCCTTAGTAATTGTTAATTAGGCTTCATCGTCACACCTCACACTAAACATAAATAGAAGTGACTACGCCCTTACTAGAACCTAACTAGGCCCCCCCCTTTAGCCACTTGGTCTGTTTTAACTGTTTCTATTTTCCACATCTCATTAGACTACTACTGAGATGTCCAATGTTGTAAAATGTTTACTTAAACAACACAGACTACATGTAGTTATAAAAGTAATTGATAACTTAACTTATGATGGTAAATGATGGAAATATATTAATTCTGCTACCATTGACATAATCTACTAAACAAATAATGGAAAATGAATGTATAAAAACTAATTCTCTAAACTAAAATAATGTATTACACTGAAGTATTGTATGTGTTTACCTAACCATTTGCCTAATAATAAGATCCAAAGTATCTGATAATTATTCCTTCACATAAAAAACTCAAAAAAAAACATCATAATTTCTACATTCACATCCCTACACCCATAAAGTAACTATTTTTGAAGTCTTCTGGCTTCTTCTTTTCTTGGATGCTCTCAGCCGTAACACTGTTGTTCCAGTTACTTTAATGTTGTTGACAACTCTGGTTTGAACTCATGAACATTTGTCACTTTTATGAAAGTTCGAATGTAGATAGCATCATCATGTGTAGAATTACTTCTTTAATCTTGTTACTTTTAATCAGCTTAATAGAGATTTTCTTCCATAACCTGCTGGAATAAGTACAGTATCATTATTTAGGCAATGATTATCAAAATATTTATTTTTTAAACATGGCCTAGAGAACTGACAAAAAAGACTGGGAAGTCTAAATTAGACCTGTGTAACAAGAAACATCCAGTTGTCCATACACAAATGTACCGCCTGTCACCTGAAGGTGAAACACCATCCTTAGCTCCCCCCTGTCAGGGTTCAGACAAGATAGAGAACTATCACACTGCCACTCTCTACATTTAACTGATGCTTTGTGACAGTGAGGTATTTTGGTGTTAATAAATGGCCAATCCTTATACTATTTTTTCACATTATTTAAGAATAGACAAAGGTAAATTCCTCAGCATGATATTTTAAAAATACAACCACCTATAATATTAGTAGACTGAATTAACCTATTCCAATTAAAATGTACCTACTACATGTTATAGGAAATGCAATGTTCCTTGTGAAAAACCATAACTTCATTTTGCCATTAGTTCCAGTATCCTTAATTATAATACTATGGTTTAACACAGGAATCTATTTCTCTGTCTTCGTAGAGACTTTCACCATATGTATTTTTTTAAGACCACCTTACATGACTCTCTATTAGCCATCAGAACTCTCCTGTTCTTCTTACTCCTTCGACAGAATAGACCTTGGTTAAACTGGTTATTGCAATGTTACACATTATTCTGGTATAATTTACCCTAGAACTCTGTAAGTCAAGAAAAATAAACCCGGTTTTAATACTGTGAATACTGTGATATACACATAACATATAGACATTTATTTAGCTTAGAGATTAATTCCTCTATGCTTCCTAAACATACTTTATCTCAGGTTTTGGTTGAGAAACAAATTATCTTAATAATTTTTCAAAAATTAATATGTTACAATACAAACTTTACTGTTTCTCCATTAAATCAGCTGAGCAGTTCTACACATCACTGGTGTACCAATGTATTCCCTTAAAAAAAATAATTTCTTTTCCTTAATCATTATAGCTATAATTCATATAGGAATACAAAAAGACCCTTTTTTGTACATACTTGATACTGATAAATCAAAGATCAAGACATATCTATACTTGACAAGTTACTCTTGATACAATAATTTCAGTTATTTTTAATAATGGGAAGCATTTTGTCTTTTTTAGTAAACAGGTGTCACACAGAAAATAATCTGACAATCCTGACACTTCTAGGATGGGGGTAGGAAGATTTGGTATAGCCCTGTCTCAGACAGCTGGCCTAACCTTGCTAGCTATTCTGGTCTAAAAACCCTACCAAGCAATTCTCAAAACTTCAGTTACTTACAGCCTCATGGATCTGTAACAATTAATGCTTAGGCTTCATTTATATGAATACCACTAGCAACTGTAACTGAAATTACAAATTTCTCCAGGCATTACTGAAACAACCCCTTTCAATTACTTCTATATTCACACAAGACCTTAATGCCTTAGACTGTAACACAGAGATGCCTTGGATTTACCAGTTTAGAATCTCTGTTTCAAATTTTAAGGTAAATTCAATCTTCCCTATTTCTTTTACCCTTATACATAATTGAATCCTACATCCTTATTAATGTTCAGGACACAGCTCCCTTATATTGGTCATTATGAAAAACCCTGTTCTCATGAACTAAATTAAGGTTTTTTATAAACCCGAGAAAGTTTGCAATGGACAGAATCTTTGCTCATTTCTCTAAATGAAGAGAGTCTGTGTGTCTGTTTAACTATGACCTATATATTATATACCAATAATATTGCCTTACAATAAATAACACATTATGTTAACTCCAAATACTCTATAAGAACTACTGCTACAATTCTGATAGCAATCTTAGTTTAACTTTTCTTCAAAACATCTGGATATCAAATTAGCATAACTGCTGTAAAAGTAACTCTGGGATCTAAGCTCCTCATGGTATGAAGTATACATCTCACACTCTTCTCTGCAAATTTGCAATGTTCTGGTTACTTTTAATTCCAATTACAAAATAACTTTTCACCAGTTAAACTGTAAATCTGCTCAAACAACCTACTACTTCATTAACAAGGAAACAGTAAAATTGCTTTTCAGTACCTGATATTTTGGTGTTTTTATAGTCTTTACTATAAATTGATATTCTTTAACTACTTTCAGTACTCATGATGTCACTGGTACTTGTTATAACTTGAGCAGAAGGATCCTGGTACTGACATTACCTTTGTTAACAAAATCTGTAGTTAACCTTTTCCTTAAATACAGACATTAATAACAATGTATTCATATATATTAATATATATATATATATTTTTTTTTTTTTTTCTTTTAAATCCCTCTGTAACAAGTCATAAACTGCAAATACTTTAAAAATAATGTTTATGGTGCTGGATTCCTGAATCCTAGAAACTCTGCCAATGCATGTTTAATTTTGACAGTTTTCATAGGACCAACTGCAATTTGCTCTCTGGCTACAACTGATTTATCCAGCATGTCTGCAGGAGAAGGAGGAAACATATTGTGTGTACAGTGATCACGTGGTTTAAATGTGTCACATTCCCTCCTTGTATGTCCTTTTTTCCTGCACAAACAGACTAAATTTCCCTTAAAAAGAATACCTTTATAAACCAGTTTATTCTTTTTCTCTTTGGGTTCTTTAGGCTTCTTAGAATTCCTAAGCCTGTTGTTAACTTGTAACTGTGTTTCTACATGGTTTTCCTCACTTTTACAGTTACCCTGATTTACTTCCACAAACTTAGAAATACTAGGCACAAAAGCTTTCTCTTCAAGGCAAACCTTAGAACAATTTATGTGCTTATTATTCTCTATCTCGGTGTTACCAGCATCTATGGAATACTCTTGGGCAATTAGTGTGTTATAAATGTCAACCATTCTCATAATATTAGCAATTTTCTTTTGCTTTTTATTAAGAGAAAAAGTTTTGCCATCAATTTCCTTATTGAAATTTTCACACTCATCCCATAAAACTTTCCATAAATCTGCATTTGTTTTTACACCAGAGAAAGAATTAAAAATTGCATTACTTTCAAACGCAAGAAAATGAATTAAATCCATTTACCTGATCAAGGAACTTTCACTCTTCATACAGTATTCCCGTCTGTCTCTTGATTGTGCACTATCAGGGTAGCATTGAATACTGTCTCCCTTGGGTCTCTCTGTGGATCCAGGAATATTAAGGAAATTTGTGTCCTTACCACGGCAGTGGCCACCGGCTACCTCATGTTTAGGATTCCTGTGGATTTTCACACCTTTCTTTTCCTGAAAACCTCTCTTGGGCTCTCACTTGTTCTGGAAACCTCTTCCTGGACTTTCAGTACAAAGTAGAAACCTCTAGGTACTTTTCTTCCTCCAAAAACTTCTTAAAACTTGTCTAACTTTTATCAAAGAACAGACATTCACTCCCCCCTGTACAAGGAATATGACTATATACCTTGTATACCTTTTATCACAGGGACTGGTGAGTCTTTCTTTACAAGAAAATAAGAGTTCTTAGAAAAAATATGGATGGCTCGCCATTGTAAAATATGAATTATTATAAAAAATGATAATCCATAATGATAGATTGATGAAGGGAGGGTACTCTCTGGGAACCCTCAAAATCCACAAATAAACATGAGTATTAATACAGGAAGAGTCTTTTAATCCTTTAGGTATAAATGGAATATAAGAAACAAAGTACAATTCTTAATTGGCACATAAATTGAGTTATTCTAAGGTGCCTGGCCTATTATCTTACATGACCCGATGTTGGAGGGTACTGAGGTCTTGATGTTCCTTCTGGGAGTGTCTTCTCTCCCACCCTCTCCTCTCTCTAATACAAGTAAGGCTTGCTTTATACAGGTTTAACATAGATCATATTCCACTTAAACCCACCCATTTGCCAGTAATAGATATTATATTGTCAGGGATTGCCTACTATGGACATGGCTATGTCTCAGCACAACCTTGTATGTAAGAGGTGTTACTGCACCATAGACTCACTACTTGTCATGTAGTAAAGTCTAACAATAGCCTATAAGGATGCTGATTCCCCTTGTCTATTTCTGTTACAGAAGGCAAATTCCTAGGCAAATGTACTGAGCTCGGAAGACCCAATCCTGTGATTTATATAAAAAACATAAACAATATCTCTAACACAGAATTTTACATATAAAACCTAATACTAACTGGACATACATATAAATATTCATATATAAATGTATGAAAGGATGATTTCCACCTCTACCTTGCAAGGATACCAAAATCATCAGCCTTCCCCAAATGCCACCTGTCACTCCTCATTCATTCAGGGTTATATTTAACTTGTCCTTAGCTGTTAGTAGCTAGGGGTTATATGGTTAAGCATGGTTAATGGTTATATAAAGTTAATTAGCACTTTATAAATTCTAACAACTTTGTGCAGTTGGCCAGCTTGAAGTATATTGCAGTATACTGACAAACAATCCCTGTTTTGTTTAAAGGGCACCTATCACCATAGAAATGTTTCCCCCACCAGAGGTGTGGATAATGGATCCCGCACTCCAATTAGGGGAAACAATATTTTTTTGAGAATATCCCCCCCCCCCCCCCCCACAGCACAAGGCTGCCTGCACCGGCAGGGAGATCGCACAGTGGGGGAGCCATGTTGTGGCACATGCATGTGCAATATGCGCAAAGTTTTTTTTTTTTTGCCTGAGGAGAAAACATGGATTTTAGCAAATTTGCTCTATGACTAAAATATTTAGAATTCAAATATGCTATATTTCATCATCACATAGGGATTTGGATTCCATACATTCATGTATTTTAAAAGATCAAAGGTTCTATTTGCTCTTTTCCAAGGTAAAGTATCCTTCCACTCTCCTTGTAAATCTGTACACTATAAAGCCAACAGTGGTGACATTGTAAGTGAGCCCTTTAAAGGGCAATGGAATACTGCAAGTTTATAGCTGACCATGTTCATGTACCAATAATACTGTATGAAACAAAGTGCTCTTTGTATGAACAATAGTGTTATTAATAAAAGTGTTAATAACGCTGATAAAATTTGAACTGCCGGTGGTTTCTTTGGAATCGACAGTTCAAATTTCAATAAATCTACTTCCTAAGTATTTTTTAAAGGTTTTCTATATTTGTTTTAACATAAATAAAAGGAAAGGTCAAGTCAAGACAAAAGGAATTACAATACTGCATTTCTTCTCAAAGTTAACTGTAAGAGCCACCAAGCAGGTGACCAAATAAGGCGAGAGATGGTGAGAAAAGGAGAAGAGATATAGAAGGGAAAAAAAACAATTGTGGAAAATTTGTCTGGGCAGCCTCTGCTGAAGTCACGTCAGCTACTAGAGGGTGAGGACCAGTTTTTTTTTCAGATCCCTTAAAGCATATTTAAGTTTGGATAGGATGACCTTAGGGAGATTCAGAAACTGCCCGTTTTGAAAACAGTGTGGCTAAGCTAAGGATGTCTATACCACATAGTCCTGTACTCTGCTAGAGTTGCCACCTAGGCAGTATCTAACTGGCCCAGCTCCGGTATTACAAACTTACCAGAATGTACTTGCTGGTAAATTTGTAATACCCCATAGACCCCCTCAGGCTTTATATTCACAGGCCCATCTCTGTCCCACCAATTTCCCTGCCCATTCCGCCCATTTCCCAGCCCTTTTGCCAATCACATGAGAAATCATGGAATTCAGCTTGAAAAATAAACTGAAGGGAAGATGAATAGGGAAATTATGAAAGATAAATAATAACTTGGGGAGAACAACCACTTTTATTAGGTTAATAGATCCCAGTAGGTTAAGTGGGAATACCAACCACTTCTCAAAGTTAGTGCTCAGCTTATGTACCAGTACTTATCTAAATCTATCTGGATCTTTGTGGACCAAAACCCCTGCAAAAGAGGGTTGCCTTCCAATGGACATTAAATTGCTGCCAATTCACACTTTTGACATCTTGCCAAATTTGTCTACTACCTTGTGTCAAGGGTTTGCCAGGTACACTAGGGCATCATCTGCTTACAGGGATATCTAATCATGCACCCTACCAAACCACTGAGCTCATGTAAAGTATTTTTTTATGGTGTAAAACTTGTGTCACGCTATAAATGTTATGACTGTTGTTCATTCTAAACTATACTAAATCAGCTGTAACAAACTTCTGGATTGTCTAAAGACACTCTGATACGCCTGTATGTTTTCTCATATGCACAAATTTGGTAGCATATAAATGCCTGTTGGCGTAAGAATGTTTTCATGTGATTTAAACACTGGTTTAAGTGTTTTATGTGGAACATAGCTCAGATGTTTTTATTTTTAAGACATTCTGAACCTCTAGAAAAAAAATACAAATGGCACATCTCTTTTTTTTAAGATTATTGTGTTAGAAACAAACACTCACACACACATATAAGGAAAAGGGAAGAGAGTTGTGCTGAATCTAAGAATGTTGGACTCAATTACCACATAAAACATTTAAGTCAAGCACGCTAAAGCTCTTTGTTTCCACCCACTCATGAGATCAGACTGCTGAACAAGCTCATTCCTAGACGCAGGAGGAACAATATTTCATTTGTGTAACATCTGGAAAAATTATGAAAAGGGGAAGTACATTCTGCAACCTTTGGCAACAAGAATAATGAAATCAATATGTTTTACGTGAAGTCATGAAAATGAATAGCTTGTGTTAGACAGAAACAGCCCTGGAAACATCTAGCACAGAATATTTTTCAAAATACATTTCATTTTAGAAGAACCACAGAACATGAAAGAGAGAAACTGTTATGCAGAAATTAATGTAAAATACTTTTTTATTTGAGAAGAAAAATAGAGCATGAAAGGGATAAATTGTTATACTGTTACCAAACTTTCCTTTGAACAGACAGTATGTGATCAAAGAAAACGTGACTTACAGCTGAAAGTGCAAAAGTTCCTGTGGCTTTTCTTCTGGTCCTATAAGGAGTCTTTTTTAATTTTTTTGTGGTCATCCCTGAAATCATGACATACAAAATGTGGTGCAGACAGATAGATATAGAAGTACATAGATGAATAAATATGCCATGTTACATTAGTTTTTGAGACCCTTACCTCCCCAATAGACATTTTTGAAGAACACAAGTTCAAGCTCATTGCAGCTCCAGAAAGGTGAAAATGATTTCAAGAAATTCATAAAAGTGACAATTTAATGACATGGTAGTTGTGAAAAAACAGAATAAAAATGTTTTTGAGGACAAGAAATGTATTTGTTTATATGGCAAAGAACTCTCCTGTAACTCTTCTTAAATTCCTTATACATTATAGTAGTGGGATAATTTTTGCTATTTGCCTGTTTTGGTAAACACACATATAATTATCTGAAAATAATTATTATATTTTGAAGCTTTGTTAACATTTTTCCTTTTTATCCACAATACATACAGAGAATCAGTAGGGTATTGCCTAACTGGCAGATTTAGGTACATACTCTATACTATATAGATTGTAAGCTCTGTCTGTATTAATGAATTCTACTGTACAGCGCTGCGTACATAAGTAGCGCTTTATAAATAAAGATATACATACATACATACATACTCTATGGTAGATAAATGCACACCAGCACTTGTGCCTATTGGTTCATAACTACGTCCTTAGATGTTCTTCCTTTTTAAATCCTCTAAGAATGTTGCACTGCATTGTATTTAACACCCATCCATGTTATATGTTACAGTTGCTTTTTGAACGGCTTGAAACCTACAATTAAATGATTTTAAAGTCTGTGCATCACAATACACATTATGATGTTTTTTACTCATGTGAACAGACTAGATCATTAGAATCCATGCCACTGACCGGAATATTTATGTGAGTTTATATTTTGTGAGACAGGTCTTAACTATTCCATTCTATATATAGGCATGACTCCCACTACCCAGGTTAAATACATGGTTTACTGTGTTAGATATATTATAAAATGTTTACCCTAAGACACTAAACAGATTTCCTCCAAACTGCTACAGGTCAAGTTTCAGATTGTATCTAGAATTTACAGGAACTTGCAGAATGCCTGCTTTGCTAGCAGATGTAGAAAAACCTAAGGCTCCTTGTGTTTATCTGGTACCTCTGCATAGAGATCATTTTCAATAAGTTACAAAGTTAATTTGAGTTGAAGAAAGGCATCACCTTCAACCCATCTGGGTGGTCCATAATATCACTAACTTATATTATGTAGAAAGAAATTGGACAGCTTTGTGTCTCTATCTATTAATGAACAACTATATACCTATACAAACATGCTAAAACATAGGGGCACATTTACTTACCCACGAATGGGCCGAATGCGTCCGATTGCGTTTTTTTCATAATGATCGGTATTTGGCGATTTTTCGGAAAATTATCGCGCCTTTTTCGTAGCCATTCCGAAAGTTGCGCAAAATGTTGCGATTTTTTCGTAGCGTTCGGATTCATTCAAGCTTCAGTATGGTGACTTTTCTTGGGCCAGGTTGGAGCTGCAGGGTGCCATTGAGTCCTATGGGAGGCTTCCAAAATCATGCTAAGTCTGAAAGTTTCGCCCGCCGCTTACGAGCACTCAATACGAAAAAGTCGCGACAAGATACGAGCGAATCGTAATGGCTACGAAAAATTCACGTTTTTTCGCGCAAATCGTATTGGTAACGAAAAAGTCGCGACAATTTCCGAAAATTCGTAAAGGCGCCGAAAAAATCGCAAAAAATACGAAAAAGTCGCAAAATGTTCGTTTTACAATCGGAATTTTTCCAATTCGGATTCGAATTCGTGTCTTAGTAAAACAGCCCCATAGTCTGTACATGAAAACACATTCAGCAATGTGCTTGTTCTCTTTCAATATGAACTATATTTTTATATCTAACTCAAAAAGAGAGATGAAATCACTGGTCTCAACTGGTTACAGCTATCCTCATACGATAATACAAAGGAGCCCACAAATAAGGGGGTGTTACAGGTATGGGATTGGCAATGTTCAATTATTGCTCATAGAAAAAAAACAAACAAACAAACTGATGCATAACTTGCACAGTGTTGATGCGGTGCTCTTTAATTTGGATGGCAGTTTATAGTTATCAGTGAAATTGTAGTCAAAGCAGCATGGAGCACTTTATGGAACCTGTTCCACACATTGCAATGGCAGCAAACACATCTATAGGATTGCTACCTAAACAAGTTATGACATCTGTACTCATAGAGAGCAGTTGTTGCACACAAAAGTGTATGTTTGTTGAGGTGGTGTGAAATAGCCTTTCAAGCGCTTAACCCATTTCTTAGATGCCACAGAGCATGACAAGAATATTAAGGGGGACTAATCACCTGACAAAAGGGTAGTTTATGCCCAATCCCCAAATGTTCTGCTCTAGTTACACTCTGCAGCATGTAATAAATGGTTTTAAAGGACAGTAACACCAGAAGTTTTTAACTTTCACTTTAATCCCATACAGTAACAGGTCTGTTGCACTACCACAAAACAATTACAGTTGTTTTTTGCATAAATAAACTTTGAAGATTTGTCAGACATCCTACAATCTGGTGATTGGGCACTTCAAGTTCTGGGTAATGGGGTGTGCACACACTCTCACTGTCCTTGCTCCACTTCTGGTTTAAACTGAAAGTGATTGCATGCATGATAACTGACATAATGTACTGGTGCTCTCAGGGATGTGGTCCCTGAAGTAGACTGCAGCAGCGTACACGCTGTTCAGAGGTGATGTGGAATATGGCTGAAACATCTGCCCCAAGCAGGGGAGGATTAAGCCTGTGAAACCAGGGCTTTGGTCTTGGCAGTCTCTCTCTTTATGAAAGCTAATGCTGGGGGAAGATCAAGCTCTGTGACAAACCAATGGTCAGGTCAAGAGACATTTTTCCTAAGAAATGCTACCATGCAGGAAAAAATATGACCAGAGGTAAATAGTTAGGACTACCATATGGGGTATACCTTGTTGTGGTATGGTGGCTTGTCAATTTTATGATCATAACTTTGTAACTAAAAACTCCTGTTTTTTTATAAATACATGCAGTTGCACATTTACTAAGTCACTGGTGAAACAGGAGACCAGAGAATGTGCATTGATCAATCCCCTTTATTTTGGAAACATCTAGGGCCCAAAGGAAAAATGTCATATGCTCTTCTCACCTCCATCTATGGAATACATCTTACAACATATATTTTAGGTCATTGCCTTAAATATATTGGTATGGTGATTTTATTTGCAAGGAGTTATATTATTGTGTTACTGGAACTGTAGGGCAGCATATACTAGGCCACTTCAGGGTGGAACTAGGGACCAAAACACCCATACAAACACACTTTGACAAATTGACACAGTTGCCTTAGCTACGTAAATAGCTGATAATTCAGCATATTAATATCTCCACGTAAATAAAAACAATAAAGCATGTGCGTTAGGAAAATTTTACTGACAGCCAGAGATTTTAATTAACCTGAAAAATATTGAACTACTGATTATCCTTCAGGATTCCCATTTGATAAATCAGCCCTTTAACGTACCCTCAATAAAACAATCTGTATTATTTTAGCCTGTAAACACCATTTTCTAGCAAGTGCTTATTTAGTTAAATATTATTATTTAAGTTGTTTACAACCAGCTTATTCATTATTCATTTTGGAAGCTTATTTTTTCTTTTATTTTTACTTTGTCGGGATGTTGGGTCGGTATTCCACTGAGCTGCTTTTCAGAAATGTTCATGCAGCAAATTAGCTAATTTCAATAACTGAATGTCTGTTTCTGCCTCTGGGGTACTAGAACTCTAATCTAAACCATCAAAGTTGACATGAAAATATTATATTTCTACCAGAATTTTTTTTTAACATTAAAAACAAAGCCTTACCATTTACAAGGCTTTAAAGGACATGTAAACCCCACACACAAAAATTTAATCAGTGAACAGCCTCTTTGAAATCCTTTAATACCTGCCACTCTGGTTGTCCAGAGGTTAGTGTAAGGCTGCAGTGTCTTCTTTATCACTTAGATTTCCTTCTCCTCCTCTAACCCACTCGGCCCCCCTTCCTTAGGAATTTGCTTTGGCTGTTGGCTTGTGGACATGCTCAGTTGTTCTAAGCTCAGATTACTAAACATGCCCCCCCCCCCAGTCTAGCAGCCAGTAAAGAGATGGCATTGCTGGCTCCCATAGAAACTCTGCTCTAGCTGTCTGCTTCAATTTTTTTCTCTTGAGCTCAGCTTTACCATTACAGTGCTCAAAGAAAGCAGAACTTTTATCAAAGACAGTTCTGCCTGTGTGAGGCTGTATTCGTGATGAAATGTATACTGAATAAGGGTCTGTGTGTGTATGCTGTTTGCAGATTTAAATGTAACTGATTATAACTGTAACTGATGTATCAGAGGAAAAATGGTGAAAGTTGGTATTTGCTTTAGGAAAATGTGATGGTGCTAGAAAACAGAGGAAATATATATGCAGTACAAATTATGCCATTTGGGTGGGGGAGACATGCCCAACTGATATACATTGTAGGTAAATGCAGGCTTTACATGTCCTTTAAAGGTTGTAATAGTTTGTGTCATTATAATATTGCATTGCCTAATGTAAACCTTTTCAATTGCTTAAAGTAAACTTTAATATTGTCTTGTTATATTATGCTGCCATCTGCTGAAAGTTTCTGCATACTCCATCTTTATTGGTAGAATTTCAAGGACATTACTTCCTTTGTCTGTCAGCTCTTGGATATTGGTTGCTATTTTACATTTGTGTCATGTGCCTATATGATCCCTCAGGTGTTCATTTGGGTTGAGGTCATGGCTCTGTGCAGTCAAGTCAAGTTCTACCACTCATATCTCTGCAAACCCATTCTTTATCCACTCCCATCTCTGCAAATGCATTCTGTATCCACTTCTATCTCTGCAAACTCATTCTATATCCACTGCTATCTCTGCAAACCCATTCTATATCTACTCCCATCTCTGCAAAGCCAATCTATATCGACTCCTATCTCTGCAAAGCTATTCAATATTGCCTCCTATTTCTGCAAAGCCATTCTATATCGACTCCTATCTCTGCAAAGCTATTCAATATTGACTCCTATTTCTGCAAAGCAATTCTATATCGACTCCTTTTTCTGCAAAGCCATTCTATATCTACTCCCATCTCTGTAAACCTATTGTGCTGAAACAGGGAAAAGCCTGTTCTTCACTGTTGCCATGCAAGATATCAGGCATGTAGTGATGTCTTGGCATACACCAAACCCAGTCTTATCTATTCAACTGCCAGATGATAAAGTTCAGTTCATCACTCCAGAGAATGCATTTCCATTGCTTCAAAGTCCAGCAGTGGATACCTTTTGTGTCCATAATAGTTGTGGTTTGAATTTTCAATTCCACTTAAAACAGGTGTCAGGATACCTTTAGCTTTATAGTGTATAGTGTGTGTGTGTGTATATATATTCACTGGACTTTTCCAATTCAAATTCCGTGTGAAATCCCAACTTTTGTCAACTTGGGATTCCAATCAAAACATTGATGTTGTGAATAAAAAAAAATCTTTTTGAATTGAAAAATTCCAGAGAGTGTGTATCTTTTGCTCCTCTTGTAACTGATGGCATCAGCATGTGATTAAGTGTGTATAAGTGTGTATGAGTGCCTGATTTGGAGTTCCTATTTTGGTTCCCCTTGAACACTTTAAATAATGTACCCCCCTTTTTGAGGATAAGTCACCTTGAAGTTCCATGACCTATATAATAGTACTTAGCCTTAGGCCTTCTGCCTTTATATGGTTATGAAATGCCTTGGTGACTTATAATATCCTTATATTTAACAACATATATTGCACATAATACATAAATGTTGTAGAACTCTTTATGGTGTTTTAAAATATAAAAGTCAGGGATATGTTCTGGAAAAAGTTTATGGAAAATGAAAAAAAACTGTTGCAGAATTGCACGTACAATATCCATTTTAGCTATCCAACACTGGGCAAGATTTAAATCAATTAGAAAACATTATCTTATGGATTATCATGTGAAAATTGCCTCAAAGAGGTATAAAGGCAGGGCAGGCAATATATGAATGACAACTGAGATTTTAATAAAAGATTTCAGGTTTGAAAAGGACTTTTATTATACAGCTTTTTATGTCTCGGTTATGGGCCCCACTTAATAACTGTTACTTTCTTATAGAAATATCTTTAGCTCAGATGGACCATATGATGGTAATTTCTTACATATGCATAATTGTGCAAATCCTTTTAAATCTTTATTAAGAGTATAATATAAAAAAACAAGAAGTACTGCGACTTTTTTATGATTATGTTGATCTCTTTAACTGAAGTTTATTATCAAGGAGCAAATAATCATTGACGAATGTAGGCATAAAACTAACATCTCACCCCACTCCTGTCAGCAAGAAAGCTGAATTCATACCCAGGAATATATCTACGCATCCTATGCTAGAGGTAATACATGGCTGCTAATGAAAACAGCAACCCCCTTTTTTAAAACATCAGTACATGCTTTTACTGGTCATGAAAGTCATCCTCATCATCATCATTTATTTATATAGTGCCAGCATGTTACACAGTACTTTCCATTAATATATAACAAACAGGGGTATTACAATAATTTTTCTTAAGAATTCATAATTTTGTAAGAATTTACATTAAGTTGTACACATTGGGCCACTGCTTATTAATGGGGTCTTACAATAATTTTAAGGACATGAAAGTGTTTTAATGTAATTAAAATATAATGTACTGCTGCTCAGAAAGACTATTAACAAAGTTGCTATGTAGCCATGGGGGCAGCCATTCTAGCTGCAAAAAAATGACCAGTTTACATAGCAGATAACAGATAAGCTCTGTAGAGTACAATGATGTTTTGCAGAGCTTATCTGTTATCCGCTTACCTGTACCAGTTCTCCTTTTTCAGACTAAATCTCTGCCCCACGGCTACACAGCAGCTTATTTATATAAACTATAGTAGTCTTTCTGAAACAAACACACAACGTTTACCAGCACAGGACAACAGTACACAATATTTCAACTACTGGGATACATTTTCATTTTTTGGTGTTACTGTTCCTTTAACATACAAGGGTAACACAATAAAAATGGGCTCAGGGGGCCTTGTTTAGAGAGCTCACAATCTAAAGGGACTTAGTGAATTTTAATATAAGTCTAACTTACTATATGGCATACAGTATTAGCTATGTAAATTTTTTTCAGTAAAATATAAGTAAGTTATATCATATTCAACAACACTCTGATGGCTGATTTACAAAATTTCAATACAATTTCCCCTTGCACAGCTGTGCAGTTGCGGTCCTGCATTTTTTTCAGTTGCTCGTAAAACCAATTTCATTAAAAGGACTTGCATCAAAATGTGCTCTTTCCACTTCCCTATATTTGTGCTGGCTGATGCTCAGTCACAGGAGCCTTCCATTCCAAACTGAGCTCTGCTGTGCTATTGATACAGGGGAACCCTGGAGCCACCTCCACCTCCTGGCAGTAGCTCCAGGGTACCTTTGTGCCCAGCATCAATAGGCCCAGCACACTTGTACAGGTATGGGATCCCTTATTCGGAAACCTGTTATCCAGAAAGTTCCAAATTACGGCCATGTTCCATAGACTCCATTATAGGAAAATAATTCTAATTTTTAATTCTTTTTCTCTCATGGCAGCAGCGCTCCTGAACTAGGTACAGATGTCACTTGCCACTAAACACCAGAAATTACGCCAGGCGGGCTTTTGGGCAATTGCATTCCATTTGCAACAAAATTGCAGTAATTTTTTTGAATCGGGCACAATTGCAGTAGATGCAGCACTATTGTATCAAGATTGTACAGCACTGTGTACCCTTGTGGCACTTTATAAATAAAGTTATACATACATGCATACATACATACAAGTGCATCACTTGATTGTGACCACAAATTATTCTGCCTGCATTTCTACTGCTTGCTTCTTGCTGAGTAAAGAAAAGTTTCTCTAATAAAAACCCTTAAGGGCAGACTTCTCAAAATTTGAATTTTTGTAATTTTAAAGGTTTCTTCTACCATGACTAAACTCACTAAATTTTAAAAAAGCACAAATGTCTATTCATTTATTACAAAATCTGAATATAAAGAGCACAAATTTAAAAAAATGCAAAAAACGTTAAAATCCTCTTTTTCATAAGAATTTTCATGCACTTACAAAGAAATCACAAAAATCTCTTTTTCACCAATCAAATAAAGATTGTTGCAATTTGGCAAGGACAGCTCCCTTTAGCTTCTACATAATGTTGACAGCTTTTAGATGGCGTTGATGCCATGCAGTTTTGTATTAGTGTCTTTCGTGATTGTCACACTTGATAAATTACGTATTTTTCTTGTTTTTCAGTAAACAGTAAAATACACGTTTAGTGCTTAAAAAAATACGGTTTGTAAAATTAATAAAATATAAAGATAAGTAAATGGGCCTCTTAGTTTTGACTTAAAAGAATGTAAAAAATATCAAAATCAGCTTTGTGTTTTAAAATGTATCTTATAGGGCAAAGACACGGTACGATTAGTCACCTTGACTTTTATGTAAGGAAGTCTCTGCGACTAACTGCGGTGACTTTTCACCACAGAGAAGAATGGGGTCAGTTGTCTCAGAAGTCGCGGTGACTAATCTCTCCATGTCTTCGCCCATAATGGCCACATATAAATAGGGGCTGATTTACTAATTCACAAATCCGAATGTGAAAAATTCTGATTGGAAAACGAACATTTTGCGACTTTTTCGTATTTTTTGTAATTTTTTCGTCGTCGCTACGACTTTTTGTAAATTGTCGCGACTTTTTCGTAACCATTACGACTTGCGCGAATTGTTTTTCGTATTGAGCGCTCGTAAACTGCGGGCAAAACTTTCAGACTTAGCATGATTTTGGAAGCCTCCCATAGGACTCAATGGCACTCTGCAGCTCCAACCTGGCCCAAGAAAAGTCACGATACTGAAGCTTGAATGAATCCGAAACTTTCGTACTCGGCGCGAAGGTTATGAAAAAGCCGCGACAATTCGCGCAAGTTGTAACGCTACAATTCGCGACAATTTATGGAAAAATCGTAAAATACCGATCATTACGAAAAAAACGCATTCAGACGCCTTCGGACCGTTCGTGGATTAGTAAATCAGCCCCTTAGTGTTACCCCCTTTTCTGGATTAAAACAACAAGCCTCATTTACCTGCGGGGCCTGTAAATTACTGGGCAGGTGGAACTCCTACTTTTATATCTCACTTGCATACCCACCAACTGGCCCGCTTTTCGCGGGACAGTCCCGCTTTTCATGGCGCATCCCGCTGTCCCGGATAGTTCCATGAATGTCCCGCATTGCAGGACATTCATTAAACTATCCAGCACAGCGGGATACGCTGGCTGGAGCCGGACGTTCAGACTTCCCCGGCAGCTTTACTCCTTATGCAGCGCGACAGGCCCTTTTATAAGGTTGCGCCTGTGGGTGTGACGTCATTACGCACGGGCGCAGCCTTATAAAAGGGCCTGTCGCCGCCGCATAAGGAGAGGAGCCGCAGACGAAGGAGGAGCTCCTGTGGGGGGTAATGTGTATGGGGGGGCTCTGTGTATGGGGGGATCTGTGTATGGGGGGGCACTGTGTATGGGGGGCTACTGTGTATAGGGGGCACTGTGTATGGGGGGCTACTGTATATAGGGGGTACTGTGTATGGGGGGCTACTGTGTATAGGGGCACTGTGTATGGGGGAGCTACTGTGCATAGGGGCACTGTGTATGGGAGGGCTACTGTGTATAGGGGGTACTGTGTATGGGGGGGCTACTGTGTATAGGGGGTACTGTGTATGGGGGGGCTACTGTGTATAGGGGGTACTGTGTATAGGGGGTACTGTGTATGGGGGGGCTACTGTGTATGGGGGGCTACTGTGTATGGGGGGCTACTGTGTATGGGGCACTGTGTATGGGGGGGCTACTGTGTATAGGGGCACTGTGTATGGGGGGGCTACTGTGTATAGGGGGTACTGTGTATGGGGGCTACTGTGTATAGGGGGTACTGTGTATGGGGGGGCTACTGTGTATAGGGGTACTGTGTATGGGGGGGCTACTGTGTATAGGGGGTACTGTGTATGGGGGGGCTACTGTGTATAGGGGGTACTGTGTATGGGGGGCTACTGTGTATAGGGGGTACTGTGTATGGGGGGTTACTGTGTATAGGGGGTACTGTGTATGGGGGGCTACTGTGTATAGGGGGTACTGTGTATGGGGGGTTACTGTGTATAGGGGGTACTGTGTATGGGGGGGCTACTGTGTATAGGGGGTACTGTGCATGGGGGGGCTACTGTGTATAGGGGGTACTGTGTATGGGGGGGCTACTGTGTATGGGGGGCTACTGTGTATAGGGGGTACTGTGTATGGGGGTTCTGTGTATGGGGGACACTGTGTGTGGCGGGGCTCCTGTGTATGGGGGGTCTCCTGTGTATGCTGGGCAAATCTGGTACATAGTTATAACTCACTTATAACTGACTGCCTTCTCTCTATATTTGTATTTTAATGTAGGAGTTGTTATATTGTTTTCCTTAGGTAGTACAGTATGAGGGTATAGCACATTTGCGTCTGAACCTGCCATTTCATCTATATAAAAGGAGTATTTTTTTAAAAAATTGGGGTGTGGTAATTGGGGCGTGGCCACAAAAGTGGGCGTGGTCAAAAATTGCTTTTTGTCCCTCTTTTCATTTTTCAAATGTTGGGAGGTATGCACTTGTCCTAGAATATATTTCCACCCCTTTTTGAGGGAACTTTATGTAAAAATAACTTTTTTCATGAAGGCAACATGGAAAAGGTCAAGATTGACAAAAAATAAAATAAACACAATGTAATGTGTAATAGTGACTGCCTATGGCATCTTACAGCAGCGCTTCTGGTATTTGCCAGAATCCACAGACTGATATCCGGATCCAATAAATTTCTCTTCGGCTAGGTTGTGGTGCAAGCATAAAAATGCTGTAAAAACGTGGAACATAAGCGTTAGCGGAACCTATTGGAACTAGCTGGACTCCTGCCGGAGAGCATTTTATGTTGCCCACTTCCCGTGTTTATGTCACGTGTTGGAGCCGGCTAACTGCAGCATGGCGGAGACCGAGCAATCTGTGGGACCTAATGCAAAGGGCAAAAACAAGAAACGCCAGACCCAGCCGGGTGAGTGCTGCTTTCAGTTCTTTGGTAACACCGCTATATTTGCTTTAATGTCTGAGATGAGAAAAAACAAAATGGAGCCGTACACATCTGCTGTATGCCTATATATATATATATATATATATATATATATATATATATATATATATGAAGGCAGTCATTTTACAAGGCTAATACAGTTGTTATAAAAACGTAGACGTCAAAGAGCTCAGTTCATGTTGCAGAACGGCATCCTTTTAGCTATGTCTTTATTTTTCTTGCTAGTGGAGGAATCTGAACTTCTTACTGTCCCTGATGGCTGGAAAGAAGATCCTTTTACAAAGGAAGATAACCCAAGAGGATTACTGGAAGAAAGCAGTTTTGCTACATTGTTCCCCAAATATCGAGAGGCTTACTTAAAAGAATGCTGGCCGCTAGTTCAAAAGGCATTAAATGAAAGTGTATGGATTGTTTATTCCTATTAACCATGTATACCACAAAGTATATCTACACTAGCATTTCAAACCTGAAAATGTTTGCTTACTACTATACTTTTACACTGGGAAATAACAGTAAAATTACAACTTAACCCATTAAAGAGGTTTTGTTAACTGCTTTTTATATTTTTTTTATCAGTGTGTTTTTATGTCACTTTAATGCTGATTCTGTGTGGCAGTTTGTTAAAGCAGAGCTGGATTTGATTGAAGGCAGCATGACTGTCACTACAACCAAGAAGACTTTTGATCCATATGTTATCGTTCGAGCCAGAGACTTGATAAAGTTGCTTGCCAGAAGTGTTCCGTTTGAGCAGGTTTGTGTTACATGTAAATATTTTTGTACAATGACCATTGCTGAGTTATTGTCACTGAGACGGTCAAATTTGTTAGAATCTCCCCGGAGAATTTGTTCACTAAACTCATAGTCTGGACGGGTGCTTCATTTCACTGAAAAAACATACTAGCCCAGGGCTCTAATTTATTGAGCATTGCTTGAGTCTAATCCCAGTGATCATTGTGGCTGCTTTGAGCTTTTTACTGCACTTTTGCATGCCCTATACTAGCAACCATAAATGACGATGGTGCTCGGTATTTTAGTATGCTGAACCATTGTGTTTTTAAGTGAAGAGCAGCATCAGCAACTGTATACACTTACATCTCTAAGTTAATCACAAAACAAAAACTGTAGTACCGTGTTAGCCAGTGTCAAAAATAATAATAATAAAAAAACAACAAACACAAATATGAGAGTATTGTAGAATACCTATATTGGCTAACAATAAAAATACATTGCAAGCTTTCGGAGCTCTAAGGCCCCTTCATCATCATCATCATTTTGCCTGATGAAGGGGCCTTAGAGCTCCGAAAGCTTGCAATGTATTTTTATTGTTAGCCAATATAGGTATAATTTCTACAATACTCTTGTATTTGTGTTTTGTTGTTTTTTTATTATTATCTCTAAGTTACTAACCCTTTCCATGTCCTTTAATTGGTATAATGAATGGATGGCAGTGTCAGAGTGCAGAATAAGTGGTCTGAAACATCTTACATATTTTTCTAGACTATTACCACATTCTTGGGGCACACATTAAGACATTTGGGATCATACTATCAAACCTGTCAGTGATTACTTTTTTTTGCCAGTTTCAGGTAGCACAATGAAAACAAAGTTCCTCACAGTGACACATGGGGGCAAGAGGGCACAGACTAGGGGTAGGAAGAGAAGGTACCTGACTGGCGCCCCCTTATCATCATGCCCTAGGCAGGTGCTTCTTCTCCCTACCCCTAGTTCTGACATTCTGACCCTGAGTAATAAGATAATAATAACAATAAAGACAGAATTTCAGATTCAGTGCCCATTTCACATAAAAAGATGTGAATGACAAAGATATTTGTTTCCATCTAGGCAGTAAGAATACTACAGGATGATATGGCTTGTGACATTATTAAAATAGGCTCCTTAGTTCGAAACAGGGAAAGATTTATCAAAAGGAGACAACGGCTTCTGGGACCAAAGGGATCAACTTTAAAGGTACTTAAAGTATGCAGTTCTGGGAACTAAAATATGCTGTGTAATAATAATGGAGATGCTTATTTAAACTACTATTTCCTAACAGGCACTGGAGCTTCTTACAAACTGTTATATTATGGTTCAGGGTAACACAGTGTCTGCGTTGGGGCCATTTAGTGGATTAAAAGAGGTAAGATGAGTAGATTTTGCATTATTGTGGTTAATAAAAGGAAGAAAAGAATTAAATTTTAATAAACAAATCTTTCTTCTTGTGCAGGTTAGAAAAGTAGTTTGGGATACAATGAAGAACATTCATCCAATATATAATATTAAGGTAACTATATAGGGATGTGGTTTGTAGTCAACATTTGTGTTAAGGTTTTCATTTTGTGTATTTGAGTGGAAATTTTTGTTTAATCCTGTCTAATTTATTGTGAGCCAGTCCTCTTGTGTCTGCTAGCCCTGTTTTTTATGGATGCTGATCTGTGTTCTACTCACATAATTGGAGACGATAGTGTAGAAAGATTTAGTTGCCTTTTATGCAAACTAATGCAAACAAATTATTGGATAAAATGTCAATAATAGATACCTGTATGTAAATGTATTTTACTGTGTGCAAGACAGATGTTACGCTTGCATGTGCATGAACAGGTCACTTGGGTATAATGGTCAATGGTACAATGACTAATCTGTTAATAGACAACCACTTTTATCTGTAGTTTTTTTGGGGTAGGAAAGTTATTGAAAGAGTTGGGTAAAGCAACCATTTTTTTTTTGTAAATTGGCAAATATTTAAAACATCCACAGGCTTTAATGATAAAACGTGAGCTGGCAAAGGATCCAGAATTAAGATCCAAAAGCTGGGAGAGATTTCTGCCACAATTTAAGCATAAGAATGTAAGCAAGCGAAAAGAACCAAAAAAGAAGAGTGTAAAGAAAGATTATACACCATTTCCACCACCACAACCTGAAAGCCAGGTATGTTGTTTTTTTTACTTTTCTAAGATCAATTTAAAGGAGAAGGAAAGGTAAAAACTAAGTAAGCTTTATCAGAAAGGTCTATGTAAATACAGGCATAAGCACTCGCAGAAATGCTGCACTGAGTTTGTGTCAAAAGATTTGTTGTGTCTGTCTTCCTCTGCCGGAGACACGCAGCTCTCTCCCCTCTCCTGCCCTCCCTTAGGAATGTGGATCTGAGCCAATCAGCAGGAAGCTGACTCACAGTCTAACTAACTGAGCATGGGAACTTTCTTTACACAGCTCAGCGTTTTTTCTTCCTGTTTGGCCTCTGATCATTTGAACAGGTGAAATATGGGGAGACTTAAGGGCACTATTGAGAGAACTGAAGGTGTGCCTGCAGCTTGAGGTTAACGCTTTATTAGCCTTTCCTTCTCCTTTAATGGTGCTTTCTATAGGATCTCTACTGTGTATTTATCTCTGTAATGGACATTACCCAGCCTTGTTATGTTAGATGCATTTACAGTAATTATTGTATGCTTTAGTTTTGACACTACACAGCATGTCTTTGGTAGTTAGCTAATTTGACAGTGCTTCTCACTCTGTCTTTTTATTGCTTTGCTGAAGGGAAAGGTTCCTCTGTATGTTTTTACCAAATTCTTTGAGTCTTATCTGCACAATTCATGTTGGATCTCTCGGTGGTCAATCATAGCTGACACAGATACCTGTGTCATTTAAAAAATGAAATAAAAAATGTTTTAAAATTGTGTGAGTTGTATAAGCATTGCTTAAAAGCATTTTCACATTGATATTGTTATTTTGAAGCACAATGCTGTGCTCAAGTTTTTACAGTTGATATAAAGATAATTCAATGTACAATGTTAATGTTAAATTGTTTTAACATTTCATTTGATAGATTGACAAAGAACTGGCTAGTGGTGAATATTTCCTCAAAGAAAGTCAGAAGAGGAGGAAAAAACTGGAAGAAGTAAAGGTAACATTTATGTTTTTTGATAAACCCTTTCTGTATCATGCTCGTGAATATGTTTTGTTTATGCAGCCTTTTCTTTGTATGCAGACAAAACAGGCAGAGGCAGTGACTAAAAGGCAAGAAGAAAGAAACAAAGCCTTTATACCACCTAAGGAGAAACCAATAACCAAGCCACAGAAAGGTAATGGCATTACATTCATTTCACTGATATTAATGGAAGTACTTAAATGATAAACATATAGTCCTAATGGGTGAGTGCAGAGGACCTCTTGTCACAACCTCATTGCACCCCTGCCTAATAGTTTAAAATTTAGTGGTGAGCACAACTTCCCCTTTTTTGCTATGATCATATACATATAGATATGCAGTAGTTATTCATGCATTTTGTATATATAATTTAGAAAAGTAATTTTAGTGTTTATATGTAGCGTTTTTAGTATATATATTTATACTATATATTTAGTATATATATTTATATTTAGTTAATAACTGAAAAATAGTAAACTACTTAACTCGGTGTGTTATAAAACAACATATTTACAAATGTTAAAACATGAATTAACTAAATATGTAATTTTAAGGGGTGTTAAAACATTTGCTTTCAACTAGATTTCTGTGGGATACAATGTCATCAAAGAGTAGGAGCAGATAAGGAGCAATTAACATCATTTTCTCTATTACTGAGCTCTGTTACTGTTTTGATGCCACATATTCCATTAGCATAATGATTGCAGTGTAACTGTGTTTACCTTTTGGGAGACATGGTTAGTTAACCTCCTTCCCAGTTCAGCATTCTGGAATCATTTTTAGAGGTTAGCTGGATATAGGATGATTAGTCAAAATTAACTAATAGAAACTAGTAAGGAAAAACATTGTAGAATAATAAATATAATTTCTGTTTTACAGCTTCCACTTCAGCTAAAATTGATGTGAATGCAATCAAAGATAAGGTAAAGAAAGCAAAAGGAAAGAAACTTGGTGCTCTGCCTGAGGAGGAAGTAAAAAAGAAACTCTCTGAAAAGAAAAAGAAGAAATAACTGTAGTCCCGAATAATTTGCAGAGATATGAAACTCAAAGACTTTTTCCTGAAAATTGCCACTTTCTTCAGGACCTACAACAGTGTGTATAGAATAAGCATGGAAAGGCGAAAAAGCAAATACCCATGTCAGTTCTTGCTTTGAAACATAAACAAGTCCAAGCTTAAATTATTATAGAAAGCCTATTGGGTTTTATATAGAGGTAACTTTGTAAATATCCTCATTATAATCATATGTTATTATACAGTTTCATTTTTTTAAGATACTTTATCTATCACTTAGAATTAGGCTATTACCAACCTGTAATGTTATTTGAAATTGCAATCCAATCAAATTTGGTTGGAAAAGTGTGAGCTGTCACTAAAGCCTAATGAAAAAATAATAAAAAGGACATTTTATAAATAGCAGTAATGAAATATCGGTGAACATTTTCTAATTGGATACTTTTAACATGCAAAGAACACATCATTTAATATAAATTGGTTCTCCTACAGTTAACACATTTGTTTTGTTTTTTTGCTGTAAAGTAGTGTACTCAAAGAGAAGATATTGGTGACTCTGTGGGACCACTGTCTTTCAACACCGGGTCTCAAATTTTATTCAGACCCAGGCACACACCTGTCCCTGTGTTATAATGGGTTTCTCTTGGTACTCCCGTTTCCTCCCACACTCCAAAGACATTTAAGCTGATTACTTGCCTCCTGATAAAATAAAAGACAACCGTACTCTTTCAACCAAGACAGAAGACCTCCCACAATCACAATCACAGTCTTGCCAGGATGCTGCAAGTGGACGTGAGTAGAATTTAACAGAACAGATCACATAGACTAATTCTACTAGATACTGTTAAACACAACTGGTCATTAAGTTTTCTTAAAAACATTACACTACTCATCAGAGTGACTTCTTCACTTCAAATGAGTGGTAGGGAATTCCACGGCATTTAAACCCTTGAGGGTATTACAGTCACAGACATCCAATTACAATGGTTCCATTGAACCTTTTCAGTTAGGTGTTGACTGTTGTGAAACCAAAGGGTAAGGATGTTAAGGTGGCATTGTAAGTTGCTGACAAGCTGTGTCGCAGGCCCCTTCCTCTGTTAAGGGAGGGTTTTTCCAGTCTGACAAAAATGGCATCTTTCACATCTCTTTCATAGTAAGTTGGGTTGAAAAAAGACGTACGTCCATCACGTTCAACCATAATGCCTATATATAACCTGCCTAACTTCTAGTTGATCCAGAGGAAGGCAAAAAACCCCATCTGAAGCCTCTCTAATTTGCCGCAGAGAGGAAAAAATTCCTTCCTGACTCCAAGATGGCAATCGGACCAGTTCCTGGATCAACTTGTACTAAGCTATCTCCCATAACCCTGTATTCCCTCACTTGCTAAGAATCCACCAGCCCCTTCTTAAAGTTATATAATGTATCAGCCAGCACAACTGATTCGGGTAGGGAATTACACAACTTCACAGCTCTCACAGTAAAAAATCCTTTCCGAATATTTAAACGGAACCTCCCTTCTTCTAAACGGAGTGGGTGCCCTCGTGTCTGTTGGAAGGACCTACTGGTAAATAAAGCATTAGAAAGGTTATTATATGATCCCCTTATATATTTATACATAGTTATCATGTCACCTCTTAAGCGCCTCTTCTCCAGTGTAAACAAACCCAACTTGGCCAGTCTTCATAACTTAGACTTTCCATACCCTTTACCAACTTAGTTGCCCTTCTCTGGATCCTCTCTAGCTCAATCATATCCCGTTTGAGCACTGGAGACCAGAACTGAACAGCATATTCTAGACGGGGCCTTACCAGCGCTCTGTAAAGGGAAAGAATAACCCCCTCCTCCCGTGAATCTATACCCCTTTTAATACAGCTCAATACCCTGTTTGCCCTTGCAGCTGCTGCCTGGCATTGCTTGCTACAGCCAAGTTTAGTGTTTACAAGGACTCCAAGGTCCTTCTCCATTATGGATTTGCTTAGTGCAGTCCCATTAAGGGTATAAGTGGCTTGCATACTTTTACATCCCAGGTGCATGACCTTACATTTATCCACATTAAATCTCATCTGCCACTTAGCCGCCCAGATTGCCAGTTGGTCAAGATCCTGTTGCAAGGATGCCACATCCTGGTCTGCAGAGTTTTGTGTCATCTGCAAACACTGATACATTACTTCTAATACCCTCTCCCAAGTCATTTATGAACAAGTTAAACAAAAGTGGACCCAGTACAGAACCCTGAGGGACCCCAATGAGAACCTTATTCCAAGTAGAGGGATGTACCATTAACAACCACCCTCTGTACCCGATCCTGTAGCCAGTTTTCTATCCATGTGCAAATAACTTCACTAAGACCAATAGACCTTAGTTTAGAAAGCAGTCGTTTGTGGGGAATGGTATCAAATGCTTTGGTAAAATCCAAATAGATTATATCAACTGCATCCCCACTGTCCAGCTTCTTACTTACCTCATCATAAAAAGCAATTAAATTGGTCTGACATGACCTGTCCTTCATAAAGCCATGCTGATTACTGCTCATAATGGCATTCTCCAGTACATAATGTTGTATGTGATCCCTTAAAGAAACAGTAAAACCAAAAAATGAAAGAGCTTTAACCCTTTAAGTGCCAAGGGACGTAGATTCTACGTCCCAGGTACCAAGGGACCAAAGTGCCATGGGACGTAGAATCTACGTCCAATGGCACTGTCGGGTTTACAAGCGCTGCGCTCGCTTTTAAAGCAGCGCAGCGCTTGTAAACCCCTCAGATCCCCCTAGGCAACGAGCAATGAAGACATACTTACCGATCCGGGTCCCCCAGCCGCACCGATCGCGTCGCCAGCCAATGACAGCAGTGGACACGCGTTGATGACGTGTCCACTGCTGTCCCTTTAAATAGCGCCGCCTACTGTCGGCTCCCTCACTCCTGCTGCGCACTTGGGACAAGATGGAGCTCCCCTGCTGCCTTCCTGCTGGATTGATCGCCCCTGATCGCCCCTGATCGTCTGCCTGCCTTGGGTAAGCTGAACTACAACTCTCTACCACTGTTTATTTTGCTTATTTCTATCTCAACTGTCTAAAAAAATTTTTTTTTTTTTTTTTTGCATTTTTTCTTCTATCTTTGTCATTATTACACTTTTGTACACATACACACTTATTTACAACTTTCCCAAGCACACACAGACACTTACACACACACTTACACTTACACTTTTTTTTTTTTTTTTTTTTTTTTTTTCTTTCTTTCTTTTCTTTTCTTTCTGTCTTTGCTTTCTTTGGCAGTCTTTTTTTTTACTAAAACTTTATTTCTGATCTTGCTCTATAATTATCTGATTTATTTGGTTGCATTTTAGTGTTTTTTTGGCATTTTCATAATTGATTTCTGTTTTTGAATTATTCTATTGCACTGTAACTTTTTTTATTGCTATTTGGTGCTGAATTTGCAGTGACGTTGGTGGATCCAGGGCTCTGACCACCGATTTCATTGCAATTATTGTTCTTCTGTTGGTTTAGGTGGTTTTATTGGATTTTACGGTGTTTTATCTTTGCATTGTTCTTTATTGTGTGTTTAGTGCCCCCAAAAAGGTTGCTTTTGCAGTGACATTGGTGGATCCAGGGCTCTTACCGATTTCATTGCAACTATTGTTCTTTGATTGCTTTTAGTGGTTTTATTCCATTTGATTTCAGTTGTTCTAGAAAGGTCCAGAGGTGCTAAGATTGTTCTGGTAGTTTCTATTGCCAAGGGTTAGGCTGATGCCACACGAGGCGTAGGGCTGATTTTTTCAGCAAGTGGAAAAACGCTTGCCGAAAATTCAGCCCTACGCCTGCTACTTGTTCCTGCACCCGAATGAATGGGATACGCTCGGGTGCAGGCACGTGTAGCCGATATACGCATGAAAACGCGAGACTTTGCATTCTCACGCGTTTTCATGCGTATATCGGCTACATGTGCCTGCACCCGAGCGTATCCCATTCATTCGGGTGCAGGCAAAAAAAAAGGGGTGCATAGAGTGCAGCCCCAATATTATGCATTTTCAGGTTTGGCGGCCATGTACTTATGTGCAACCAGACATAGGTATCGTTTTATTCAGGGGAACTTGCAGATTGATGGTTAGTAAGTTTTTGGTAGTTGCCATGGAGATTTTGGGGAGAAATCTAGGTTTTTTTATCTGGTTTTTCCTTGATTTCTGACCAAAGCGCTGACTTCTGCAAGGGACTGCGGCCACAATTTTCCATGTAGAAAGAGAAGAGTGGCGTCTCTGAATAGCTGAAGGTGTGCACTTTTCGTAAATATATAGATTGTGGGGGTTATCTCACAGGTAGGGGGGGTTAACACTGAAAAACTGCAGGTAGTGCACATAGAGCGCAGCCCCCAAAATTTCAACTGAAATTGCCCTTATGCATTGCCCCTGTTTGGGGGCATTTGGTGGCCACGTCTTTATGTGCACCCATACATATGGGGTATCGTTTTATTCAGGGGAACTTGCAAATTGAGGTTTAGTAAGTTTTTGGTAGTTGCCATGGAGATTTTGGGGAGAAATCTAGGTTTTTTATCTGGTTTTTCCTTGATTTCTGACCAAAATCTAGGTTTGTATCTGGTTTTTCCTTGATTTCTGACCAAAGCGCTGACTTCTGCAAGGGACTACGGCCACAATTTTCCATGTAGAAAGAGAAGAGTGGCGTCTCTGAATAGCTGAAGGTGTGCACTTTTCGTAAATATATAGATTGTGGGGGTTATCTCACAGGTAGGGGGGGTTAACACTGAAAAACTGCAGGTAGTGCACATAGAGCGCAGCCCCCAAAATTTCAACTGAAATTGCCCTTATGCATTGCCCCTGTTTGGGGGCATTTGGTGGCCACGTCTTTATGTGCACCCATACATATGGGGTATCGTTTTATTCAGGGGAACTTGCAGATTGATGGTTAGTAAGTTTTTGGTAGTTGCCATGGAGATTTTGGGGAGAAATCTAGGTTTGTATCTGGTTTTTCCTTGATTTCTGACCAAAGCGCTGACTTCTGCAAGGGACTGCGGCCACAATTTTCCATGTAGAAAGAGAAGAGTGGCGTCTCTGAATAGCTGAAGGTGTGCACTTTTCGTAAATATATAGATTGTGGGGGTTATCTCACAGGTAGGGGGGGTTAACACTGAAAAACTGCAGGTAGTGCACATAGAGCGCAGCCCCCAAAATTTCAACTGAAATTGCCCTTATGCATTGCCCCTGTTTGGGGGCATTTGGTGGCCACGTCTTTATGTGCACCCATACATATGGGGTATCGTTTTATTCAGGGGAACTTGCAGATTGATGGTTAGTAAGTTTTTGGTAGTTGCCATGGAGATTTTGGGGAGAAATCTAGGTTTGTATCTGGTTTTTCCTTGATTTCTGACCAAAGCGCTAACTTCTGCAAGGGACTGCGGCCACAATTTTCCATGTAGAAAGAGGAGAGTGGCGTCTCTGAATAGCTGAAGGTGTGCACTTTTCAGAAATATATAGTTTGCGGGGGTTATTTCACAGGTATGGGGGTGTTTAGACTAAATAACTGCAGATAGAGCACAGCCCCCCCTTATGCATTGCCCCTGTTTGGGGGCATTTGGTGGCCACGTCTTTATGTGCACCCATACATATGGGGTATCGTTTTATTCAGGGGAACTTGCAAATTGAGGTTTAGTAAGTTTTTGGTAGTTGCCATGGAGATTTTGGGGAGAAATCTAGGTTTTTATCTGGTTTTTCCTTGATTTCTGACCAAAATCTAGGGTTGTATCTGGTTTTTCCTTGATTTCTGACCAAAGCGCTGACTTCTGCAAGGGACTGCGGCCACAATTTTCCATGTAGAAAGAGAAGAGTGGCGTCTCTGAATAGCTGAAGGTGTGCACTTTTCGTAAATATATAGATTGTGGGGGTTATCTCACAGGTAGGGGGGGTTAACACTGAAAAACTGCAGGTAGTGCACATAGAGCGCAGCCCCCAAAATTTCAACTGAAATTGCCCTTATGCATTGCCCCTGTTTGGGGGCATTTGGTGGCCACGTCTTTATGTGCACCCATACATATGGGGTATCGTTTTATTCAGGGGAACTTGCAGATTGATGGTTAGTAAGTTTTTGGTAGTTGCCATGGAGATTTTGGGGAGAAATCTAGGTTTGTATCTGGTTTTTCCTTGATTTCTGACCAAAGCGCTAACTTCTGCAAGGGACTGCGGCCACAATTTTCCATGTAGAAAGAGGAGAGTGGCGTCTCTGAATAGCTGAAGGTGTGCACTTTTCAGAAATATATAGTTTGCGGGGGTTATTTCACAGGTATGGGGGTGTTTAGACTAAATAACTGCAGATAGAGCACAGCCCCCCCTTATGCATTGCCCCTGTTTGGGGGCATTTGGTGGCCACGTCTTTATGTGCACCCATACATATGGGGTATCGTTTTATTCAGGGGAACTTGCAAATTGAGGTTTAGTAAGTTTTTGGTAGTTGCCATGGAGATTTTGGGGAGAAATCTAGGTTTTTATCTGGTTTTTCCTTGATTTCTGACCAAAATCTAGGGTTGTATCTGGTTTTTCCTTGATTTCTGACCAAAGCGCTGACTTCTGCAAGGGACTGCGGCCACAATTTTCCATGTAGAAAGAGAAGAGTGGTGTCTCTGAATAGCTGAAGGTGTGCACTTTTCGTAAATATATAGATTGTGGGGGTATCTCACAGGTAGGGGGGGTTATCACTGAAAAACTGCAGGTAGTGCACATAGAGCGCAGCCCCCAAAATTTCAACTGAAATTCCCCTTATGCATTGCCCCTGTTTTGGGGCATTTGGTGGCCACGTCTTTATGTGCACCCATACATATGAGGTATCGTTTTATTCAGGGGAACTTGCAGATTGATGGTTAGTAAGTTTTTGGTAGTTGCCATGGAGATTTTGGGGAGAAATCTAGGTTTGTATCTAGTTTTTCCTTGATTTCTGACCAAAGCGCTAACTTCTGCAAGGGACTGCGGCCACAATTTTCCATGTAGAAAGAGAAGAGTGGTGTCTCTGAATAGCTGAAGGTGTGCACTTTTCGTAAATATATAGATTGTGGGGGTTATCTCACAGGTAGGGGGGGTTAACACTGAAAAACTGCAGGTAGTGCACATAGAGCGCAGCCCCCAAAATTTCAACTGAAATTGCTTTTATGCATTGCCCCTGTTTTGGGGCATTTGGTGGCCACGTCTTTATGTGCACCCATACATATGGGGTATCGTTTTATTCAGGGGAACTTGCAAATTGAGGTTTAGTAAGTTTTTGGTAGTTGCCATGGAGATTTTGGGGAGAAATCTAGGTTTTTATCTGGTTTTTCCTTGATTTCTGACCAAAATCTAGGGTTGTATCTGGTTTTTCCTTGATTTCTGACCAAAGCGCTGACTTCTGCAAGGGACTGCGGCCACAATTTTCCATGTAGAAAGAGAAGAGTGGTGTCTCTGAATAGCTGAAGGTGTGCACTTTTCGTAAATATATAGATTGTGGGGGTATCTCACAGGTAGGGGGGGTTATCACTGAAAAACTGCAGGTAGTGCACATAGAGCGCAGCCCCCAAAATTTCAACTGAAATTCCCCTTATGCATTGCCCCTGTTTTGGGGCATTTGGTGGCCACGTCTTTATGTGCACCCATACATATGGGGTATCGTTTTATTCAGGGGAACTTGCAGATTGATGGTTAGTAAGTTTTTGGTAGTTGCCATGGAGATTTTGGGGAGAAATCTAGGTTTGTATCTAGTTTTTCCTTGATTTCTGACCAAAGCGCTAACTTCTGCAAGGGACTGCGGCCACAATTTTCCATGTAGAAAGAGAAGAGTGGTGTCTCTGAATAGCTGAAGGTGTGCACATTTCGTAAATATATAGATTGTGGGGGTTATCTCACAGGTAGGGGGGGTTAACACTGAAAAACTGCAGGTAGTGCACATAGAGCGCAGCCCCCAAAATTTCAACTGAAATTGCCCTTATGCATTGCCCCTGTTTTGGGGCATTTGGTGGCCACGTCTTTATGTGCACCCATACATATGGGGTATCGTTTTATTCAGGGGAACTTGCAGATTGATGGTTAGTAAGTTTTTGGTAGTTGCCATGGAGATTTTGGGGAGAAATCTAGGTTTTTTATCTGGTTTTTCCTTGATTTCTGACCAAAGCGCTGACTTCTGCAAGGGACTGCGGCCACAATTTTCCATGTAGAAAGAGAAGAGTGGTGTCTCTGAATAGCTGAAGGTGTGCACTTTTCAGAAATATATAGTTTGTGGGGGTTATTTCACAGGTAGGGGGGGTTAACACTGAAAAACTGCAGGTAGTGCACATAGAGCGCAGCCCCCAAAATTTCAACTGAAATTGCCCTTATGCATTGCCCCTGTTTGGGGGCATTTGGTGGCCACGTCTTTATGTGCACCCATACATATGGGGTATCGTTTTATTCAGGGGAACTTGCAGATTGATGGTTAGTAAGTTTTTGGTAGTTGCCATGGAGATTTTGGGGAGAAATCTAGGTTTGTATCTGGTTTTTCCTTGATTTCTGACCAAAGCGCTAACTTCTGCAAGGGACTGCGGCCACAATTTTCCATGTAGAAAGAGGAGAGTGGCGTCTCTGAATAGCTGAAGGTGTGCACTTTTCAGAAATATATAGTTTGTGGGGGTTATTTCACAGGTAGGGGGGGTTAACACTGAAAAACTGCAGGAAGTGCACATAGAGCGCAGCCCCCACATTTTTAGCTGTAATTGCCCTTGTGCATTGCCCCTGCTTTGGAGTGTTTGGTGCCCATGTCTTTATGTGCACCCATACATATGGGGCATCATTTTATTCAGGAGAAGTTTGTCTTTCAAATATGCCTTTGCTAGAAAATTTTTATGAGATTTTTTTTTGTCAAATCCACATTTGATCATGCGTCCAAGTTTACGTTTTAGAAAAAAAAAAAAAATGTCATAAAAAGTTCCAAATTTCACAATGCACTGACAAAAGGTATTTGGCTTTTGAGTGAAAACTACATTGCACCTAGAAACCTGAAGGTCTGTAGTTTCTAAAGATACCAAACATGAGGGGATATTTTAGATTTACATATAAGTTATGCTGCATTAACTGTTACAAGCGCTTTTCTGCTTTGTTCTGGTGTGATATTGTACTAAGTATTGCCTTAGTTTGGGGGTTACTTCTGGACAGGAACTGTGGGGTACCACCACATATTTGGTATCGTTGGAATTGGGAGTATCAGGGCTTTTACAAACAATAAAAAAAAGTGAGTAAAATTAACTTTTCTATGGAAAAAAACCTCAAAATATACAGAAATTTTTCATAATTTTATTTTTTTTTTACATATTTCACCCAAAATACACATCATATCTCCAGAAAAGTTATAAAATTTGGTATGTATGTCGAAGCCCAATTAGTGACGAAAAAAACGATATATAATTTCCCTAGTTTCGTGGAGGTTTTCCTACCAAAAAACATTGTTAAAGTGAATGAGTACAAAATGCTTAAAAAACGTCTGGCACTGGGGGGAACCGAAATGACGAATTCGGCTGGCACTTAAAGGGTTAAAGTAATAAAAATATAATGCACTGTTGCCCTGCACTGGTAAAACTGGTGTGTTTGCTACAGTAACACTACTATAATTTATATAATAAGCTGCTGTGTAGCCATGGGGGCAGCCATTCAAGCTGGAAAAAAGGAGAAAAGGCACAGGTTACACAGCAGATAACAGATAAAACACTATTGTATTCTACAGAACTTATCTGTTATCTGCTATGTGCCTGTGCCTTTTCTCCTTTGAATGGCTGCCTCCATGGCTACATAGCAGCTTATTTATATAAATTATAGTAGACTTTCTGAAGTAAAACACAACTTTTACCAGTGCAGAGCAGCAGCACATTATATTTTAGTTACTTCAAATAACTTGCCCACCACAGATGCCAAACTTACAGGCCTATAATTGCCAGGCTGAGATCTTACTCCCTTTTTAAATATAGGAATGACATTCGCCTTCTTCCAATCCCTAGGTACCATACCTGATGAAAGAGAGTCTGAGAATATCAGAAACAAGGGCCACTGTAATTCTGACCCTAGCTCTCTCAGTACCCGAGGGTGTATTCCATCTGGCCCAGGTGCCTTGTTTACATTTATCTTGTGTAACCCTTTAAGCACCATATCCTGTGTCAACCACTGTGTTGTTGGAGCTGAGGCAACAGTGAAGCTATTGGGTGGGACTTGGCCCACTGGCTCCTCTACCGTATACACAGAAGAGAAGAACTGGTTAAGCACATCTGCCTTTTCTGTATCCGCTGTAACCATATTGTTATTATAACTCAATGGGGCCACACCCTCAACCTGCATCTTTTTACTATTAATATACTTAAAAAACTTTTTGGGGTTAGTCTTGGCCTCGGCCGCTCCTCATTTTCTATCTTTGCCTTCCGTAATGCTGTTTTACAACACTTGTTATAGTGTTTATATTCATTAAACGCAGCTACTGTCCTCTCTGACTTATATTTCTTAAAAGCTTTCCTTTTTTTCCCTATTAACTTCTTTACCTCAGTGTTAAGCCACATAGGGTGATTCTTAAAACTTCTACTTTTTCTTATTAATGGAATAAATTGAGAACAGTAATGATTTAATATAATTTTAAATGACAACCATTTCTGCTCTGTGTTTTTTTCAGGAAACATAATGCCCCAATCGCTGCCCTTAAGGAGCTAAAATTTGCCTTCCTAAAATTCATTGTCTTTGTTGCCCCCGTGTAAATTTGTTTCCTGCACCAAACATCAAATGAAATAACATTATGATCACTATTACCCAGGGGTTCAACCACTTGCACATTTGCTATACGTTCTGGGTCATTAGAGAACACTAGATCTAGTATAGCATGGTTCCTGGTTGGCTCCTCAACAACCTGTGACATAAAGTTGTCATGCAGCAAGTTTATAAACTTGTTCCCATTTACTGTCCTGGCAGTACTATGGCTCCAGTCAATATCAGGATAATTAAAATCCCCCATAACTATCACTTGCCCCAAACTAGCAGCCTTTTCTATTTGCAACAGGAGCTGGGCCTCCTCCTCACTTACATTAGGGGTCTATAGCATACCCCTACAATTAGTTTGGTAGATTCTTTAGTATCTGTGAGAAGCTCAACCCATAAGGATTCAGCTCCCTCTGTTACCCCCATCACTTCCTCTTTCATATTTGCTTTTAATTCTTGCTTAACGAACAGACACACTCCTCCTCCTTTTCTATTGCCCCTGTCCCTCCAAAACAATGTGTAACCCCCAATATTAACTGCCCAGTCATGAGACTCATTCAACCAAGTTTCAACAACACCAATCACATCATATTTCCGCTCCCACACCAGTACCTCCAGCTCTCCCATTTTACCAGTCAGACTCCTTGCATTGGTAAACATACATTTAATACTGGTATCAGCGTGAGAATGACGTGTATGGGCAACAAGTTATGGGCCTCCCTGTCTTTATCAGTATCCCGAAGCAAGTCTCCTCACCCATTTTCCCTTACTATCTATCCTGTCTACCACAGAATTTCCCGCTACACCCTCCCCCCCACTCCTAGTTTAAAATCTCCTCCAACCCTCTAGCCATCTTTTGCCCAAAGCAGCTGCCCCATCATCATTGAGGTGCAGCCCATCCCTGGCAAAGAGCCGATTGAGAAATCAGCCCAGTTCTCGAGAAACCCTGCACCAATCTCTCAGCCACACATTAATCTTCCTAAGCTCCCGCTGCCTTCTTAACGTTGCTCGTGGCACAGGTAATATCTCTGAGAAAATTACATTGGAAGTCCTTGCCCTCAACTCCTCGCCTAGCTTTTTAAAATCGTTCTTGAGGACTTCCCCCCCCTCCTCTAACTTTGTCACTGGTACCTATGTGTACCAAGACTGCCAGGTCTTCCCCAGCCCCTCCCAACAATTTGTCCCCTCGTTCCACCACATGCCGAACCCTAGCACCAGGCAAGCAACACACAGTTCGGCATGTAGGGTCTTTGCGACAAATTACTCTATCCACCTTTCTAATAATTGAATCCCCTACAACTATAGCCTGCCTTCCCTTCCTAGCACTATTCCCCCCACCTGTATTAGAGGTGCCGGCTCCCAGGGTGCTCTGAGAGTCAGCCCGCTCCATACATGCTAGCTCAGAGCTGTCTTCCCCAGCATCTTCACTTAAAGCGGCAAATCTGCTTGTTTGTACAAGCTGTGAACCAGCCCCCCTACCCTTGCGTCCCCTACTGCCCCTCTTAACTGTTACAAACCTGTCTCCCTCATTAACTTCCACTGTCCCTTCTCCATCCCCCACTACACCGGCCCCTGCCAGTGGTTGCTCAGTGAGCCTCCTGTTCTCCCCCATGTTTGCAGCTGCCCTCAGTGCTGCCAGTTCCCCCCTTAGATTCTTTCAAACCATCTGTCTTCCCGGTCCAAAATAAGCACATTACTGTCCTCAACAAAGTGTCCCTTTTACTTGAGAGAGACGTGTCTTGTCCTGAGGAGTTAGCCTTCCCATGTTGGGCCATTCACTTACACAGCGGTTATTTTGTTTCCCCAATGTATAAGGCTAAGCACTCCTCACTACACTGGATAACATAAGCCCACGTTACTTTTCATGTGGTTTGGTGTTGGGGCTTTAGGGTGCACCAACTTCTGTCTCAGGGTGTTTCTGAGTTTTAAAAAACACAAGAATGTGATGTTGTTGAAAAGTCTACTGTTCCATCAACATATGGGATGACTATATTGCTTAGCTTGGCCTGCAATGCTTCAAGTTGCCTGCTTGAATCACTAATCAGAATGCACACTAAAATCTGACTCAATGTTCAGCTTCCAGTACACGTTTGGGTCACTGACTACTTCAGTGATTCAAGTTCTGGGTAGTACACCCTATGGGGCAGATTTACTAATCCACGAATACAAATCACGAATGGGAAAAATTCGGATTGGAAACGAAAATGTCTGAAGATTGCAAATATCCCGAAAATGCTTACGAAAAAATCGTATTACTCATGATAATATCGTATTGGTGATTCGAAAGTCACGAAATTTTCGTACTGACCATTGTAAACAGCAACAGAGCCTTTCCGAATTTTTCGCGCAGCCGCGAAAAAAACGGTGAGAATACGCTCGGAGCGTTCGTGTCTTAGTGAATATCCCCCTATGTGTGTGCCCAAAATTCACCAATATCTTGCTGATCACCCCACAGGTTAATTTGGATGAGCTCTAACTGGAATGGAATGTACCCACCTTTATGAATCACAGGATTTAATAGCTAATGTAAGAGTGTGTATTTTGTTATCAGTTGTTTATATTTGCTTTATGGGCTAACACAATCTGTTATACTGAACCTGCTTTGTCAAACACAGACAAATTGGCCCCTGCCTCCTGTGGCATAGATTACATCCTGAATTCAGTAGGAACTGGCAGAAGGCATCAACAAGGTTGCTTGAAGAAGAAGCAAATCAAGTCAATTGAACGCTTCCAACCAAACCCTTTTTACACTGGTGTGTTCAGTGAGTTAGTATACAATTCTCTATTGTACCAGCTCTAATGAATGTTAGTGCACCCTGACAGCATTGCTGGACATTATAAAGGCAGGACACACGAGAAACTATTCTAATTTATAGAATGCTATTTTAGAACATTTAAAAAAGTACATAAACACTATCTAAGCTTGCATAACACTGTGAGCCTAAGGGGTAGCTGGGAAATGCTTCATACATGTAACCATAAAGACAAGGGTTGACAAACACTGCAGTTATGAAGAAAAGACACAACAGGATGAATGCAGAGAATCTTTTAATATCTTTTAAAATAAATCTTTTAAAAGTTATTAGTTTTATATGAACACGTTAAAATATTGCTTATTGCTTAACCCAAAATATTACATAAATATGTTTTAAAGCATTAGTAAGATTGGCATAACATATATTAAAACAATTGAAATTTAAAAGCAGTGCAAAGGAAAAGAGATAATAGGAACAGGACAGTAGGATGACACAGGCCCTGTGTCATTGTTGTATTCAGTATCTTGGGCTACTGGTCTGGCCCTTTACTACCAATTAGCTTGTGGATAAATTCATGCACATAGCACCAAACAAGGCTACACATGTTTTTAAATAAACATCTTTTGATCTAGATGTGTGATATCTAAGAGTAGGGTAACCAGCAAACCATCAAAAAGTGCAATTGGCACTTGGTTTGTATTTGCAAAGTTGCTGTTCTTTAGTATTATAATAAAAGTAGATGATGCTGAGCCTTAGGTTGGCCTTGAAAAAATGTTAATCACCTTTGTTTTATCAGATATATGTTTGACTTTGGAATCTGGCATGCAAAAATGCTAATCACCAAAGCCTGAAGGAGAATGTGTGCATATTTAAGCACAAAGAAAGGCTAATGTACAAATGTAAACAGCTTTGGAAAAGTTCAATAAAAAAAATCTTAACAAGCCAAAGAACAGTTGCCTTACATACACTGCATTACTAAATTAAAGGCCACATAAACAAAGCAAATACTTTACGGTATTATGTTTAATACTCTTATTTCCATATTATGCACATAAGTGAGTACATAAAATAACTGTATGCTGTTCTTCTAACTGCACTGCTGTGGGTCACACTGAAATTTCCTGTGTAGTCAACATAGGCAAAGTGATCTTCAGTTCCACTTTCACTATCACCATCTGTGTATACACAGTCTGCACATTCAAGGCCAACTCTAACTTTTTCATTATTCACTCTTACATTACCTTTGCTCAGCCTGTAACCTGGAATGAAATAATCCAATAAAAGAACCACTTTCTTAAGCAATTATAAGCATGTAGAACCAAGATGAAGTATGTTATGTGGCAGACTGGTATATTTGAAAGGGAAGAAACTACTGTACATTTTGTGTTTAAAGGGGATCCAAACCCAAAAAAAATTGATTGATGTAAAACATTTTCAGAAGTTCCTGAGATATTTGCAGTTTAAACTGCTAATGCAAAGCTTTTAGCTTAACTGAAGGTGGCCATACACGCACCGATATTATCGTACGAAACCTCGTTTTGTACGATAATCGGTGCGTGTATGGCATGTCAGCGAGCCGACCGATATCGCAGGAAGCTGCTGAAATCGGTCGGCTCGCCGATCGGCCAAGTTAGAAAATTTTGATCGGGCGCCATAGAAGGCGCCTGACCAAAATTCTCCCTTCAGAGCTGAATCGGCAGAAGGAGGTAGAAATCCTATTGTTTCTACCTCCTTACCTGCCGATTCAGCCCTGAATGGTGTGTGGCGGATCTGACGATGTTTCGTGCGACCGACGGTCGTACGAAACATCGTGAGATCGCCACGTGTATGGCCAGCTTAAGAGTCAACAAGCCTATGTCCCTTTAAATGTAAACAGAGAGCAAACAAGACTTACAATCAATAGTTGCAAAGGGTGGACAATAGTTGTAATCCCCTGTAAAACAGCAAACAATATTAATTCATTCATTTACAAAGATAGTTATTTGCCCATCTAGTTCATAATGTTTATTACCCCAACTGAAACTGTAAAAAAAAGAGTTAAAACCTGAAACCTTAAACTTGAATTTCTCTCTCTCATATCTTTTTATACATAACTTTTCAGTCCCCAGCTGACAGTTAGTTATTCACAGTAACCGCTACTATTGTTTTTATACCGCTCTATTTTGTAGTCTTTTTTTCTTCCAGTGCATAACAGGGAGGCTGATTTATCAAAATTTGAGAAAGAAAGCATGGAAAAGAACTGCAAACACACATGTGCAACCTTTTTCCTCTAATGCTTATTTAAGACTCAAACAGTCAAGTTCACATGTTTTTGAAGAAAAAAAGTTGCACACCAGTGTAACTCGTTGTTCTGTTCAGTCTCAATGGGGCTGAAAATCCCAAATGTTTTAATGATCTGGGAAAATAAAATAGCTCACCACTTTATATATAACCTAATTATTAAGGCTTCATTAACTTCCTTTTACCCTTATGACCTACCAATCACTGTCAATGTAAATTAATCTTTACATAACATTCAAGACTTCTTCATATCTTATCCTCAGTCTACTTAGCCCTATTTTCCTTTCTTTAATGATAAACTGCACAACAACTCAGCAATCATTGCAAATTCAGCACCTAATCCAGCCCACCACACAACTTATGCTTCTCATGCTTCCTTTCTCCCTTTTTATCACCATTTTTTAACATTACCCCCCAAATGTTGTTGGACTACAATTTTCATCATTATTCTATAATGATTACACAATATGTAATCTAGGGACATCTGTCAGCCCTCCTAACATCTGGAATCACTCTGTATTTATATACACAAAAATACATTGTGTTTTATTTATATATTCCTATAGCTACAAAATATTTTGTACTAAATCTAATTTGAAAACATAGGAATAAAAATAGATTCATGTTATATCTGAAATATAAAAATAGAACTTAAAAAATAAGCCACTGTATATAGAAAATATACCATAGTTTTCATCTCGCGATGGATTACCTGTAGTAAAATAAAACTGAAAAGTAAGTTCATATTATAGATTTTTAATGAAACATTTTAAAATATAATAAAACAGGCCCATTAACAATCTTTTCCTACTGGTTGGAGACCCAATTTTCTACATTGCTACTATCTTTGAACATAAGGACTTCAATAGTGAAGGAAGTATTGAAGTCTGTTTGTGGATTGGCCATGCATAGACTTTCTATGGGAAACTGTAGTTACTTGAGGAACTCTTAGTTATATAACTGTTAAAATGCAAACTGATAAAATTTTCAGAAAATGGCATCCCTGAATTCAAAATTCCCATGCCTGCTTAAACTATTGCTGTATTGCCTGCAGGTAAAGCAGAAACATCACAATAAGTATCAATAATCATTATCACAGCTACATTTTAGTTAAGGAGCAGTACTCTGTCCAGTAGAAATAATATTTTCCCCTTCTTTGTTTTGCCAGTCCTGCTGACTTAAGTAATAGCTAATAAAACTGGGACTCCTTTTTGAGAGTAGCCTGTGCTTGTGAAGAGACATCATCTGTTTAAGGATGCTTTGTTCTGTTCAGAAGAGCCTCAAGTTAAAGTAACATGGCTGTTAACTTTGCTGATTTGGTTAGCAAGAAATGCTATGAATTGGACAATCCTGATCTGTGATTATACATTTATTAATGCATATATAGTAATATTTAAACAGAGACATTTTTGATGCCTCTTAAAAAAACAAGATAGCACTACAAGTTTAAACTCAACACGGAGATCAGAGATCCAGAGTTTCTTTTAATTTTGGTCTTACTTTGCTTCCTCAAAACTATTGACACAACCAAAAACCAGAAGAATCGGTTCAGAAAAAGTCCATATAAGCTTACCACTGATCATCATGGGTCTGGGTGCAGAAACCCCAGACCTTCAGCAGAGGGAGTACACACAGAATTACTGTTTGCTTGTTTGTGTAATTCTGTCAAAACTATTGAGCCAACCAAAAAACTTTAATGAACAAAACATATACTACCTGTTTATCATAGAACTGTAATATGATAGCAAACTTTTTTGCAATAATTTTGCTTCATTTTAATGTCTATATTGTTTTATTAAAATTAATGAAATCCATTCTGCCACTTTTAACTGTTTGATATGTGAAAAAACAATATTTCTTTCTTACTGTTCAAGATGGAAAATATAAAAAATAACGTTTAGTATCTTGTTGACAATAGTCAACCCTGGAGTCTTTTTTGTGTTTGTTTTTGAACGTGTCTTTTTAGTCTTTCTCCCAGAAGACAGGCTAGATTTTTACTGCTGCTATTATGGTTTACCTTTCCTCTTCATCTTTTAAAGGAGAAGCCCCCCCCCCAGTAATTGTAATCACTTACCTGATACCTTGGCCAGTAAGCAGAAATCTGCATCTCTTCCTGCTTCTGTCTTTGTTATTATTATTAACATTTATTTATAAAGCGCCAACATATTCCGCAGCGCTGTACAATAAGTCTTCTCATGTAGTGCACATGTGCAGTAGACTAAAGAGCCAAACTGTATTTTTCACTTTACTGCGCAGTTGTCCCCAGGATTTTGAAGGGAAAAAAGGGAGGAAAGGGATTGCTTGCAAGTGCCCTGGGATGGTAGAGTTTACTGGCAAGAAGAGAACTGGCCCGAGGTATTAGGTACAGTAAGTGGTTATTATCAACATAGTTCCTAACGTTTGGCACCCCCTCAGTTACTTAAAGGACAAGGAAAGGCTAAGTCATTTGGGGGTGCCAAAATGTTAGGCACCCCCAAGTGACTTTAATTGCTTACCTTGTACCCCTAGCTCGTGCCCCTGTTAGGAGAAAACAGCACCAGCCTGAGGTACCTGCAGCGAGCGCTTCCTCCTTCCTGCTTCATTTTGCCGGGAGCCCACGACCGGTGCATGCGCAGTAGAGTGAAAAGCCGACTTCTCTGTTAAAGCATGAGATACAGGAAGGAGGAAGCGCTGCAGCTACCCCGAGCTGGTGCTGTTCTCTCTGAACAGGGGCACCAGCCCAGGGTACAAGGTAGGCAATTTAAGTCACTTGGGGGTGCCTAACATTTTGGCACCCCCAAGTGACTTTGCCTTTCCTTCTCCTTTAATCTTTTCTTCTCATTTAATTTATAAAGCAACTCCCTGTTCTGTAACTTCAACGGTACCTCAAAATAGTTTTCATTATAAAGTTCACATTATAAAATGTAGAGCTGTGTAAAACAGTTACAAGTTGTCTTAAAATACTCACTGTCTACCTTGTACTAATAGTTAATTTAAGGGTGTCCTTTTATGAATCTGCAATGAAGCTAGGATAACAAAAGTTAACATACTGTACACATACATAAACTGATTCTTACCACATGAAGCCACATTGCATTTTTCCCCTCCACATTTAGAACATTTCACACCCAGTATGAAAGGGACTTGTCCCAGCAAATTTCCACTATAAAAATAAAAAAGTGATTCAGGAATCATGGAAAATCTTGTATCAAAATGAATCTCGTGTGCGACTCAACTCACTAAAGTTTCAACACTTAAAAGAAAATAAAGCATATGAAACTACTATTTTTAAGATACTTTATTCCTAAACCATTAAAATTATTATTGCACTGCAATATTTATCTCTTCATCCTATTATTGGGTTAAAATTCAGACAGCAATATCTTGGCACACTGGAATAAAAATTGTGAGAAAATACAATTCATCTATGCTAATTCTCTTTATTATACTTTATTTATATAGCACCAACATATTCTACAGCGTTTTAACTGAGATAATAGATAAGAAGTTTAACACCTAGTAGGATTTGTGCATAAACAACATTGTGTATACTATCTTTATTATCTTTAAAGGAGCAGTTCAGTGTAAAAATTAAATTGGATAAAATAGACTGCGCAAAATAAAAAATATTTGCAATATAGTTAGGCAAAAATGTAATCTATAAGGGCTGGAGCAGGCAGATGTCTAACATAATAGCCAGAACTCTACTTCCTCCTTTACACCTCTAAGCTGTTAGCAGTCAGCAACCAATCAGTGACTTGAGGGGGGCCATATGGGACATAACTGTTCAGTTAGTTTGCATTTGAATCTGCCCTGCATGCTCACAAACTAACAGAACAGTTATGTCCCATGTGCCCCCCCCTAAAGTCACTGACTAACTAAGAGTTTAGAGAGCCGAAACCAGGAATACTTGCTGTCTGTCCTCGACCACCAGCTATTTTTCAGATAACACAGCATACCTCAACATGGCCTGTTCCTGCTGTTTGCTTTATCATTGCCTCTCTTTGTACTTGTAAAGGGATACTGTCATGATTTTTATGGTATAGTTTTTATTACTATATTACACTGTTCACATTACAAATAATTTAATCTACCATTTACTATGTTATCTTTTAACCAATAAATGTATTTTTAGCTGAATATTGGTGTGTAGGCAGCCATCTCAGTGCATTGTGCCTGAGTCTGAGCTTTCAGAAGGAGCCAGCACTACACATTAGAATTGCTTTCAGATAAGCTATTGTTTCTCCTACTCAATATAACTAAAGGAGTCATAAACTGGACTTGGATTTTTACTATTGAGTGCTATTCTCATAGCAAACATTTTTAGCAATGCAGCTGTCAGGGAGCTGCAATCTTGCTACCTTCCCATTGTTCTTGTTTAAATTCACAAATTTAATATTAAAAATGTGTTTGCTCTTTTGAAAAACTGATTTCAATGCAGGATTCTGTTGGAGAAGATCTATTAATGATGTGTTTTGTATAAAACATGTTTTTCTGTTTGCTGATAACTTACCGTGGTCCATAAGTGCAAGAGACTACATAAGCAACCTTATGTGCACAGTATGCAGCTCCGCAACCTACTTTGTAAGTATTTGCCCAAACAATCTAGAAATAAAGAAAGTACGGCTTTAGAAACAGCTTAGAATAAAACTGCACCAAAAGTACACCATAGTCTGGTAGCCCTGGATATATGGAAAGCAAAGGTAACTTCACTGTTTTATATAAAGTAAAAAAAAGTGGGGGAAAGCAGTCCAAGCAAGCTCATTTAGAGGCCAAAACTAGAAAGCATCAGCACCAGCTGCACACATGTAGCCTTGTCTGTAAACGGTTAGTACAAATTGTTTTTGTGCTACTGTCCAGAACAGTTCACAAAGAGCAGATTGTGAGATTAAGGGGCACATTTACCAATCCACGAACGTCCGAAAAGCGTCCGAATGCGTTTTTTTCGTAATGATCGGTACTGTGCGACTTTTTCGCGAATTGTCACAACTTTTTCGAACTCTCAATACGAAAGTTGCGACAATCCGCGAAATTCGTAATGGCTATGAAAAAGTCGCGACAATTCACAAAAGTTATAATGGCAATGAAAAAGTCGCGACAATTCTCGAAAGTCATAATGGCAATGAAAAAGTCGCGACAATTCACAAAATTTGTAATGGCTATGGAAAAAGTCGCAACAATTCGCGCAAGTCGTACCGGTTACGAAAAAGTCGTGACAATTTACGGGAAAGTCGTAACGGCGACGAAAAAATCGCAAAAAATACGAAAAAGTCGCAAAATGTTCGTTTTCCAATCCGAATTTTTCTCATTCGGATTCGTGGATTAGTAAATCAGCCCCTATGTGTAACTGGGTTTGAAAAGTATGTATGTGTATAATATTTTCCATGTGCTTTACTATTTGTTTTATGAAGTAATGGCCTATCTTGTGTGCATACATGAGAGGCTTAGTTTTTACAGGTTGGGCCATGAAACATCTTATAGAGCCACTGACCAGATGGAACTCTACAGAAGGCAGGTAAAATGTTGCCAGGAAAGTGATTCTTTAACCAAATATTTTCAAGTTTGTCTAGTCTATTAAACCATATATTTCACGCACTTCATTACTGTTAATGTAATTTATATTTTGAATGTGCTCTCAGCAAATTAATAAAGAAGTGGAAAGATGGCATGCAACAGTTTATTTAGTGTGTAGTATGCAGACCATAAGATATGCAGGTTACATATACCCCAAATCTTACCTGAGTAAAATGGCTACAGTCTTTACCAGGCTGACATGAATTATTTTTCAAATCATAGAAGTTCCCTTCAAGTCCCCAATTCGTAACTATTTTAAATATGTCAATGGATGGACCCATGTAAAGGTTTTCTCCAATCTGTTTAAATCTGGGATAGATGCTTTCTTTGTTTAGGTGTGGGTTTGGTACTTTTTTACAATTAATAGTCCATGCCTGTGCAAGTTTTGCCAATCCTACATCCCATGACTGAAAAAGAAACAGAAAAAAACAGTTAGTACCACTGAATAGTTCTATATTATCCTTATTGATTAGTTCCAAACTATTCATAGATATTTTCATAATGGCAACAATACAAACTTGTATCACAGAACTATATCAAAAACAGAGGTGACATTACACAAACCATTACTAGTATGAGTCTCCCTGCACCCACCAATATGAAGATACTAGTGGAGCAGGGGCAGCCACAGCCTGCTTTTAAAGGAACAGTTCAGTGTAAAAATGAAACTGGGTAAAACAGATAGACTGCACAAAATAAAAATATTTCAAATATAATTAGTTAGGCAAAAATGTAATCTATAAGGGCTGGCAAAATTTAAAAATGTAGTTGCGGCATGGCGGCACGCCGCCCCTAAATTTCTGCTGGCCTAGGCCTGGGCCTTTGTGGCCTCTCCACAAATCTGGGCCTGAGTGCATGCACAGTAGAGTAAAAAGGCTGCCTTTATGCATTACGGTGCATGCATGTGCCAGACCAGAACAAAGGTAAGAAGGAAGGATCCAAAGAATTGGCAACAAGGAGCTTCTACAGAAATACCCTGGGCCAGTGCAGTTTTTAGCAAACAGGAGCAGCGTCCCAGGGTATCAGGTAAGTCGTGGTTATAATGAGAGTGGGGGATACCCAACATTTTGGCACCCCCAGTAATTATACCTTTAGTTCTCTTTTAAGCAGTAACAGTATAAGGACACCAAACAAAACTGTAGCTTTCTACTACAACACACCAACCTTTTCCTTAGTGATGACATTACACAGAGACATGGAGCAGAGGCCCTCAGGGACCCATTTGAAATATTTTTTTTAAATAAATTATTTTTGTTCAGACAGGAACCCATGGATCATGCTACCACCTGTCTGCAGGCTTTAGATGGAAAGTGATGGCTTGCTATGCTAAAACATTTATATTCTACTATCTCATTCAAACCACTGCCTGGTTGCGTAGGTAAACAAAACCCTAGCAATGAAATAGCCGCTGAAATCCCAAACTGGACAGATGATGAACAAAAAGGTAAATGACTGAAAAAAAAACACAAAAAATGAAAACCAATTGCAAACTGTCTCACAATATCAATGTCTACATCCTACTAAATGTTAGTTTAAAGGTTAAAAAGCCATTTTCCATTGTTCTGCTATTTGTCAGTGTGCATAACTGACACAAAGCTTCAGGGAGATGACAGAGAGGGGTAACAGGGCACTGCTCTTTTTTGCACCTCCTTGATGCTTTATGTCAGCTGCTTACACATTTGCAGTTGACACAGAGCAAAGGAAAAGCAAATAGCAGTAACAAATAAGTCTAAAGCTGTCTAAAGTGGGTGTGTGACTTTGGTACCTGACTAGGGACCAAATCATTTATTTTGTATGGACTAGGCGCCACTGTGTCCTGGAAGGCTTGATGAACAGGATAGATCACTGCATGGTGAGGGTGGAAATTAGATGTCCTTTGCAAAAGTGTAAAATGCCATTTGAAAGTGATTGTTCATACTATTATTATAGGCAAAATTGGGAGTCAGCAAAGTGAGATCTATATGAGCATTGCCTTTAGCAGCTGGCAGTGGCAGACAGCAAATAATGAATGCTAGGCTAGATATGGATAAGCTTTTCTAAAGAGTTGTCTTTTAGAAGACCACTAAAAGGCAGAGTGATTAGGAGAAAATGTGACAGAATATGAAATGGCTTGAGAATGTGACAGAGAAGGGGTGCAGCTCTAGCAAAGTCTTACTGTACATGTGTGTATGGAAAAAAGATCTTTCCAGGCCAACTGCTTGCTTGCACAGAAAATCATTTTTATGTGAGAAAAAATTGCAGGGTGCACCATTTTCCTTTCAGTAGCTAAAGTAGTGCAGTCTATTGGGTTTAGTATTTTCTGACAGGGTATTTTTTCGACAGGTCATGCAAAATACAGGATTATGTATACCCAATCGTTATTACCTGGCAAGGGGGTGATTTTTAGTTTATGGGAAATTGCCTACAAAATTGGCAGGAGTGAGAGAATCGGATGTGCTTACCAGGTATATGGGAAATCAATTACAAACTGCCAGGGCGGGAAAAAGAGAGAGGAAACAATCACGTGGATAAGTTGCCAGCTATACTGTCCCTCACACTTGGATCATTTGTCGCCAATTAACACACTGCAGATTTGTAGTGTGGCACAGTATGCAGAGATGGGATATATTCTCACCATGTGTAGCATGTTCGCTGCTTGTTTCCCAAATTCATTCCGAATGTCATTGTGTGCGTTCACAAGATCTGTGACAAAACGTTCATTGTTGTATGCGGGCGTGGGATCTAGCTGCCGTGCACCGCAAACACTAACAACCAACATGAGCTGCGGCAGCCACATCTTCCAAATCAGTCCACTATTTGGAAAATTACCTCAGCTGGTACTTTGCAAAATGTTGGAACTTGCCTTGCGCTGCCAAAAATCACCACTAGGTGCCTCCCTGAACGTGACATTTCTAGCACAACCCTATACACCTTACCTCATAAAACCCCACATAATGTGTCCACATAGCATTGCTAATTACAAACAAAAGCACATTTCAGAAATTGATGTTTTATGCATAGCCTCTGTGTTGTATAAGTAACTGTAAATTTGCTGATTACAATCTGAATGTAAAATGTATTGCAGAAGACATCATACTTGTCATGAGACGTGCCAAGCCACATTTATATAGTAAATAATGTAGTAAAATATAAGGATATTATAAGTCACCGAGGAGTTCTATGACCATATAAAGGTATGAGGCTGAAGGCTTTTTGTACAGGTTGTGGAACTTTGAAGTGATTTCTTATATCCTCCTGTTTTCAGTGCATTCCTACTATTATGTTAGACATCTGTTCACCCCAGCCTTTATAGATTACATTTATGGCTAACTACAGAAAACATTTTTTATTTTGCACAGCTTATTTTACCCAGTTTCATTTTTACACTGAACTGTTCCTTTTAAGGAGAAGGAAGGGGGGTGCCCAGAAATAAGTCACTTACCTGATACCCAGGGCTGATGCTGCTGTTAGCAGAAAACTGCATTGGCCCACACTGGTGTAACTAAAAACCCTCATGCACCTGCCTGCTGACTGCCATGGTCCAAGCCCCACCCTGTCCCCAAGCCTGAGGTATTTCTAAAGAAGTTAATTTGCTATGATCTTCTTATGCTTGTGTTCTTGGGCAAGTGCATGCACGGTAGAGTAAAAAGGCTGCCTTTATGCATTACTGTGCATGCATGTGCCAAACCAGAACAAATGTAAGAAGGAAGGATCCAAAGAATTGGCAACAAGGAGCTTCTACAGAAATACCCTGGGCCAGTGCAGTTTTTAACAAACAGGAGCAGCGTCCCAGGGTATCAGGTAATTTGTGGTTATAATGAGAGGGGGGATGCCTAACATATAGGCACCCCCAGTGATTATACCTTTAGTTTTCTTTTAAGCAGCAACAGTATAAGGACCCCAAACAAAACCGTAGCTTTCTACTACAGCACACCAACCTTTTCCTCAGTGATGACATTACACAGAGACATGGAGCAGAGGCCCTCAGGGACCCATTTGAAATATTTTTTTTTTAAATAAATTATTTTTGTTCAGACAGGAACCCATGGATCATGCACCTGTCTCCAGGCTTTAGATGGAAAGTGATGGCTTGCTATGCTAAAACATATATATATTCTACTATCTCATTCAAACCACTGCCTGATTGCGTAGGTAAGGCTGATGCCACATGCGGCGTAGGGCTGATTTTTGACAATGACTTTGCATTCTCTCGCGTTTTCGTGCGTATATCGGCTACATGTGCCTGCACCCGAGCGTATCCCATTCATTCGGGTGCAGGCACAAGTAGCAGGCGTAGGGCTGAATTTTCGGCAAGCGTTTTTCCGCTTGCCGAAAAAATCAGCCCTACGCTGCATGTGGCATCAGCCTATACAAAACCCTAGCAATGAAATAGCTGCTGAAATCCCAAACTGGACAGATGATGAACAAAAAGGTAAATGACTGAAAAAAACACAAAAAATGAAAACCAATTGCAAACTGTCTCACAATATCAATGTCTACATCCTACTAAATGTTAGCTTGAAGGTTAAAAAGCCATTTTCCATTGTTCTGCTATTTGTCAGTGTGCATAACTGACACAAAGCTTCAGGGAGATGACAGAAAGGGGTAACAGGGCACTGCTCTTTCTTTGTACCTCCTTGATGCTTTATGTCAGCTGCTTACACATATGCAGTTGACACAAAGCAAAGGAAAAGCAAATAGCAGTAACAAGTAACAGTCTAAAGCTGTCTAAAGTGGGTGTGTGACTTTGGTGCCTGACTAGGGACCAAATCATTTATTAAAAAAATATTTGTGAAAAGACAGGGGGGGGCGCTAGCGCTCAGCAACTGAGATGGCCACACCACCTTAGAGCTCCGCACCGCTACCATAAAGGGCAGTTTCCCCAGATACAGGGACAGTAGCAGCCGAGAAAATGACGAATAGCCACAGGAACCCACCAGGCATCGTGTGTTGGGGTCCCAGATCGCCACTGTGGGAGTCGCAGGCCACGAAACAGACGGGCGCGCAGTAGACTAAACGGCGCCGCATGGCCTGCTGTCTGATGCAAGCACCCGGAGACGGTGGCAAGTACAGTGTGGACGGACTGAGTGGGGTACATGAAGTTAGTGGAGAGGATTGGAGGTCTCCCAGTGTGCAGAAGGTGAGATAAATATTTGATTCCTTCTGGGAGACAACGACTCTACCTCCCCTCTGGACAACCTCCCATAAACCCCGGCACAGGCTCACTCCAGTTAGAGTCCCAAGGCCCACATAACACCCCGTGTACAAACCCCTAATTCGAAACGGACTGAAAAAAGGCACAACTAAGGGAGAACAAAAAAAAAAAAAACAACAAGAGAGAAACAGGAGGGAAGGAGGGGTAATAAAGAAAAAAAAACAAAGACATAAATTCCCCAACAACCTGTCTCTGCCACAAGCCAAAGCTTGTTCCTACTGAAAGGGGGACAACCGAAGCTCAGCCAGCAAACACAGAGCTTTAACCCCCACTGAAATCTATTGCTACATATAATGGGGAAGTGGGGGAAAGGAAAGGGCCTACAGGCCCCCACATCCAAGCAGACAACCTCAGGTAAACACATCAAGGAATACATGCAAAAATCAAGGGAAACTACTCCACTACAACAATCAGACTCAGACACGGATACTACATCCCACTAACCAGATCTAGAAACAATATCACAAATGGATTCTCTACACGTCCTAAAAGAATCAGATCTGTTGTCATGTTTTAAGCATATGTTATGAACTGAGCTTGAGGCATACGAAAATAACTAAAACACTAGCCAAAGAAATAAGGGAACTGGGACAGCGTACAGATCTCCATGAACAAAAAATGGATGATGCAATTACAGTTCTGGACGGCCACGAATTGGATATAAATACTATGAAAAGACAAATAACAGACCTACAATAAACTAGAGGACCAAGAAAACTGAAAGGGAAAATATTTGTATCAGGGGCCTCCCTGAGACCTACAAAAACCTGGAGAAGGACATTGGAACATTACTATCTACCCTGGCCCCGCACCTAACTCTTGCCAAACTAGAAATGGGCAGAGGGCATAGATCCCTGGGCAAACCAGCGCAACCAAACCAACCAAGGGATATCATCGCTAAGTTCCACTACTTCCAAACAAAAGAAGCAATTATGAAAGCAGCCAGAGAAACAGTCCCTCTACAATATGAAGGCCATCCAATCCAAATCGTCACTGACTTGGCTCCGCAAACTATCCAAAGGAGACGTACATTTAAACCAGCTCTTGCCATCCTACAGAAACACAACATCAAATATAGATGGTCATTTCCATTACGCCTCAACTTCTCCCATAATGGCAAACACTCCCCATCCACGGTTGGAGACACTATGGAAATTCTGCAACCCCTCCGCCTGGTAGAACCAGCAACGCAATCACCACCAGCATCACAGAGCCCTACTCATTCAGTCAACCTATCCCCAATATGGGCTAAAACCCAACGTACCAAACGAGAAAGGGGGAAACCCACCCTGGAAACTTGACACAATCACCCCTGAATGGGAATGAACCTTGCATCATAGCAAAAGGGAAACCACAAGCCCATATAGACATACAATATGCTCACTAAAGTATCGGTGTGTTAGCATGGCTGCCCCCAGAGAAAGCTGCACATCTTTTGATTTACTGAAAGACACTGTAAAAAGATACTAGCTTAATTTGAGAGTTGGCCATTTAGACCAGACATGTTTTGGTTTTGGTTATACGTAATAATAATAATAATTTGTTTTTCTGTTTTTATGCCGGGTGTCCTCTGCCTCCACAATGTACAGTCCTCATTGATCCGGGTACCTTAGGTCAAAAACCTGGGTCATCCAACTACAACATTCAACAAAACGTGAGTAGTATAAAGGTATTATTACTCGTACACACCCTAATCCTCCCTTCTGCAACCACAGAGAAGTCCCCACTTTTTATACTGCAAATGGTCCAAAAAAAACAAAAGGGGTAGCAGTATGTGTAAGAAGGGGACTCCCATTAACAGTCGAGATTAAAGACCAGGAAGGAAGATACCTAAGGAGACCTCCAGGACCAAAAAATCACAATAGTAAATTACTATAGCCCAAATATGGAACAGGCACAATTTTTAATAGACCTGCTCCACGTAGCCCAAAAACATAGGGAAGGCATTCTCCTAATGGCAGGAGACTCAAATTTAAGCTTAGACCCAACAATAGACCGATATAACCCATCCGCTACTAAGCAATACCCCGATAACCACACCGAAACTCCTCAACAAAACAATCCACCTACACGCAGGGACCTAGCCATCCTAAAGAAAACCCTAGCTTCCATGCAGTTTATAGATGTATGGAGGGAAATGAACCCTAGGAAAAAAGATTACACCTTTTATTCCAACCTGCATTCAACATATTCACGCATTTACCATATCTGGGTACAAAAACCCCCCTGCCCAAAGCCATCTCATCAATAATACACACAACTACATGGTCAGCTCATTCACCTCTCTCTTTAACTCTAAAAGATCTCCATCACACACCTACAACCAGAAAATGGAGACTTAACGATACATTTATAAAAATCCCCCAGACCCAACAAGCAATACAAAACCATCTAGAACAATACTTCAAAGAAAATGAAAATAGTGTAAACTCCAATGTTAGCTTATGGGAGGCACACAAAGTAGTATTAAGGGGCCAAATTATAAGCATTATTTCCCACAAAATAAAACAATCTAACCAGCAAACAGCTCTAATGCAAGCTAGAGGACCTAGAGAAACAGAACAAAAAGGCCTCCACGCCAACATTGAGATCACAGCTGTCTAAATTAAGGAAAGAACTAGATCTACACCTATCAGCCAAAGCAGCGTCTACATTACAATGGAAATCCCAAAAATATTACTCGTTAAGTAACAAACCTACCACATTATTAGCCAAGCAATTGAAAAAAACTCCAACCCCAAACACAGCCCTATACAAAATTAGAACCTCCCAAGGAGAGATCTCAGGGAACCCAGGAAAAATAATAGAAGAGTTTAGCATTTTTACAAATCATTATTCTCCTCAGGCACATCGTTCCCCAGGGAAAAAGCAGACAATTTTCTAGAATCAGCAGGTCTTCCACACCTGACGGAAACCCACGCTAACCTAATGGAAAACATAATAACTCAGAAGGAAGTCCAAAAGGCGATAAAGCAACTAAAAATATCAAAAGCACTTGGCCCGGGTGGCTTTACTGCCTTATATTATAAAAAAATGCTAAATTACTGATACCTTATCTAACAAAAGCACTAAATGAAATAATATATGGAGGATTCTGGGGGGGAGACTCACTTCTAGCCCAGGTCACCCCGATACCAAAACCAGATACAGACCCACTAAATTGTGCAAACTATAGACCAATCTCAATCATGAATATAGACGTAAAGATCCTGTCAAAAATCCTAGCCGAACGATTGAATACATTTTTACTTACCATAATTGATAGGGACTAAGTGGGATTTGTTCCCAAATGTCAGGTATCAGATAACATCAGAAGGGTACTGACCTTCATACACACAATTCAATCCAAGGCCATCCCAGGGCTATTATTATCTATTATCTAGCAAAGCTTTTGACTCAGTTTCATGGCCATATTTACATTACATACTAAATAAATGGGGGTTCAAACAAAAATTCCAACATGTAATTAAAGCATTATATAACCACCCCAAGCTTACGTAAGATGGGGCCCATACTACACAGACACTTTTCCATTATCAGGAGGCACCAGACAAGGCTGCTCATTAGGACCTTTTTGTTTTAAAGATCTCTACAATAAAGACAAGTTTTTAGTGGACCAAGGAGTGCGTGCCATTTCTCTTCAAACTGAAGGCTGCCCATTATCCCCTATTCTGTTTATATTGGCTCTAGAACCATTGGCCGCACAAATCCGAAACAACATTAATATCACGGGGCTAAATATAGATTCCGCCCACCGCAAATTATGTCTCTTTGCAGACGATATTCTGCTACAAGTAACAAGACCACTTACCTTGTTACCCAACTTGATCAATGTATTCAATAAATTTACAGAACTATCAGGACTTAAGATAAACTTTACCAAAACCCATGCGATGAACATTAATCTCCCACCCCCACAAATTAAACTTATTCAACTGAATTTTGACTTAAAGTGGCAACCAACATGCCTAAAATATCTTGGGGTCAAAATAACCCCACAAATAGAAGACTTATATAAGATCAACTACCTCCCCCTGTGGAAAAAAGTAACAGGATCTCTCCTGGATAGGCCGAATCCATGCAGTTAAAATGGTTATCTTACCACAAGTACTGTACTACTTTAGAACCTTACTGACTCCAATACCCGACTCAGATATTGAAAAGCTACAACAACAGGTTATGAAATTTATTTGGAACACCAGGCCCCCCAGGGTTTTCAAAGCGACAATACAAGCACCAAGACAAAAGGGAGGCTTAGGAGTTCCAAATTTTGGTAAATATTTCCAAGCATCTCAATTATCATCCATCCCCTTGCTGTATGCCAATCCCCCTCCAAAATGGGTGACCATGGAAGAAGCACTCCGGTAAAACTGGCAGCAATGTTATTGGGTACCCTATGTACATAGACCAGATGGCTTAACCCCTATGCTGGAACAAACTCTAACCATATGGGACAAGATAAAATACAAAGCAATACTATTTTCTCCCCAGTATACAGCTCTTCCGATATTGGGAAACCCGGAATTTCCCCCCAGGACTAGATCGGGGGCTTTCAGGTGGTGGGAGACTAAAGGTCTTACTGTATTAAGATACATGTACGGAATTTCTGGCCCCCTAAAATGGGAAAGATTTCAACAACTGTACTCCCCCCACCCGGAGAAATTTTTAGATATATGCAGGTACAACATTATTTGAAATCTAAATTTAAAGATACAAACACACCATCCTCTACGTATTTAGAAACCATATGTACTAAATACCCATACTCTAAAGGGGTGCTGTCAAAACTTTACAGTATACTATCTGAAACCAATCTCCCACCTACGCTACCATATGTTAAAGCTTGGGAACAGGATCTTGGTCACTCACTAGATGAAAACGAGTGGATTAAAATATGGGACCAAGTGGCACACAGCTCAATTAATACCTCCCTGCTTTGAAGCAGGATATAAAGTTTTATTACGGCGGTACTTGGTCCCAGCCAGACTTTACAAAATAAATAACCAATGCAATCCACAATGTTTTTGAAACTGTAGAGGGGAAGGCACGGTCTATCACATATGGTGGCAATGCCCCAAGGTGCAAAGATTCTGGACCAGGGTCCACGCTGATAACCCAAATTTTTACCGCAGCCAAATTAACAATAGCTAGATCGTGGAAATCCCCATTATTGCCTATTTTACAATTAAAGAATAAGATATACGTTAACGAAAAATTAACCAGCATTCTAAATGACCAGCAAGAACGATTCCAAAAAGTATGGGAACCCTGGGAACAATACATCACCCATACAATCTAAACCATGCCACCCCCTCAAATAAGTTATATAAGACATAAAACAAAAGGAAATCTGGAAGTGGGAAAGAGAAATGGAAGGGAAACCTAACAGAAAGTCCCACGGGACATTGGGATGAGTCGGGATTGAAATTGAAATAAAAATGAAAACCCATAGGTCGAACCCGGATCCCCGGAGGAATCGAGGGGAGTAAAAAGAGGCACCCCACCTGGTTTAGTTTGGTTTCAGTTTAACCAATTATAACACTTATTCTTTCCTCTATATCCATTTATTTTTATGTTTATTTTCTGCTTTCCAGCAAGCGAGGACTCTGAGAAAACAAGACCCTGACTTGTACACCCCCCTCCCACCAATTTTTCCCTCCTCCAAAAAATGACTCGTAAGAATTATACGATTAACAACTGTACAATTTATTGATGTAACTATACAAAAATTCAACCATCATAAATATGTTATGTAACTTGTTATTCTCAATAAAAAAGTTAAAACTGAAAAAAAAAAAAAATATATATATTTGTATGGGCTAAGGGCCACTGTGTCCTGGAAGGCTTGATGAATCCTCTGGTGAGGGTGGAAATAGGATGTCCTTTGCAAAAGTGTAAAATGCCATGTGAAAGTGATCATACTATTATTATAGGCAAAATTGGGAGTCAGCAAAGTGAGATCTATAGCATTTAGCATTGCCTTTAGCAGCTGGCAGTGGCAGACAGCAAATAATGAATGCTAGGCTAGATAAGGATAAGCTTTTCTTAAGAGTTGTCTTTTAGAAGACCACTAAAAGGCAGAGTGATTGGAAGAAAATGTAACAGAATATGAAATGGCTTGAGAATGTGACAGAGAAGGGGTGCAGCTCTAGCAAAGTCTTACTGTACATGTGTGTATGGAAAAAAGATCTTTCCAGGCCAACTGCTTGCTTGCACAGAAAATCATTTTTATGTGAGAAAACGCTTCAAATGTGTTTGCAGGGTGCACCATTTTCCTTTCAATAGCTAAAGTAGTGCAGTCTATTGGGTTTAGTATTTTCTGACAGATACAACATCACTGCTTTAAATAAAAAGATGTTGGTGAAGAGTATTTTTTTTCAACAGGTCATGCAGAATACAGGATTATGTATACCCAAACGTTATTACATTGCAAGGGGGTGCTTTTTAGTTTATGGGAAATTGGCTACAAAATTGGTGAGAGTGAGAGAATCGGATGCGCTTACCAGGTATATGGGAAATCAATTACAAACTGCCAGGGTGGGAAAAAGAGAGAGGAAACAATCGCGTGGATAAGTTGCCAGCTATACTGTTCCTCACACTTGGATCATTCGTCACCAATAAACCCATTGTGGATTTCTAGTGTGGCACAGTATGCAGAGATGGGATATATTCTCACCATGTGTAGCATGTTCGCTGCTTGTTTCCCGAATTCACTCCGAATGTCATTGTGTGCATTCACAAGATCTGTGACAAAACGTTCATTGCTGTATGCGGGCGTGGGATCTAGCTGCCGTGCACCGCAAACACTAACAACCAACATGAGCTGCGGCAGCCACATCTTCCAAATCAGTCCGCTATTTGGAAAATTCCCTCAGCTGGTACTTTACAAAACGTTGGAACTTGCCTTGCACTGCCAAAAATCACCACTAGGTGCCTCTCTGATGTCAACTGAACGTGACATTTCTAGCACAACCCATAACATAACTGAACTTTGAACGTCTACTTATTATTTGTACATAGTTTATCTCATCAAAGGGAATCAAAGCCCAAAAATCTCATCAAAAGACTGATCAGAATTTGGATACTGAGATTAAATTTAGAGGTTTGCATTAAAAATATGACTTTAATGTTGTCAGCCAGCTAAAATACAGTAAAATTGTGGACAAGCAATCACTGTTTTTTTTTTTTTTTTTTTAAGAAAAGGGCATTTTATTAGCAGATTATTCCAGGTATTGAATAAGTGGAAAGTTATTTAAGTACAGAGGATAATCTGCTTGTTAGACATAAGAGGTAATATGCCGAGTTATTGCTCTACAGACTGCCGAGAGGATTGACACTTGTCTGAGTATCACTATATTTAATAATACAGTTGAGCCCATGGCAGTGTTACTGCAAGTATATGGCGGAGCCAACTTAAACTGAAGTGGAAAAAAGATGGCTGAATTCTAGATAGAAAATTTCAGTTCTTTGGCCATTCTGTCAGATACTTTTTTTCATTAAAGTGCAAAGACTTGTAAAGTCTACATTAGATCTAAAAGCACATATTTTATTTAAAAATAGCTGAATACTGTGCTCTTGCACTACTTATTTGCCTGTTCTATAGATACAAGTCCTAACTGAAGTTTCTCATTCGTGCGAGCATTCCAAACCATTATCACAGAACATAAATTGCTTAAATGTTTATTTACTGATACCATATGTTATGGTTATGTAATACATTTCTCATGGACAGCAGTCTGCTGTCCAGAATTGTGTTCTGGGAGGACAAAAAAATGCTACTTAGGTTTGACTTTGTCTGTCCTGTTACAATTATTTACAAAATTGCAACCAATTTGTATGTAGCTGTATAATTGCATTATCACAGCATATTTGTTTCAAACACACTTGTGACTCTCCCAGCTGCTCTTAGTATCATAATGAAGAAAATTTTGGCTTAGCAGCAGTACTGGATTTAGTTCGTTTTTTACAGTACAAATTCAAAGAGCTTTAATATGTGTAGCTGATGCAGTAGGCTGAAAAGGCTTAGCATTACATCACTAAAATCACTTTCTTCATTATTAATGCACATTTCAATAACTGTTATTACTAGTTCAATAATTACTATTACACAGTGTTAAGGCACTTATTTCTTGGATGCTTCTACCATTGCATTCAGTACTTAAATTCTGCTTTTCTTGCTTCCTGTAAACACTATCCTTTTAATACCCGCAGTGGTATGCTGCAGTTGTTGATAATGGTTAGGGATATGCACTTCCCCCAGCATTTGGCCCAGAAAGGTGACCCTTTAAAGGAACAGTAACACCAAAAAAATTAAAATATATCAAAGTAATTAAACTATAATGTACTGTTGTCAAGCACTGGTAAAAGTTAAGTGTTTGCTATATAAGTGTTTATATAAATACCCTGCTGTGTAACCATGGGAGCAGACATTCAAAATCAGAAAAGGCACAGGTTACATAGCAAAGAACAGATACACTCTGCAGAGTACATTGGTGTTCTACCTGTTATCTGCTATGTAACCTGTGCCTTTTCTCCTTTTTTCCAGCTTGAATGGCTGCCCCCGTGGCTACACAGCAGCTTATTAATATAAACTATATTAGCATTTCTATAGCAAACACACAACTTTTACCAGCGCAGGGAATCAGTACATTATATTTTAATTACTCTTTTATTTTTTGGTGTTACTGTTCCTTTAAAAAGGTAAGTTCATGTTGTGGAGGCATTAGTTGATCTCTTTTCTGTACACTAGACTCTCGCTAGCTTTTTCTTTTGCAGGGAATTCAGGTATGCAAGTTTCTTCTGGCTTCTGGAAATTTTTCATAATTATTTAAGCATAACACCCCACCCCTTCCCAATTTGACATGCAGATTACTCAGACAAAGCAATTATTCATATAGGCATTTGGGGAATAATGTAACCCCTACTGTAATGATCATAGAACACCTCAGTGACTTATATTACCATATAATGGCACAAGTCCTTTTATACAGGTCATGGAACTCCAAGATGACTTTAAATATCCTCACATTTTACAGGGTACATTCTATTTTTAAAATACATAATAAGTTTCAGAAAGTAATGTGACACAATTTACATCACTGAACACTAATGCTAACTGAGGACATCACTAAGCACTGTTCATAAGGGTATAATTTACAGAATATTCTGACCCTTGTGTATTATATAAAATTATATAACTTACTATGAGATATGAATAAGCTTGTGAATTATTTCATTTACATATGGTTCCTTATTTTTCTCTTTCATGGTAAAGTTAGCATGACACAAAGTATAGTAATGTGTAGTTTGGGAATTTCCTGACTCTCATTAGCTCTAACCCACACCTACTCCTTACAGCCCAATGCATACCCTATGGTGATGCCAGAGATGACATCAAAGGTGATAGGACCTAGTGCCACACTGACAGAAGCAAAGGGATAGTAAGAGCAGCTGTAAAGCACAGTAAAAGCTACTGCACACTGCAGCTAGCCAATAGCAACCCACACTGAACCTGAACCCTAGGTTTATCCATTGTCTTTAGCCAGAATAAGTCTGACCTGCAGGTATCATGCTAGCCTACATATCATTTAAAATGTCATACACATTTCTAAATGTACTCAATGCATGGATCTATTCGTTTACTGTAGATTTTATACTAACGATACCTTCAAATGAAACCTTTATAGTTTCTAAATTTGTATGAATAATCTTAAATTCATAGAAAGTTAAATGCCAAGTGTCATTACAGTTCAGTCACAATGCGCTTTCTCAAGCCTTCCTTTGATAGGACAGCATCTTCATTACAATAATCACTGTCTACTGCTTCCAGGGAATCAGTGTCATTATATTCCTCTTCTGTCACATACTGAGTCCTGTTTGTTTCATAAGAATTAGTCAAGGATTCTTCATTTTCCTTTTCATCATCCTCACTAAGATGAGAACAGTGCCCCTTGAATGAATCAAAATCTTCCAGAAGATCTTGGCAGACATTGTTGGCTATAAAAATAAATTACCTTTATTAAAAAGCTTCATATTCTTGATGAATATAGGCAACTATCCCATTATGTGAAATTCACTTTCAAGAATAAAAACACAGCCTAAGATCTAGAACCTCTGTTATTACTTAAATATGAATGTAAAAAAATCTTACATTCTGTAAAGAAACTCAGCTCTGCTTATATTTAAAATTTTTAGCATTACAGGAAATATGAACAGGCAATTGCCATTTTACTGCACCTGAACTTTTATCCACTCCAGTTCTCTTCATTAGTTGTCTGATCTGCTGCAGCTGATTCATTATTTCATCGTTTTGTCCATTAGCTAGACCATTAACGCTAGAACAAGATCATTAAGATTTAACATCAGTTCTCATTAAACATTCAGATCAATTACTCTAAAGCAATTAACAATTAAACAGGATTTTATTTTTTTTGCACTTACTGATAAATACAGTTCTACAATTTTCATAGGGGAACACATTACTATGGGGTTTCCACAGGAGGCAGGGCATTAAAAGAGAAGTCCCCTCCCATCCCTTGTAGACCAGACTTCTGCGGTTGATGCCAATTTCCTTCAGGGAAGATACACTCCATAAATTTGTACTGAACCTGGACACTGCACCAAGCGTTACTACCTACATTCAAATTTCTGCCTGGGGGAAACACTGTGTAAATACACAGTAATCCCATTTTTGTCATCGTCTGCAGGGGGCACATGCACCATAGAGAAATTCTAAATCCCCCACATTATACTTCAAGGCACATTGGGAGTGGAGAAAGAACTTTTGGTAAAAGGACTGAAAGGTTGTCCACCAAAAAGTTCAATTACAAGACTGGTCCAAATGCCTGAGTTCTATCCTGGGGAAGCAAAATGCTCTTCCTTTTGGTCAAATGGTTTATAATGACCTCCAGTTCTGATAAAAATAAACTGGAGCCTAAGAAAGAGATAGTAATCAGTCTCCAAAAAATCAGTCTTTTTGGATACAAAATAAACTGACCAGACTCTAAACCAGACTGTACATCCGTTTGCCACTACACCCAATATATGCCCTGTGATCACCCAAAAATGTTTTTGATTACAGTCAATACATAAACAATGTCATAGCACTTCTTTTATTTTATTAAACTTTAACTCTGTGACTCTTGTTGTGTGCCTTGGTCGTCTAACCCGACATCCAATGACTGGCTGACAGATGCTGGTGAGAAGGCCAGGCAAAAGGCCATCCCTGTGATCGCCACTGTAGGACCACAGGACTAGCATGTTAGTATGGGCCACAAAAATGGCAGTTACATGAGAACTGATTAGACTGCAATTCGCACTGACACAGAGAATGTCTTCACTGTCGCTTAAGACATTGAGTGAACAGAGCCCCTTATTGACAAGGTGTAGTTCTACAATTAAAGGAACCAGAAAAAGGTTCTGAGCTTCAGTGACCAAGTTAACTTGTGCAGAGCAACCACCTATAACCCCTTTAAGGATTATATGTCAGGGTAAGGATTCTTAGAGGACTCTGTTAGTCAGAGTATCAGTACCATTCTACTGTCATCTGCTTACAGCGTACCCATCCTAATAATGTTGTTTTTGCTTCTACAATAGGCAGGTGCTTGCTGGTCAAGATGATCCATCCTGGCTCCTTTGAGTGGAAACTACTGCCCATCATGTTCTTCTTCTGGTCAGAAGAAGAAGTGGCCACCAAGGTACCAAGTTCCCTTGGGCCGGCCAAGGCAGTGGGTGATTTTAAATGGGAGTGATGGCCAAAGCCATTATAACTCTAGTACATTTTTCAGTGTAATGTTTAGGGTTAACTAAGGTGAAAAACAATAAAAAGCCAAATAAAAAGGACAGTAACTAAATAAAAAAACAACAAAGCACAACAGAGTTACCATGTACCTCTTAGTACATAGTATTAAAAAAACTCTGAGACACAGCACAAGAGCCTGGGGTATAGGATAAACATGGCTGAGTGTGGTGCCTTGTCTTTTAGTGCCCTTGCTCTTGTTGGGAGGAGATTAACCCCATGCTGTTTGAAATACATTTTAGCGCTCAAGGAAAATCAGGATACTGTCAGTTGAAATACAATGTATGCAAGCATGATCTGAAAAATCATTCACAAATCAAGGTGTCACTAACTACCCCTTAACAGTTGTCACTTGTTGCTAATAAGCAGTAAAGGGAGAACACAAAATACTTGCCAGTTAGACAGTGGATCCAGCTGTGAGAGTAAAGAATTCAACATGTCCTCAGTTTGTAAAAGATGACGCTCTAGTTCAACAAGCTGGTTTTCTAAAGAAAGGAAGAAAGAAAGGTTACATTTATTGTAATCATGACCCCAACCAAGAATACCAATTTCAATGCTTGCAGCCCACCCAAGAATCAATTGTCATGGAACTCCTTGTGACTTATAACATACTTATATATTACAATAGGGGGTAATTTATTCACTATATAATATATATGTATGTGTGTGTGTGTTTATGTATTTGCATTCATGAAAATAACTACCTGTTTCTTCTGCCTTCCTTTTGGTTGCTTCTTCTTCCAGCTGTGCTTGATTATTTTCTTTTCTATTTATCTGTGATTAAAAGAAATGTATTTGTGAATACTCTGTACATCTTAAACTGTCAGTTAAACTAAATGCATACATAAAAAAACCCCCAAAAAAACAAATATAGTACCTTTACTTACTTTTTCTTTCTGCTATTAACAAAAGGTAATATGAGCTCTCTAATGAGTTATAAAATAAAGATTATCCACAGAGAAGCATAAAAATTGAATGTTAATGCTCCAGTGATATTAGTCGCAGAACCATTACAATTTTAATTGTAAAATGTTTTAGTACCTTTAAGGTATGATGGTCAAATTTAGAGAAATATATCTTATCTTAAAATCCCCATTTCCCAAGCATTATTGATAATAGATCCTATACCTAAACAACAGCATTACATCCCAAATAAACATTATATAAATTATGAAAAAAGGAAAAAAAAAACCCATTGTTTGGCAGATAACCTTACTTTTGTGAACTTGAATGCTGCAAAGAGAGCCACACCTATAGCATAAACTGGCATCAGAGTGAAAGCAATGCCATGGCTTCTCCCACTTATCTTCTCTGTTTTCATTTCCTGTTCTATTGAATTTCTTATATTATTTGGAATAATCATTTCTGGCCCTCCTGGAGCCATATTTGATTTACCAGGATTACCTGGAATAAAAAAAATGCAAATCACACAGTTAGAATAATAGAGAATATTGTCCTTAGCCCCACATTATCAGTAATAATTAAAGAAAAATAGGAAAAGTGTATATTATGGGAGGTGTAATTACACTATATAAACAGATGTGGTTTACACAATTACTGGAGCTACAATACCATAGGTTATGTAAAAAGACAGGCTTCAAGCAGAACCTAGCTGCAACTTTACCTTTATTGTCACCTTTACTATGACCATTAAAGGTAAAGTTGCAGCTAGTTTCTACTTTAAGCCTGTCTTGTTACATATCTTATGGTATTGCTATAGTATTGTTTTTGTTACAACTTGAAAAACAAATTATGTTAAGGATTGCACCACTTCCCAATGCTTTTATTTGCACAAACAAAAAAAACCAAGTAGAAGTCATAAAATACTCATAGGAAATAAGTTGTCTGAAATTATGTCATACTTCTTTCTTACTGTCACTACGAAGACCAAATTTAATATGAGCATGCAATTTGTGTGTTTAGGGTCACCTAGTTCTACAGATAAGCAACCAATAGCAAACATATCCGTTGATTAAACTGCAGCAGTTTTTGTTCTAATAGTGAGCCTGAGTGAACAGGAATATAGAAAAATTGTGCATCTGTGCCTAGCAATTGTCTAGTGTTAGGCTTGGCTGTGGGAAAGCTGACTACTGTTAAATTGGTATGGGTAGAGAGGGAAAACAGGAGAGAATAGCAAGAGACAGATACTGCTTGCAATCGCAATTACATTTGCAAATAATTTTAAAACCAGGGATGGGCCAAATCAGCAGAATTCAGCTGAATCAAAGTTCCTGGCTGAACTAAATTGGACCGCTTAAAATCACATAAGTTTAGGTCCCAAAATTAGGGAAACTGCAAAATGTTTTCTACAAACAGATTTTTTTTCTTACCAATTTGCATTTAGGAATTAATGTCAGGGCATGGAGGACTAGAATTGCCAGAACCTTAACTGCTACCAGTATCACTTCAGCTACAGGCAAGCATGATCTTAGTACCCTTTCTTCAAATCAGACTTGGCTGCATACTTTGCGCTATTTACAGATGACCAGTAGAGGGGACAATCCCAAACAGACAGTTTTTGTCATACTTTACAACTCTTTTTAAAGGGTATTTTGATGGAGTCTTTATGTGGACTATGTAGTCCAGTGATCCCCAACCAGTGGCTCGGGGGCAACATGTTGCTCACCAACTCCTTGGATGTTGCTCCCAGAGTCCCCAAACCAGGTAGTTATTGTTGAATTACTGACTTAGTGGCATGTTTTGGTTGAATAAAAACAAGATTTCCTACCAAATGAAGCCCCCTTGTAAGCTGATAGTGTGCATAGAGGCTACCTAATAGCCAATCTTAGCCCTTATTTGGCACCTCCATGAACTTTTCTGATGCTTGTGTTGCTCTCCGAGTCTTTTTCCATTTGACCCGTGGCTCACAAGTAAGAAAGTTTGGGGACCCCTGATATAGCCCCAGATTTTGTAGTTCTTATCGGAAAACCCCATTTTGTATCCGAAAGATATTAGCAGCGCGGACACCCACAGAAATTAGCATGCTAATCTCAAGTACCTTTGCTAGCACGGCCGTGAACAGGCGAAATCCTCTCTTTTTCCTGCTTGCCGGCTACCTCTCTGTTTCCCACGCTGCCAAAGATCCTGGGCATGATGGTTACCACTACCAGAGTTAGAGATATCAGTACCATTAACTGGTTGACGACTGACAGCGCCATGTCCTCACTGTTTTGCCAACCCTCCACACCCCACAATATAACCTCAGTATACTGTCACCATCTCCACTACTATAAGAGTTTGCTGCTCCCACCCATGCAACGCAAAAACTCCCAATAATAATACAGGGACGAGAAAATGGGTAGGGCTTTCTTGCGTATCAAGCCTCGTTATGGGTGCAGTAACCAAAGACGTTCGAAATGGAAAAAAATTCAATGACTCACGTAAGCGTTCAACCAATCAATTGCCCAGTCTCTTCGCTGGAACGCAAACACTTTACGTCACCCCAAATGTTGTTACCGTGGTTACTAGAACAGCTTACTGCACATGCGAAGACCCAGAAATTGAAGCGCTTACGTACTGCGTTTGGAATCGTTATTAAATGTGTGCAAGGTAGGAGAAGTGGATCTAATAATTCCTGTCTGCGCGATACTTGACAGCTCAGTGCCAACAGAGAATTTCAGATCCGAACAGCCATGAAAAAGCAAGACTTAGTATTGGAGGTCAAATATTTGTTTTTTGCCTTTTATGTAACCAGGCAATCGTTAAACACAGCAAAATCAGGATTTAATATTTTTCACTTCTATGTTGCGAGTGTTAAATTCTGCCCAATACCCATATTGCTGTCGGTTAGGAATTGATATGTTCTCTGCCTTGTTTTCTTCCGGGTTTTTCTCACATTCACTTGTCACATAAAGGACAAGTCAAATCAATATATATATATTTTTCCTAATAAAAAAAAAACATAATTCTAATCAACTTTGCAATATACAGTACAGGTATGGGATCCCTTATCCGGAAACCCGTTATCCAGAAAGCTCCGAATTACGGAAAGATCGTCTCCCATAGACTCCATTTTAATCAAATAATTCAGAATTTTAAAACTGATTTCCTTTTTCTCTGTAATTATAAAAGAGTACCGTGTAATTGATCCCAACTAAGATTTAAATAATCCTTATTGGATGCAAAACAATCCTATTGGGTTTAATTAGTGTTTTATTGATTTTTTAGCAGACTTAATGTATGGAGATCCAAATTACGGAAGGACCCCTTATCCAGAATACCCTTGGTCCCGATCATTCTGGATAACAGGTCCTATACCTTTATAGTGTTTGCCAGTCCTTTTTTAGTCTCTGCCCTGGTGGCTCTGGCATATGAATCAATGTAACACGAACTTGCTAAAGGAGACTGGCTTTTGCAAAATTGTTTAAAAAGTAACAACCAGATGTTCAGCAAATGCTGCTTTCAGTAGCAATTACATTTACAAAAAACTATTAAAGCACTAAAACTTTAAATAAATCCACATTGGAAAGTTGTTTATTGGAATTAGAATTGGAATTATGTTTACTTTTATTAGGCAAAAATAATATTTTTTGGGTTGACATGTCCTTTAAAACATCCTTGTAGGTTAAATGGCTCCACAGGAAACTGGCTCTGGTGTGCCATGTTATAGGGGGGAACATGATGAGCCCTAGATTTTGTTAAATGATAAATAATCATGCTATATAAATAAAAGGTGGTACTAGTAATAATACTAGTGTGCTGCAGACAGTCTCTGGTTTTTGACCTCTGATTTTTAGAACCAACTGCTCAGTAGTATTTTAGTGATTTATATACTACATAAATCCTCCCAAAAATAAAAATGATAAGACTAAGGGGCACATTTACTAAGACACGAATCTGAACCGAATTGGAAAAATTCCGATTTGAAAACGAACATTTTGCGACTTTTTCGTATTTTTTGCGATTTTTTCGGCGTCTTTACGACTTTTCGGAAATTGTCGCGACTTTTTCGTCACCAATACGATTTGCGCGAAAAAACGCGAGTTTTTCGTAGCCATTCCGAAAGTTGCGCAAAATCTGGCGATTTTTTTGTAGCGTTAAAACTTGCGTGAAAAGTTGCGCCTTTTTCGTAGCGTTAAAACTTAAAAGGTGCAACGTTTTGCGCAAGTTTTAACGCTACGAAAAAATCGCAACTTTTTGCGCAAGTTTTAACGCTACGAAAAATCGCCGGATTTTGCGCAACTTTCGGAATGGCTACGAAAAACTTGCGTTTTTTCGCACAAATCGTATTAGTAACGAAAAAGTCGCGACATTTTTCCGAAAAAAACGCAAAATACCGATCATTACGAAAAAAACGCAATCGGACGCATTCGGCCCGTTCGTGGGTTAGTAAATGTGCCCCTAAGGATCAGCTCTTGGCCAAAGACAAAGGAAAGTAGCTGCCATTTCCATTCATGTTCCAGGGTAGCCAGATCAGTCAACATGACAGCAAAATTAATCCATTAAAGTCAGAATAGTCCTAACTCCTCTGCAGAACTCAGAATATTTGTAATAACAGCACCCAGGAGTACTCTTTCAAATGTGATTCAAGGAGTTTACTATCAGTATTTGTTAAATAGAAAAAAGGTATTTATGCATCGGGAGACAAATCATCCAATGAATGGAACTGCTAGTACATTTCATATAGCATAATATATGAAATATATATAATCATATATAATCATTTAATTTTGTGATATTCAGGATGAATTTAGAGATTAAAGGAGTATCTGCTACCCCAAGAGCACCACCTAGCAATCAGCTTTCCAAGGTAAGGATTACTTGCTTTTCATATTGCAGAGACTAAGCGGCCTATGTATCATGCTATGTAAAAAAACAGCCACCAGATATGCAACACATCACCATCTGACTGCCAGGCATCGCCATTTAAACAACAGTGTAAAAAAGTGCATAAAAATTTTCTTTGTAAAATTCTGGTGTTAAAAGCTGCACCTGCTTGACTTGACACAGCTTGAATGCTTTTTAAAAAAAAAGATCTATTTTTAACATGAGAAGGAAAAGGTAAAAACTAAGTAATCTTTATTAGAAAGGTCTATGTAAATACAGCCATAAGCTGTTCCGCTGAAGTTTTTTGCACGTCCCGTTCCTAGTGCTCCGTATGTGAGCTAATTTTACTTGTGGCTGGGATGCATTCCATCCCTAAATTTATGCCCTAGGCCTGGGACTTTGTGGCCTCACCAGAAATCCGGGCCTCTGTGCAACACGTAGATCGCATGGAACACTTGCTGTACAGCCATCTAAAGGTAGATATTTATTTTTTATTTAATTTTTTACAAATTAATTAAATTGTATTTTTGTACTTTACAATTCACTGTACTAAAGGGATTCATAGTGAATTTGAGTAAACAGTTTTGTTAAAAGTATTATAAAGTATGCATGTCACTCCTTGGTCAATTTAGCCCCAGATTACAATATTATATATACCTTATACCTAGGTGAAAGTCTTAAACTCAAGCAGCCCAGAGCAATGTTCCATATGGCATAGTTTATAAACAATCCAAAGTAAAAGAAATAGATTGAAGTTATATTTATATCTCACTACATTTCCAAGAAACAAGATCATTGTCAGTCCCAGATCTTCATCAGGGACCCTTCCAAAAACAAAGCTTATTATGCGTCCACCAACAGTTCACTATCTCTAAATACAGAGGCCTTATAAATTGGACTTGCTATTCCCAAAAGGAAGCATCCTTAGCCAATGAAGAGAGCCACGTATTCAGATCTGATTTAGGGAGTCAAACTGAATTTAATAGCATTATACGGGTGCCCTTTTTTAAAAAATTTGCACAGCCTGTCAGACTTAATTGATTTGTAGATGATATAGATGTAATTTATTTTTATGCAGGGTTGGAAAAAAGAACTGCTGTCTTCTGAACCTCGACCTAGTGAGTAAGTAAATGACAATTTTCTTATGGCCTGTTTAGAAATATAAAGAGGAATAATACATATCATTAAAAGTAATCTGACTACCTACAGTTAATACTGCTGTAGTTGACCCTATTAATAATTAATTTATTTTTCAAGAGAAAAAACTGACAACTGACAACAGACCTTCCCATTTTTCATTTAAAAGAACTATATTTCTCCCATCTAGAAATCTACTGTACACAGGCATGTCAGTGTTTAATATAGTTATTGCTATCTTAATTAAAATATACATGCATGCTAGAAATGCATGCGTCAACAAGCCCGACCTGCACTCAACCATAACCCACCCACTCCCAACCTGTATCCAACCCAACCACACATACTGTCCTTACTTATACTTATCTGCGTCAGTCTTATTTCTCTCTGCTGTCACTGGAGCAGGCGAGGCGTGAGTATATAAATAAGTGATGGGCATCAGAAAGAGATGGAATTGGGGGCAGCAAAGGACAAAGTTTATTCTGCTACTGCGAGTAACCAGTTTGAAGAGGCACTGGGTTTTATGCCAGCCTGCACAGCACTATTACTTAAATACCTTAAACCAGGGATTCTTGAGCTTTTTTCATGGAACACAGAAAAAGGGCACCGTAATAGCAAAAATAAAAGGCTTTTTAAATACATTCAAAATAATGTTAACCTGTACTGGTAAAAATTGTCCATTGACATCAGAAGCACAGGGGCAGCCAATCAAGTTAAATAAGGAATAAAGTTTTTTACATAGGAGATAACAGAATGAGTCTTGCCGGTACGCCTAGATTTTCACTTGACAATTGCGGCCAATGCACTTGCATTTTGACATGAATGGGACACAACTGTGCTGAATGTTCTCTAAGTCTGTGTGTGTTTGCCTAATTTTCTAGGCACCATTGCGCTACAGAGAGTAACGCATGCTGCTGTGGGAACCCTAGACCTGCTCCTTGATTTGGAGCTGACATTAGCTCAAGGGTTCCCTCAGCAGGCTGTGTCTGGGGCTTGTGTTCCATTTAGAACAGGAGGCTGGAGAAATATAGTAGCACTGAGCACAACTATACAGAAGTAGGAGTGCATGATGATGCAAATACCTTTAATGATTGGAGTTTTTTGCCCAATTGACTGCAAGGAAATTTGAGGGCCTGCAACTGTGGTGTGGCATATAATTGACCCCTTTTGTCAATTAGCAATAACTCAAGACTAATGAGAAGTCAATAGTTTCGTATCTCATTCTGTCAAAAAGCATAACTGAATTATTTGTAGCAGGAAAAATAGTTTGGGGTATCATGTTATTTACTTAACTTCAATTAATAAAAAAATAATAAATCATGCTTGTTTACATTACAGAGTGCCTTGCCTTGACCTTGGAAAACTTGGAGATTCAGATGACGAGGTAACTAAAGAAGGATTTCAAAATAGTCTATCTCCTTTTTATGTGCTTTAGGCTAACAGCACACATAGCGAATCTGCTTCCATGTGCTCCTTTGTCTAGCTTCACTGGCATGGATTCGTCCTGTATGCAGCTACACTGAGCTTATCTCAGAGCAAAAACGCATACTTTCATGTTTTTGCACAGAAATCTGCTCAGTGTAGCTGCACGCTGCCTAAACCCATGCCTCTCAGTAGAGGTACATGAAGAAGTGGATAGGAGTGGTTCATCTGCCCCCCCCCCCCCCGTGCCTATAGCCTTACTTTTCTCCTTTATTTTGAGATTAGTTGCTGTAAATATTTGTGGGAACCTGTAAACAATTGTACACATTTATAAGTGTATATATTTAATATCATTGCATTTGGAGATGCAGTATGCCTGTATTTTCTTTAATTCTGCATCAGTGTTACAGACAATACTTGGACCTTTGAGATAGATCTGTATATTGAATCGAAAGTATGCCCCTATTTTAGCATAGAGTCACATTATCCTTATCAAAATATAGCCCTGCAATCAGTGTACACTATCCTCTGGTTCTTAATGATGGTGGCAAATAAAACAAAGGAAAATAATTTGATTTTCATTTCATTTTAGGACACTTATGTGCCCCTCAGTAAAGGGTACCCAAGATTTGGTCCCCCAGATTCATCTTCAACCATCAGCTGGGGAAGTCCATTACACACTCCTCAGCATTCTCAGAGGCAGCAGGTAATTAGTAAATAAAAAAACTATAATATTAAATTAGAAAGGTTATGGAAAATGTATTTTATTCAATACAGTATATAATAATAATTACTTCCCTCTCAGCAACCTGTCCACTGTTCCCTATAAGCTGTGAAAACACAACATTTTGTATACATTCTGACCTTAGCGCACCATGATTAGAAATGAGCACACAAGTTTAAAATAAGTGAACACAATTATTTTTTTTGCACAAATAGCCAAAAAGGAATGAGGGAATATTGAACCTGTCTCTCTTCATTCTCTCTTATTGCAGAAGTCGGCGTCGGATTTTGATTGACAGGTTGCTCTAATACATCTTTTGGGGGCCCCCTTTCCTAGCAATGTATTAGAGCTAGCTCTAGCATGAACAAAATCTAACAAAATCTGCACAAATCTTACATGTAGAGAGACAGTATTTTTGGTTAGTTTGAAAGAGTAAGCTCTAATACATCTTCTAGACCAGTGCTGTCCAACTTCTGTTGTACCGAGGGCCGGAATTTTTCCGACCTACGTGGTGGAGGGCCGATAATGGAAGCCAGTTTTGACCACTCCCCTTTTTGAAACCGCACCCACTTGAAACCACACTCATGTTATCACATGACCATACCCATATTAATGGTTGTAGTACAGCAAAAACCTGCCATACTCTGCCTGCCCTACCCTGCCTTTGTGTGTGCCATACTCTGCCTTCCCTACCCTGCCTGCGTGTGCCATACTTTCACTGTGTGTGCCATTCTTGGCTGGTTTGTGCCAAACTTGGCCTGTGTGTGCCATACTCTGCCTGCCCTACCCTGCCTGCGTGTGCCATACTTTCACTGTGTGTGCCATTCTTGGCTGGTTTGTGCCAAACTTGGCCTGTGTGTGCCATACTCTGCTTGCCCTACCCTGCCTGTGTGTGCCATACTCTGCCTGCCCTACTCTGCCTGTGTGTGCCATACTCTGCCTTCCCTACCCTGCCTGTGTGTGCCATACTCTGCCTTCCCTACCCTGCCTGTGTGTGCCATACTCTGCTTGCCCTATGCTCACACACAGGCAGCCTACAGTGACACAATGCTGGCACTGCTCCTACAGTCTGCACAATAACTATATATTAAAAAACTTTTTAATTGCAGTACCACCTCAGTATATGTTCTTTTTGTAGTATGCAGGGATTATTTGTGGGTTTCTACTGCTCCTGAGGTGTGAAGAAGTGAACAATGGGAGTGATTACAGCCTGAGCCTGAGGTGTGAACACTGCAGGGGGTAGAACAATGCAGAGATTAAAAGGTGTGAACAACACAGGGGATTACATATTTAAACAATACAGCCTGATTACAGCCTGAATCTGAGGTGAGAACCATGCAGGGGGGGGCAGTTAATCACAGTACTGATACCATTTAAAGCTTACACAAAGGTAAGCCATCAAAGCAGCCAGACAGGTGGGGGGCCACACAGAGGGGGGTCGCGGGCCGCATGCGGCCCGCGGGCCGCCAGTTGGACAGCACTGTTCTAGACAATGGGAGCAACACCCAAAGGATGCATTAGACCTAACTGTCAATCAAGTCCTAAAAGTATATGAAGAAAACAAACAATATTGTATTTGGTCACGTATTTATGTAAAAAAAATGATCCAAAAACATATTTATGTGTGGCAAAAGTAAGTTAATCGTTCTCTCGGTATTGTGCAGCAATAACTGCAACTAAACGCTTGTGGTTACTGTTTATCAGTCCTGCATATTGACTTGGCGGAATTTTAGTCCATTCCTCCATACAAAACATCTTCAGTTCTTGGATGTTGGTGGGTTTCTTTACATGAACCGCTCGCTTTAGGTCTTTCCACAACATTTTAATTGGATTAAGGTCATGAGTTTGAATTGGCCATTCCAAACGTTATTCTTCTCTAACCATTCTTTGGTAGAAAGACTTGTGTGTTTAGGATTGTTGTCTTGCTACATGACCCACTGTCTCTTGAGATTCAGTTCTTGCACAGATGTCTTGACATTTTCCTTTAGAATTCTCAGGTATAGTTTAGAATTAGTTGTTCCATCAATGATGGCAAGCCTTCCAGACTCAGATGCAGCAAAACAGGTCCAAACCATAACACTCCCACCACCATGTTTCACAGATGGGATAAGGTTCTTATGCTGCAATGCAGTGTTTTTCTTACACCAAATGTAAGGCTCCTCATTTAAGCCAAAAAGTCTCATTTTCGCTTTGTCGTCCACAAAACATTCTTCCAGTATCCTTCTTGTTTGTCCACATAATCTTTAGCAAACTGTAGATGGCCAGCAATATTTTTGGGGGACAGCAGTTGCTTTCTCCTTGCTACCCTGCCATATACACCATTGCTGTTCAGTGTTCTCCTGATGGTGGACTCGTGAACATCAACATTCCCTAATGTGAGACAGGCTAAAGCTGGCCATACACGGAAACATCGTCAGATCTGCCACACACAGTCAGGGCTGAAACAGCAGATAAGGAGGTAGAAACAATAGGATTTCTACCTCCTTCTGCCGATTCAGCCCTGATGGCAGATTTTGGTCAGGCGCCTTCTATGGCGCCCGATCAAAATTTTCTAACCTGGCCGATCGGCGAGTCGTCCGATATCAGCAGCTTCCTGCGATATCGGTCAACTCGCCGACATGCCATACACGCACCGAATAAAATAATGTTTGATTTCTTCATATACTTTTAGGACTTGTTTGAAAATTATATAATGTTTTTGGTCACATTCATATAAAAATATAGAAAATTTTGAAAGGGTTCACAAATTTATGCAAACCACATGCATGTAATAAAAAGTATCTTCTATGGCAGTGCTGTCCAACTGGCGGCCCGCGGGCCGCATGCGGCCCTCGACCCCCCTCTGTGTGGCCCCCCAACTGTCTGGCTGCTTTGATGGCTTAATTTTGTGTAAGATTTAAATGGTATCAGTACTGAGATTAACTGGCCCCCTGCAAGGTTCTCACCTCAGATTCAGCCTGTAATCCCCCTGTATTGTTTAAACATGTAATCCCCTCTGTTGTTCACACCTTTTAATCTCTGCATTGTTCACCCCCTGCAGTGTTCACACCTCAGGCTCAGGCTGTAATCATCCACATTGTTCACCTCTTCACACCTCAGACATTGTATGTACTGTGTATAGGCAGCATAGGGTAGGCAGAGTATGGCACATAGGCAGCATAGGGCAGGGAGGGTATGGCACAAACAGGCAGGGCAGGCAGAGGATGGCACCCACAGGCAGCATAGGGCAGGCAGAGTATGGCAAACACAGGCAGCATAGGACAGGAAGAGTGCTGCCTGTGTGTGCCATGCTCTGTGCCTACCCTATGCTGCCTGTTAGAGGTGAACCTGGCAGGGGTTTGTTCTGGGAGTTTGTTAGCAGTTGGAAATAGCCATTAAATGGTTCCTAAGGTGTGTAATTATATGCTGGGGGTTGCTGTGCTATCCAAAGGGGAGGAGGATGCATATGGATTTAAGGGTGTGTCTTAATATGACATAATATAATTCTTTAACATATGAATGATGGTTGATATCCCTGCAGCGACCATTGTGATAAAATGGGTGTGGTTTGAAGTGGGTGAGGTTTAAAATGGGGGAGTGGCCAAAACTGGCTTCCATTAGCGGCCCTCCACAATGTATGCGAGAGAAATTCCGGCCCTCGGCACCGCAGAAGTTGGACAGCACTGTTCTATGGTGTCTGTAGTTAATATTTAACTTTGGGCCTTTTAAAATCATGCTGTTTTGTTTCCTTTAGATTTCAAAGCATACCAATCAAGTTAAGAATCAGGTAGGAAATACTAACCTTTAAAGAGTATCTTCACATCTTCTGATTGGTATTTTTCCATTGTTTGTAAAGAATGTTGAAGTGGTTTTGACCTTTTCTAGCTTCCTGTTACTGAGGTGAAGCATGTTCCTGAGAATCTGCCTACCCCATCTGACAAATACAGACTGAAGTATCTGCAATATGAGGAAGAAATGAAGCAAAGTTATAAGCAGTACACATTGAGATGTGCAGAAAAAAAGCAGCCACACACGCAATGTTATCCTGTCCATAATACAGAACAAAAGGTAATGGAAAACACTTGCTCTCATTTAGGTGAATGTCAAAATGGGCATTTTCTCAACCCTGGTCCTTTCAGAGCAAAAGAGCAAGTTTTGGTTTAATGTGTCTGTATGTTTCAAAACTGTGTAAAGTGCACTCCTTATCAACAAATACTTAAATGTTAAAGTAGTTCAAATGTTTAAAATCTCACAGGTAACCCAAATAACTAGATTAACTTGTTTTTTACGCAGGTTTAATCAGCATGTGTATTATTTGAACCAAAAACTGGTGTCTGTGAATTAAACAGCTCTAACAGTTAAGGTGGCCATACACGTGTACATTTGTAAAAGATTTTTTCATTTTTGTAAAACCATGCTTATCATGAAATGATCATTTAAAAGTATGATTTGTCCATCAATGAAAACAACCATTTCAAACAATATTGTCTAGCTGAAGCCCAAACTGAAAGAGGATTTGACGTATATGCCTCCATATATATTTACTTAATGAATGTTCATGACACGTGTCATTATTTTGTCATCTAAGCATTGCCCCACACACGCGCAGTTTGCACATTGTTAAGTGATCAAAATCTGTCCATCCTATCAATGGACCAATTTCATTGTTTAAAGACAAACATTTTCAAACCTGCCCGAACGATTTTCTGACTGATGTCAGATGTAAGATCACTAGATGTATGATAGATCAGTGCACATCAACCTTATGATAATTCCACAATTTTGTGTAGAAAAATAGCAAACAGCACCTTCTTGTCTCCATTAAAAAAGCCTTTATTTAATACACATGGCTTTTGGATAAAGCAATGTTTCAGGTCTACATCTGGCCTTTTCTCAAGCTTGAGAAAGCTTGAGTAGCTTTAAACCTACAGGATGACGATCCTGTGAGGATCAAAACGCGTTGATGGTATACTTAAATAAATCACTGACTTGATGGTATAGCTGTGAGTGCTCTCTATTTTTGAATTTGATGCATTATTCTGGTCAGCACCCAGCCGTTGCCTAGATATTGGTGAGTGCCGATTTTTTGCAAGACTATATATATATATATATATATATATATATATATATATATATATATATATATATAGCAGTAAATATTCCATGACCGGCTTACCCTTTAAAATCGTCAAGTTTATTGTGAACATATTGTTAAAAGAATACGACGTTATATAAATTGAATATTTAAAAAATATTTTAAAAATTGATATTTAACAAGTTATCTTTGCTCCTATCTAAAGGATTTAATTCCCACAGAAAACAAATTTTCTGATTTTACACCTTTGGATGAAAAATCCCACCTGCAGCAATGCTACACTGGAAAACCATACTCAGCACAGCAGAGTCTGAGAAAACTGGAGGCTGTAAGTTTCAGTTTCATTACTCTAGTTTCTTAAGATCAGTGCTAAAAGTAACATTGTACCGAGCTGGAGTAAATAATTTGCAACCTAATGTATAAATAGCTTGTTATAACAAACTTCCTTTGATATACAGCTGTACTATGATAACAGTAATTCAGTGTCATAAACTATAATTGTTTAAGATTAACATTCGGTAAATTAAAAGATGCATTTTGTAGATAAAATATAGGGGCATTAAATAAGAACAAAGCACTCAGTTTAATGGGATACTAACTCTTTTCCTGCCAGCAATCTTGCATTTTGCTAGGTAACACATTTTTTACCTTTAAACTTGTAACATTTGTTGGCAGTATGTCACTTCCTGTGCCAACGACGTAGTAGCTACATCACTGGCTGGGAAAAGATTAAATCTCATTGGCAGTGCAGAGATCTAACACTGCATTAAATCAAAAGTGATACTGACACAAAAAATACTTTTCAAAATATTAATAAAAATAAAACGTTACCTATATGTCATGTTGCTCATTCTTTATGGATAGTGCTGTTTTTGTAAGTTATTGATACCTAAAGTTCCTAAACCTGACTGCTTTGCCATCCTGTCAGTTATAGCTTCTAAAACTAATGGACTACTGCTGCACAAATATGACAGCCCCCTCATAAAGGAACATGGGGGATCAGATAGGGAATGTAAAAGCAAAGTAATTTTTAAAATTATAAAGTTCATGCAAAGACAATGTTATGATATATTTCTTTGTCGGTAACTCTTTAAGTGACCAAAAAAATGAACGATTCTTGTTTTAAAATTAATTCAGTTGTCAGTACTGGGGGCTTAAAGGAGAAGGAAAGGCTAAGTCACTTGGGGGTGCCAAAATGTTAGGCACCCCCAAGTGACTTAGATCGCTTACCTTTTACCCCGGGCTGGTGCCCCTGTACGGAGAGAACAGCACCAGCCCGGGGTAGCAGCGAGCGCTTCCTCCTTCCTTTTCGCTTGCGCGCGCATGCGCAGTAGAGTGAAAAGCCGAACTTAAACAAGAAAGTCGGCTTTTCACTCTACTGTGCATGCGCCGGCCAACGGATTTCGCCGGCAGAAGAAAAGGGAAGGAGGAATCGCTTCCCAGCCCAGGGTACACATTTTGATAAATCTGCCCCTTACTGTTTGGTATAAATATAATAACAACAAATAAAACCTTAATTTACTAATATATAGAATTTGCATATCAAACATTTCTTTTATTTAGCAGTTTATTATTAAATATATTTTGATTATTGTTCTTAAGAAATGAAAATATATTTTTGCAGGAGGACCTTGCTGCTGAAAGAAGAAAGCAAGCAGTTGTAGAACAAGTTATGATAGATCAGCTTTCGAGGTATGTTGTGTAGCACAGGAACTTCTGCTTTATTCTGTCAGCAGTCTATGTTTGTGTTTTCATGTGCTTCATTAGACTTTGCCAAAAATATCTGCAACTGAAATTTGGCATTATTTAACATGTTGCATGTTTTTATATTGTGACTTCTTTGGTTTATAAATATATGCCCTGTAGAGTATTTTCTTTAATGTTTTGATTAGTCTGTTGCTAGCTCATAACTTTGGAAAAGAGGCATTGCATGAGTTCAACCCTAATTTTTAACTGGTGTTAGGCTGAGGTCAGTCCTATAAAAAGGACAGAAAAATTGAATTTTTCTTGTGTTTCAAATAGATTACCTAAAGGTCAGTGTCACCAAGTTGTGTGGGTACAACAATCAGAATTTGTGGACCTAACACCCAAGCTATGCAACACTAATTGAATGGTGTGCTGTGTTGTTTGGGTCTGCCAGATGCACAGATCACATGCACAACTAGATGTGCTTTTTCTAAAGCAGTGCTGTCCAACTTCTGTGGTGCCGAGGGACGGAATTTCTCTCGCATACATGGTGGAGGGCCGCTAATGGAAGCCAGTTTTGACCATTCCCCCTTTAAACCACACCCACTTCAAACCACACCCATTTTATCACTATGGTGGTAGTGCAGCAAAAACCCAAATGCTTCGTCCTCACTCACACCATCATTCATATGTGAAAGAATTCTATTATGTCATATTAAGACACACCCTTAAATCCATATGCCTCCTCCTCCCCTGTGGATAGCACAGCAACCCCCAGCATATAATTACACACCTTAGGGACCATTTCATCACTATTTCCAACTGCTAACAAACTCCCAAAACAAACCCCTGCCAGGTTCACCTCCCACAGGCAGCATAGGGTAGGCAGAGTATGGCACACACAGGCAGCACTCTGCCTGCCCTATGCTGCCTGTGTGTGCCATACTCTGCCTGCCCAATGCTGCCTGTGTGTGCCATACTCTGCCTGCCCTATGATGCCTGTGTGTGCCATACTCTGCCCTATGCTGCCTGTGTGTGCCATACTCAGCCCTACCCTGCCTGTGTGTGCCAAGCTCTGCCAGCCCTATGCTGCCTGTGTGTGCCATACTCTGCCTGCCCTACCCTGCCTGTGTGTGCCATACCCTCCCTGCCCTATGGTGCCTGTGTGTGACATACTCTACCTGCCCTACCCTGCCTGTGTGTGCCATATCCTCCCTGACATATGCTGCCTGTGTGTGCCATACCCTCCCTGCCCTATGCTGCCTGTGTGCAATACTCTGCCTGCCCTATGCTGCCTACACACAGGCAGCATAGACCAGGCAGTACATACAGTCTGAGGTGTGAACAGGAGAACAATGTGGGTGATTACAGCCTGAGGTGTGAACACTGCAGAGGGTGAACAATTCAGAGATTAGAAGGTGTGAACAACACAGGGGATTACATGTTTAAACAATACAGGGGAATTACAGCCTGAATCTGAGGTGAGAACCATGCAGGGGTCCAGTTAATCAGTACTGATACCATTTAAAGCTTACACAAAGGTAAGCCATCAAAGCAGCCAGACAGTTGGGGGGCCACACAGAGGGGGGTCGCCGGGCCGCCAGTTGGACAGCACTGTTCTAAAGCTTCTGTCACATAGAAAAACGAATAGCTGTTACTTTAGCTGGATAGATAAATGTTTCATTTTAATTATTGTTGGATGCAAAATATTTACTTGCCACAGGAATTCTGCTACAGTGAATAAGTGCTACAGTGTAGCGAGAATCAGATTATTCCATTTATTTTCAATAATACTAAAATACTGTAATGTTTTAATAACTGGGAAAATACATACATAAATAAAGTTGTTAGAGACAATTCTCATTGCCTTCTATTGAACCTTCCCAGCTTTTACCTGCCAAGGTTTCTTTTGTGACTTTTCAAAGATTTTTTTCTTTAATAAATACAGACTTCTTGAGAATATTCTCAAGTATATTCACATTTGCATTTGTTTTTAAATTTTGATAAACTGGCCCCTTAGTGTTTCGCATTTCTGTGCAAAACTGATATTAAAATTGCTTGGTTAATTTATATATTATTATTATTATTTATTATGATTATTTATACTATATTCTGACAGTAAGGGTTGTATGTTTTCAGAGAAATCTGTTTCTCCTGTTGTTTGTAGGGCTGTGATAAGTGACCCAGAGCAAAATGCAGCAACCACCACAAATGCCATCACCCAGCGAGACTTATCATCTGCACCTCTTCGCTTCAGGAAAAGAACTCTGCATGATACTATGTAATTCTTTTAGTTATTTTTTAAAAGTAAGATGCTTGTACGTATGTATATAGCTGGTATATATCTGTTAGTGAGTATTATAGCTTACCAAACTTTTTAAAAACCTTAAAATACTGAGAACTTCTGTAGGTTTGCTTAAAGTGTTTATTTTGAGGCAAAAAGGAGGACTATCCTCTTAAAAATAATATACCTTTCCTAAATAAGCTGCCTCCCTCATAAAAAAGCTTACACAGAATGTTCTTTGACATATCCCAGTTCTTAAAGGAGATGGAAAGGTACAATCACTTACCTGATAACCCGGGCTGGTGCTTCCGCGATTGTGTGATCCTTTTCCTTCTCCTTTCTTCACACTGCTTGTGCCTGCACAGTAGAGTAAAAGCTGAACTTTAGCAAAAAGCTCACTTTTCCACTCTACTGCGCATCCGCTTGCCCAGATTCGCAAAGAAAGAAGAAGGAACAAAGAGGATCACTCGCTCACAGGTACCTCAGTTTTCTTCTAACAAGAGCACCAGCCCTGGGAATCAAGTGTGGTGGGCAGAACTTCCTTCTCTCATCAGTACTGGGAGGAGGCTTCCCAGAGGTTTAAATGCTATGAGGGAATGGTCAGGAAATATATATACTTACTTAGCCTTATAGCCATACAGTATTTCAGCTAATCAACTAATAAGATGCTAAGGTTAAACTTAGTCTGCATCCATTGCTTTTTATTATGCTGCATTTTTCACAGCCACCAAGCTATTGAGACCCACCCTGCATTAATTTATTTATGTTCTATAACTGATATATCTTTAGTTTATAAAATGTTCTTCAATTCTTAAACAGGATAAAAACAAGTACATCTTTAACAGAAAACATCCTTTCTAATAAGCTGCGCTTTGATGCTCGAATTATATGCAGGTAATTATATCTCTTTGAGGAATAATTGTGTAACTCTTGGTAAAATTTTTTATTTATGGTGTTTTTAAATTACTTTGGCAAGAAATAAAACATGTTGCATATAAGTCTTCCTAGAAAAGAAGTGAGTTAAAGTAATATTGCCAGACCCAGTAATGTACATAAAAAATATATTCTACCATTGTTGTAACTGTGCAGTGTTTAAAGGATATGTCAACCCCAAAAATTATTTTTTGTCTAATAAAAGAATTCTATTCTAAGTAACTTTGCAATATACATTCATTACATATTTGTAATGGTGTTTGAGTTATTTGTATATATAACTGCTATTAGAAGCAGTATCTGCCTGTCCTTTCTATTCTCTGCTCTGGTGGCTCAGACTGTTAAAACAATGTAATACAAAGCAGGAGCCTGACATACTTGTTTTCCTGGAGGAGACTGACCTTTGCAACATTGTTTAAAAAGTAACAACCAGGAGTTCAGCAAATGGTGCATTCTATAACAATAACATTTACTAATAACTTTTAAAGCACTAATCATTTTTAATAAATTTATATTGGAAAGTTGTTTATAATTATGTTTTCTTTTATTAGGCAAAAACATTGTTTTTGGGGTTGACATGTACTTTAAAGAGGACATAAGGCATTTCCAAGAAAAATGTTTGTCATGCTAGAGCCTTAATATCATAGCAACCAGGCAGCAGTTTGAAAGTCAGAATGGAAGATAAATAGGGGAGGGTTTGAACAAATAAATAAGAAGACTGGAAAAGACAGACCAGTTAAAGGAAAACTATGCCCCCAAACAGTGTAGGTCTCTCTAAAAATATATTGCATAGCGCATATGTAAAACCCTGCTTCATCTAAATAAGCCATTTTCATAATAATATACTTTTTTAGTAGTATGTGCTATTGGGTAATCCTAAATAGAAAATTGCCATTTTAAGAATTAAGCCTCCTGGGATCATAGGATTCACAGTGTACACAAACAAGCCAAGGCCCATATACATGCTAGGCCCCACCAGCCAATTAATGGACAGATTTCTGTCTTTTGCTTCCACAATACTTCCTGTTACAGTTAGAGCTGCATCACTTCCTGTCAGGTGATCTCTGAGGGAGCACACAGCCCCACTAAATGGTGGATCAAGGGATGTAAAAGCATAATATTTACTGATATATATATTACAGTTTGATAAGATTCTCCAATATACCATTTAATATGATCTAAACTATATGGTGGTTAAGTATTCATTCTGGGGGTATAGTTCTCCTTTAAAAGTTTGAAATGTCTATTGGAAAGATAAGAAATATAAGAAAAATGTGCACCCCATTATACAGTTTAACAGTGCAGCATGTCATATTACAGAAAATATTTACAGACCCAATTGTCTAAGTGATTTACTTTTACAGCCTGTCATTTCCCTGTTGCAAATTTCACGTCCAAGTACCTTTGAAGTAGATTCCACAACCCATTTTTGTCTTTGGGCCCAGTACTTGCTGTGGTAATTTAGTTGGTTTTGTCTTTACCTTAATAAAATGTATGATATATGACTGTATGATAGCTGTGCCCCTAAAGCTTCAAATCTTACAAAGTCTTTGTTTGGTCCCCAGGTGGCCATAGAATACTAAGCAGCAGATTTATTAAATATGAAGCTAGCAATATTAGAGGAATTCATAGCCATTCAATATATTATTCATTTATTAACACTTTCCTGAAAGTGTTTTAATTCATCAGCATGTTAATCAATTTGTGTTTTTGTGTTGAAAGACAGTTGTGCTCTATGGATTGTTAGAGCTCTTTGGCAGTGCTGGACTCTAACACTCCTCATCAAATTGCAAGGAAAGTTTTAAGACTGGAATGAATCTTTCCACTATGTAAAACAAATGGGAAATACTCAATATTTTTTAACCAACCAAGCAGGAACCATTATAAAAAAGGGAGATGGGCACCATATATGGGCACCAAGCTTAGGTATATGGGAAGTTTTTAGCAGGGATTCAGATACCATTAAAACGTTCAAAGTAACATATCTTTTTTTTAATGTATTTACCTCAGAAATGGACGTGATGCTTGTCGGGAACTTATTGGATTTTTTTTTGCACATGACATGTCTGTAACAATATATGAATATCGTCAGTTTGGAAAAAACAGGTACATTTCATGATATAATTGTTTTTTGTAATCCATATTTTGAGGTTTGTACTTATAGTAGTTATTTAAGCAAATACTGAATCTCCCCCAAGGAATTTGCTTAATACCGAATAGTAATTTGTCTTCTCAAATTTGAGCAGTTTTCACTATAGTCACAATTTATTTTTTTTTTGCTGTAAGAGGATACATGTGATCCTTAGCTATCAAGCACACAACTCAAGGTGGCCATACACTTAGCAATTTTGATCGTTTGTGCGACCATTGGTCCACTGATGTTGAGTGCTGAATCATCAGATATGGAGGTAGAAAAAATAGAAATTCTACCTCCTTCTGCCGATTCAGCCCTGAACGTAGATTTTGCTTGAGCTCCATCAAAATCTTTTAACCTGGCCGATCAACGTGACGGCCGATATCCGTAGCCTTTTGCGATATTGGTGACCTCGTAGAGCCACCATACACACACCGAATATCACATGAAACAAGGTTTCATATGATATCATCGGTGCGTGTATGGCCAGCTTTACAGTATAAAAAATCTCCCTTGTCGTGGGCGACTAATCTCCCAGAAATGCAATCCCACCGGCTAGAATGTAAATCACCGGTGGGATGGCATACGCAGCGCCGCAATTTGCAGAAGTCGCGGAAGTTTCCTCTCAAGGTAACTTCTGTGACTTCGGCAAATCGCGGTGCAGCGAATGCCATATCACCGGCCATTTACATTCTCGCTGGTGGGATGACGTTTCGGGGAGATTAGTCGCCTGCGACAAGGGAGATTTGTCACGCGGCGACTAATCTCCCCGCGTGTCACAGCCCTAAAAGTAAATCTGTCCTGAAACTTGCTTTGTGGTAAGTTAAGGGAAAGCTCATTCTTGTTTGTGGATTTTGATTATTTGTTGTGTATTATATTTGAATGCTTCCAGTGAAATTTAACATCCCATTGCAGTGAACTGGGTTTGACTGCTTAAAAAAAATCAAGTTAAAGTCAAAGGGGAGAGGCAGGACAGGACATTTGCAGTTGCTCCCATAAAAATGGTGTATCAGGGGGCCCCTCAAGGGAATTTCATCACCGTGATGTGTTTCTTGAATCACAATTTCTTCCAAACATATCACTCCCAGTTCAAGAGTATCTGTATTCAGTGCTCATTATAATGTTGCAAATTACTCTTGAAAAAGTAATTTTATAAAGGTAAATAAGACCATAGCAACCAGATAGCTGCTGAAATTCGAAACTGGAGAGCTGCTTAACAAAAAGCTAAGTAACTGAAAAACCACAAAAACTAAAAAACAGTGTCTACATCATAGTAAAAGTGACTTTGAATGTGAACAGCCCCTTTAATTAAAATGTATAAAACTGTGTTTGGTGCAGTTGAATAGGTTCAGATTATCCTGTTGTCTGTATCAAATGAAAAAATACAAAAAGTGCAAATTCCACTCCATATAAAATCACAACAGGAATTGTATGTATGTATGTATGTCAAATAATTTTAACTTGCCATATTAAATTAAACTGAAAATATCTCTATAATTCTTTAAGGACAAATGCCTTACCTTTCATCCAGAAGGGAATTTATCATCATATTTGTGGACCGAGGACAGGAAAACCATATAAACTTGATGACTTTTGTACTGTAAGTGTTTAATCTTAAGAAGTAGTAAGTATAAGATCCCAAAGACAAGGATTTATTGGGAGAAAAACTGCAAGATAGAAACAATGTTGGTTATCAGCACAGTGACCTTTATGTACCACCATGCTAAATGAACCCCAAATTTTAAAAAAGTGCAGTATAAAAATACCTTACATGATATCTCCAAGATGCAAAAATGTTTAGGAAATTGTATGAATGTTTGTATAATATGGTTCCTTATGTAGCAAAATCTTGGCCACGGATAATTCATTCCTACATAGACTAACAGATAGTATGGGTTACAGTTTTCAGACAATGAGGCTTTCTTAAATGGAATCTGAACATGCTAAATTATTTTAAAGTTTGTTTAGCAATTGTTTAGCCAGAAACAAATAAAAACAGATTGTTTGGGATTGCTTTTGTTTTGCAGTATTAACTCAATGTTTATATTTTTAGGGAGCAAATCTCACTTTCTTGACTACGGAACATCAAGCACTTCCAGAGAGTTTGAAGCAAAGTCAAATACTTAGCATTAGAATCACATCCATTGATGAGAAAGCTATGAATTGCTTAAGGTAATCTTGAATTTTCTGTTAAGAAATATTACATCTGCACCTGTAGGCCGGTGGGTAAATGCTATTTATATACTATTCACAATTTTTTTCCCCACAATCCCAGCATGGATATGCAACAATTCATCAAAAGCAGTGCACTTGTATGTGGAAAAAGAGAGAGACCCCATAATGGTAATACCTGGCAGCCCTGCATTACAGTATTATGGGTGGGGGGCCTATATATATTCATGTGCATATTTACTTTTATTAATAAGTAGTGTATGTTGTATTGTCATTGTCTTTTATATTTAAAAGAATCAGAATATTAATCTGTTCTGTCATAGGCATTTGTTAATTGAACTTGAAAAAGGTCACCAAGTACATTCTGATGTAGGTCACATCTGTATTGACTGACAGAACACATACACAGTCAGAATTTTAACATCCAGCCTCCAAGGAAAAGAATATAATTTCCTTCCTGGTTATCTGATCACAACCAGGAAATCAGATTCCTCCATAGATCAGTAATGATATGATTATCTTAATCAAGTATAACCTTGAATACATTCCAATAATAACAACTAATCTAACAAAAAATCTTATATTTGTCCACCATTGTGTACAATGTGTGTACAGCATGTATTTCTGTATAAAAGAATAAATACACGATTTGCATTGCAAAGATATGATCAATGACAAGAAAACAGAGATAACAATAAAGATATTTGCATACAGGTAAAAAATGCTTAGCTTTGATACACTAATTGAAAATCTGGTGTAAGATAATTTACCAGGGGCATTCTTCATCTACTCGTCGTTTTTCAGGACATCATTATTTGCTACAATAGATTTAACCCATGCATCCAGCTGTTAATTCAGCTGTTTGGATTTTGTTTTCCATTCCCCCTCCTTTCCACCCTAACCCACTTGCTTTACCTGTGTACTGGGCTTTGGAAATATATCCCTTGTAGGCATTAAACTCGTAAAAACATAATAAAAGGGGATGTAAAGTCAAAATCTTAACTCAGTTTTTATATATAGCATAAGATGCAAAATACAATTAAAATACTAATTAAAAAATGGTAGAGAATTTGTAATGGATTTATAATGCAAATGTATTTCATTTGGTCTAAATAACATACACAAGGATTATGATTTTTGACCTTATAGCCCGTTTAAAACTTTTCTAGCATTCATAGGTAGATTTTGTTTACAAAAATGTAATTTAGTTTTTATTGTTTGCCCAAGCAATTATTAAATGACAAACGGGGTGTTTTAAGGTGCTTTGAGTGTGACATTTTTACATAGAGCAAAGTTGTGGCCTCACAGCATCCAGAACTCGCTCAAATAGATTTTCAGTATAATTGTCTGAAAAGCACTGGCATAAGCACTTGTCATGCATTTTTAATGAAAGTCTGTGTGGGCCAGCTGCAGATTTTGTGACATATGTATGGGGGGAGTTCACAAAAGTAGTGATATTAAGACAAAATAAAAGTAGAGCCAGATTTGTTGGCTTTCCTGCCATATACATAAAAACATCTCCACTTCTGTGAATTTGACTTTTAAACAGACAGTTTATACATTTTGGGCCAGATTCAGTTCAGTAAGAAAACTATTTTGTGGTTTATCATGCGAGATTCAATTTGAGATGCAATTAAATTCAGAAAAACATATCTCGTGGTTTATCATATGAAAACTCTATTGAGGTCTATGAGAAAAAATGTAACTAAATTAGAAGTTTTCCTCAAATTCAACTTTGCCCATAAGTTTTCACATGATATTCAATGAGATAACTTTTTCTAACTGAACTGAATCTAGCTCTTTGTCTTTTACATTATATTTAGCTGACATTTTTTATGAATATGTCTTCATTCTTTCCACACCTGTCATTTATAAGGTGATATATCTCAGCTGTATTTGTACCTTATACTGATGATTCTGCCTTTCTTAGAAAAGATTCCCTGCCTCTTTTAAAGGAAAACTATACCCCCAAACAATGTAGGCAGCAGTTTGAAAGTCAGAATGGAAGATAAATAGGGGAGGGTTTGAACAAATAAATAAGAAGACTGGAAAAGACAGACCAGTTAAAGGAAAACTATGCCCCCAAACAGTGTAGGTCTCTCTAAAAATATATTGCATAAACAATCTCATATGTAAAACCCTACTTCATCTAAGTGAACCATTTTCATAAGAATATACTTTTTTAGTAGTATGTGCTATTGGGTACTCCTAATTAAGGGCCGCCTCCTGGGATCATAGGATTCACAGTGCACACCAACAAGACAAGACAAACATTCATGCTAGTTTACATCAGCCAATTAATGGACAGAGTTCTGCCTTTTGCTTCCTTTTGCTCCCACACTTCTTCCTGTTACAGTTAGAGCTGCATTATTTCCTGTCAGGTGATCTCTGAGGGAGCACACAGCCCATCACAAAATGATGGATCAAGGGAAAGGATGTAAAAGGGCAGTATTTACTGATGCGATGCATGATTTTTCTGCGCTGTGGGAACTGATGCGGCCCACTGCCATGCCGTCCGCGGCCCGGCGGTTGGGGATCCCTGTTATAGACCAAGACATCTAAGAACTGGATCTGTTGACAATTAAAAGATAACGTAATAGCTGTAGAAGGATGTATCTTTTGTAAATTGCTGTGGAACCGCAACAATGATTCAACGTCGCCCCGCCATACCACAAAGATATCGTCAATATATCTCCACTAGGCCAGACAATGGCCTGTGAAGTCTATATCACAATAAATGTGTAGTTCTTCTAACATAGCCATAAAGGCATAAGCGTATGACGGGGCGACATTTGAACCCATCGCAGTTCCACGCAACTGCAAGTAAAATTGGTCTCTAAAAATGAAATAATTGCATCGTAAAATGATCTCTAACATATATATATATATTTATAGCAAAAAAGGGAAAGTTGTGCTCAACCACTAAATTTTAAACCATTAGGCGGGGTCGCAATGAGGTTGTGTCCACAAAATACATAGAAACAACAACAAGAGATCCTCTGCACTCACCCATTATCAATATATAGGACATTAAGACATTCGGTGCATTTAAGCTACTAAGAAATGCCCTCCCCTTTAAGCAAAACAGGGATTGTTTGTCCATATATCGCAATATACTTCAAGCTGGCCAACTGCGTCAAAGTCATCCCTTCTGGCACCTTTATCAAGGACATTGTGCAAGTGAAAAATACAAACTTAAGTAATACAAAAAATTAAGAAACTCCAGTGACATTATAATTTGCATAGACTGATTATCCAATGCTATCACATTGCATATCAAATATAGTCAACCAATCCAATGGTATATAGTGTTAAAGGAACAGTAACACCAAAAAATGAAAGAGCTTTCAAGTAATAAAAATATAATGCACTGTTGCCCTGCACTGGTAAAACTGGTGTGTTTGCTACAGTAACACTAGTATAATTTATATAATAAGCTGCTGTGTAGCCACGGGGGCAGCCATTCAAGCTGGAAAAAAGGAGAAAAGGCACAGGGCAGATAGCAGATAACAGATAAGTTCTGTAGAATACAATAGTGTTTTATCTGTTATCTGCTATGTGCCTGTGCCTTTTCTCCTTTGAATGGCTGCCTCCATGGCTACATAGCAGCTTATTTATATAAATTATAGTAGACTTTCTGAAGTAAACACACAACTTTTACCAGTGCAGGGCAGCAGCACATTATATTTTAGTTACTTTTATACACTTTCATTTTTTGGTGTTACTGTTCCTTTAATACATAAAAAAGTCAATGTGATTTCTATCTCTCACCAATAGGTGCCAGTATACGCATGTGTGACTTGTAAACATCTTTAACAAAAAAATTAAAAAAATGTTTTTATATATAAAATACAAATCCCTTGTTTGTCTCTCATATCAAACTCATGTTAGCCACCTTAACTACGTATTCACACAGTATATTTAACCTAGGAAACAACTAAGTACCAATTGCTCATTGAGGCCCCTAGGGGCCACACAATCTAGTTTGTAGATCCAGAAGGCCTCCCGCTGTAATAACAATTTATTCAAATCACCACCTCTTGACCGTCTAGGTATGTGCTCAATAAGCATACACCTAAATGCTGATGGATCATGTTTGGCATCTGCCCATCTGCTACGGACTGTTGTGCTATATCCTACTTTTTATCCTTATCCTTCTCTTTACTTTTGTGGGCCCTTTCTGAATCTAGAGCTGCCCGCATGCTTGCCCTGTGCATGCTGATGCGTTCTTTCAACTGTCTAATAGTTTTGCTGCAGTACAATAACCCACACATGCACTTTATAATATAAATGACCATAGAGGTAGTACAGGTCATTCTTTGTTTGACTTCATATTTTTTGCCAGTATGTGGGTGAGGAAAACATGTGCCTAACATTAAACTATTGCACATGATGACATGATGCAACCAGTACATTTAAATACCCCTGGCCTTTCTGTTAGAAAGTGGGGCAAAGGAACTTCCCTGTATTTATCCACAGGGTCAGTGTACCTCAGTAATTCCTTTAAAGTGATACTGACACGAAAAAACAACTTTTTAAAATATAAATCTACATAAAAAGTTGCCTATTGGTCATGTTGATCATTTTTTACTGATAGGGCTGCTTTTGTAAGTAATTGTTAAATCCCAAAACCTGACTGTTTTGCCAGCCTGACTGTCCCTTCTCAGCCTGTCAGTTATAGCTTCTAATGCTAACGGCCTCCTGCTGGACAAATATGGCAGCCCCCTCATAGTGGAACATGGAGGATCAGATAACAAATGTAAAAGCTTGGACAAATACTTTTATGGCAAAATTATAAATAGCATGCAAAGACAATGTTATGGCAGATGTAAAAAAGGTTTTATTTCTGGTGTCAGTATCTCTTTAAGGTTTTCCCCCGCGTGTAACTGAATTTGGGCTTTATTAGTTTCTTAAAGGGCAGGTTTTCATCAGTCATAACCCGTGGCCAATTTTTTGTATTACTTATGTCTGTGTTTTTCACTTGCACAATGTCCTTGATAAAAGGTCCCAGGAGGGACCGATACGTTGAAACGCACGGTGAATGAATAAATAGAAGAATTGCTGTGAAATGGTGTGCTGGTCCTGTTTATAGGTATTTACATATTTTGACTTCAGCACCCATCAATAAATATATATACATTTTTTCTGGTTTATAAAAATGTTAATGAGGCTTCTGGTTAGACAGAAAATAGGTCTTGTACCCTGCCAATATGCTGTTAATCCTCATGATTGTGTTCCCTATACTTCCACTGAAATAGGGGTGAATAAAGACTTGAGGAAGCAATTCAGAGCTGTGGACAGGAGGAGTAGTTACACTGCACTTTACTCCACACTTTAATCCATTTAGAAAATGTTGTTGAAAATGTCATTTTGTCATGTGTTTTTGTTATTTTAATGACATATTCACAAAAGTGCCTGTAGCCTTTCTTTCACCATAAGATGAAAAGTGTAAGTTGAGCCAGAATTTTGGCAGATTTCTGTTTGTAAATATGGGGATTTTTTTTAACACTACTTTCACCACTTACTTTACTTTTACTGTGTATTCTCCCCATAGTGTTCAAAGTGCTCCTTACCCATTACCTAAAAGAGCTTTGGGTATCCTTCAGGGAGCTGCAAAATAAATTGAAGTTTAGTTTCTGATGAATTCTAAATAAACAGAAATACTAATCTTAATTAACCTGGTTTATTTTAGAGACATTTCTGGTGAAAAACAGCTTGGCTGTGGTCTTCACTGGAGCAATGAAGGCAATGTGTTCTGGGCAATGCAAGGTAAGTAAATCTGCGTGTATAATGGCAAAGTATTTCTGTTAATAATGACTTTCTATCCTTAAATAGTTGGCAACATCAATGTTAAAAAAGTTAACTATCACATGTTTACTCTGGTATCATTAAATCTGTCTGCAAAACAAATTGCCTTGAAATGAGACTAAGGGCAGTTAGTCAGTGTGAATTGTACCTCTAAAACATGAAGGGTTTTGTTTGCTAGATGCATGCCATTTAAAGGTGCATAAGTATTTAAGACACTGATTTGGTCTCCCTGTTCTCCCTAAAACACAAAATAAAGCATAGTCATTCCCAACAAGGCATACATAAAGATGTAGCTGGCAAGCCAAAGCAAATATACATGTTGCCTGGGTCAGAAAGGTTGATTTTTTTAGATTTTCTTTGGTTAAGAAGGCTAGTGGTAATAGTGGCTAAAAGCAGCACAGGGCCCTAGGCTCTGGAGCTGAGTCTGGTTTGATTCCTGCATGAGCATTAACTGCATGGATTTGGATGTTTTTCCTGTGGTTGTGTGGGTTTCCTTACACCCTACAAAAACATACAGGCAGGTTAATTGGCTTCTGCTAAAATAGTGTATCAGACAAGGACCTTAGATTGTAAGCTCTACCGGGGCAGAGACTGATGTAAATTATTTATAATCAATACTCCAGGATTGCTTTGTGTTTTTTATCCTACTGTTAAGGGCAACCCAAAAGCATCTCGTTTTTTATTTTTGCTCTTTTACGATTAAGCTTTTGTGACCAGTCTTTCATATATCTTGACAATTCTGCATGCATGCACTTCCTTTTACCAGCAGAAAATAGGCTTTAAAAAGTCTTAGTTGAATTTACAAATGTATTTTTTTTTACCATCAGTGACCAGTAGAGGTCATAAGGAGATTAAAAAAAAGTGCATTTTAAGTCTAAGTAAAGTTAAATCCAACTGATTAAGTAATGGATGTAATGCATTGCTCTGCAAATCATAATTCATTTTGAAGTGTTTTCTATATGCCATAACTGCATACAATAAGAGGCATTTATTATGATGTGTTGTGTGTCAAGTTTCCACATATTGGCTTCCCCCCTTTCTTGTATCAGCATGTCACCGACAGTCCTATGTTGGCTATTGGTAAGGAATATAGTACTGAATATAATATTTTTGTACTTCAAGCAGCAATATGTGGCAAGTTGCCAGTAGTGGCCAAAAGCATCCCCCAGTAAATTTAAGAGTTAAATTTACATTTTTTATTACAGGGAGTGCAATTGCAGTCTCTGCACTAGCAATGTTCCCCCCTTGTCCTACCAGAGCATGAAAAAGGCGAGCACTAGCGCTGGGGCAGCATTAGGACAGCTGTCTCAGGCATGGACCCTAGAAATGTCCCTGCATTTATTTAAAGTTTTCATTAAAGGGAATGCCTGCCCTGAAAGGTGCACAGATGACTTAAAGGAACAGTTCAGTGTAAAAATGTAACTGGGTAAAATGGATAGCCTGCGCAAAATAAAAATATTTGCAATATAGTTAGTTAGGCAAAAATGTAATCTGTAAAGGCTGGAGTGGGCAGATGCCTAACATAACAGCCAGAATGTTACTTCCTGCTTTCAGCTCTCTAACCTCTTAGTCAGTGACTTTAGGGGGGGCCACATGGGACATAACTGTTCAGATAGTTTGTGAGCATGCAGGTCAGATTCAAATGCAAACTAACTGAACAACTATGTCCCATATGGCCCTCCCCTCCCTCAAGTCTGATTGGTTACTGACTGCTAACAGCTTAGAGAGCTGTAAAGCAGGAAGTAGTGTTCTGGCCATTATGTTAGACATCAGTTCACTCCAGCCCTTATAGACATTTTTGGCTACCGAACTATATTGAAAACATGTTTTTATTTTGTGCATTTTATATATTTTACCCAGTTTCATTTTTACACTGAACTGCTCCATTAAATAAATGTGGTAAGCTTCCCTTTGCAGCTCCCGTTTGCTGTTAAAGTTCAAACATTGATGATTCATAAAATACTAATTTATATAGTTCCTTAGAGTGCCATACAGTAATGTTTTAGAAAGGAAACCAATTAAATTATTTTATATGTTATATATCATATTTATAGAGGATTATAGAATATGAAATGTGTTTCAGTCATATGGAAACGTTAACCCCTCCATCATTTCAAAAACACTAATTTAGTTAGCATTGCTCTTTTCATCTCACCTTTTTATACATGTGTACATTTTATTTTTTTTATATTTTTATTGCACCAGAGGTAAATCATGATCTACATAAAGCTCTTGACCCAAAAAGGATGGGATGCATGAGTTATATATAATAATAAGCATGGAAAGTGATTAGATTTTTTGATAACTTTGCTGACAGTAATTTGCATCAGTAATTTCCAGCATGTTTTCCAATATTACTGATTTTATAGGAAATATATTCTTTAAGACATCAAATATCTGTGATTGGTATGAACTTTATATTTAAAATGACTGAATTCCATTCTCTGTTTTCAAGATATGATGAAAGAAAAACTGAAAAGCAGAGGCGTTCAAACTTTAACAGGATTAGGAAAATTCTTTCGACAGGTGGATGAAAACGGAGACGGAATTTTACAAAAGGCTAAATTCAAGCAGGCTCTGAAAGTATTCCACCTGGATGTTTCAGAAGAGGTTTGACTTTATAATCTATTTTTTATGGCTCACAAAATTGGACATTGCATTGTGACTCAACCAGCATGAGTCAGTTTGTGTCTCTAAAGAAATCTGGGACAGGCACTGATTTATGTGGTTAGCAGAAGGAAAAATATATTGGGCTAAAGACATAGAAAACATTTAGCAGGTTAAAAAGCACCTAAACACTCCAATTCACAAAGAAACACTGAAATCCCACATTACGGTAATTCCGAAGGAAGGAAAAGATCCCACATCTTGCGCAAATTACAGGCCCATCTCCCTTCTGAATTCAGACCTAAAAATATTCACTAAAATTCTGGCAAATAGGTTGAATATAATCCTACCACGGCTAATTCACTTAGACCAAGTAGGGTTTGTGAAATATAGACAACCTGGAGATAACACCCGACGGGTTATTGATCTCATTGATAGTCTAAATAGAAAAAGGGAAGAGGCTCTAATACTAAGCCTAGATGCCGAAAAGGCATTCGACCGTCTGGACTGGGGGTTCATGTTTGCCACTCTAGAGACCATGAAATTCCAAGGCCCATTTCTTCAAGCACTCAGAGCATTGTATTCCCACCCCACGGCAATAGTCAAGACAGCAGGTCTTCTCTCACAGCCACTATCCATAACAAATGGAACACGACAAGGCTGCCCATTATCCCCTCTTCTGTTTGTACTATGTATAGAACCCTTAGCTGCTCAGATACGACACAACCCAGATATCAAGGGAGTGACAATAAAACAAAAAGAATATAAGATATGTCTATACGCAGACGATGTACTTTTGACACTAACAAGGCCACTACTATCCCTCCCCAATCTACATCAAATAATAACTACATATGGGAAACTGTCAGGATACAAAATCAATAACGCTAAAACTGAAGCTCTCCCAATGCACATCCCAGCCTCGAAATTGAAACTGCTTCAACTTAACTTTAATTATAACTGGCGAAAAGACACGCTCAAATATTTAGGCATCCACCTTACGACCAGCTATGATACCCTATATAAACACAACTTTACTCCAATGTGGAAACTTTTGATAACCGAACTTGACACTTGGCACAACTATAATCTCTCATGGTTTGGTAAAGTAGCTGCATTAAAAATGAATCTATTACCTCGCCTATTATACCTCTTCGAAACCTTACCGATACCAGTACCCAAAAGTGCATTTAAACATTTTCAAAGTAAATGTCTCAGATTTATGTGGGGTAGGAAAAGTCACAGAATACGGATACAAGTGCTGCAAGCTAAACGTACACAAGGGGGCATAGGATTCCCTAACTTTTATAAATACTACTGCAGCCTTACTATGGTCCGAAGGACTGAAAGGGGACATAGGATCTTTACACAAACCAGCTCAGTTCAATCTTAAGCTATGGTTCGCAAAAGATAATTTATTAAAACCCCAATCAGCGACATCCCCGCTGACACCCTTTCTAAATAACCCAGGATTTAATTTAAGAATGGAAAAACATTTTATTAAAATCTGGGAACATACCAAAGCATTTCAAATTCAGCAACTATTTGATTGGAAAACACATAAGTTCATAGATAAGGCCGAATTGATACAACTCTATCAACTTCAGGGTCTGACAGATTATATGTACTACCAACTACGACACTATGTTGGCTCCCTATGCCCAAGGCTGCTAAAACGAGATCTGACAATGTTTGAATATATATGCTCACGGTCAACATCACAAAAAGGCTTGATCTCTACACTATGTAACATCCTCACGGATCAAGACATAGAAAACTCACCACATCCCTATATGCAACATTGGGATACAGAACTTGGCATCCATATAACACTAGAACAGTGGGAGAAGATCTGGAGAATAGCATCTAAAACCTCTATATGCACCACCCTAAAGGAGAACCTATATAAAGTGTTCCTTGAATGGTACCACACACCGTTTCTCCTCCAAAAACTTTTCCCAGGGACAACGTCCGCATGTTGGCGCTGCAACCATAACCCAGCTACGATATACCACATATTTTGGACTTGCCCAGTGATATCAGCCTTATGGGACAAAACCTCAGAAATCCTCTCCAAAATCACTTGCCTTTCCCTACAGAAGGATCCATTAACCTACCTTTTAGGACTACCATTACAAGGCATCGGCAAACGGATACAAAAAGTAGTACAAAGTGTACTACTAGGAACGCGCTGCCTCATAGCAGCACACTGGAAATCTCCAACAATGCCACCCATACCCGAACTGATCAAAAAGATACAATTCATATGGAGTATGGACTATCTCACGGCTATATTACAGGATAAGGCACTACCCTTCGCAGAAGACTGGTTCCTATGGGACTCATATTATGGACAATTACACAACCATGTAGATACAATTTGACCTACAGCTTGGGCATAGAGTAGCATCAATAAGACCACAGACCCTGAGGTCGACCACTGCCACCTGTTGAATATGTACTAAGTAAAAATGCGGAACCCTTGGCAACATTACCCATAAATAACGAAAGCAAACGTGTACATATTCTGCTTTTCTTTTCTTTTTCCCCCCACTGCCTGAACCACATAGCTAACATAATTGTGGAGAACAAATGTACTTAATTAAACTTAAGAACGAATAATGTACCACTACAATGACTGTATAATGTCTTAACCTGTTTATTTTGAAAATAAAAAATATATAGTTCAAAAAAAAAAAAAGCACCTAAACTGCCTTGCCTCCCTGCTTGGCTGTAAGGCAAACCCATTGAAAGTGATGTAATAGAGCTGTGCTGTCCAACTTCTGTGGTGCCGGGGGCCGGAATTTCTCTAGCATACAGAGAGGGTGGAGGGCCACTAATGGAAGCCTGCACCTACTTCAAACCACACCTATGTTATCACAAGACCATGCCCACATTAATGGTGGTAGCGCAGCAAAAACCCAAATGCTTGGTGCTCACTGTGGGGATCTCATCATTCATATGTGAAGGAATTATATTATGTCATATTAAGACACCCTTAAATCCATATGCCAGCAACCCCCAGCACATAATTACACACATAAGGGACCATTTAATGGCTATTTCCAACTGCTAACTAACTCCCAGATCAAACCCCTGCCAGGTTCACCTCCCACAGGCAGCATAGGTCAGACAGAGTATGGCACACACAGGCAGCATAGGACAGGCATAGTATGACACACACAGGAAGCATATGGCAGGCAGAGTATGGCACACACAGGCAGCATATGGCAGGCAGAGTATGGCCTATGTGTGCCATACTCTGCCTGACCTATGCTGCCCGTGTATGCCATACACAGTACATACAGTGACACAATGCTGGCACTGTAACTACTGCCTGGTTGAAGTGTAAAGGTGAACAATGTGGGTGCTTACAGTCAGAGCCTGAGGTATGAACAATGCAGGGGGTGAACAATGCAGAGATTAAAAGGTTACATTAAATATACAGTAGTTATGGGGTACTGTGGGTATTTTATGAGATTACTAGTTGTCTGACAAGTAATAGCAGAAAATAATAAAGATTTTTCAAATTGTTAATGTGCTTTTCCTTGTATGTCATTATAGAGGCAGTATCTTTTTTCTACAAAAACTGTGACCTAAACTATTACCTGTTGCAGTATCTGTATATACTGTGTGTGTGTACCAATTTTATTTAGCATTTTGCTCACACAATTATATGCTAGGAAATCCAGTTTTGTGACTTTTGACTTTTTTATTCATCTGGAGAGATAAGGAAGCTAAGCTTATGCCTTGAACTGACAGTATATACCTTGAACTGACAGTATATAAACTATATAAAGATATGAAATCTAAATGTTTAAGATGTATGGCACACAAGGCACTCATAGCTGCATGTGCCTTTCTTTTATTGCAGTGGAGCCAACAGACCCCACTGCTACAGGTGTTTCTCGGCCAGATAAATGCATATTAGAGTGTTACAGGGCCAAAAACTGTTCCAGAGGTATCGGGAATATTCATGCCCCATGTGTCATACAGAAATTAACAATATACAATTTAATTGAATTGTGTCATAATAAAATGGCTGACATATGTCATGACAGTATCCCTATACATTTAGTGTATTGCTAAACATAATTTGCAAATGTTTACCTTAGTAATGTGCATCAATAGTGTGCAAAGCTTTTGTTTCAAAAGATCCATTTCCATATGAAAATGTTTATGCTCAGTCATCCACATTATCTCAGGTTCAGGCTGCATTCTAGTTGTTTTCCTGTTTTCTGGTCTGCAATTCTCAGCAGAATCCTCATAGTTCATCACTAATGTAAGCCTTTTCATGTCTCATTTTAACAGCTGGTAATTCACTGTGCCATTTAAAGAACTTTGATTGGCATCTTACTAGGCAGAAGCAAGAGAAAACTGAAATAAACATATATATTAACATTTTTCAAACATGATTTTGATGAATCAGTAGGTGCTATACTTGGTTTTGCTTGGGTCTCATGTGGCAAACACAGAAAAATTTGTGTGCATGAATAGTCATGTATGCTAATTGTATTGAACATTTTAGTGCAGCGACAGCTGCTTATTTTATTACCAAGTTTTAAACATTTTTTAAAATGTGGATGTAATTATATAATTTACAGCTGAGTTTGATTGCAATTCAAATTTTTGCATAATCCTTTCTTTTTTAAATGTATATTTTGTGGGTTATGAGAAAATCAGTTTTGGCATAAAAAAGTAACTTTTGATTTTCTCTTTTAGTGGTTTTTCCCATCTAAGTGAAGCAATAATACAAAATAATATTAAATAAAAAATAAAATAAAAAATACACAAAAAATAATTGGGATTTGTAATTGACAAAAGTCCAGATTTTGTACTGCACTCTTACTAATTCATTTGGCACACTAATAGGGCAGATTTATCAAAAATGAAGTTGTTTTTTTTTCTTCGATTTGAGAAAAAAGCAACAGTGAATATACAAATGAGTATTTTTTTAAACCTTGACTAGTCGGAAAGAAAAAAGTGGCCAGAAAAACTTGGCAGGTAAAAGCTAGCAAGTGTGTATAGTCACTTGCAGTGGGAATTGACTCCTACAACTTTATTTTCCCAGCTTATTAAAGCATTTGGGACTTTCAGCTTCATTGAAAATGGATGGAACAATGTGATTTTTGCTGTTGTGCAACTTTCTTCCATGACAAAATGCAAGTTTTGAAGATTCACTTCCCATTGACTTCTAGTTTTAGATTTGTTTTGTTTGACAATTTGAGACCGCAATATTTTATCACTATATATATATTTATATATCCCGCAATATATTTATTTATTTATTCTAAACAAAGGCTTTAGGTGTCAAACATTTTATTTTTTGAAAAAACAAAGCAATTATTTTATTTTTTGAAAAAACAAAACAACAATTCTCCTAACCCAAGCAGCCCGGGGTATAAAGGAAGAGAAAGTGGGGTTACATCTGTCATAAAAGCTGATGTTACAGGGCTTATTATTAATGCACTGACTTGTGAATTTGAGGAAATTATAAATCAGCCTTGCATTGTGAATTTCATATTTTACATACATTATATATGGTGAGTTAGCCCCTAAGCTTAGACAGATAACAGCAGGCTAGATTATTAGATGCGAATCAGCAGAAAATAAGATGGTGGCACTTTGGAGGTCTAAATCTTTACTTCTAAACTGCTATATATCCTTTTTTACACTCACGCCACAGTTTTGTGATTTACCTAAACTCTTTTTGTTTAGGTAATATTTATTAATATTTATTTATTTTTTGCTTCTAGATTTTTGAATCTTTCTGGAAGATACTTGATGAAAAGCATGAGGGGAAACTGGATTATGGAAAATTTACTCGTGCCCTTATTGGAGAGATGAATGAGTACAGAAAAACATTTGTCCAAAAAGTAATTTTTTTTTTAATTTTGTTACTTTCTGATGTGGTAATCATACTTGAAACTTAAAGTGATGCTGATATATTCCTACAAAATTAATATGAACATGTAAGTATTAGTAAACAAGCACAGCCACAACCATTTTTTGCTAAATAAGTGCCCCAGCCTAGACAACCTGCAGGCACGACCTGCAGAAATAGACAAAAAAGAGAGAGACACACACTTCCTTACCATATGGTATGCTGGAGGCATCTTCTGTAGATACAAATATAAACAGCACTCCAACCTACTGAAGAATGGTATTGCCAACTGCGTAGCTTGAGTTATACTACAGATCCTGAGCTACATGGCATCTAAGCTATGTACTCAAGTATGGAATCCATAATCTGGAAACCCATTATCCAGAAAGCTCTGAATTACAGAAAGACCATTTCCAATAGACTCTATTTTAATTAAATAAATCAGATTTTTAAATATGATTTTCTTTTTCTCTGTAAATAAAACTGTACCTTGTACTTGATCCCAACTAAAATCTAATCCTTATTGGAGGCAAAACAATCCTATTGGGTTTAATTAATGTTTAAATTATTTTTTAGCAGACTTAAGGTGTGGAGATCTAAATTACAGAAAGACCCCTTATCCAGAAAACCCCCAGGTTGTGAGAATTCTGGATAACAGGTCCAATACCTGTACCACAGGCTGGATTGAGGGAGGCTTGTGGCACTTTTACAGCAAAAATGGTTGAAACCTTTGTTACTTTGTAATACGACAACAACTGCTCTGTGGTATGAAGAAAAGACAAATATGAATAGCAGATGGCCTAAATAAAAAGATAAGTTATAAACAGGAATCATAGCCATAAATTGTAGCCTCGCAGAGTTAATAGTTATTTGGTTGCCAAGGTCGATGACCCCTATTTAAAAGCTGAAAATGGCAGAAGAAGCAGGAATATAATTCAAAAACAATAACCAATAAAAAGCAATTTAGAGTTTAAATTGAAAAGTTTTTAAGCATAGGACATAATATAACTAGTGATGAGCAAAAATGTTCACCAGGTTTTTCTGTAATTAAATGCCCATAGACTACAATGGCTGGAAAGAAAAGTTGTGCAGTAGCCGGGAAGAAAGCCGCTTGGTAAATTTTCGCTAATTTGTTTGACAAATAAAATGGGATAGATCCACTCATAATTAACTATAACATGCTAATAGTTAAAGGAGAAGGAAAGTCTTGGTCACTGCGGGGATGCCAAAATGTTAGGCACCCCCCCAGGCTGGTGCTCCTGTTACAGAAAAACCACACCGGCCCGAGGTACCTTCAATCAAGCGATTCTCTTCCTGTACATGCGTAGTAGAGTGAAAAGCCAACTCTAAACAAGAAAGTAGGCTTTCTCAATCTACTGTGCATATGTCGGCCCCAGTAGATGAGGAAAGAAAGAGGATTGCTCGGTTGCACGAACCTGGGTTGGTGCAGTTTTCCCTTTATAGGAGCACCAGCCTGGAGTATCAGATAAGTGATTACAATTACTGGGTGGTTCCTAACATTTTGGCACCCCCCAGTGACTGTAACTTTTTTTTCTCCTTAAAAAAAAAATATTACATAATAATTCATGTAAAAATAATTAATGTGTCATGTTATTTGTGTAACTACATCTATCTTCTATTTATAGGCTTTTATGAAACTGGATCCTAATAAATCTGGCATAATACCCATGATAGACATCAGAAAGTTCTACTGTGCGAGGAAACATCCACAAGTATTGTCAGGTTAGCAAAATGAATTATCTGATTACATAATACATTTATTTATTTCTAGCTTCAGGTGCTCAAGCAAACATTATGGACACCCTTACTCCCTTTTACGTTTACCCACTTTTCTGGTGTAATGTCTTAGGGCTCTGGCACACGGGGGAGATTAGTCGCCCGCGAACAGGGAGTTAATCGCGGGCGACTAATCTCCCCCGTGTGCCAGAGCCCTTAAAGGAGAAGGAAAGGCTAATAAAAAGTTCATCTTAAAGGACATGTAAAGCCTACATTTGCCTACAATGTATATCAGTTGGGCACGTCTCCCCCACCCAAATGGCATCATTTGTACTGCATATTTCCCCTCCATTTGCCAGCACCATCACGTTTTCCCAAAGCAAATAGCAGCTTTCACTTGGTGGGCATTTTTCCTCTGATCCATAATCAGATACATTTAAATCTGCAAACAGCATACACGCACACAGACCCTTATTCAGTATACATTTCATCAAGAATACAGCCTCACACAGGCACAACTGTCTCTGATAAAAATTCTGCTTTGTTTGAGCACTGTAATGGTAAAGCTGAGCTGAGAAGAAAATTAAAGCAGACAGCTAGAGCTGAGTTTCTATGGGAACCAGCAATGCCATCTCTTTACTGGCTGGTAGACTGGGGGCGTGTTAAGTAATCCCCAAAAAGTAAATTCCCAAAGGGGGAATGGGTTACAGGAGGAAAAGGATGTTGCAGCCTTACTATTAACCTCTGGACAACTAGTGTGGCAGATATTGAAAGATTTCAAAGAGGCTTTTCACTGATTACATTTTTGTGTGTGGGGTTTACATGTCCTTTAAGCTGAAGGCATACCTTCTGTTCTCTCAGTGGTGCCCTTAAGTCTCCCCATATTTCTCCCGTTCAGATGATCAGAAGCCTCATAGGTATAAAAAACGCTGAGCTCTGTAAAGCAAGTTCCCATAATGCCTCGCTCCTGCACCAAGACCAAGACCAGTGTACATGCTCAGTTTGTAAGACTATGAGGAAGCTTCCTGCTAATTGGCTCAGATCCACATTCCTAAGAGGGGGTAGTTCTTAGCATTCTTGAGGGAGGAAGGAGCAGCAGAGAAGAGAGAGCTGCGTCTCTCTGGCACAGGAAAACAAAGACAACAAATCCTGTTTCTTTTTTTAGAGAAGTCAGTGCAGTGTTTCTGTGAGTGGCTATGGTTATATTTACATAGACCTTTCTGATAAAGCTTACTTTGTTTTTACCTTTCTTTGCCCTTTAATAATAAATAAAGCATATTAAAGGGGAAGGAAAGGCAAAGTCACTTGGGGGTGCCAAAATGTTAAGCACCCCCAAGTGACTTTAACCGCTTACCTTGTACCCCGGGCTGGTGCCCCTGTTCGGAGAAAATAGCACCAGCCCGGGGCACCTGGAGCGCAGCACTTCCTCCTTCCGCCTTCCACTTCCTAAACTGCCGGTGGCCGGGCATGCACAGTAGAGCGAAAAAGCCGACTTAAATGTTTAAGTTCGGCTTTTCACTCTACTGCGCATGCGCGCGCAGCGAAGCCGGAAGGAGGAAGCGCCGGCAGCTACCCCGGGCTGGTGCTATTTTCTCCTGACAGCGGCACCAGCCCGGGGTAAAAGGTAGGCGGTTAAAGTCACTTGGGGGTGCCTAACATTTTGGCACCCCCAAGTGACTTTACCTTTCTTTTTCCTTTAAGCAGGGCACTCATGTTTAAAATAACTATGCTATGAAAATTAGCATAGCCCAACCCACTTTGGCTACAAGGGTAGCTCCTTGTTGTAAGGAGCACAGTTTTTAAAAGTAACTTTTTTTTTAAACAAAACAGTGCCCCTGACAAAGGCCCTTGGGACCAAAATGTGTTGGGATATGCAAATGATTATACTTAATTTTTCATACTTAATACGTATTAATACGCCCTCATATGTCTGAGAAATTTGTCAAGCTAGTTGGACAAGGGATTTAACTGGTAAAACGAAGGGTGGGGGGGCTGCTAAGAGAATATTCTTAAGGTTGTGTTGTGTAGGTGCAGAATTAGAGACCTCATTTTAGAGGCCTACATTGGCTGAAAGTAGGAGAATTAATAAAGTAGTCTATGCTATTTAAAACATATCTAATTATTATATATATTTAGCTGAACTAGTCTTGGTTGTTGGAGAAATTCAGCCATTCCTGGAACCCTGTGTTGGCCTCAAGGGTTTCATGTGAAAGTAACTATTAAATGACACTAGTGATTGTATGTCCAACTGGACACTATTTTCCTTTCTCTAAATCAGTCCTGTTGTATATCCTTGTTATTTAAATGGAACATATTAGTTTTTATAGTTGTGTGTTTAATAAACTGATTTGTACTATTTCTGATAGTAGTGTTTCTCAGTTAATGGTCTCTAGAATAACTACTAGCCTAGGGGGCAGCTTTATCAAAACATGAGTTCGAATCCCGAATGGGAAAAATTCGGATTGGATACGAAGATTTCTGAAGATCGCAAATATCACCAAAATGCTTCCGAAAAAATCGTATTAGTCTTGATAATATCGTATTGGCGAAAATTTTCGTACCAAACGATTGTAAACAGCGGTAAAACCGATCCGATCTTTTCGCGCTAAAAATAAGAAAAAGTTGCGCAAGGTACGAAAAAGTTGTGGAAAATACGATTGGGCCGATCGAACGAACGGTTGGAGCGTTCGTGGATAAGTAAATATGCCCCTAGGTGTTCAGCGTTTTCTCTGCATGGAGCCAACAAACGGAAACTTACTACTAATTATATTTAATTAATGATTTCCATCAAACTTGAATGCATGTTTGTTAATTTTTTGGTCCATGAGAGCTGTAATATAATAATACAGGCATTTTAACATTACATATCCTGCATAGTTTATACTTTTAATAGAAAAAATATTTTTTGGTGTTGTTTCTGTTTTCAGGTCATTCATCAGAAGAAGAAATATTATCTTCATTTTTAAAGACTCTTCAAGCGGCGTGCAGAAATCCTAAAGAAGTTTCTTACTGTGAATTTGAAGACTTTTATGAAGGGCTGAGTATTGAGATTCTCAGTGATAATGATTTTATTAATATTTTAAGAAATTCCTGGGGAATATAGAAGAGAGATGCTGAATACTGTTGGCATATCAGGTTATCTAGAGATAATATTTCCACAGAAGATTTAACCCATCATTTTGTGATGGGTATAGCAATAATATAAAGTTCCCTTGTGGCAAACATATGCATTTGATGTCTTTTATTATGTTGTTTGCGTTTTTTAATTTTGTAAAAAACTAAAGCTAAAATAAAAAAACAGATTTATACAAGCAAATGTGCTAATCTATGAAACATTCTTGTTCAAAGGTTAAGGTATAATTTGTTATAATTTAGTTTTCTTGAATGTAGTGGCTATCCTTTTGGCTTTGTTAGTTGAAACAGAATCCATTTCAAAGGAAATTACCTCTTAAAGGGGACCTGTCACCCACACCTAAAAAGCTGTAAAAAAAGCCCTTTGCAAATTAAACATGACACCCAAATAATATTTGTTTCTATTAAAACATCCATTCTTGTTATAAATGTATTTCAAAATCTGAGCTGTCAATCATATATTGCCTGCCCCGCCTCTATGCATAGAGGAAGGGCAGGAATTTCCTTTAACTTTCCATTCAGCACTTCGTAGATGTCATTGCATTTATTTAATCTGTACACGGACATGGGTATCAGGTGCCAGATTGTGGAGCATTAAGATTTTGTGATGATGCAAACCTTGTCTTAATAATAGTGTTTTCAAAATGGCAGCTGCTTGCTTGCTGTGATTGTGTACTTGCAAGACTGAGGAAAACAAGATTTATATAATTAATGTAGTGTAAGTTAAGTTTATTTTGTTCAATTAACATAATATAAAAGGATTTGGAATTATTTCTTAAGGTGACAGGTCCCCTTTAAGGTGATCACCCATGCTCAGATTTGGTCGGGCAGTTTGGCAATACTGCCTGACCATCTAGGCAAGCAGTCGACCCTTGTGGATCAAGCATTATTTGCCCGGTGAAAAATGTCCATTAGTCAAGGAGCCACAATATTATTATTATTATTTTGGTGGCACAACTTTGCACAACTTTGCACGGGTCATCTTTTAGAATATACATTTCTTTTTTGTATAGCCATTTTTAACTTTCTCTTCCACAGGCCATTGTTTTTGCCTTTACAAAATATGTATATATCAATATGCAATCACATGATAAAACATACTTTTTGATAATTATAATATTATTATAATAATAATAAATCTGATATATTGTCATATATGAATAGTGCCTACAGTTACTATAAAATTTGTTGTTTCTTATGTGTTTTTACTGTAATTTATTAATTCTTTAAAAGCTCTAAAAAAAAGTCTTGTGTTGAGATGTTACTGCCACATTTTAGATCTATTCATTTTTAGAGGTCTGTTTTGAAAATTTTAAAAATATTTCTAAAATAAATTTGTCTTTCAGTTAATCCTTTTTTTCATTTTATTTTGTATGTAAGCACAACAACTGCATCATTTGAACAAGAGTCATTTTTAATATAAATCTCCATCTTCATATTTTGTTGGTAAAAAGTGTTTGTTTCAAAGTCAGCAAGATTCGTTATGTGGAAACCCAGTATCCAGAATGCAAAATAAGGGGAAGGCCATCACCCATATGTAGGGTTTCCACATTTGCCAGATCACAAACCTGGAGAAAGGGGCATGCGTGATGACATCAGCTGTTTCTGGTCATGTGATGATGTTGGGGGTGGGGTTATTGCATCCGTCAGACACATTTTGGATGATTTCTGCCCACCTAAAAAGCTGTAAAGCAGAAATCATCCAAAACGTGCACCTTGAAAAACTGCTCTCTGGGTAAAACCAGACAGGTGGTAACCCTAACCATACGGTCCATTTTAAACAAATAGTTCTAATTTTTAACAATGCTTTCTTTTTTTCTCTGTAATAATAAAACAGTACCGTGGATCCTATTTAAGCTGCATAAATCCATATTAATGGAAAAAGAATCCTATTGGGGGTTAGTTAATATTTAAATAATTTTAAAAGACTTAAGGTATGGAAACATCCCTTATTTGGGAAAACCCCAGGTTCCCCAGTGAAATACAGTAGATGGCTAAATTTTTTCTCCGGGCTGGTGTTTCTGTTTGGAGAGAACCACACCAGCCATTGGAAAAAACTGTCTGAGCGCCGCACAGGCATTACCTTACTTTGTTATTGCTTGGCTTCTGTGCATGCACAGTAGAGTAAATTTGGACAGGTATACCCTACTGCACATACACAAACAGGAATTTGTTCAGGGGATACCTAGGAAGCCAGTAGAAAGGTAAGTAAAATGACAGCATGGCGCTGTTTTTTCCATGGGCTTGTGTAGTTCTCTCCTAACAGGAACACCAACCTGGAGAAAAAACTTAGTGATCTGTTTCACTGGGGGGTCCTTAACTTTTTGCTACCCCCCAGTGAAATAGACTTAACATGTCCTTTGCAGAGTTGCAGCCTTGGCTGAAGGTGAACTTTGTATGTACATATGCCCACTATTTTGTGTTTCTCCACCCTTGCCAAAAAAAAAAATGTTTCTTAGGTGGAAATTATATCTATATTAGCAATATATTAGCTAGTCTATCCATGAGCATTACATTACCCACATACCCACATAGTTTGGTTGAGGCCAGATCCTCATACACTTACCATTTAGTTAAAGCCTGCCAAAAGGAATTACCACTTGTCAAGTTATTTTACAGTCAGGAGCTCTGAAAGGATTTGTGGGAAATGGGCTGATGTATATGTGACATCATTAGACTCAATAGGGCAAAATAAGTAATGAATATCTGTGTGTCTATTTTTATCAAATGTATGCATATGATACCCTATTTACCAATGATAGTCTTTCCTTTCAAGCTTTATATTACACCTATAACAACATGCCAACAAACTGATTGATCTAAGTATGTTTTGATAAGTTTACTAAATAAAAGCCTTGCACAAAAAACAATGAATCATATTTTTTGACTAAATAAGTAAAGGCTGAGGGACCTAAAAGATGCCTGTGAATTATTAATTGCAGAAAACTTAGGTTGGAAACAGTAGCTTGTATTTGATGATATCTAAGCTGCATGAATCCATATTGGTGGCAAAACAATCCTGTCAGGTTTATTTAAAGGAGAAGGAAAGACTAATAGAGAGTTAATCTCAAGCTGCAGACATGCCTTCAGTTGTCTCAATAGTGCCCTTAAGTCTCCCCAAATTGCAATCGTTCAGATGATCAGAAGCCAAACAGGAAAAAAAAACGCTGAGCTGTGTAAAGAGGATTCCCATAATGCATCGCTCCTGCAAGGACATGAGGACCAGGACTGTAGGCGGCGCATGCGCAAACGACCCTATTCAGTACAAGCAGGCGCCCCCCTTCAGCACAAGCAGGCGTGCACCGGTTGCCACGGCGACACGCTGTCTGCATGCGAGAAGGGGAGCTGAAGGCTGAAGGGGAGCTCGCAGAGAAAGTTCTTCGGACAGAGAAATGTTCAGCCAGCAGGTGCGGGGAGGGTGAGGGGAGGGGGGGGGAGTTGGTGACTGTGCCGGTGGGTGTCTGTGCAGGAGCGCGCAGCGGGGGGGGGGGTATGGGTGGTGCACAGCCTACAAGTGCGGGGGGTGGTGGTATTGTGTGGGACAGACGTTGCCTGCAGGTCGGGGGGGTGTGCTGCTGCTGCTGTTATTGTAAGGGACAGACGCATGTGCAGTGAGGTAAAGGAAATGGCCATCCCTATTAAAGATGGCGGCGCTGTTCACTGAAAAGAGTCTGTAGTATGTAGTAAGTATATCTCAGTAAATCTTTCTCTAGGCAAGCCAGAAATATAGCGTTTCTACATAGCGATAGTAGTACTATTGAATAGTGTGCTTAATTGATTTTGACTTTCCTTGTCCTTTAATGGTTAAATTATGTTATTATAATTAAGGTATGGTGATTCAAATTACAGAAAAGCCCCTGGTGTCAAGCATTCTGGATAATATATCCTATACCTGTCACTTCTTACTTCCTCTTATAGCAAGATACAAAGGTGTTTTAAAGTTTAAATATTTATTTTAATAGGCCAGTAAATATACAGGCATTCAAATCTATATATTTCTCTTTGGTTCTATTTTAGTATTGTTAACATGAAACACCTGCCTCTGTGAAATGAAGTTTAGCTAAACTAAGCTTCCCCTGGGCCGAATTAGAAAAGTATATTTGCCCTTTATTCTAGTAAAGAGCAAGAGTGATAGAGAATGGTACCAGTCAACAGCTTTGCCCCCTTACGTAATGTTAATATACTTTGAAATATAGTAATTTTTTGGCAGTTTAACATTACATTACAGTATAGTAACAGTGGGTTCCTGCCTTACTATGCATTTTTTATATTACATTTTTATTATACTATGTTTACTTTAAAAAAGGCAAACAAAATCTGGCATCAGAAAAATAAAAGTACTACTTTACATGTATGGGACCTGCTATCCGGAATGCTCCGGAACTAGGGTTTTTCCAGATAAAGGAGTCTTTCCTTAATTTAGATTTTTACACTGTAAAAGTCTATTAAAAAATAATTTAAACGTGAAATAAACCCAATAGGACTATTTTGCCTCTATACAAGGACCTGTTTATTATTACAGAGAAAAAGTATATCCTTTTTAAACATTTGAATTATTTGAATAAAATGATTATTATGGAAGATGGTCTTCCCATAATTTGAAGCTTTCTGAATAATATGTTTCCAAATAATGCATCCTATACCTGCCGTTTTTTTTGGTGTATTTAGCTATTGAGGCTTCCAAATATAGGTTAAATGTGTTGGCTATTCCAAAATGTATGAAAGCCATTCATTCCTGTAGGAGGCTCCCTCAACTGACAGGAAACTGTACTGTGATACACACCTAATCTGATATGGGAAAAGTTGTTAACTGAACAATATGAATTCAGTGTTTAATCTTATAAACTTAAAGGAGATATTTGGGTTCACTGTTATAGGGTAGTGTCATGAGACAGAAGTTGTTTCAGTGCAGGGGAAGAGAGAGAGTTTAATAGGTATCCTTCAGCATGTACAGGGACCAAAGTGTCCATCCACTGGGGCCTTGCTAGAATTGCTGTTCTCTCTAGCTTTGTCTAAGATATATACACATATAGATGATATGGGACCTTATAATAATCCTATATATTTATAGCACCATGACAGAGCATAGGTAACTATTTAAGGGGAAATTACAGTAGAATTATGAAAGGGCTATAAGTATATTAAAAATATTACATTGTATGAGCCCTGGCTGTTTCTCCAGTGTGCAACAACGGTGGCAACTTATGGCAGATTTATGCAAAGCACAAAGCACTCTGCTCTGAATATTTCACCACTTTTAGGGCTCTGACACACGGGGGAGATTAGTCGCCCGCGACAAAACTCCTTGTTCGCGGGCAACTAATCTCCCCGAGTTGCCTACCCCTGCTATCCCACCGGCAAACATGTAAGTCGCTGGCAGGATGGCAGACGCAGTGGCGCGATTTTGTGCAAATCGCCCCACCGCGTCTGCCATCCCGCCGGTGACTTACGTGTTCGCCGGTGGGATGGCAGGGGTAGGCAACTCGGGGAGATTAGTCGCCCACGAACAGGGAGTTTTGCCGCGGGCGACTAATCTCCCCGTGTGCCAGAACCCTTAAAGTATTGGAGATTTTCCCACACAATGGGAGAAAGTACTTTGGACAGCTATCTTATGATCAGATGGTCAAAGCAGCAACAAAGCTGCACCACTTCTATAACCATGTTTTATATTTTCATGTTAGTGATGTGTAGGCCAGGCCAAAACCTGTGGTATTTGCACATTTACCTATACTTACCATACATCCTTTGCAGATTGCAGACAGGTTTGAGTCTTCCTTCTGGTCCCCCTGGCCAACACCTTACTATGCCATGTTTCCTCCTCCATCATTTGACATTTATAGACTCTTGTCTGTTTCACCCATTCCTTCAGTGAAATCAGAGATGGGCAGGTGGGGTGCAGGTTTATAAATACCAACATCTCGCTATGTCGATTGCAGGGATGGGAGTGGGCAGGTTAGGCTTGAGTGCAGGTCAAACTCTTGTCAACCCACACCTAATTAGCACCTGGTTCTAGACCACTGAGTTCCTGATACTATGTTTACTGGTACCTGCTCCTCCAGATTGCCCCTAGCCTCTATCTAGCACCTAAAAAAACATGTTTACTGCCACAGACTGCTGAAACACCCATCCTATGTGTTCATCTTTAACTGTGGCAGTCTGAGAAAGTTAACCACTCATACTCATTGCTGTGAGAATTTAAAAGGGTTTTTTAGATTAATACCGTGGATGGTGTTGTGCTTTCAACTACTGTATCGTCACTTTACCCTACCCCTGGATGGTTCAGTTTATATTTACTGCATTAGTAATTGGCAGATGGTTGTGCTTATCCTGCATTTGCCTGAAATGTTTGCTTTGCTGTAGCACAAAGTACAACGTATATCAGTATCCATGATACCTCTAGCAAGAGTGGATTTGCAGATGATTTATGGACTCTTCAGCCATGGCTCACATACAGTTCATTGTGGCAAGAGCAACATGGAGCATGGTGAAGCAATCTATGCAGGCAATGTGGCAAAGCACTGGATAAGCAACTGACCAACAGGACAGCATGAGATTTGCAGCTTTCTATATATATAAACCAATGCAAAAATCCAAATGTAATGTAATACTTGATGTGTTATTCTGTGATTATGAGCTGTGACTTGGTAAAATCATTATGTCATGTATACATTACCTTAGCCATAATTGGTGCTAGGCAATAGAATGAAAACCTTTCCTTTAAAAAAAAAAAAAATAAATAAAAATGGGAACTTTTGTAATTCCATACAAAAATGCACTTAGCTTATTTGCATACATCTGTACTAATGCTGTGCAACATATTGCCAGCTGCACCTCCTTTTTAATAAAGGAGTCTTTTTTTAAGGATCTAATATACTTGTGAACCTGCTTTGTTACTTCCAGATATTTACTACAACGGCACAAAGAAGTATATTTAGCATGCTGTGTAAAAAGTGGAGTAAAACATCACCGGTGATGTTGCTCATAGCAGCCAATCAGATGCTTTGCTTTGATTTTCTAACTGTTGAAATCTAATTGCTGATTGGCTGCCCTGGGCAACATCACTGGTAATGCTTCACTCCACTTTTTACACAGCATGATAAATATACCCCTTAGAGGCATTATGATAGTGGAAGCAGACCCCACTGACCTCTAGGTCCACCTCCTCTATAGCCAGTATTCTCCCTTAAGGTAATGTCCAAAAATGTCTCCGATGACCTGGATAATGTGACTCCAAATTTTTTAAACAGTTGTGGAATATATGAAAGAAGGTACAATAGCTGACAGAACCCTGATCTCTCTGGTCATTCTGGCCAAATAATCCAGGAGTAATTCATTTTATTGATGTAATCTTTTGAATTAAAGGAGAATGCAAGTCAAAATTTAAAAAGCATACTTCCCAATAGTGCTCCTATTGTTTAGTAAAAACGCCACACTTTTGGCTCACCTAATCAAATATTTACTCAGTCACACTTACTTCACATTTTCTAGAACAGGCAGCCATCTCTAAAAAGGTATTCTCCCTTCCTTTCCCTCCTTGCTTCATACTGCACGTGTTTCATTTCCCCCCCCCCCCTCTGCCAGATCCACTTCTGATTGGCTGGTGGGCATGTGTAGCTCAGAACAGGAGACAGGATCAAGTTACACACATGCTCAGAGAATAGGAAGGCTGCTGCGGGCACCTACAGGAAGGGGAGAGAGATTTCAGTGATGTCACTGTAGTCTTCGCACTGCTGTTGGCTGCCAGCACCATATCTCAGAGGAGCAAGCAGGGATCTGGGAATTTAGATATGCAGTAAGTACATAAAAAGAATGCCTTTAGACTTACTTTTAATTTATATTAACCTTTCATTGTTGTCATAAAACATGTTGTTATTAAAAAGGCCTTTCATCTAAAAATAATGGTTTTCTGAGTAAAGGTGGTCATACACTATAAGATCCGCTCATTTATTCTGGTTGTGAAACAAGTAGATCCTTCCCTTGATATGCCCACCTAAGGTATGGCGGCCACCCTAGGGCCAAATGATCAAATTACAATGACCAGTATAGAAGTCATCGGAGTGAGGGTTGCATCAATGAGCTAATGTAGTCCTTGATCTGACAGGGAAATCAAACACGCCTAATTGACACCTGACCCATTTTAGGCCAGATATCAGTTGGTTAGGCCTGTTGGGGGCCTTCATACAAAGGGCACATAGGCTGCTGAATTAATCTGAAGGACCTGAATTGACAGCTTAAATCTGCCCATGTATGGCCACCTCAGCTTTTCAGCTTTACTCTTATTTTTTGTTAATCACATTTACTTCTCTTTCCAATGTTAGACATGGAACACAAGAGCAGTGATTGCATTGTGATACTTCTCAGTAAATCAGAAAATCAGGAATCTTCAAGGCACAAAGGTGCAAAGTCATGGAGATCCAGCAAATATTTGCTCAAATATGCATGTCCCATTAGGTACCATTAGGCAATCAGATTTTATGCATGCTAGACCTTTAGCTTACCATCTCTTATTTTGGCACACGTAATTTTATACATACATACTGTTCATACCCATGTTCATATCCAAAATCTGTAGGCTTTCAGTTAGGGCACCATAATAGGCCAAATGGTAACAAAGTTTGCCAGTGGGCTAGCAACAGATTGGGCTAGGCTCCAATGGGCTAGCAACATCCTGGGGGCCCAGCCTGGTATGTTGCTAGCAAGAGACTGGGCTGCAGTACAGGTGTAGTTATATGGATGCAATGTGCAAGATAACCCTGAAGTTGTGATCAGCAGCAGATTAACAAACACAGTAAAGCCAAAGCAAACAAATGATTGTCTCTAGATCTGTACATATGCATAGAGGTGTTGCTAGGTGTCCGGTTATATCTCGCTGCAGGGTTTTCGTGTATACCTAGCTGACGCTCCATCTGTATATGTTTATACGCATAATCAGCCCGTTTACTGCCCACAGGTGGGCAAATGATCACTTATTTAAAAAGCCGGCGGTACCCACAGAGCAGCATCTAGCAGCAGCAGCAGAGAAAATGATTTCAGAGGATGAGTCTTTCATGAGGGGGCGAATAGTGAAGAGTGTGTGTAGCTTGTGCGTCTCCGCGGGAACTGCTGGGAGTGAGACAGTGCGCTGGTGCTGAAAGGACAGCTCCTCTCTCTCTCTCCCTCACTCTCCCTCACTCTCTCTCCCTCTCTCTCTCACTCTCCCTCACTCTGTCTCCCTCTCCCTCACTCTCTCTCCCTCACTCTCTCTCTCTCCCTCACTCTCTCACTCTCCCTCTCTCTCTCAGGCACTGGCACAAGGAGGGGCTGGGCAAGGAGAGGGCACCGCGTCCTCCTCCACCACCTCCATCGATCTACTCACAGTTTCCCTTTAATATAATGGCAATCTCCTGGGCTCCAAGCTGACTCACGCTTTCAATTAAAAACTCAAACAGGAGATCAGGAATTCCCAATTTGTGCGTGAACGCGCATTTAATGGCTACCGCCTGTTGTTAGTCTGACTTCATCAGCTAGCATATGGTTAAAGCCAAGGCAAGAATGAAGATAAGCTGTAAAGAGACCAGGGGTGGAAGAGAGCTGTGGTGTCGCTTCCAAAACCCTGTCACTTACCGAAAATAGTCCAACAAGTACTTTGTCACTGGAACTGGAAATTGACTGCCAAACGCCTGAACCACTTTATTCTCTTTAAGGTAGGGCGATGCTTTGAAAATGTGATCTTTTTTCCGTTTAGTATATTAAACAACACGAATAAATGTTAATTATGTGAGGTTTATGGGCAGTGTGGCTAAATATGGCAACAGGTATTCCGATGTTGATGCAATATGTATATGTTTCTAAAACTGTATTGCTATAAAGTAGTAGGGAAATGATAAGAAAGCAGTGCAATGCATCCTGATACTGATGTGACCGAGGGAGGGACCGGGAGAAGGTGACTGCTAAGGATGAAGAAGCATGTTCAGTATGTGTGACTTCACCTAGCCAGGGGGGCTGTTAGCTTGAGTGACAGGTAGGGGGCGGAGACTGGCAACTTTCGCTATACAGAAGGTGGAGGAGTTGTTCTTGTTGATCCTCCGTGTGAAAGTTCTGCAAAATAAAGGCAGCAGTGTGATGTTATTGTAGTAACCTGTTGTGCCGTCTCCCTGTTATTTCAGCAGTTAGCCTACTTTCCGCTGACCCCTGTTCGCGACATGTCGCATACAGAGCAATGGGTAAGATCGACGAGAACGAGAGAATAATCCTCAACGTAGGGGGTACAAGGCACGAAACTTACCGAAGCACCTTAAAGACAGTGCCCGGGACACGGCTGGCTCTGCTTGCCTGTGAATCGCAAAGTGAGCAAGGGCTGGACCAGCAGACAGTGTCGGGCTCCTTCAACATCACCTCCAGAGGCAACGAATTCTTCTTCGACAGGCACCCCGGAGTCTTCGCCTATGTCCTTAACTATTACCGCACCGGCAAGTTGCACTGCCCCGCAGATGTGTGCGGGCCCCTTTTTGAAGAGGAGCTGGCGTTTTGGGGCATTGATGAGACGGACGTGGAGCCTTGTTGCTGGATGACCTATCGGCAGCACCGGGATGCAGAAGAAGCTTTGGACATCTTCGAAACTCCGGACCTGATCACAGGGGAACCACCGCCTATAGATGAATATGAGGAGGATTTGGGTAAGAGACTGGCAATTGAGGACGTGGTGTGCCCCGATGGCAAAGTCGGTCGTTGGAGAAGACTACAACCTCGCATGTGGGCTTTATTTGAAGATCCATATTCTTCCAGAGCCGCCCGGGTAAGTGTTGTCCATTTTATCGTGTTACATAGCATCACTAAGTTGGGTTGGTCTTGGGGTTTTATCACTAGATAGTAAATTGCGCGTTTGTGCCATTTTATGTATTCTTACTGTACTTTCATTCTCACTGACCTGTTGGACGCTTTAAAACTTGCAGACTTTTGGAGCATTTGTATCTGTGTTTTTGTATTTGGTGCAGTTTTTTTCTAGTTCCCAGTGTTACAGATCAGCTTCACATGGCTATGCCCAATACTTTGTGAATGGATAGCCACAGCCCAAAAGCCAGTTATGGTATGATAAATGCTTTTTTGGATCTAGCTGGCATTACAACTGGGTGCTTAGTCATTTGTAAATGTGCCCTAAGCTGAACCTCTAAAAGAGCTCCAACCAGTCAGAAAACCTCTGCTTCAGTATAGCATGCAAACTTGACCAAAGGTGGAGATGAGGTCTATGCCTTGCATCTGCTTGCTCCTTGTGTGCTATAGTTGGCCCCTATGCTGGATAAACCCTGGGATGCCTTTACAGTTTCAGTAATCTCCAGCTGTAGAGTTCTATTTATGAGTACCAACAGTCATTCCTACTGATGAAAGTTAACAAATGGAAGCTATTTGGTGCACAAATATAGAGTGTGGTAAGATTTAACAATGAGCTATGTAAGGGGGTGCACACCCCTTGAATGTCTGGCCAATGAAGCAATGCTTGTTGTTGGGCAGTAAAAGCATTGCGGTGCTGCATAGAAATACAACAATAGTTTACCTTTAGCAGATGTTCCAATTTTGTAATTAACCACTGCTGCCCCTATGGTATTATTATAGAGTGATCATTTCATTTGCTTTTAAATCTTTCTCTGTTTGTAAATGACTACATATGCCTGTAACTCAGCGGTTTCCTAAATGTGGGGGCCAGAGGAATGAATGTGGGCACTTTAGCCCACTTAGCCCACCTTATCAAATGCTGGATCTCAGAAATGGACTTGGCTTGCTTTTTTACAAAAGAAGGAAAAAGCAAAAGGTTATTAACATGTCATGTGAGCACACCCAGTGTTTTCATGCTGTGCTTTGCTAATATGAGCAATTATGGGTAGCCTAATGAATTATATACTTTAATATAGAAAGGAAAGGGGGAACAAATAACCATGCTGTGTGATACACTTTTTAAGCACAGAATTACATTTTTTTTAACAAATTGATCTTCAGCATATATGTTTTAATGAATGCATTGTATGTATTTGGATATTATTCCACCCTTTCCACTCTCGACCTCTCAGTTTTGGACAGAGCATTGTAAACTGGGTTGTATTTATGCAGGTAACTACCCTATACATTGAAACTCTTACTACAATGGAAACTTTCCATAGAACACTTCATTATGAAGCTCCGAATGGACTGTTCACTTCCTCCTCATGTCCTACATTTGCAGTTAGCTGATTCAGAACTACTTATCTGCTCAGTTTAAAATCTCATACCAGTGTTTTATATATTACCTTAACCAGTTTTGTCATTCATCCAAGCAGTCTTCATTACTAAATCTTTTGCTGGAGATTCCTAAAAATGTTCCATATTTCAGAGCAACTAGTTTCACTTTCTCTATCCAAATTAATCTGCTCTGTAGCAAGAGACTGTGTTCTATGTTTTTTGCATGGCCTATAGCTTGATAGAATAATGTTTGCAAAATTCATTAAAAACCCCACAAGTGTGTAAAAGAGCTTACTGTATATACAGTAACACTTGTAGTGTATTGTGTAGGTTACACCACAGAAAAAACATACCATTTGACATACCATACCAAAAAGGTATTAGCAATTTGTTTGCAGACCAGATACCATTTGCCAATACAGATGAATTAATTTATTGTTAATTTTACAAAGCAGTTTCAAACCACTTTCAGAATAAAAATGGACGCAGTAGAGACTGCTGCCACTTCAAGTGGAATTTGCCACTGAATATTGCTTACAAGAGGCAAGAGGCCTCAAAAGTGTGACCAACAGAAATCATTACTTGTGCAATAGCAACTACAATTTTTTTAGCCAACTTTCCAATGATTTCTGACTGTGGTATAATATTATGTATGTCTGATCTTGCTGCAGTTACCTAGCAGACACTACAACATTTGTGTGTAAGTACTACAAAGTATCATAGATGCAATGACATCAGTGCAGAAGTTCTAAATCAGATATTTGGTTTGAGGCTACTTGGCTAGAGGCTAACATAGCAAATATGTATAATGGCCCTGTAATTACCAATAGTATGAGTTACTGAAAGTTTAGGGCCTTTTGCTGCTGCCATTTGTTAGCCTTTTTCTCTGAAAACACATTTTGCACAAGTGGTTGCTAGAAGCCCAGCTTTATAGACATAGGCTCAATATGTTTGTTGAAAAGTGAAATAATAATAGCTAAATAATATACTCTATACACTCTAGTGCATATAGGTACTTAAATTCAGAGAGCCATTGAGCATGTGTAGGTGGTAAAGGCTCTTTCCATTTCCATGTTATAATTTTTTGGCTAGCAATAAATATTTGTTATCAAATAGGCATTGATGTTTTGTCAGCATGTCTGTAAGCCAGTTCAACTTGCTTTTAAATCAGCTTCAATGACACGTGTACCTCATTTTCTGCTTGAAGATTTTCAATTGCCCCTAAGCTTGGCTTCTCAACAGCTGCCTTGAGCACACTGATCATGTGAGTGTCACTGACACTTCTAACAAATTCCATGATGGTTGTTCTGTGACAACTGTAAAGACATGGATCATTGCTACTATAGAGATGCTGAACCTTACTGCTTGTGCAGTAAGTTGAGCATATAAAATATGGCATTTTTCTAGCCATATTCATTTTTAGGTTTGAGTTCTCCTTTAAAAGTAACATGCATTTTTTACACTGCTCTACTGTTACCAGCACAAAAAATAAATAAAAAAATAAGTGGCCACCGGGTAATAAAAAGCAAAGGTCCACATTTTGTTCATTTTGACTTCCAGTCTGTGATCACCTCTAGGGTAATTTTGTCTCAAAACACCACCTATCCAGCATTACTAAGTGAATGTACTAGTATAACTTTAAACTTCTACTGTTTCATGTATTGGCCTAAATATGCTCCATGTGATACGGGAAGGAGTTTAATATTTTAAAAAAACATTAATAGATAAACTATGTCTTTCTTAAAAAAAACAAAAAAATAAAAAAAAACTTTGTATGTATACTCTTATTGTTTATAATATTATTTGTTACAATATTGGTCCTGTTTCCTTATAAGTTCATTGCACAATTTAAACATTGTTTACAAGTTGACAGATCTCTGACTTTTCACTCATTTTTGGCACTTATCAGAATGTTAAAACACCCTTTTATTCTTTTTAGTTGTGTACTGTATTGCAGCAAGTCACCTTGTAACGCTCATCTGTCCATTTAATAGAGTAGTTCATATATCTGTACCCTGCCAATCACATTACGCTGATTAGATCTTGCAGATTGCATGCTAGAGAGGACACATTCTGCTAGGTTATTGCCTGGTTGAAAGTGACATGTTCTATGATTTCCTTAGTACTTCCTTGGGAAAGACCGCTTGTATCAAAGCATTACTCCACTCACTGCAAAACATTAGTTAACCCACAGACAGAGTTCTTAGAAAAAACAGTTGGATTAATTAGGTTTGACAGAAACATTTTGACCAGTCAGATTTGCTTTTAGATGAAGAGTGTACAGGATAAGAGAGAAAGAGAGAAAGAGAAAGAGAGAGAGAGAGAGAGAGAGAGAGAGGAGGTATTATCTGCACCATTCACAGCATGATTGTGATGATTATAAAAGATTGAAGAGAAACTGGCATTAAGGCAGAGGTTCCCAGTCTCTGGTCTTTGGCCTGGGTAGCGGGGTGCACAGAAGCAGTGATGGTCCTGAAAGCAAATTAATGCAAGAACTAGCATAACATGTTTATTTGTTGTCCTCAATATATTAATGTGTTGTTTCAAATTTCCCTGCTTGAAGGCCAATTAAGGTAAGGTTTTAGTTAAGCACTTTTACTGCCCTGGTTGTCTACTGACCTACAGCAAGATAGCTGTTACAACAATTAATTCATGTAGCTGTAACTTTGTTTTGAGTTAAGTTTATCCAAAGGGACTTTGTACCCAAACAGTCTGAAAAGCACTGGATTAGGGCATCACAGTTGAAGAGAAGGCTTTGTTTCTACACTGCACAAAAAGTAGAGCTCACTGAAAAGTAATTGCCCATGCTGATTAAAGAATACTCTCTTCACAATTAGTTACTTTGTTTTAGTATAAAGTTGTGGCAAAAATTTGCATGTTACCTAATTTACAACCTTATTGTGTGCAAAACTGACTGTTTATATATTCTGCAGTCTGGAGAGTTCTGCTTTGTAACTGAAGGCCTGTCGCTTACTGCCCAGTTTAATGCTCCTACTACTCCTCGCTGATGAGTAGTTTACTCACTGTTATACAAAAGCAGTTTTTGTTATGTCCCTAAAAGCAGATTTGTAGGCCAGCAGTGGAACATCAAATCTCACCCCTTGCTATTATGAGTAATTGCAAGTACTCTTGCCTATTGACACTTACACACAGCTGTGAAAAAGATGGAGCTGTGGTAGGTAGCTGCAGAGTTCCCCCGGGCCAGTAGGTGCACTAATTTTGGAACAAGAGGGGCATAGGATGCAACAGCACCAAGCACAACAATGTGGAAATGCAAGAAGTGGCTTTGGACATTTAATGAATGGTGTCAATTTGGGAAATGCCATTGTTGCTCATAAATAAGCCCTTTTGTTTCTGTAGCCGGAGAAGGAAATAGCAATGGACAGCCAGCCAGAAGCTTTTAGGGGAGCATTTGCTAACATTTGAATTTGATTTTTTTTTCACCATTTGTATTTTTTGCAGGAATAAAACTTGTTTTTTGTGCCATTTATTATTTACCAGAACTGTGACAAATCCAAAAGGAAAGAAAAATACGCCATCAAAAAGCTGTCGAGGTCAGGTAGAAGTCAGTGGTAGGTGTTCTTTTTACAACTTGACAGTCTTTCTTTCCTTTGTGGTTTTAAAGGTTTAAGGATTTTTTTGACACTTTCATTTGTGCAAAAATATGAAAAATGTGCATTTTTCACATCTTTTTTTTATTCATTCTGTTTTTTGAAAGGCTGTTTTCATAAATAACTTGCCATTCGTAGTTTTAGAGAAAATGGGTTTAGTTGTTGTTTTAAAAACCTCTAAAAACCATGAAAATGTTGATAAATGGGCCTCCATTTCATTAAAAATAACTTTAAAATCACAAAACATTTTAATAAATATATTTGTAATTACTTTATATTATAATATGGCTCACAGTTACATTTTCCTTTATGATAAAGAAAAAAATGTTGATTTTTCAACTTGCAACATTTTCTTGGGTCAGGGTCTTTCTGAAAAGATAGCTAAAACTATTTTAGGAAGCATTAGCTTTGAAACTAACTCAGTTACTGTGGTAGAAAGATTTAATTGAATGTAAACATTACTTAGATAAAACCGATTTGTCCTGAGTATAAGCAGGGGATCAAAGGAAACCATCTGGGAAGACTAGAGGGACTAATTCAGTCTCTCCTTCCTTTAAATGAAACCTACTCTTCAGCTTCAGCTTATTATGTCGTAAACCATGACAATGGGTTTTCAGCATATGTGAATACAAACACTTTTTAACCACCTGCCTCTTGCCTTATAGCTAGAGATGTTTATAACACTCTCTTACATTAACACCTGCTGTGTCCCAGTGCCATCGTTTCTTGATGCAAACTCTTGAGAGCAGGCTCCCAGCTCCTTTTTATATTTCCATGTTTGTTTTATTGGAAGTAAGCATTCATCTGCTTTCCATTGTGCAGTTAGCTGGTAAATATAGTCACCCTGCAGAAACACAACTGCCATTTCTTTAGAATCAGGAAGAATTTGATTTGATCTTTTGCAGTGCCTTTCTCAGAATCAACATATGTTTTTTCTCAATCGCAGGAAAGATGCAATGTTCCTGTAAATATTTTCTCTTTGATATTCGGTGTAGCCTCTGTCCAGGTATCCAAAGTAACCTTATCATTTAATATACAAGTTATACTTCTCACTCAGTTTAAATATGGTTTTTAGTCTTTTGTCCTTGATGACATCTTTATCCATTTTTACTCTGCATCCCTGAAAATGACCCTGCTTTTTAAATCTGACCAACTTAAAATAAAAATGTCAGTGTCCTTGTAGGGATTGTCTGGGCCTAGGGCCACTATCAGAAATGGTGGGGCCCCATTATACCTAAGCCCCCAAGCCAAGCCAAGCCAATTAAGTTGAATGGTGCCCTGCCAAAAATGATAACATACCTCCAATCTGTCCTAAATCTGTCACTTTACAACAAGAAGTAGTTCTGGTCTTGCCAATTATCAGCTTTCCACCAAGCTCTGTCCCATTAAGTACACAACTGGCTTCTCACTGGCAATATGCCTCTGTCTCCTGTCCTGCCTGTTCTCCCAATGGTTATCTGCAATTTCTCTGTGAGCTATGAAAGAGAGTAAGTGTGGCATGCTTCATGTAATTCTGTGGGATAATGGTCTTAGTCTGTAAATAAATTTTAAAGTACGTCATCTAGCAATAGCTTGCAGGATAACATATTTTTATGTTTAACTGCGATGGACACACTTTTGTCCATCTGTATAAGAGAAAAAGTCACCTGTCCCCCCAGCTGCTCCTCCTCCCTTCAGCAGGACTAAACCCCTTGTCCCACATAGTGGAGAAAAAAACATATGTCAGCTTGCTGTGATGACCCTGTGCAGGGGTGTAGCAGAACTAGAAGACTCCACACAGAAATGTGAGACTGCAGGGTAGAACATAGCTTTATTCCTTTCTTTTCTCGCCACAAATTTCAATCTGCTCCTTCACTTCTCCTTCCTGTGTGTACAACCATTCTCATTACTCCACCCAGTACTAAGCTGCTAATGCATATTAAAATGAACATTTATAGTAACATTCTTGCAGGAATAGATGGGACATTATTACACTTGCTATGTGGATGTCATTAAAATATACACTAGTGTGGATGTCTGCAGACTGTATCTGGGAATCACTGTACTAGAGGGAATTCTGTGTTAGTGTCAATTAGTCTCTGTCAGGAAATACAATATTGTGGCAGTGGAAAAGGAAAAATAGGAATGTAAGTACCAAAATGCATGGCATAATAGTTGTGCAGAGCATAAAATATAATTTGGGGTATTTAATGGACTAATAATGGACAGTGCAACCTATGTAATCCAAATAAGTGGTACTGAAATGAAGAGGCTCCCCAGAGGAAGATATAGATACATTTATTATCGGAGCCATGGCTTTGTGTGAAGTTTTTATGGATACATACTTTGCAAACAGTATTATAAAAATGAAATTATAGTGGATATTCAGAATGTATTCCAAGACCTTTGATTTAGTCAGTCCCTCATTTCTTTATTACACCTCAGTACATTTACTATAACCTACCGTATTAATTATATCTCCATGACTCTCAGTATATAAAAATGGAGGTGATGATGATAATGACTAAAACAGGAAGAAATTATATTCCATCATACATTCATGTACAGATTTGGGGTCCCTTATCCAGGAACCTGATAGCTAAAGCTCGGAATAATGGGAAGGTCATAATAAAAAATATGTTTTTCTGTAATAATAAAACAATACCTAGTTCAGAAAACTCAAAGTTGCAAGCATTCAGGATAGTATATCCTATACCATATACCTTTCCATGGGGCACAAATGGACAGGGCTAGATCAAAAAAATGTAGGCTGAATAGCTGGCAGATTATCTCACTGACCAATTTCCATGTTTATTCCCTCTGAGGTTGTTTTTTGCATGTCTATTAAATCACGCTCCATTGGAGGGTGTGTTAGGAAAAGACCATGTCCTTCCCTCATGTCTCCCATAATTATGTGACAACTTATGTGACAGTGTGGCATTTATTTACAATTGGGTGCAAATTTTGAGATGGTGGTTTAATGTTGCCTGAGAAGAGAATCTGGACAGAGAGAGGCACATATGTAAATGGCATTTGACTGCTGTGTAGAGAGAGGGGAGAGGTGCAGGCAGGGCCAGACTGGGAGTGAAAGCAACCATGGCAGAAAAAGCACAGCAGCCTACATTTGTAAACATACACTCATGATGTATATATCATACAATATAGTTACACTAATAAACTAAGCAGAAAGGGCTCTGCTTTAAAAATATAGTGTTTTCACAGCTGCTTCTGAAATGGTGGTTATTATGTTGCAAAGCAGGCAATGTTTATGTGCGAATGCATTATATATTCTGATGTAAACCAAACAGATAGAAGCTGTGTGCCTTTGTTAATGTAAAATATTGCATGCCTACAATTCTATGTTAATTTGGCATAGAACACTTGATTGTTAAGGCATAGAACATGCCATTTATATGTAATAAGCTTTGTTGGTAGGATGAGAGCTCTGAAGTAACAGATGCCATCAATGCTGTATACTCCTTTGAAGAAGTCAAATACATGCATTAACAAAAAATACATATAATAGATCTTTGCAACCATGTGTTTCCAATTAAGAGAGAGAGGTAGAAAAACCCTACATTTAAATGGGGAGGAAAATGCTAGAGCAAATCAATTACCCATATTTGCTTCCCCAACAGGGACTTATAGCAGCTGTTTGGTCAAAAATAATGCAGGCATATCCATTACACTGTTACTTTATACAGTAACTGCATCTGTAATTGGCACTAAAAGTGCATGTCATTTACTGCTAGGCCACATAAAGCTAGCAATGAGAGAATAATTGAAGACAGACAATCTTATTATGCCACTTCTCCAAACACATAATATCATCAAGATGTGCTATAAGCGACGCATAATTGTAAAATAATCACTTATAGCTGAGCAACTAATTTAGTTCATTAATATGAGTGGGTTTTTAAAAAACATCTGTTGGTGTAGAAATCATCCCCATAATTCCCCATTACTGTATAATAGATCAAAGACAATCTTTTAGTACCCACAAGTAGAATACAACTAGTGAAGATTGTGGAGAAATATATGCTGAATTTGCTATATAAGACCTCAATGGTAGATGAACCATTTAAAATTAATCATACTATCAGACTTGTTAAGTATCCTGTTGTGCTAACACTAATATACTGTGAATATTATCTTCTAGAGAGGAGTAATACTGCAGAGCTACATTTTCACGCACGCCAAGAGGCAAATGGGAATCCAGGATATAGATATATTTTTTAGGTGTGAACTGTTTTTAAGAATGATTTTTTAAAAGCTTGGTACTAATTATAAGAATTAAGACCGCAGTACAGTGTGCAAAAATTTTAGGCACAATTAGACGTGTTTTTTTACCCTCAATTCAGCGTTTTCATTCATAATTCTGGTGTGATTGCAGCCACATGCAGATTTACACCCACTGCAATTTTGTCTGATTAGTTAAAATGTGTGCAATAGTATTTTTGCTTTGACAAATCTGATGTCAAATGCAGTCAGAATTGTCAATGTCAGGACTTTGTCCAGTGCTTGGCTGTTGTGCCTATTAACAGAACCATGAGTCAGGGGTGAGCCAAGACGACTGTGCACCCTAGGCAACATTTAGGCAGTAATTACCCTTAGTCATGTCACCTACGCCAGGAAACACAAATGGTGCTGGGAGTTGTAACAATCAAACTTTATTTCTTTTTTCACCAAAGTTTACACCAATAGAGCACTTGTTCTTCAACCAAAGGCACACAGATCATAACTAGTGATGGGCAAAATGTCTCGCCAGGCATGGATTCGCGGGGAATTTCTGCGTTTCGCCAAACGGATGAAAAAATTTGCAGCGGAAAAATTAGCCGCATGTCCAAAAACTGTCACTGGTGTCAAAAGAATAGCCGCTCGACGAAGTAATAGCTGCGGGCGACAAAAGAATAGCCGTGCAACAAAATAATAGCCGCGGGCGACAAAATAATAGCCGCGGACGACGAAACAATAGCCGAGGGCGACGAAACAATAGCCGCGGGCGACAAAACAACTGCGGCGCGACAAAATAATAGCCATGGGCGACAAAATAATAGCCGCGTGACAAAATAATAGCCAGGCGACAATTTTTTTTGCCGCACAACATTTTCGTTGTTTCACAAATTTTTCGCCGTTTCACGGATCTTTTGAATTTTTCGGTGAAGCGGAACGGAACAGATTCGCTCATCACTAATCATAACAAAACAGGACACAGTTTACCCATGCTAGATTAGTGTAACAGTCAGGTTGAACTATCTTTTCCACAAGCAAGTTCACTTTCTGGTGATTCCAGTGTTCCCTCCCGCTCTCACCATCAGCCTCCAGTGCCTTCCTAGGGGTACAGTCAACACTCCACTCATCTTAACCCAAAACACCAGCCTTGCCAGGTGCTCTGCAGTGGAAGTCCAACACTGTTTGCCACTACTTGCCAAATCCTAGAAGGCCTTCCTACACCCTCACTATCCACTTCCACCCTGACTGGCGGGGTACCTGCTGGGAAGCTACTTCCTTTCACTCCATGGTGGGGATTTTTAGCTGCCCATTCTCACTAACCTGGGCTTCCTCACACAACTAGAGTGTGCTAAAATACAAGCTAGGCCCTCACAAGCTTGTGTTTCCTGTTTGAGTCCCTTCTGCCGGTGAGATGACTTCCTGTGTGTGCCTGTTTCCCATGATGCATCCACCTCTTGCTCTGCCACTCACCTCCTTTTCTACCCTTTTCAACTCCTCCCTCTGGGACACTCACTAACTCTCTCTAGCAGCCACAGCTAGAAATTACCCTAAAATTAAACTAACACCCTTTTCCACCCCCTTACAAACCCAGCTGGCCACCTTGCCCCTGTGTCCTTCCCCACCCCGTACATTTGCATGAGAGTGACCAAAGGAGTGATGTCACGGGGGGAATGGGATGCTTCACAATGACAAGTAGTGGGGCAAGGAAGAGCAGACTAGGGGTAGGCAGGAGAGGTTCCTGCCTGACACCCCCTTATTGTTGTGCCCTTGGCAAGTGCCTCTGCTGCCTACCCCTAGTTTCGACCCTGCCTTGAATTACAGGGTGGCAGTAGCTCCAGGGTTCCCTTGTGATTTATTAGACAGAGTGGGTGGGTACAATGGTGCTTGCGGCAAAAACACAGAAGTACAAGGAGCATTTTGAACTCAAGTACTTTGAATAAATAGCAACAGTACTTTCAACAGTTGCATCCATTTTAACATGAATTATTAGCTGCATTCATAAATGTAATATTAAAGTATGCAGATTGTATGGATTGTAATCACTGTTTTGCACATTACAAGTGAATGGAACTCTCAGAATGCCATTTAGCTGCTTTTTTTTTATCATTCTATCCAGTCCTTATTAGTCTGATGTTTGAGGTCAGCACTTGTCCTTAATCCTACTGAGTTTTCATCATCTATTTTCATGTAGCTTTCATGTTAACCCATGAATGGGATGGAATGGGAGTTCCAGAGTTTGTGCTTTCGTACTTAGTACAGAACCACAGTACCCTATGTTTATGGCAGTCTAACCTGACTGCAAAATCAGGGCAACTGATTTCACCCCCATGTTGGCATAGCCCTGGCAAAGCCATGAGAAGAAAACAAAGCTTACATCAAACTTCCTTGGATTAAAGCATTTACTGAACCCCATGAACTAGTTGAAGGATGACTGTAGGAACCCACATAGATAGAATGTGTGGGTGTAGGGGGTGGGGGGGGGGGTGGATGCAGTTTCCCAGATTGTGAGTCAGAGAGGCTGATGTGGAACAGATATAGGTGCCAAAGGTAGCAGCAGAGACGTGCTTGGCTGCACAGTCTGTTGTCAGTACAAAATCGTTACTTTGCTGTATCAGAATGACATAATATCCCTTTATCTTGTTTCTTTGTGTGTGTATTGTCCACTGAGTTTTCTCCTCAGTCTTGTACTTTTTAGATTCTTTATAATTTTCCATTTGAAAAGGCTATGCTGAATATTTCATAGAACTAACATCTTCTACTATTATTGAATTCAATGGGATGATAATCAGGGTGGCATTTGGCCCATGCCAGAAGCTTTGCATGAAAATTAGGGATTCGAGGTACATGTTTGCACTTTGATGTCAATGAACTTAAAGATATGCTGACACCAGAAATTAAACCCTTTTTACAACTGTCATAAGATTGTCTTTGCATGATCTTTATAATATTGCCATAAATGTATTTACCCAATGCTTTTATATAACCTATGTTTTTCCCCATGCCAGTCCCTCTATGAGGGGGCTGCCATATTTGTTCCGCAAGAGATGATTGGGAGATCAGATAGAGAGTAGATAGGGAGCCAGTATTTGCATTTGGGAGCAACAGATGTGAAATAGTTGGTAAATCTCGATGATGTGCAATGTTTTTGCTGATTTGCTGGTGGCAAGACTTGAGTGTCACATCTTGAAATGAACTTTATATTGCCTATTCTCTCTACACTAATGGGCCATGGCACATAAGGAGCTTAGTGGGCAAAACATGTTCTTAGTAAAAGTACACTATTTAAATTACTTAGATTAGAGGATTATGTAATACATGGTGCAAAGTTAGCAACCAATCAGTGTTAGCATTTATAAAACACCTGTTTATCTTATTAACATCTTATTGACTGTTATGGGTTACTGCATATTAGCAAATATTGTGCTATTATTACAAATGTTGGTATCTACATTAATAGGCCTCTATGGGCCTCCAGTTGTATTTGGACACCTCCTTGCATACTGATTGAGAAGGTGCCAGGACATTTTTGGAGTTTCTCATGAAGAAACAACTAATGTTCCATAAATTAGATATCTTTAATTTTCCAAGCTAGACCCTCAATTTTGCTGTATTGTCATGGGCCACTCATTATGAATAGACACGGTGTAGGAAAATCCACAGTGCTATTAAACAGAGAAGTATGGAGTATAGCTACATGCTTTTAGCATATTTTATCCTATCTTTGCGCTGGTTTTTTTCTGCATCCAAGATGTAATCCTTTGATAAATCTTTAAGCATGAAAAGTTCTTTTACCTCATCTTCTATTGAGAGAAAAAGGTTGAAAAGGTTGAAAGAAATCTGCTTGCATTTGATTAGTGTTTTCAGTTCCCCTCCAGGCTTTCCTTTGTGATCCAAGGTTTACTTTAATAGTCACTTTAGAAAAAAAACATGAATGACCTTTACTTTTAATGTCAGTAAAATGTAAACAGGAGATAAACAGGGATTTATAAAAATGGCATTTTTTAACTCTTACCAGCCTTAAAAGTATGTATCGTTTCAAGAAGTTGTGTAGAATCTGTACCAGGAAACATGATTATCACCTTGAATAGAGGTTTATGCATATATTGATCGCAGTGTCTTTATTGCCTGCAGATAGAGGACTTAGATATCATGCCATACACTCACAGTTACTCACATTTCATCAGAAACAGCAGCAGCCAAATGGAAATGCTTTGCAGCAGCCTTAACTTTTATTGTGTTAGATTGCATTTTTCATCTACAAGCCAAGGGTGTATTTTTAGTTACTGTCTACTAAAAGTTTTCTTTTTTATAAAATAAAGGCTTTTCTTGTTTTGTTTTTTCTGTTAATGGTAGATTTGACACGTCCTGTTTAGATTTCTTTTTTATCTTGTCGATGCTGTACCATGTCTTCTATAAATAGAGATTTATAGAAATTGAAGTATAAGTTGTCATGGCAACCTGTTGTGGAGTAGACAAAAGGGAGAGCTTTCAGTAGATGGGAGCAGCCGCTTCTTCTCACATCTCTTACCCACATATCTACATGTATTTTATACTGCAAGTATACTTATTTGTTCCCAATGAACTTCAACATCAATGGCAGAGAAAGACAATATTTGGCATAGGTACACTCACCCAGTGCAAAATGAGCAGGCACACGCTCTCTTCCAGAGACCTCCATTAAGCCTTTCATCTAGAAAGTGTTTCCTGCTCTGCTTGAATCCTGCACCTGTGTACAGCGATCAAAGTGCTGTCTCATCTTGTGCATATGAGGCTGACTACAAAATCAGGCCCACAGGAATATAAACTTTGTTATGTATTTGCAAAAAGAAGTTCTGTTCAAAAAGGAAAATGCAATAGACATTAGGAATGTGGATATATTTGTGAAATATAACCTCGGCTGTCGAACTGTCTTTCATTACTACATGGCGGGTTTAGCAAAATAACTTGGTGTGCAAGCCTAATGAACTGCCAGACTGACAACATGCGAGCTTTATGTTTCTGTATAATTACCCATAAAGCATGGCTAACAGGGTTCTTATGTAAAAACAGTTTATTCTAATTAAAGTGAATTCATTAATAGTTGAGTTACAGGTACAAACTATAATAACATCCCAGATCTCAGGTGGCATAAACATTCATGCTGAAGTCATTCTTAGACATTGACAGCTCATAAAAGGAAGAAGCAGACTGTTGCATTTAGGCTATCACCTTAATTCATTTATTATGGCAGATTTCATGGTACAGATCCACCAGACACTGCAATGCAGACATGTATATCCCAGTGCTTAGAGTGCTGTTAAAATTAGAATGTTGAGCATAATGGAACATAATTTGTTGATACAGTGAAGAGTTGGTATATAAAACCATAGTCAACAGGATCAAAATATAGAGTGACTGCTACGGCATGTAAATTACTTCTTCTTTAACAAATATTTATTATTTCTTTTAAGCTAATGGCACTTGGGTCAATTTTCACCAGCAGAGAAAAGCTGACATGATACCTTTCACTCTCATGTGTATGTGCTGCCAGGCATCGGATCAGCCCATGAACGCACACAATGGGGCACATTCATCAAAGTACGAGTTTGAGTCCCGAAATGGGTAAAATTCGGATTAGATATGACAAATTCTGATTATCGCAAATATCACAAAAATGCTTACGGAAAAATCGTATTAGTCGCAACAATATCATATTGGCGATCCGAAAGTCACAAAATTTTTCCTTCTGTGCATGATTTTGGAAGCCTCCTATAGGACTCAATGGCACTCTGCAGCTCCAACATGGCCCAAGGAAAGTCACGATACCACATTCGTACTCGGGGTGACAATACGATTTTTTTGCACAAATTTTGACGCAAAGTACGAAACAGTTGCGCAAAGTCTAAAAAAGTTGTGCAAATGTACGAAAAAGTTGCAAAAAATACGCACAGTATGAAAAAATATGAATTTTTTGTATTTCGGACCTGTCATACTTTGATAAATCAGCCCCACAGTGTGTTCATCTTCATGTCAAAATACACTTCTGTGTGCACTGACAGGCTGATCCCATGCCTGGCAGCACACAACCATTTAGGGTACAGAAGGCAGTGTATTAGCTTTTTTCCACTTGCATATATAGTAGTGTTGGGCAGGATGGCCCAAAAACCCATAGGTTGGATGGCACAGCACTTTTTTAGGTTTTCCATGATATCAGCTCCCTCTGTTGCTCCTACCACTTAATGTCACAGAGGGGCAGGTATATAAGTAAGGATGGTGCTCTTGGTTTGGGTGGGGTTCAAGTTGAAGGCAGGCTGGTTAGTATTGGGTGTGGATAATCTTTTTGTTGGCCAGCACAAAGCTGTATTTAGGTCCAGTGCTACTCTGGGCACCAGACCAAAATGTGCCCTCCGTTGGCAGAAGTGATGTCACCACTGCACGTCATGGACGTCATGGGCGTGTACCCCCTAACCCCCCAGATCGGTTTAAGAATTTCAAAAGGAACTCTCCACTGGTAGCTGGGCATTTTTCATTTTTTAAAAACAAAGAAAATCAATTATTTAGGCACCTGACAGCCACCCCCCAAACACTGCCACCACAGACACAGGCCCTCTGGTGCCTATATTTAAATATGGCCCTGGGCCCACTTATCACTAATACATAGAGAAGTAGTGAATACGACATGTGTGCAGTGATCCGTGATTTTTTTTTGTGCCAGTCATGCATTCGCAGTGAAATTCTGCATTTCACCATTGGCTAATTGTTTTGCAAAACTTCCACAATATTTTGGCTTAAAAAATTTGTGGTTGTGTCAAAAAAGGCGCAGACGCAGCAAAAAGGCATGGTTGTGTAAAAAGAGTTCCGGTTGTGGCATAAAAATTGCGCATGTCAAAAAAGTTATGCATGTAAAAAAAGTTGCAAGGTACCACGTTTCACAAATTTTCACTTATCACTACTTGTATGCCATTCGCAATAATCTTTTCATTAATTCCATCAAGAGTTGTTCATGGTGCACTGGTGTGGATCTATAAATAAAATGTGAATTCTGGAACTGATCTTGTTATGAGTCTTTGAGACTGATTCTGTATTTAGGAACAGAGTCGTGACACATGACAAGGCTCTTGCAAGAATGCAAGAACCAGCACCCAGCCTCTAAAATAACCCCACTAAAAAATTAACATGGACTAGGAAATAACCCTACACTGGGCACAAAGTCGGAATTGGAATCCTACATAATAACACAAAAACAAAGGGCAAGCATTTTTAAAAAAAACAACGAGCCATACGTTCACTAAAAGAATATAACATCATTATAAAACCAGCTGACAAGGGGGTGCAGTAGTCATTATTAGCACACTGGGCTACGCACAGGAAGCTTATAGGTAGGTGTCCGATGACATGCAGCATGCATTACTGCAATTTACAGGAGAATCCCACTGATATCTATAAAAAAGAACTAAGGAAGACAGTAAATGACTTACCTTTGGATATCAGAAACCATCTAAACACTTAAATCCTTGAGAATACAAAATTAAGCTGCTTCTATGTGCTTCCTTAAATCCACAAACATCCCTCATAATGATGAAATTATGGCTTGTCAAAATGCACCTGCAACAACACAATATACCACTAGAACCAGTTATGCAGCTAGTGGAGTTTACCCTTACACACAATGCGTTTTTTCTTTTGGACAGAATATCTACTTGCAGCAGATGGGGACCGCAATGGGCTGTTGATTTGCACCACAGTATACCAATCTATTCATGGCTAAATTGAAGGAGGAGTCAACTTCTGCTACCAAACCTATGGTTTACTTCCACTACATCTGTGATATCCTAATAAATTGGACAGCAAGTGAAAAAAACCTCCTATCTTTCCATAGGAACTACAGATCCTTCACCTCACCATTACATTAAAACTGAATGTAAACTGAAAAAAACCATGACAACATCCATTTACCGAAAACCTACAACTCAAAAATGACAGCTCCCATCCCAAACATATAAGGAAATCTATAATTTACAACCAAGCAATAAAATATAATCATATTTCCTCAGACCCCATTGATCATGATACATGGCTGTATGAACTCAGGAGGGGCTTCATCCAATAAGAAGGATATAGCCTCAACATGACACACCCGGGGAAAACTTTCTTAAATCCATACAGACAGACAACAATAATCATACCCCTTTCTGGAGTCCCTACGCAAAACCATAAAGGAACTGCAGTCAATGCTCCACAAGAGGCTGCAAAATATATTTACAGAACCTCCACTCATACCATACAATTTAAAAGGACCTGCAGAAAATGACACATTTCCCTGGTACCAAAACCACACTGCCAACAAGAACAACAGATAAATAATGATTTAACTGTAAATCAGGCAACATGGTGAACCTAATAATGTGCTTGAAATGCCCCACTACAGGACTCTATGTGGGAGAAACAAGACAAACACTGCTGCAATGGATGAACTGTAGTAGGTTCAACATCAACCATAGCAACACAGATGTGCCAGTGGCAGCAATGGCTAACACGGTACAAAACCAGGTATTTCTAGACACATTTTTCTCAAAAACATCTGAACACTCCTTGAGTTAACATGACGTCCTCATTTGGACTATTATTTGTAGGTAGTGTGGGATTTTCATGGCTGATCAGAGGCAAATAAATTCACACTACATACAGGACAGGCAAAAGGAGTTGTCAACTCCCAGAGGGGCAGGTGCATTGTGGGCAGATAATACTGTAGTGATTTTATATCTTTGTACTTAATGCAGTGTAATAAATGAGCCCTTATAACTCAGCATATCACATAGTTTTTCTGTAAGCATAATTTGATTAAAATAGCTAAAAATGACAAGATGTTTTGTATTAATGATTAATATATTTTAAGCCATATTAATAAAACAAACCAGTAAGAGTTCAGCTTAAAAAATGGTAAATATCTGGGATATCCTAAGAAATCATTTTGGAAACCCCCCCACTCTATTTCTAGGATTTATAGTTACTTATTTGGATCTTGTCAGTTTCAGACAAACTACATTTTTCTAGGAATGCAAAAGTCACCAAAACACCACAGCAAAATTAGAGAATCTCACAGAAATACTACATATTTGTTCCTGTGTATTGAGTCACCTTGAAAAATGAATTTACCATTTGAACGATTGATCTTGGCATCCATCTGAACGTAATGACCACTCATATACTTTCTCGTAAGGCTTGTTCAATCAATATCCAACATTACCTTGACATATGCTCTTCAGATGTTTACACTAAGCAACACACACTTGCATATGTAAAATGTCTTGCTCCGAACGATCAAAATAGATGGATTTTTCTTTTAATTCAAAAACTAAAAAGACTGACCAAACTGAAATGAGAAATTGTTTACTAAAAAAACTTGAATCTTGAGAACTTTATCACTTTTTAAGGCTGACAGCTTGATCCAGTTCCTCTCTCAAATTGTACTTTTATCCCCAAAAATAAGTGAAGACCTTCTGCAGATGACTTCTGCAAGATTCCATAGACCAACCACTATGAAAAGCAGAAGGGCCTTTAAGTCCCAGAATTGGTCACTTGAGAATGGAACAAGATGGAAGGGGTTGCATTACTCCATTGCATTGATGTTAAGAAATGGTTCATACCATGGTTTCTTTTTAATCTGTGGAAAAAAATATATTTATAATTATTTCAGGAAGTTCAGATAGTGTTTATGCACCTTTCTACATAAGTCCAACTGAATGATCTCATGTCAAAAAGACAAGTGTATTTTTCCTTTAAACAACTTGGAACAAGTTAAACACAAGAAATAAACATCACTTTACTTCTTTCCCTTCATTTAGAAGATTCTAATAAAAATGCTCAAAATGCTTTCAGCATCAACATTTGTGAGTACAGTAGCCCATGTCACTAAATGGTGGGTATTTGTATGTTAGTTTAAAAGCAAAATTGTCACAGAACGAATAAATTAATTTACACTGTGAACCACTTAAACCAGTGATCCCCAACCAGTGGCTCGGGGACAACATGCTGCTCACCAACCCCTTGGATGTTGCTCACTGTGCCCCCAAACCAGGGAGTTATTTTTCAATTCCTGACTTGGTGGCAAGTTTTGGTTGAATAAAAAGAAGATTAACTACCAAATACAGCCCCCTGTAAGCCTGATAGAGGCTCCCTAATAGCCAATTTTAGCCCTTATTGGCACCTCCATGAACTTTTATGATGCTTGTGTTGCTCTCCAAGTCTTTTTACATTTGACTGTGGCTCACGAGCAAGAAAGGTTGGGGACCCATGACTTAACCCTTTAAGTGCCAGCCGAATTCGTCATTTCGGTTCCCCCCAGTGCCAGACGTTTTTTAAGCATTTTGTACTCATTCACTTTAACAATGTTTTTTGGTAGGAAAACCTCCACGAAACTAGGGAAATTATATATCGTTTTTTTCGTCACTAATTGGGCTTCGACATACATACCAAATTTTATAACTTTTCTGGAGATATGATGTGTATTTTGGGTGAAATATGTAAAAAAAAAATAAAATTATGAAAAATTTCTGTATATTTTGAGGTTTTTTTCCATAGAAAAGTTAATTTTACTCACTTTTTTTTATTGTTTGTAAAAGCCCTGATACTCCCAAGTCCAACGATACCAAATATGTGGTGGTACCCCACAGTTCCTGTCCAGAAGTAACCCCCAAACTAAGGCAATACTTAGTACAATATCACACCAGAACAAAGCAGAAAAGCGCTTGTAACAGTTAATGCAGCATAACTTATATGTAAATCTAAAATATCCCCTCATGTTTGGTATCTTTAGAAACTACAGACCTTCAGGTTTCTAGGTGCAATGTAGTTTTCACTCAAAAGCCAAATACCTTTTGTCAGTGCATTGTGAAATTTGGAACTTTTTATGACATTTTTTTTTTTTTTCTAAAACGTAAACTTGGACGCATGATCAAATGTGGATTTGACAAAAAAAAATATCATAAAAATTTTCTAACAAAGGCATATTTGAAAGACAAACTTCTCCTGAATAAAATGATGCCCCATATGTATGGGTGCACATAAAGACATGGGCACCAAACACTCCAAAGCAGGGGCAATGCACAAGGGCAATTACAGCTAAAAATGTGGGGGCTGCGCTCTATGTGCACTTCCTGCAGTTTTTCAGTGTTAACCCCCCCTACCTGTGAAATAACCCCCACAAACTATATATTTCTGAAAAGTGCACACCTTCAGCTATTCAGAGACACCACTCTTTTCTTTCTACATGGAAAATTGTGGCCGCAGTCCCTTGCAGAAGTCAGCGCTTTGGTCAGAAATCAAGGAAAAACCAGATAAAAAACCTAGATTTCTCCCCAAAATCTCCATGGCAACTACCAAAAACTTACTAACCATCAATCTGCAAGTTCCCCTGAATAAAACGATACCCCAAATGTATGGGTGCACATAAAGACGTGGCCACCAAATGCCCCAAAACAGGGGCAATGCATAAGGGCAATTTCAGTTGAAATTTTGGGGGCTGCGCTCTATGTGCACTACCTGCAGTTTTTCAGTGTTAACCCCCCCTACCTGTGAGATAACCCCCACAATCTATATATTTACGAAAAGTGCAAACCTTCAGCTATTCAGAGACACCACTCTTCTCTTTCTACATGGAAAATTGTGGCCGCAGTCCCTTGCAGAAGTCAGCGCTTTGGTCAGAAATCAAGGAAAAACTAGATACAAACCTAGATTTCTCCCCAAAATCTCCATGGCAACTACCAAAAACTTACTAACCATCAATCTGCAAGTTCCCCTGAATAAAACGATACCCCATATGTATGGGTGCACATAAAGACGTGGCCACCAAATGCCCCAAAACAGGGGCAATGCATAAGGGCAATTTCAGTTGAAATTTTGGGGGCTGCGCTCTATGTGCACTACCTGCAGTTTTTCAGTGTTAACCCCCCCTACCTGTGAAATAACCCCCGCAAACTATATATTTCTGAAAAGTGCACACCTTCAGCTATTCAGAGACGCCACTCTCCTCTTTCTACATGGAAAATTGTGGCCGCAGTCCCTTGCAGAAGTTAGCGCTTTGGTCAGAAATCAAGAAAAAACCAGATACAAACCTAGATTTCTCCCCAAAATCTCCATGGCAACTACCAAAAACTTACTAACCATCAATCTGCAAGTTCCCCTGAATAAAACGATACCCCATATGTATGGGTGCACATAAAGACGTGGCCACCAAATGCCCCAAAACAGGGGCAATGCATAAGGGGAATTTCAGTTGAAATTTTGGGGGCTGCGCTCTATGTGCACTACCTGCAGTTTTTCAGTGATAACCCCCCCTACCTGTGAGATACCCCCACAATCTATATATTTACGAAAAGTGCACACCTTCAGCTATTCAGAGACACCACTCTTCTCTTTCTACATGGAAAATTGTGGCCGCAGTCCCTTGCAGAAGTCAGTGCTTTGGTCAGAAATCAAGGAAAAACCAGATACAACACTAGATTTTGGTCAGAAATCAAGGAAAAACCAGATAAAAAACCTAGATTTCTCCCCAAAATCTCCATGGCAACTACCAAAAACTTACTAACCATCAATCTGCAAGTTCCCCTGAATAAAACGATACCCCATATGTATGGGTGCACATAAAGACGTGGCCACCAAATGCCCCAAAACAGGGGCAATGCATAAGGGCAATTTCAGTTGAAATTTTGGGGGCTGCGCTCTATGTGCACTACCTGCAGTTTTTCAGTGTTAACCCCCCCTACCTGTGAGATAACCCCCACAATCTATATATTTACGAAAAGTGCAAACCTTCAGCTATTCAGAGACACCACTCTTCTCTTTCTACATGGAAAATTGTGGCCGCAGTCCCTTGCAGAAGTCAGCGCTTTGGTCAGAAATCAAGGAAAAACCAGATACAACACTAGATTTTGGTCAGAAATCAAGGAAAAACCAGATAAAAACCTAGATTTCTCCCCAAAATCTCCATGGCAACTACCAAAAACTTACTAAACCTCAATTTGCAAGTTCCCCTGAATAAAACGATACCCCATATGTATGGGTGCACATAAAGACGTGGCCACCAAATGCCCCCAAACAGGGGCAATGCATAAGGGGGGGCTGTGCTCTATCTGCAGTTATTTAGTCTAAACACCCCCATACCTGTGAAATAACCCCCGCAAACTATATATTTCTGAAAAGTGCACACCTTCAGCTATTCAGAGACGCCACTCTCCTCTTTCTACATGGAAAATTGTGGCCGCAGTCCCTTGCAGAAGTTAGCGCTTTGGTCAGAAATCAAGGAAAAACCAGATACAAACCTAGATTTCTCCCCAAAATCTCCATGGCAACTACCAAAAACTTACTAACCATCAATCTGCAAGTTCCCCTGAATAAAACGATACCCCATATGTATGGGTGCACATAAAGACGTGGCCACCAAATGCCCCAAAACAGGGGCAATGCATAAGGGGAATTTCAGTTGAAATTTTGGGGGCTGCGCTCTATGTGCACTACCTGCAGTTTTTCAGTGATAACCCCCCCTACCTGTGAGATACCCCCACAATCTATATATTTACGAAAAGTGCACACCTTCAGCTATTCAGAGACACCACTCTTCTCTTTCTACATGGAAAATTGTGGCCGCAGTCCCTTGCAGAAGTCAGCGCTTTGGTCAGAAATCAAGGAAAAACCAGATACAACACTAGATTTTGGTCAGAAATCAAGGAAAAACCAGATAAAAACCTAGATTTCTCCCCAAAATCTCCATGGCAACTACCAAAAACTTACTAAACCTCAATTTGCAAGTTCCCCTGAATAAAACGATACCCCATATGTATGGGTGCACATAAAGACGTGGCCACCAAATGCCCCCAAACAGGGGCAATGCATAAGGGGGGGCTGTGCTCTATCTGCAGTTATTTAGTCTAAACACCCCCATACCTGTGAAATAACCCCCGCAAACTATATATTTCTGAAAAGTGCACACCTTCAGCTATTCAGAGACGCCACTCTCCTCTTTCTACATGGAAAATTGTGGCCGCAGTCCCTTGCAGAAGTTAGCGCTTTGGTCAGAAATCAAGGAAAAACCAGATACAAACCTAGATTTCTCCCCAAAATCTCCATGGCAACTACCAAAAACTTACTAACCATCAATCTGCAAGTTCCCCTGAATAAAACGATACCCCATATGTATGGGTGCACATAAAGACGTGGCCACCAAATGCCCCAAAACAGGGGCAATGCATAAGGGCAATTTCAGTTGAAATTTTGGGGGCTGCGCTCTATGTGCACTACCTGCAGTTTTTCACTGTTAACCCCCCCTACCTGTGAGATAACCCCCACAATCTATATATTTACGAAAAGTGCACACCTTCAGCTATTCAGAGACGCCACTCTTCTCTTTCTACATGGAAAATTGTGGCCGCAGTCCCTTGCAGAAGTCAGCGCTTTGGTCAGAAATCAAGGAAAAACCAGATACAAACCTAGATTTTGGTCAGAAATCAAGGAAAAACCAGATAAAAAACCTAGATTTCTCCCCAAAATCTCCATGGCAACTACCAAAAACTTACTAACCATCAATCTGCAAGTTCCCCTGAATAAAACGATACCTATGTCTGGTTGCACATAAGTACATGGCCGCCAAACCTGAAAATGCATAATATTGGGGCTGCACTCTATGCACCCCTTTTTTTTTGCCTGCACCCGAATGAATGGGATACGCTCGGGTGCAGGCACATGTAGCCGATATACGCATGAAAACGCGTGAGAATGCAAAGTCTCGCGTTTTCATGCGTATATCGGCTACACGTGCCTGCACCCGAGCGTATCCCATTCATTCGGGTGCAGGAACAAGTAGCAGGCGTAGGGCTGAATTTTCGGCAAGCGTTTTTCCACTTGCTGAAAAAATCAGCCCTACGCCTCGTGTGGCATCAGCCTAACCCTTGGCAATAGAAACTACCAGAACAATCTTAGCACCTCTGGACCTTTCTAGAACAACTGAAATCAAATGGAATAAAACCACTAAAAGCAATCAAAGAACAATAGTTGCAATGAAATCGGTAAGAGCCCTGGATCCACCAATGTCACTGCAAAAGCAACCTTTTTGGGGGCACTAAACACACAATAAAGAACAATGCAAAGATAAAACACCGTAAAATCCAATAAAACCACCTAAACCAACAGAAGAACAATAATTGCAATGAAATCGGTGGTCAGAGCCCTGGATCCACCAACGTCACTGCAAATTCAGCACCCAATAGCAATACAAAAAGTTACAGTGCAATAGAATAATTCAAAAACAGAAATCAATTATGAAAATGCCAAAAAAACACTAAAATGCAACCAAATAAATCAGATAATTATAGAGCAAGATCAGAAATAAAGTTTTAGTAAAAAAAAAGACTGCCAAAGAAAGCAAAGACAGAAAGAAAAGAAAAGAAAGAAAGAAAAAAAAAAAAAAAAAAAAAAAAAAAGTGTAAGTGTGTGTGTAAGTGTCTGTGTGTGCTTGGGAAAGTTGTAAATCAGTGTGTATGTGTACAAAAGTGTAATAATGACAAAGATAGAAGAAAAAATGCAAAAAAAAAAAAAAAAATTTTTTAGACAGTTGAGATAGAAATAAGCAAAATAAACAGTGGTAGAGAGTTGTAGTTCAGCTTACCCAAGGCAGGCAGACGATCAGGGGCGATCAGGGGCGATCAATCCAGCAGGAAGGCAGCAGGGGAGCTCCATCTCGTCCGAAGTGCGCAGCAGGAGTGAGGGAGCCGACAGTAGGCGGCGCTATTTAAAGGGACAGCAGTGGACACGTCATCAACGCGTGTCCACTGCTGTCATTGGCTGGCGACGCGATCGGTGCGGCTCGGGGACCCGGATCGGTGAGTATGTCTTACTCTGCTCGTTGCCTAGGGGGATCTGAGGGGTTTACAAGCGCTGCGCTGCTTTAAGACAAAAATACAATAAATTCTGTAACTGCAAAGCAATGAAGGCCTATATACCATCAACAGAATATGCTTGCAGTTACATTCTAACTTGTATTTTTAAACATCAAGCGATGAATCATTATTACATAAATACCCACCTTAGTTTTGATACTACTAACAAGAACACATTTCTAAAAAAAAAAAAAAGAAAGATGGGAATACACCATGACTAATCTAATCATCATGCATGCATACATTCTTCACAGCCAGTATGGAGTGGTTTGCAGTAGATAGAAAATCAACAAACAAGCCCCTCTCAAAACAGCATGCAGAATGGACTGAAAAACAAAGGAATCCCAAGGGTTTGTAGGATAACATCGTTGTTGAATCATTCACTGCATACAGTAGAAGAATTCATGAGTAGAGATAGAGATCTTTTCTGCTAAAAGCAAAAATGTTGAAAAAGGATTAAATTTTTTAACAGGTATACCACTGCCTATTCTGTAGTTTATACGTGTGATCAATGAAATAGCAACAAATGATTGACTCTACACAAGAGTGTACTCTTTTGTGTAAATCAGAGCTCTTAGGGGTCACTTGCAACCTCTGAGACAGTGGCACCCTGTGAGATTAGATGTCGCAACAGATAAATTCACCACTAACTATTCATTCCTATTGGATTTTTAGAAGCATATTTATTGCTTTTACCCTTTTGATTATTACACTTCCTAAAGTCCCATAGGAATAAACAGAAAGTGGGTAAATGTTCCTTTGGTGAGCTTTGATCTAACATTTTGATAAATCTGACCCTTGGGGGGTTTATTAATATTTAGATTTTCTTGTTATTATGTTTTTAAAAACACGACGAAATTAATGGCAGGCATTTACTAAAAAAATCCAAATTGAAAAAGTATGAATGAAAAAAAGCAAAAGCCCCAACTTCATCGCATTGCACAAATGGTAAAAAAACCTTGAAAACCTCTTAAACCACAAAGCAATGAAAGATCTTCCAGTTATATTATATTTCTAACTATATGGGACTAATGGGACACCTGCCATTGACTTTTTAGCTGGTGTATTTTAGCATTAGGAATTGTTGTTGCTTTGTTGCCTGTACGCCATGTGTGAAAAGTGCCCAATCAACAAAAGTCCACAGCCATTGCAATAAGGAGACAAAGCACCAAAATTACTTACATAGTTACATAGTAGTTACATAGTTACATACGGTTGAAAAAAGACCAGAGTCCATCAAGTTCAACCCATCCAAGTAAACCCAGCACACACAACCCACACCTACCAATCTATACACTCACATACATAAACTATATATACAACCACTAATACTAACTGTAGATATTAGTAATACAATAGACTTTGATTGTTCTGATTGTTCAAGAACTTATCCAGGCCCCATCCAGGCATTAACAGAATCTGCCATTACCACATCTCTAGGAAGGGCATTCCACATCCTCACTGCCCTCACCGTGAAAAACCACCTACGCTGCTTGAAATGGAAGCTCCCGTTCCTCTAATCTAAAGGGGTGACCTCTGGTGCGTTGATTGTTTTTATGGGAAAACAGAACATCCCCCATCTGCCTATAATCTCCTCTAATGTACTTGTACAGAGTAATCATGTCCCCTCGCAAGTGCCTCTTTTCCAGAGAAAACAACCCCAACCTCGACAGTCTAACCTCATAGTTTAAATCTTCAATCCTCTTTACCAGTTTAGTTGCACGTCTCTGCACTCTCTCCAGCTCATTAATATCCTTCTTAAGGACTGCACTGCACTGCATACTCAAGGTGAGGCCTTACCAGGGACCTATAAAGGGGCAAAATTATGTTTTCATCCCTTGAGTCAATGCCGTTTTTTATACAAGACAGCACTTTATTTGCTTTAGTAGCCACAGAATGATACTGCCTGAAATTAAACAACTTGTTATCTACAAAAACCCCTAGATCCTTCTCCATTAAGGATACCCCCAACAAACTTCCATTCAGTAGATAGTTCGCGTTTATATTATTTCTACCAAAATGCATAACTTTGCACTTATCAACATTGAACCTCATTTTCCAGTTTGCTGCCCAGTTTTCCAATTTTGTCAAATCGCTCTGCAAAGCGGCAGCATCCTGCATGGAACTTATAGTTTTGCACAATTTTGTGTCATCAGCAAAAATAGAAACAGTACTGTCTATGCCCACCTCCAGGTCATTAATAAACAAGTTAAAAAGCAAAGGACCAAGGACTGACCCCTGCGGTACTCCACTAACCACACTGGTCCAATTAGAAAATGTTCCATTTACCACCACTCTTTGTAATCTATCCTTCAGCCAATTCTCTATCCAATTACAGATATTATGTTCTAGGCCAATATTCCTCAATTTGATCATTAACCTTCTGTGAGGTACTGTATCAAACGCTTTAGCAAAGTCCAAGTAGATGACATCAACTGCCATTCCAGCATCGAGGTTCCTGCTCACCTCCTCATAAAAGGCGACTAAATTAGTCTTGCCTAAGGCTAATGCCACACTTTGCCTCTTCTTGACAAACCAATAAACGCTTGCCAAAAATACCATGGAATCATCCTATTTGTGGATGTACCGGGAAGCACTGAATATACTCAGGTGCAGGCACATGTAGCTGATCTCCAAAAATGCAGTCTGGTGTTTTTTGGTGAAGCTTGGCTTTGTGTGCCTGCACCCAAGTACATTCAATGTTTCCCAGTGCAGGCACAAGTAGGAGGATTTTACAGTAGCAGGGCATGTTTTTGGCAAATGTTTTTCATCTTTCTGAGAATGCTATATGTGGCATTAGCCACAAGGCAGTCATTTTATAGCTTTGAGCAGTACCATTAATGTTAGTTTTTAAACTATACCTAAAGGCTTGCTGTGTTTAGTTACCTGCTTGCAAGATTTTAATGGGGTTTTTCATATTAAAGGAAACCAAATTTTGGTATTACAGGTATGACGATAGTGGCAATTTATGAAAAAATGCACAATAACTTTATTTTATGTTTCAATTTTTGTTCTGCAGCTCCTCAGTTTAGAATTAATGATGAGCGAATCTGTCCCGTTTTGCTTCACCGAAAAATTTGCGAAGCACTGAAAATTTCGCAAAATGGTGAAAAATGTTGTGTGTGTCAAAAAAAAATTGTTGGCGCATCAAAAAGACAACTTAATTGCTAGGGCAATTGGCACCCTAGCAACTATATAACATTTATGTCTATGAAGATTTTCATTCATCCAGGTCATGGTATATCTAGTATAAATAAATTTAAAGCAACTGGAGTATATATGCTGAGGACTTCCCATACCAGTCAGTTGAACTGAAGAAGCTGCTCGGATGAGTAGTGAAACGTCTTCAATGATTACTAAACAAGTCCAGTTGCTTTAAATTTATTTATACTAGATATATAACATTTATATTCTAAGTAGTTATGGGCGAAATTATTCAGCAGGCAAATTTCCTTGTTTCGCCATTGGCGGATTGTTTTCGCAAAACAGGCAACAAAATTTGCCCCAGAAAAAAAAATTGTCATGTGCATCAAAAAAAATGACGGGCAGTGGAATAAAGTGTTGCCACGTGTCAATGCCTGCCGAATAATTTCACCCATTACTACTTAGAATGTAAATGTTGTATAGTTGACAGGGTGCCAATTTTCCTAGCATATAAGCAGTAGATTATAGCATAGATGATAGATTATAAATTAGATATAAATTATTTTAAATTTAATCCTGGTAGTTTAAGTAGTTTCAGAAAATGTGACCTACTTTCTACTTTCATTTTAAGGTGAACTGCCTCTTTAAAAAGGAATCTAACTAAATCGCTGAGATAATCTATCAATAGTAAAATCAGATAAGGAAAAGCAAATGATTATGGCCAGAGATGAGATAAAGGGATGCCATCTATTCCTGGAAGTACTCAGAGACATCTTTTCCTTTGTGCTATTAATTATGTGTTTCCAATTGAATTGTAAGCATTTGCCATGCTTTCATATAAACTGCCACTCTATTAGATAGATTCCTGCACTAGTTTATGGGTATATGACAGTTCATTGAATCAGTTGTAGTAAAACTAATTAGGGACTCATTTTTGTCTTTTCTGGTATATGATGCTAGATGGACAAATCCCTAAAGTAAAAGAATGTTATTGTATAATTCTGGAAACCAAGGATTTTCTCACCACATTCCAAAACCTGTAATCTGTTCAGCTGCTATGGATGCTGATTCTTTTGTTACCATGGAAACAGTCTAGCTCTCACCATCTATATTCACTGAAAACAACATCCTTTTACTGTCTTATTGATTTGATGAAGTCACTGTACCATAGCTGTGGCATGAAACCAAAGAGGGGAACTGTCCTCTTACGTTAGTTCATGATCTGATACTTATGTGTCGAGTTCTGCAGAAATGTCAATAAAATGAAACATTTTCTACACCTATGAGTAAAAGCATAAACTATTATGTTTCATGCAGCGACTGTGATTCAGCACACATGTATATACATCATGGGTCTAGCACTGACCAGGCTATAGCCTTAGTCATATTTTGTATACATTGTAAACATAAAAAACTTCTAGAATTTGTATAAAATGCATGGATTGTTCAGAAACACTTCTGGCAGGCCAGGCCAGCATAAGCAAGATGATAGAACTCTCAGGTCAGTGTGATCAGGATAATGCACCTGCCTAGGGTTCAAACAGTTTGCAGTGTCATTTTAACAGTGGGTCCAGGGCAAAGATTTCATTAGTGGCCCCTTCAACTGTCCCCACATAGAAAGGAAGAAACTATGTATTTAGTGCTGGAAAACAAACAAACAAACTCACAACCCACCTCTACATTGGACACCACAAGACAAGAATCCTCTTCTCTCAAGTAATAGTTGGGAGATACATTAGTTAAAATTTTTAGCAGATGAATGGTCTCTTGGTGCCCCCCTATCCTGGTGGGCTGTAGGCAAATATCTCTTTTGTCCATTTCTTGAAATGGCCCCGCAATTTATTTTTCTTTCATTGTACGTCCAGCTATCAATAACAGTACAGCACACCATTGTAAAATGTCACTACTGCCCGAGTTTGCCAAATAGTATTGGTTCCCAAAGCAATATTCTTGCCAGGCACACTGCCTGTCTGTTCATAATCCACAAAAATCTCATGTTTTGGGTTTATGTACCACCCAAAGCCACCACAGCCCTTTAGCCCTGGGCACAAACGTTTTAAACAGATACTGTTTAGCAGTAAGATGAAAGTAAGATGAAAAACAGTAATAATTTGAATTATCCTGATTAGTCTGAGCTGAGAATTATATCTTCTTTTTGTTGACCTGACCTGCCAAAATACATGTGCTCCTGAACAATCCAAGCATTTTACACAACTGCTAGCAATTTCTACTGATAAGTAATTCATTTAAATTCACATTACACTGTAGAAAGCAATGCATTCTGCATTATAATTGATTAATAATCAGCTCCTATAGCATTTACGTCTATGACAGATTTAACCTTTAATGCTTTTAGCTGTATTTGCTTTATAACAACAGCCCAGTGCATACAGAGCATATATCACTGGCACTAAATAGATGGCCAAACAAGATCGGAAATTGGGAGCTTCTGTGGCCAAGTTTGCAGGCATGGCTTACTAATGTTATTGGGCTGTTGGAATTCTGGGTATGTACTCTGTAATGGTGTTTCATCCATTCCTGCAAGAATTGCAGGAATATTCATTAGCAGCTTAGAACTGGGTGGAGTAATGAGAATGGTTGTACACACAGGAAGGAGAAGTGAAGGGGAGGAGCACACTGTGTGTAGAGTACATCCAGTAATAAAGCTGCCCTACAGTCTCACATCTCTGTGTGGGTTCTTCTAGTTCTGCTACAGGCCTGCACTGGGAAATCACATTTAGGGGCAGATTTATCAAAGTCTGAATTTAGTGCTCACCATAGTAAATTTCGGCCACTTGGTGAACTCTAACATTGTCCGACTGATAAATATTCCTCTGAAAATGTTATGGAAATAAATAGGGAACAACTGAATTTTACTATTGTGAACTCTAATTTTACATTTTGATAAATCTTCCCCTAAGTTCAGCATATAAAATTCTAGCCATACTCTTTTGTAACCAGCAAATTTGAAGTTGGCTGAGGGTGGTGGTTCTGTGATGTCAGAAAGTGATATAACAGCTGTCATGTGATCTGCATAAGGGGTCCCGACCTTTTTTTACCCATGAACAACATTAAAATATAAAAAAGTTGGAAAGCATGAAAAACTGTCCTAGGGGTGACCAATAAGGGCTGTGATTAGCTATTTGGTAGCCCAATGAGGTCTGGCAGGAAGCTCGGTTTGACAGTACACATGGTTTTTATGCCTTCAAAACTTGCCACGTCAAAAATAAGCACCAGCTCAGGGACACTGGGTGCAACATCCACGGGGTTTGCAAGCAACATGTTGCTCTTGAGTCATTTGTTGGGGATCACTGATCTACATTTTCCTCTATCTTTGTCAGATAGGGGGTAATGTTATGGTAGTACCAAGGAGGGAGGGATGGCAGATAGCTACCCTTGCCTAACAAAGCTCCTTGATCCAGCTCTGGTTTGGCCAAGTTTTGGTACATTTCTATGTACCAAAACCCTTTGGTTAAAAAACAAGATACTCTTTTATTATTACAGAGAAAAATGAGAATGAAACAAAAAGAATTTGCTTAAAGCTGACTCTGTGGGAGATGACTTAGTCGTATTTGTGGGTTTTCTGGATAGCATATTTCATAATGCATTCCGTAGGTATAAATACATTTCCACCCTTTGCCACTTCTAGATTACATACTTTTTTAATTTAACAAACTTAATGGAAAATTTATCAATTGTAAATCATTATTAGTATACATATAAGTTTATATAATTATGATACATAAAATGTTAAAACAGTTTATTAATAAAATCAGGTTCTTTGTTTATGTGTGCAATGGATATCTTTTTATAGAACATTTATCATGATTTATAAAAGATTTCAATAACTGGCCTCAATCCAAAATCATGAAATCCAAAAGATAATCAGTCTGTTCACAACAGTTGGAATTTTAATTTGATTTGATGTTATTAGTAGCCAGGTCCTGTTTTTGTTGATTTGAAAAAGTGACTTGTGCATATTTATGATCAAAGCTTGTAGCTAAAAGCACCTGTTTTTGAAAATGTTTGCACGTGCACAGACTAAATCTCTAATAAAATGTGGGTCACTGATCTATCCCCTCTTTTGTGTATTTAAGGCAATGTACCCAGTCTTTCAGTAAGCTCCTTAATGAGGTTGGAAAAAAAAGTTGGGAGCAAGTCAGACCAGTAGTTTATAACCAGCATCTCCTTAATATTTGTTTCCGTCTATTTACACATATCATACTATTGTTTTTATAGGTTTGTCTTAGTATAACTAGTATAACAAAGAGTTGTCTATCTTTGTATATTGTGCAGAGTGAATAAACCATAGTTAAGAGGTACTGAGGACCCTGCTTATGAAAACCAAAATTTAGCAACCAGAATGTCAAGAAACATTTGCCTGAAATAAATGCCCAAAGCTAAACTTCATAAAGTATAACTAGGAGTTGTCTATCTGATTTATTTATATGCCCTTGTAGACAATTCATCTGTTTTTCTAGGATGCCTTGCAGTTTATTAAGGCCGCAAGCTGTGAAGTTTATGTGTATCCACAACAAAAGTAAGGTCATATGATTCTTTTTTTTACAGCATGTTAAAAATAATCCAGCTTGCTTAGCACCCAACCACTTAAAGTTTTGAGTTGTAACAGCAAAAAATGTGCCTTCCCTTGCATTGTGGTGTTCTGACTAGAAGGAGAGATGCTTAGCCATTATTGTTTGGAAAATAAGCAGACCAAAAATTCTTCACTTCCATCTAACACCAACTCATCATAATAAGCAGTTCCTTTGGGTAAAATGGATTCCAACCCTTATTACAAAGATTCTGACAGAACTGATAACATTTAATATAGTACGTCAATTAATTTACTCTGTACCATCACTGGGGAATGTTTTGTCCTTCCTTGTCTAAATATTCTGAGCTGTCTCTATGCATTTGGTTTTCATGCTAACAGGTTAATTAATTGTCTGTTTTTATCATACACAGAACCCATTACAGTCAGTAGGGAGTTTTGTAGAATACAAATGTAAATATATAGCACTGCTTACCATAATTCAAGTACATCTCATCTAACTCCTAAAGCTAAACTATATGAAAATTAGTTTTTTATGCTGGTATTACAGGCAAGGTCCATCCTGGGACTGGTGTGAATGGCACAGGGTGGCTGGAAAATGCACTTAGGTAAGGCACAACTTAGAAAGGACTGACAGTGTTTGAGAATTGCTATGCATTTTTAGAGGTTGTTCAAGTCATTCCTGGCAGTCTGTGAATGCTGTAAGATGTAGTTTAATATAACATGGAGTGTCCCAAGTTGGACATAATGATTTACATAAATCTCTTTTTTTACATGTTGTGCATTCCATCCCTACTGTATATCACCTTTGCATTTTAATTGTATGTACATCATTGCATTTTAATTGTATGGTATAATTTAATGGGGCAAAAGACATCCATATATGGAAAACTTATTCAATGTTTCTGTCAGCAAACTGACAGACAGCTAAAGAACTCATATGACCCAGACACTGGTGGAATAGCATCTCTTTCCAATATGCCAGGCAACAGTTTACCTTGAGTAGGCAATGCTTAGGGGCTGATTTACTAATCCACGAATCCGAATGGGAAAAAATCGGATTGGATTGACTCTTTTTTAAGTGAAAGAAGATTGATGAAATATAAAACAAGGAAATGAGAATGATGTTAGAAAAGCAGGAGGAAAAGAAAATGCAGTGTAAGAAAATACCACAAAAATGTAAGCGGAGAGATCACGCATGGATAGTAACAGAAAGGGTAGAAAAAAAATAAACTAAGCAAATAAAGGAGAAGAGATGCGAAAGGGTTGGGAAAAGGTAGGGAAAGAAAGGGAGATTGGAAAATAATATAGGCAACAAAGTTGCACTTTGGAAGGTGATTGGCTATATGTGCAACATACTGCTCTGACTGTAGTCTCCAGCACTGACTAATGGGCAGCAGGAAAACTAGTCTTCAGTTGTTTCCTCAGAGCCAAGTGAGTATTGCTAAGGGAAAAGCTGCTTGTGTGTCTGAAGAAAAAAGGGCCTTTTATATTTTCAGCAACATACAGACAGAGCTAGAAAGACTTTGTTTAGCCATGGCCTAGTGTCAAGGAGATTTGAAGAACTTTTTTGGTTATCTCATATTAGATTAATTATAAAATCTTCTTTTCTCCCTAATAAATATATTAAAAAATAAAATAAACTTGTTAGCTATTGTTCTTCAACTATTTTGACAGGTTCTTTATCCATGAACATCAGAATGTTGGGAATCTTTACAATGCGACAGCAATTACTTGGTAATAGGTAGCTTAATATATTGAAATAAAATTGTATTATGCTTCCTATCAAAACAATTCATTATCATGTAAAAAGTGATCTATATACATAAATATATATATACATATATATATATAGAGGTATAAGTAACGGTAGCACTCACCTTAAAGGAACAGTAACACCAAAAAATGAAAGTGTATAAAAGTAATAACAATATAATGTACTGTTGCCCTGCATTGCTACAGCTGGTGTGTTTGCCTCAGAAAGACTACTATAGTTTATATAAAGAATGCTGCTGTGTAGCCATGGGGGCAGCCATTCAAAGGAGAAAAGGCACAGGTTACTTAGCAGATAACAGATAAACCCCCATTATATGGGGCTTATCTACTAGTTATCTGCTATGTAACCTGTGCCTTTTCTCCTTTTTTCCAGCTTGAATGGCTGCCCCCATGGCTACACAGCAGCTTATTTATATAGTAGCTTTTCTGTAGCAAAAACACCAGTTTTTTGCAGAGCAACAGCACATTATATTTTAATTACTTTAAAACACTTTAATTTTTTTATGTTACTGTTCCTTTAAGAGCAATAAGATGTGTTTTTCATGGTACCTCCACATTCCTTCATCATATACAATTTTCAAACAAGAAAAGGCAGCACTGAATGTTATATAAATGCAAACGAGTGTATTAAGTCCATCAAGGTAAAATGCATCATAAATAGAACATCCAGCAACATTTGGGGCATGCAGCATGCCCATTATTAAGCTCAAAAGACAGAGTATAGGTCTGTCCTGCCAATTAAAAAGCTTAACACAGGAAATGGTAGTATTAAATGTACACACTACAATATACCATATCTCTACTTCCTGCAATACATTTTCTACAAAAAACTTTATGCGCAAACATATCAAGGAGTAATACTTATTATATTGCCTGATTCACAGAAAAGTATAGGCCATAATCCCTATGTTTGCAATTTATGTATCCACCATACTTATGGCCCCTATCAAAGAAATGTTTAGATACTGGCAGCTTGGTATTTCCCAATTAATGTGTGACTTGATCATCTGTGTTGTCTCGCCAATGTAGACGAATCGACAAGGGCAAGTCAAAGCATATATCACATATCACAGTATATTGGGACAAATGCACAGACTGACATAAAAGCATTCTGCGTGTGTATAGGTGAAGCAAAAGTTTATCTTCTTCGGTATTGTCATATATGAACTGATTTATAGAATATGTTATCTATATCTATGATCTGGGGTACCAGCTCATATAATAAAATAGTTTTTTTTATACCTGCCATATATACTGTATACATACATGGTATTTGGAATACTATCTGCCATTTGGAAGTTGTTTGATTCTGCTTTTCTCTGATGAGATAAGGGTACTAAAAAATTGTACTTTCTATAGCGATATAGTATTATATGGTAATTTTACAACTGAACATAGAAAGTATTGCTTTTTATCTATATTCTATTGTATCCCATTATATCCCACTGATATCAGCCTTTCCCTCCCTTCTTGCAACTTGTAGCTCAGTATAACTCATGTAAGCCTTAAAATTAAATTTGAAGCATTAACACAATCATATAAGCTAGCAAAATAATACAGGTATTTTCATTACATTCAATAGGTTTAGTATGGAGCTTTTTCAAGGACTCCATGTGACCGCTCCTACACAAACACATGATCAGTCTGCTTCCACCAGATCAAACAATGCTCAGTAAAGGTCACATTTGAACATTAGACATGTTTGCCTTCAAGTCTATAAATCGATAAAGGCATCTGGTGTCAACATTTAACTACTATTGTCAGAACTTTGTTCAGACAAATAGAGGAGTTGAGCAGACACATATAAACACTATAAAGATTAAGATAGAACCAGACGTGTGATTATATACAAGTCTATACATGCCTTTGGAAAGAGTACTGTGAAGCTCCTGAACTTAGCAATAGTTTGGTGTGAGACCACTTGGAGTCAAGTGTGCACAAGTAGATGACTCTACTTGGAAATATCTAAACATGCATAGATAGCAGGGGTAAACAGTAAACTATAATAATGTAACATACAATCAGTGCAGTCTCATGCAAAACTATCTTTATTACTAACAAGGTCCAACAGGGTTCCTGTAATAAGTATATATAACAGTTTGGCAGTGCCCATTGTTAAATATGGGGTTATGTCTCATAACCTCAAATGTATTAAAAGTCACTACCTTTGTCTGGGTACCTGATGATTGGTTACAGCATCTGGGCAAACTTTCCCTCATATGTATTAAAATACACTAAATTTGCCCAGGAGCAGTAACCAATAGCAACTGATAAGATGTTTTTTTACCAGGTGACCAGTAAACGTTACCCGCTGATTGGTTGCTATGGGTTATTGCCCCTGGGCAAACCTAGTGCCTTTTATTACATAGCCCCATTAATGTCTTCTGTTACATATCCTCATTATTCTTATATATAGATATATATATATCTTTAGCCGTCCGGCAATTACAGCACTCCTGTCAAGTGCCTCCTGCCATCTGACAGCACTATGAACGCCCCAGATACCTAAGTGAGTAACATACCAACTAGCGTTTTTTCTTTCTTTTCTTTGCCTTGTATGCCTTCTTTTTCTATAAATATTTCCGATGCACTGCATCTCTTTTAATTGTTTGATTTCTAAATACTTATGTGCTAGGGATTTCTAAAGTCAATGGACAATTCCTCTGTGCTACATAGTAGCGATCTACAGAGGCAGTTGACAGTTCCCTATCTGCTACATTGTGGCGATTGTATATATTATTGTACACTTAAATGTTGCTATGTTTATAATTGTTGCCAATATATGTTTTGTGCTTTTCATATATAGTACTCCAATACACTTGGAGACAAAAAGTGTTTGTATATTGCGTTTGTATATTGCGTTTGTATATTGTGAAGTGTGACGTCACGCCTGCACGGGTTTGTCTGTACTTTCCCGCCAATTGGGGTATTTATGGTTTGTTTGCACTCTGTGTTGTCACTTTGAGAAAGGCTGAGGTGTTCAGCCGAAACGTTAGTCCACCATCACATTAAAGGAACTTCTATTTTTACATAAGTCCTGTGAGAGCGGCTTCGTCATTTTCTATTTTGTTTCCAGTTTTGAGGCTGCACCCAGGCAGGTTTCGTGCTTTAAACGTGAGTGCCAGTGGTTTCCATGCTTAGATATATATATATATATATATATATATATATATATATATATATATATATATATATGCTCTGTGCAGCTTAACATGCAATGAATCAGTATACTACTATTTCCATTATGCTGTTTATGAAATGGAAGCTCCAGACCTAACACTTGACCACCACATCTTCATAAAACTTTTAGGAAAGCTTGGTATTGCTTTGTGACATCTGCAATAAAAAATAGCTTCTCAGAAAATTACTCTCAGAAAAAAGGCTCTCCCAAAACCTCAAAATGAAGACCCATGGCATTTTCTTTGGACAACTGCTGTTGGTGTATGACGTGTTACTAAACTGGAACCAATCACCAAACATTGCAGCTCTCTGCAACTTCTGCAACCCTTTGGCTGGAAGGTTAAATTTAATGTGCAATAAGTACAAACCCAGATGCATATACACACCATTTAATAGGTTCAGTGCTAGAGAACAGATTAAACATAGAGGTTAGAACCACCAAAATATTTTCTAGTCAGCACAATGTCAATACCAGCTTGCCAGTGTTCATGGCATTAGTTTTTTATTAACTTTGTACAAGTCAGTTGCACTGATGGACAGGTCCAGGCTGGTGGTATTTCCAGGGCTGTCTAGCACCCATGTACATAGTTTAGAATTGGCTCATTGAAACTTGCTGGAAGTTGCTAAGAGCATTTATAGGAACAGCATCAATGAATGCTAAGTGTGCCAGCCAGTCTAGCACTTGTGCAAACCAGTAAACTCCTGCTCTAAAAAGGGTAGTTCACCTTTAGGTTCAACTTTAATATATTATAGAATGTCCTATTATTTGCAGTTTTTTACTTGGTCTTTTTTATTCTCTATAGATTTTGAATCGTATGCCTTCCTCCTTTGGCTCTTTCTAGCTTTCATATAGGGATCATTGACCCCAACAGTCAAAAATCTGCTGCTCTGTGAAGCTAAAATTTTAAGGGTATTGTTTTGTTACTTTTCTTTTCACTCAGACCCTCTTTTACTCATGTTCCAGAAAAATGTGTGAAACGCATTGAAGTCAATAGGCGACAAATTTTACGTGCAGCAAGTTTTACACCTGACAAATTTTTTACGCAACTTTGTTTTTTTTACTCCAAATGCATTAAAGTCAATGGGTGTTTTTTTTATCAGCAACATTTTGTTTTGGTGACTTTTTTGTCCCTGCAACATTTTTATCTTGCGCCTTTTTTTCGCAGCAAATTTTTTTTCAACAAATTTTTGCTGCAGTTTTGCAAAAAAAATTAGCCGATGGTGCCACAAATTTTTCTGGAATATGAGTAAAAGAGGGTCTGAGTGAAAAGAAAAGTAACAAAAAGTAACAATACCCTTAAAATTTTGGCATGGGCCTGGGGAACAAATTCGCTCATCCAAAAGATTTGGAAACCATTGCTCCATTGTACTTCCAATATTAGCTCAACACAAAACCTTTTATATGTATTATCTTATAAGAAAAGGAACATGAAACTCTTGAAAATATGATACACATTTGCAGGATTTATGAAATTATTTTGTAGTGTATTTAGCTGTTATGGTAGTGAAACAGCATACATAAAAATCAACGTTCCAATAAATATTTTGCTGATTTTATTTTCAGTTAGAAACTTGGCAGCAAGTGTTCCAGCTGCAGACATGCTGATTTAGAATGGTAACTGGATACTTTTGTCCATAAAGCATGTATATATATAAAAATTATATATAATATATAATTTATATAATTTTATATAAAAATATATAAAAATTCAGCGATTAACAGAACTTATTAGTTAGTAATAGAAAAATGTAATTGTGCTTTTGTCAAACACAATAAAGATGTTTTTTATTATTACCAACCAAGTCTTTTATATGCTGTATATGTTATATTGTCTTAGCACACAGGTAATTCTTTCTTGCCTTCCAGTGCTCACTGACAGTTTTTCCCAGGTGCAACTAAATGTCATGCTTTCAGCAGTCTTGGGTTACTAAGTGGAAAGCTGCTGGACTATCCAATCAATACCTCGGCAAACATTTCCTGTGTCTTTCCATAAGGAAAAAAAATGTTAGGATGGTAAAGCACTGTAGCATAATCTGTGAAAATGATTTATTTAACATCCCTTACAAAAACAACAAATAACACATACTTATGCCCTGCTGACCTACTATGATAATGCAGTAGTGACTTTTCTCATTATCATACTTGAAGGAGAAGGAACGTCCTCTTTCAAAAGAAACACGGGATTTCTTGTCTCCTTTTTTTGTAAACAAGTTTAGGGTATCTGACTTCCTCTCTCAGAAAAATCCTTCATTCCTGGGGCCAGAGTCTGTGCAGTTCTCTCCTCTCTCCCCTCTCCTGCTCCCTCCTCCCATAAGAATTAATACAACTCACTCCCTCCACCCCTAGGAATGTGTGATCTGAGCTATAAGGGCTAGAGCTGCTGTAGCAAGCTACTTAAAATGGCAGCTGCTGTCTTAAACAAACAGAGAAAGCTTCTAGGGCTCTTTACTCAGGTATGGTAATGCTTTCTGCAGAATAAATATATTGTTCTAGGTGGCACTAATGTGGTGAAACTATTGGCAGTAAAATGGGGGAGAAAGTTTATGCTTTCACATAGCAAGGATCCTTAAATTGTAAAACCAAGGGCACCACAAGAGGAAACAGAGCTTACAACTGGGGCCAGGAGGCTAAAGGACTCAGTTGAGACCTGACAGGCAATTTCTGTTGAATGGGTTCTGAAGTTTCAGATTTGCAAACATTGCAGGTTTACACTGCCTGTTAGTTCTCAGTAAACTAATTAATGTGCTAGGGATGCAGGGAGGAAAGGTTACGCAGTTACGCAACCAAGGTTGCCAGAACAGTTGATCATTCTTATTCAGATCAGGTCCACCAATTTCAAAGACATCCTTCGTACCAATGAGCTATTCCTGGAGCCCTTGAAATGTCATAGCTGAAGAAAGCTAAAACACGATTTGATATGATTGCAAAATAATCCATAATGTATGTTACACAGTTAAGTAAAATTGTTGGAAAAAAGTACTGACCTTAATTTATATGTTCATAGAAAATCCATTTTTCAGTTAATGGAAAAAAGTATTGCATGCATTGTGCATTTGGTAATGTTAATATTTATGCTGCAAGTATATGTAATATCTTCTTAAGTAGTTTATTAGGTAACAAATCCCAATAATGATGAATAAAAACCTTTATAGACTTTGTGCTTAGTTGTAAGCTCTAGCAAGGACCTCCTTCCGCTTGTCTCTTTAAAACTCATTTATTGTTCTGTTGTACAGCACTGCGTATTTAAGTAGTGCTATGAAAATATGCACACAGAAAAACTTGCTCCTATAATAAAACCTTCTAAGTAAATCTATGTAAGCCTATCTATGTATTTATTACTCTAAATATAAGTGGATCCATATATCATTTTTGCTGTACACAGAATGTTTTAGGCACAGACAAGTATTTACTTGAAAAATATCCTTCAGGTTGATGATAGGTTTCAGGCTTTCTGATAATGTATCCCTCTGTAAAAACTGCAGTGATTTTGCAGCACATGGTGTACCCTAATAAGGGGATTTTTAGGGCAGGGGAATTTGAAACAGGGAGTCAATCTCTCATTGCCCACTTGTATGTTGTGCATAAGGTTTCATGACAGGTGCATTGTCGAGCCTGCAACCCTTACCCCTTCCCCTAGTTAAACCCACACCTCTAACCCTTCCTTGCAAACAACGCACATAGACACAGTAGCTGGGAGAGAAGGCCGCAGTTATTTATTTATTAACATAAAACTTAACATCAATTAACATTTTGTAACAGTAACAAAACCGTTTGTATAACAAACATTTACAGTAACCAACAATCCTTACTCGCCTCCAAGGGACTGACCCTGAGCCCAAATGTAACGCCTGGTTCCTGCCTCCTTTTTCCCCAGCCCTAAACCAAGGCTAACTGCCTTCCGGTCAGGACCCCAGGCCTACCGGGCTACACTATCCTTGTCAAGTACCCCCCTTAAACTTCCCCCTGGGGGCACAGAGTAAGGTACCCTCCGCCAACTGCGACAATAACAACCTTCTTTCTCAGGGAGGGAGGGTGGGACGCTGCGAGCTGCTGACTCTCCCTCCATCTGGATCCTACTGAGGTAAGATGGCGTCCGTTGTTAGACCCTCCTCTTTGCCCGGGAATCTTCCTGATCACCCATTGGCTCGCCATCTGAAACAGTAAAAAAGGGGAGGGGGAAAGGGGGATGGGCTGCCCTCCTTACCCTGTCATGCCCTGCTTCCCTATGCTATGCTTCGGGTCATTGGGCCCCATTCCCCTGTGGTGGATCTCCCTGGATTCTACTGCAAGGGTATACCAGTCAACTCCCCAGTAAGTGTCCACAATTTCAGATGTTTCAACCCCCTCTTTGAGGTTCATCAATTGGTAATGCACCCCTCAGCTTAGAAGTTGAGTTAGAGGTACATCAAAACATTGCTTTAGCAGCCGTTTTGTCATAGTTTTAAGAATTTATAGGAGAACATATAAATATTAACTACAATTCTTACCCAAAATGACATTTAATTGTGCTACTATAAGTATTTAGAAGAGAAAATTGGCCCAATTTGTCCCAAATCCAAACCTGCCTTTAGGACCCCCTATGGGGGTCATCGTTTATTTATAAAGCGCCAGCAAATTCTTAAAAAGATCTTAAAAAAACAAGGGTATATAGAGTGACAATATGATCAGAGGGCCTTGCTTGCAAGAACTTACAATCTACTGGATATGCATCACTGATTTGGTAATTTATGGCACAAGTTGCTCACTTTATAATGCTATCTGTGCTGTATGTGCTTAAATATTTATTGTGCCTTTATGAGCCACTTTATTTTAACCCCCTTGTATTTAATAATAAATAATGGTATAAAATATTTATGTTAAAGATGATTGCTAAATGATTATGCTCTTGCAAAGCCAAATCAGAGCACAGCTTGTACTAGTGTTTTGATGGGTGAATCTCTTAATCTTTATATAAGATGCTCTTGTGTCAGTGGTTAGCCTTGTGGCAAACCTGCAGGACATCATGAGATCCAATTAATCTTTAATAATGACAGAATCTACTGTCATTGTTTTATTTGCTATATCACTGTTGACTTATTTCCACAAATGTTTTTTTTTTTTATTTTGGGTCCATCTGCCCTTGGTAGTCCCAATATGGTATGTGCTTAGGAACCCCTACAGTTTCAATAATATTTAGAACAATAAATACAGTATTAATCTCATTTCTGATCTTCTGAAAGAGCAAATATGCATTAATCCCATCCAAGTGATGTTCAACACTAATATGCAAAATAAGAGTATACAATATGCACAGTGTAGTAGGTCAAATAGCCAAAAAAATACCACAATCATGGTAGTGCCAACACATTTTGAAGTGCTTTACAGAAATTATACATCATTCACATCAGCCCCTGCCACCGTGGAGCTTGCCAACTCAGGTCCCTATCATATTTACACATAATATGGTCAATTTTTTTAAAGGAACCAATTAAAGGTGCCTAAGGAGAACTAAAGAATCCATTGTAATAATATAAATTGAACACATTTTAAAATACTAATTGCCTGTTGGCTACTATAGGCTAGAAAAAAGTTACACCAGCACACCCTTACCTCCTCCAAAACTTTACTACTTGGTGCACGGCCCAGAGAGTCGGCACTCTCAACAAAGTCCAATGAAAATTATTTCAGCCAGCACGACAAGTAAAGTGCAAGTGGGGCATTGGCTACTATAGGCTACCAGTTATTCTATTTTTGTATTTTAAGAATTATTTCCATTCTAATATAGTACAGCTTTGGCTCAGAGCACTCATGTATTTCAAGATATAAATGTAGTTAAAGTTACAATGCATAACTGGATAAACAGAGTCAATTTTGTGTGCATATACCTTTTATTTGAAAACAGTTTGTTTTGGATCCATGAACCACAGGCAGAGGAAGTAAGCGCTAAACACTAGCATTATATTTCTAAAAACAGCGTGACTGCTGAAAAAGCATAAAGAAGCAGAAATCCATGCAAAGGATCTCATTAAAAATAAAGATTTTTTTCTGTATGAAGACTAGAAAAGCACCACATCAAAAGTGTTGCTTTTCTGCGCATGGAGTATTTGCATGAAAGTGAGATTGGTTTGATAGTTACAGGGTAACAGATTCCTGTGGAGTTTTTTTCCCTCTTATTCTGTGACAAGCTTTACACTGAATCCAGCAGCATAGCTGCATTTTGCAAGTCCATGGTTATATACTATACTTCACACTGACTACACGAGGGCCTTAATTTCTTGCATCCACATTAAGTCATTAATACTAAATTGTGCAATAATTTGTAAAGGTATAGGACGTGTTACCCAGAATTACTGGGACCTGGGATTTTCCTGATAAGGCTTTTTTGTGTAATTTGATCTCCATACCTAAACCCAACAGGACTGTTTTGCATTCAATAACAATTAAATATATCTTAGTACAAGGCATTGTTTTATTATTTATAGAGAAAAAAGAAAATCATTTTTAAAAATATGAATTATTAGAATAAAATGGAGTCTATGAGAGATGCAATTAGTAGTGATGGGCGAAATGTTTCGTCAGGCATGGATTCGCGGCGAATCTCCGCGTTCCGCCATTGGCGGATTGTTTTGCGAAACGGATGAAAAAATTAGCCGCGGCAAAATTCGCTGCACGTACAAAAATTGTCGCCGGCGTCAAAAAAGAATAGTCGCGGGCGTCAAAAGTATAGCCGCGTGACAAAATAATAGCCGCGGGCAACAAAAGTATAGCCGTGCGATGAAATAATAGCCGCGGGCGACAGAATAATAGCTGCGGGCGACAAAATAACAATAGCCGCGTGACAAAATAATAGCCGCGGGCGACGATATAATAGCCGCACAACAAAATAATAGCCGTAACCGAAAACAGAAAATTTTTTTGTCGCACGACATTTTCGCCGTTTTGCGGATCTTTTGAAAGATTCACGAATTTTTCGGCAAAGCAAAACGGAACAGATTCGCTCATCACTAGCAATTAGCAAAGCAGAAACCGCACACACTGGTATACGTGAAACAAAGTGCTTTACTCAATATTTATTTAGCTACAGAGAGTGCAAGAAGTAAAGATTCAGGCATTCAAGGCACTCTTCACTTTGCTGCCCAAAATGTTCTTTCTTGTTGAACTCTCTGTGGGCAAATAAAGATTGGGTAAAGCCCTTTGTGTTATGTATACCAGTGTGTGCGGTTCCTGCTTTGCTGATTGCATGACTGTTGTGATGCCACACCAGGTGTCCAAGGAAATCAGCTCCCCCCACCAAGTTAACTGAGTACAGTGTACAGGAAGCCTTTACAAGTATTGGAAACTATGAGAGATGGCTTTTTTTTGTAATTCAGAGCTTTCTGGATAATGGGTCCCTTACCTGTACATATTATTAGGTATCAAAATTGACTTAATATTCTCTTCATTGCTCTTCATTTTTTCAAATTGACAGCATATACTGTACAATGTAATCATCAATAAAAATAGTTAAAGAACTGATTCTGATTCCCCTATTACATTCTCCAGTAACTTAGCAGAATCATCTGAAGCACGATTGGCATTCTCCCATATAATTTGCCTTTCTACACCCATTCATTTACATTTTCTCATACTCATTATGTAACACCAACTCACAGTGTCAATGCCCTCCAGTTGTTAATGCATTTTTCCTGTGAAGATCCCCTCCCCCACTCTCTGTGTTATTGAGGGACTGATATCATTTCACCTCACTATCCTTGACAAATGATTGACTTTGACAATAAACAGAGTAAACTAAGGAAACCATTAGAAATATATTACTGTGTAAATCATTCATTGACCTGACATCATAAACACAAACATGTAGCAGGCTCACATGTATAGTATCACAATACTAATGGTAATTTTTAGCATCCACTTAATGATACAGGGTTCTGCATTCTAGATAGTTTAGTAACACTATAGCAGGCTTGTCTGTGTACAGACAATGTTCATTACATCAATTAGATTGTAAGGTCTAGGGCACGGACTGCTGCTAATGTAGCCTTGTTTAATATGCTTTTTGTTCTTGTACTATACATTAGGTATTGTTATGCTTTCAAATGAATGCTATTGCATTAATTCTATTCTAAGTGCTGTTTAAATTGAATGAGAAAGAGGCATTGTGATAAACTTTGCAAATATACGCAAATGAATGACTTGGTTAAAGAACATGTCAACCCAAAAAATATTTTTTTTTACCTAATAAATGAAAACTTAATTCTCTCAATTTATGAAAAATTTTTTAGTGCTTAAAAGCTATTAGTATATGTAACTGCTATTGAAAGCAGTATTTGCTTAACGCCTGGTTATGACTTTTTAAACAATGTTGCAAAGGTCAGTCTCCTCCTTCAAGACAGGTCTGTCAGTCTGCTGCCTTGTGTTACATTGTTTCAACAGTCAGAGTCACCAGGTAAGAGAATAGAAAAGGACAGGCAAACACTGCTTTTAAAGGAGACATATTGGATAAATGGGAAAAACCCTAATTTATTAGGCAATTATGAATAATATATGGTGCTGGTTTCCCTTTGGGCTAAACATTAATCCTATCTGTAACAATGGCCCCTTTATTGGAGCTCCCTATAGATCCTATCACTTCTCCGTCCAGTGTGAAATGAAGAGTGGGCGTGTCCTAACGGTCCCTGCCAGAAGCACAGTAGGAGGGGGAGAGCCAATCACAGCCCTGCACTCACACAAGCAGAGACAGACTTCAGTTCCCTATCAGGTCAGCCTAGCTGCTGATTGGTTCCTATCTTATAGTGCAGTGTATGGAGCGCAGCTGGCTGTGGAACAGATGGGCGGAACTAGTGGGTTTTTTGTGGAATTTCTCAGTATATCAGTCAGAAACACAACTTTTTAAGCACAATCCTTCTATATCTAGAGGAGTATAATTCCCTGGTACATTCTTAATTTTTTATAGGATATGTCTCCTTTAATAGCAGTTATATATACAAATAACTATATAACTAAATATATTACTAACTAAAGTCATTACAAATTTGTAATGCATATATATTGCAAAGCTGTTTTCTTTTATTAAGCAAAAAATTATTTTTTATTATTATGTCCTTTGAAGATCTGGATCACTTTGATGTTCTCCAGTTATGGGATTGAAACCCACTGCTTCTTAAATAAATGTACCTACAGTACAAAAGATCCAACAATTTGAAAGAAACAAATATGTTTTGTGCACGTTATGGAGAGGGGTGCCCAAAGGTAGATCAAGGTCTTCCAGTATGTCAGCTCTGTTAGAACCCCTTTTTGGTCATTCCAATTATTCAGATGTTTGAAAAAATGCCTGTAGAATTGGTGCTGTTTATTTAAATATAAGAATGATTTTATTTAACACTGTGTAGCTAAAATTGCATTTTCTATGGGATTGTAACACTTGATGTAGTCAACCCTAATGCAGTGACCCCCAACCAGTGGTTTTCTAGCAACATGTTGCTCACCACCCCCTTTGATGTTGCTCGCAAGTGGCTTTAGAGTAGGTGCCCATTTTTTTAAAAATTTCTAGCTTGGAGGCAAGTTTTGGAAGTACAGAGACACAATTTTACTCCAAGCATAGCCTCCTGCAGGCCAGCAGTGCACACGGGCTACAAAGTAGCTAATTACAGTCCTTGTTTGGCACTTTTTTTATGCTTCTATGGCTCACCAACCAATTTTACATCTGAGTGTGGCTCACAAGTAAAAAAGATTAGGAATCCCTACCCTAATGTAATACTTTCACTTATGGGTGATCACTCATGGTTTAGGGCACAGGAAACTGGGGCAACACATGCTCCAAAGGGTAAAACACATGAAAATGATATGTTGTAGGCAAGGAGATTGTTTAAAACATAGATAATAGAAAGAAATGAGTGCAATAGCTTAAGGGACATATGAAGTTTTGTTAAACTTGTGCAAAGGGTGGTATATTTACTATATGACAGCAGTTCTCTGGGTTGGGATCCCCTTTGGGGGTTGAACGACCATTACACAGGGGTTGCCTAAGACCATCAGAAAACACATATTTCCGATGGTCTTAGGAATAATTTTATGGTTGTGGGTCACCACAACATGAGGAACTGTATTAAAGGGTCGCGGCATTAGGAAGGTTGAGAACCACTGCTATATGACAATCAGGATGAAGCTTCATGGTAAAACCTGCATAGAGATAGGTGTGGCTAGAAAACTGCCTAGGATATATGTCTCTGGGCCACATGGATACCAGGACATGGGAATAGTAACCTAGAGGCACCTAACACCTAAGAGTTTTGGATTATCTCTACAATATTTTTAGCAGAAGTATGCAATGCTTACTTACATCTGTGTATTGTTCCATTCTTATTAGATAAGCAAAAATATATAGAGTAACCTCAAGTAATTAAAGGATGTCTGACCTGTAGCTCTCAGCTGATGGTAATATTGATCATTGCACCATCTTACAACCTTTGATGCTGATACTTGTAGCCTCTCATACACGTGAGAGCAACATATATACCATAAGAGAAGAACGGCACACACAGACAAATGTTGAGAAAATTATTTGTATGTACATTATTCAGTACTTGCTTGAACACATCCTTTAGTATCCCCACAGTTTCTGAAAGTGAGTGTTAAACATTATTTTAGAGCACCTGGCCTCTAAACTATTAAAAGGAGCATTGCTCGCCTCTTTTATCCAATAAAAATGTCAGTATTGATTGAACAAAATACAACTGCTCCTTGCCTTCCAGATACACTTGCCCTTTATAATCAATATCATTCTACACCTACCCTTGCAATCAATGTATTCATTGCTTAATGACTTTCTAAGTTATATTTGGCAATCCTGTTTTTTAATTATTCATTTTGGCCATATTATTTGAATCATTGAGCAACCCCATCAGACATTTACATGTACAGGGAAATATAACCCTAAATTACAAATACATTCTAGTAGCTACTTTCAAACATTTACCAATTTTCAGTCTAAGCCACAAATTAAATATTCAACAAGTACATTTGTGTTTCTGTCGGTTGAAATGGGGTGAGGCAGACAATACTTTCTCGGGAACAGACCAGATGCATTTTCCTTCAGCCAAAGACAAATATAGAAAGTATATTAGATAATCTCATAATGAAGTCTGCCTGTTCTTACTGAATGTTTTATTTTACATACAGAAGCTCTGGTATGAATCTAATTTATAAAGTATGCAGTCACTCTAGACACCATGTATCTTGCAAGCAAGTAATGGATTGAAAACGCATAATTGAGCAGTCATTTACTGTCGGAAAACAGAATGTCAGTTGCACAGTTCAATTTCCTCAGTTACGTTTGAATCAGTGCTTACAGATTACTTTTTAGCATGCATATACTGTATATATATATATATATATTCTTATTATTATTATTAACACTTATTTATAAAGAGCCAACATATTCCGCAGCGCTGTACAATAAGTGGGTTTCATACTTTGGACATACAGTGTAACATATAAAGCAACCAATAACCGATACAAGAGGTGAAGAGAGCCCTGCACAAAAGAGCTTACAATCTACAAGGAGAAAGGGTTGAGACACAAGATGTGGGAATGGGCAGGATCAGAAGTAAACAATGTGAGAGATGTGGCACAGGTTATTTTAGCTGCACACTGAGGTTATATTATAATTATATTATAATATACAGGTTATATAGGTTATATTATAATGAGGCTAAGCTTCTCTAAATAAATACATTTTTAGAGATCTTTTAAAGGCAGAGAGATTGGGAGAAAGTCTGACAGATATATGATATTGCTAAGTTCTTTAAAGGAGAAGGAAAGGTAAACTAAGGAAAGGTCTATGTAAATACAGTCATAAGCACTCACAGAAACACTGCCCTGAGCCCTCTATCACACACAGGATTTCTTGTCTCCTTTTTTGTCATGTTCTTAGGTATCTGACTTCCTCTCTCAGAAAAATCCTTCATTCCAGGGGCCAGAGTCTGCCCAGTTCTCTCCTCTCTCCTGCTTCCCCCTCCCATAAGAATTCATAAAACTCAAACAATAAAATAAAGTGTGTGAAAGAAGGGACATTTACAATTTTTTTGTGAACTAACATGATGTTAAAGGTAATCTCTTTGGGCCTACTTATTAACATCTTACTAGGGTTGGGTCCAATGCATTTCTGGTCAAAGTAACAAGTGTTTGATTAAACATAGCATTTTGCATCTCTCCACTGCATGATTTAAATGTGCCCAGCATATTCCCATATCTTCAGGCTTTATTTGGGGTTTGATTATTGTTGATGTGCACACAATTAGAGACCATCTTGGCTGCAAAAATGTAGAACACAAGTTTCAAGTTTATTGTCATATACAAATAACAATGAAGCATCATTACTGTAATGAAATTTTTTTGACCCGTGTTCCTCCCAACTTTAGATAGACAAAAAAAAATACAAATATTAAATATAATAAAAGTGTGCAATAAAGGCACAAGTATTTACAATAAAAAAATGCAATGAAATATTTGAAATTGTGCAGTGAGGATGTGCAGTGAGGATCTGTTTGCCATGATGACAACTGCATATGCTTTGGACTTGTACCAGAGACAGGGATCCTACCTTTATATTGCAGGCACACTTTTCATCAGCTATGTTGGAAGATACTTAAAGGAAAAGTAACACTAAAAATTTTTAACTAAAAAATCTATTCTACCCTCCCCCAATAATTGCCCTATCCTGAAAACCATTTGTTATTTTGAATGCTTTAGAAGAAAATACCTGTTAAACTTGGCTTCCTGTCATTTGAACAAAGACGATATGGCGATGCCGGGGAAAGCATCGGGAAATGCATCAACTATGCGGTGATCGATTGATCGAGCCTAGCCTGACTCCTTCCTATAGAGAAGTCAGGCTAGGCTCGATCAAAATCAAAGCATTCAAAATAACAAAAGGTTTTCAGGATAGGGCAATTATTGGGGGAGGGTAGAATAGATTTTTTAGTTAAAAAATTTTAGTGTTACTTTTCCTTTAAAGCCTGTGGTTGAAACACTAATTCATCAGTTGCTGCTTTATGTGGCATGTGTTTCCAAGGTATCCTTGAAAGTACATCTTTATGGGGTGCAAAGCAAGTGTACACACTCATAAAACTGTAAGACAGTGGGGGCATATCTTCTTTAGCTTTACAGCTAACTTTGCCTTCCTGTCTAGGGAACATGCAAACAGTTTTTTAAATAAAAATGGTTATGATTTGGGCTCATAGGTGTAGTTTGTAAACCTTAAGGTTTACCAGTGTGTTACATGGCACTCCAGTTATCAATAAATAAATACCTTTACCAATAAATAAATATCTTGAATATAACAGAATAACAACCTGTTTCTTACACCATCCTCTTTTGGGACATTCCTATTTGTCCTCTCTGAGTCAGTTGCATTGCAGAGACTGGATTGAAATATATTACCTGATATTCTCAATCACTAACATTTGAAGAGCTAAACACAGACTTTGTTAAAAATGGACCATTGACTAAAAAGAATAAATGCTATAATTTGCAAGGGCTGACACAGGACCAGAGCGATTTATAAAAGGTTAGAAATAAAGGACAAAATGCTTAGGGAGTAACAGAATGAAATTTATCATTCCTTCTCTTTCCATCTGGACTGAGAAGCTGTTTCAAGGTCAGTTTAAATTGCTGGAATGAATGATGTGTTGCCTGGTCAGTGTGCCATGAAACCCAGCTTCAAGGCTTTCTTCATCATGGCAAACAGCTCAATTATCCTTCTGAAATCAGACATTTTCATTGCTATACATGATGCAGGCAAAAATATTGCACAGTAAACTGCATTACAATTACATTTACAATGACTTTTCATGATATATTTGGTATATCTCATTGTTGGAGATGCTTTTTTCACCCAAGATCATAAAAGTAAGCATGTATTTACATTTGCACATATGTTTTAAACAACAAGTAAAATATAAACTATTCCAAAATAATACTTCATTTACATACATTTTTTATTTTTTTATAAATATTCAGGAAAACATATAAAGCCTCAACTAAATGATACAGCACAGTGCAAAAACAGCAGCCCCTTACTTTTTGCACAGCCCCTTGCTCATAGGAGCAAGGCTGTGCAAATATAGGCATAGGTGGATTTTTTTTAATGGATCTCACACTACTCAAGAGATCCAAAGCCTTATTTTATGCCATATTAACTGTAATATGTTTGTATTGAATGCAGATGTTAGGTTAAAATTCCTATAAGACACAAATGGGGGAATTTAATATTTGAGGGAATATTATACACAATAAGAATATTTTTTTTTCATTTGTGCAGATTGTGCAGCTATTGCAAACCCAAGACCCATGGGAACATTTTCCCCCAGTTTGATTTTAAAATGTATCTGTTCAGCTGAGGTACATGGTAGCCAGTGGTCTATAGTGGTAGGGGCTTTTTTAACATTTTACCCAATACTTGGTTAAGAGCTTTACTCCAAAGACCTTGGTTTATGTAATGATGACCACCAGATGTTCACAGTCTTTTCAGAACACTGAATATCAAATGTATTGTGTATATTCTAAAGGAAATTAACTTTGCTAGCAAAACTTTAAGCTAAAATAAACTCTGCTGATCCTGGAGAGCTGAAGGCAAGCCAGCAAGAACAGATGTTGCTGTGGCATCACTTTCATAAGAGCAGCTTTAGAAGTGGCCACTAGAACTTGGAAAAGTTGCTTTTTCTCTTTTGTATCTTGTAGGTCAGATAGAATTTTTTTAACTTAGACCACAAGTTCTGACAATGGATACAGACTGACTAATTACCTAGGTAAGAGATTACTAGATCTATTTACAATATATATATATGAATAGACTATAAATAAAAGCTATTCATTAAAACAACAAAAGTCTTTTTGACATTAGTTGTATAACTGTAGATCTGGACTTCTTAATGGGTAGAAACTATGTTTAAACTATCAATCAGAAGTCATCTCCCTTAAGGTTGCTTGAGCATTGCCCTTACATTTAGTGACAAAGTCAGGATGCCATTGGAGTATGGTCAGGAAAGGACCAAGCTTGAGAGAACTGGGATCACTGGGATTTTTACTGGTCAGACTTCAGCAGCAGTGGTAACCCAAAGGGGGTATTCACAAAAGTGGTGATATTAAGATAAACTAAAAGTGAAGATAGATTTGTTGGATTTCCCACCATATTCACAAACCTCTATCTCCACTTCCATGAATTTGTTGACAGTATTCAGATTTTAAACAACATTTTACACACATTTTGTTGTGAATTTGTCTTTAGCTCTTTCCAAACCTGTCAGACTGTTATCAGGTCAATTTCAGCTGTACCCGTGCCTAATGATTCTCCCTTACATAGAAGAGATTCCCTGCCTTTTCTAATGGCCAGTATGGTAGAACACATGCTTTATCACCTAAAATTTCATTTAATTTCTCATCTCTCAGTTGATGGATACAGTGCTGCATGAGTTGTACCCAGTAGATGTCATCTCATGTTAAAGAAGAAGGAAAGGCTAGTAAAGAGTTAATCTCAAAATGCAGGCATACCTTCAGTTGTCTCAATAGTGCCCTTAAGTCTCCCCATATTTCTCCCAGTCAGAAGATCTGAAGCCAAACAGTTAGAAAAAATGCTGAGCTGGGTAGAGAAGATTCCCATAATGCCTCACTCCTTCCCAGACTTAGCGACTTAGGACTATAGGCGGCGCATGCGCACCAGCAGGAGCTTTCCCTAGCATCCGGTTGCCATGGGGACAGCCACCCTTATGTAGCGTATGTAGTGTATGCAGTGGCAGAACAAGAAGAGACAGCCAGCAGGCAGGTGGGGGGAGAGGCAAGAAGGGAGCGTGCGATTGTGCCAAGAGGACAAGATGTGCAGGTGGGGGGAGAGGCAAATGGGGAGCGTGCTCCTACTTACAAGAGGCGGCGAGGGGGCGAGCGAAGCTGGGGGGAGGGGCGGGGGGCAGGGGGTGATGACATAAGGTGCGGACTGGAGCGGGTGGTGGTGCAGACACAAGGACGCAGCGCGGGGGGGGGGGGTCTGATGACAAAAAAGGCGTACCGGAGCGGGTGGTGGTGGTCGATACACATAAGGACGCAGCTGCTGGGGGGGGAGACACAGAAGGAGGCAGGGGGAAGCGGGGGGGGGGTGCAGAGAGGATGTTGGGGGCGCATGCGCAGTAGAGACAGTGAGGGAAAGGGAGTGGGCATGCCTTATTAAAGATGGCGGCGCCGTTCACTGAAACAAGTATGTAGAATGTAGCAGGTGTATCTCTCTAAATCTTTCATTAGGCAAGCCAGAAATATAGCGTTTTTACACAGCAATAGTAGTACTATTTAATAGTGTGCTTAATAGATTTTGACTTTTCTTGTCCTTTAAAAGGGAAGTAAAACCTCTTAAAAATGTTTAGTTTTAGTGCCAGATCCTCCATTCCCCCATCCCCCAACTCCAACCACATCAGTTTCACTTGCACTAACTGAACTGTGGCATATTGCAAATCCAGATAGCAAAAAGGGAAAGTTCTGCTCAACCACTAATTTTTAGACCATTAGGGGGGGTGCAATGAGGTTGTGACCACAAAGTACATATAGACAACAACAAGAGGTCCTCTGCATTCACCTATCATCAATATATATATATAGGACATTAAGACATTCTGTGCATTAAGCTACCAAAAAATGTCCTCCCCCTTAAGCAAAATAGGGATTGTTTGTCCATATATTGCAATATACTTTAAGCTGGCCAACTATGTCAGTCATCCCCTCTGGCCAGTCTTACACTCACTTTTATCTGATTCATTCAGAATTATATTGCTTCAATATACATTTAACAAAGGGACTGACTTTGACGTAGTTGGCCAGCCTGAAGAACACTGCAATATATGGACAAACAATCCCTGTTTTGCTTAAAGGGGAGGGCGTATCTTAGTAGCTTAATGCACAGAATGTCTTAATGTTCTATATATATTGATAATGGGTGAGTGCAGAGGATCTCTTGTTGTTGTCTATATTGCATATGCAGACGTGCAGAGCTACATAACCATCTTTGGCCATGTGACTTCCATTCCCATCATGGATCTCAACTAGGAACATATGTAGTAACCTTGTTTCACAGTTTGGCCTCCAGAGTGCATGTGCTGCCTGCTGACCAGCAAGACAGAGTTGGGAATAGAAGCGACACAGCTAAAAGCGGGGCCAACACTGCTGAGTAGCTCTGTAGTTCTTATATGCTATGGGTGCACAGATAAGTTAGGAGAAGTATCAGTGACATGTTGGGGAGGGGGCTGTCTACTGGTAATAAAGCTAATAATTTGCCTGGGAAGTTTTACTTCTTTTAAAAAAGATTTATACAATATATTCATTCAAAATGTGAGGTAAAAAAAAGTTTTTTGTCATGTATTTTATATTTGCATAGGGGTGAATGGAGACTGGAGAAAGCAATGCAGAGCTGAGGAAGGGGGAAGCATTATACTAAGCTTTACATCATTTTAAAAATGTTTTTTAAAGACATATTCACAAAAGTGTCTGTAAGCTGTCTTTCTTTCACCATAAAATGAAAAGTGGCAGTTGAGTTGGTATGTTGGAGAATTTCTATTTGTGAAGATGGAGATTGTATTTACACCAGTTTTAACACCAGTTCTACTCCAAAAAGCTTCCTCCACTTTTGTGAATTCCCACAGTGTGTTGGTTTGTTTGCGGCACTTGGGTGCAACACTGTTTGCAAAAAGAAATGAGATTTACTAAAAGCAAAATTAGACATTTTTAAAGTACGATGTTTAGGTTCTCTAAGACAAATTTTCTCTGTCCAAAAACTCTAAGGAACGGCACACAAAAACAATTATTAAAACAAATGGTAATTAAAATGCTGCTTGACATTTTAACAGAAAACAATGGTTTAAACAACTGAGCCATTATTATGTTTGTTTACATTAAGTTAAAATTCATTTAAGTTCCTATAATGCAACATTTTATATAAATCCTTAAGTTTAAAACAGCAAGCCCATGAGTCTGTTTGAGCCTTCCATAAGGATGATTAAATGATCATATTTGCTTATGTTTAATGCAAATGCCATTCTGTTTTTTTGCAACACAACCTTTTAGAGAATTCAGTTACTCGTTATTCATAACAAGTCCAGTGTAGGATGATGGAAAATAACTTTGTGAGAATGCTTATTCTAAATATTATAATTAAAGCATTCAAGACATTTCCTTGGAACAATGTAGGTTGTAGCCAGTGAATTTAAAGGTCATTTACGTCTTCAAAACCCCATATAACTCCATGCAAGCCTAAATTGCATGGAAGCATTTAACAAGCCCCCCCCCCTCAGAGTCTGCATCTTTCTTTATTGCTTTCATATATGTAACTTTGAATGAAACTTTTGTCCATCTCACAATCTGCTGCCACACTTCCCTTCCCTTTTTTTCCCTCAACAACTTTATTAACACAAAACACTTGCATTCCTAAAAATAACAATAGTGATCCCCAACTTCCCTTCTTTTCAATTCTTTTTGAAGGAAACTTTGCACGCTCTTCCTTGCAGAGTCCTTCTAATAACAATATATTCTTGAACAGTCTCGCATGTTTATTATTGACCCACAGATTTTCAATTATGCGTAAATCGGGGAACAGAAAGGGCAGTTTTAAAACCTTCAGCTTGCTTTTCCTACAGTAGCTCATGATGGCTTTTGTTTTTCTTAATTGAATAGTATCCTTATAGTATTATATATTTGAAGTTACAGAATACTGTGCTATATATTTTACCCAATGTTACCTTTAAATGCTTACAATGTTAATGTCCTACACACTGAACAACCTTTCTATGTGCATACACCCTGAGCCACTGTGTTGGCCTGCTGATAAAATGTAGGGGCTGATTCTCAGCCTGCACTTAGTCACAGACTGACAGCCCAGTGTGGTTTAGGCCTTAGCTACAATTTTCCCTTGCCCTGATATAACATTAAATCTAATGCTTGTTAATGCTTTAAACTGCTGTAAGATATATCTGAAAAGTTTCACAAACAGAGGAGGAGGGCTGCAGGGATAAATACTGATCATACAGGTAACGGAATTACAGAAAGGCCATCTCCCATAGACTCCATTTTAATAAAAGAATTCATTTTTTTACAAATGATTTCCTTTTTCTCTGTAATAATAAAACAGTACCTTGTACTTGATCCCAACTAAGATATACTGTAATGAATCCTTATTGGAGGCAAAACTATCCTATTGGGTTTAATTACTGTTTAAATAATGTTTTTAGCAGACTTTAGGTAGGAGATCCAAATTATGGAAAGACCCCTTATCTAGAAAAACCCAGGCCCTGAGCATTCTGGATAATGGGTCCCATACCTGTACTAGTTATGTGCTAGAAAACAGACTCACCCTGAAACCAAGTTACACAAATAATTGCCAAGGAGAATTATTATTGATCATTGCAAGCAATAGTCAATATTATAGCAAAATACAGCAGTTAGGTAGCCTTTATATAAACAGTCTTTACCTTTTTAGAGCTGCCTCCCTTGATAATAATAAGGAGAATAGGAGGAAAATCAGTACAGGTATGGGATTAATTAAGAATGAAGACCACACTGACTATTTGCATATAGCTGACATTCCAATATGAATCAAACAGCTTTCTCTTCCATCACGCATGGGTCACATTGTGTTGACAACAAAAGTCATCAAATTGTGATTAGAATAGAATATAGGATTGCTATAAATCTTTAAAGTATATTTAAGAATGATTCTTAGATTAGTAGTAAGTATTGTAAGCTTACAGTATATACACATATAATATTTTGGCCCAATACTGTACACAAATAGTGTAGGAGTGATATAGAAGTTAGTGCCATTGAAGAGGCTGGGAACTTTGCAGAGAAACTAGTCCTTTCATTACTGGCTACTGTGCAGATCAAGCTACAACAAGGAGCAGAGCTAATTGGTAAATTAAAAATTCAGTGAACCAAATCTAGTTACAGCCAAAATACAGAACTATGATGGCAGTTGATAAGAGAAGAGGGAGCTAGGTGCAACAGGAGCATGTGCTAGCCCAGAGGGACGACCTTCATCAAGGGTAGTAAGAGTCCTGTGTTGCAATACACTGCTTGAAGGTTGTCTGTAAAAGAAATTTCTGAAAGATAATGGTGCTCAATTTACCAGTGGGGCTTTTTACACTAATGAATAATGCATTAAAACCAATAGTCTGAATATGTGGTCCTTGAGCTTAACAGACCAGAGGGATTTGTAAATATGGAGTGAAAAAAAATAATTTTGTCCTTAGGTCTCAAACAGTTAATCTGGACATTCTGGCTATAAAATTCTAGCAGCAAAATATTCTAAGCTATTTTTTTTCTTCCCTTAGAAGAATTGCTTTAAGCTATTTACACTGAGGAATGAATATGTGATCTCAATTTGAGTATCCATTCCAAGCACCAGGACTTGCTGTGAAAATCAAGCTAATCTTAAGGAAAAAATAACCGTCTTTGTAGAGACGAGATTCCCTTGGGCTATCAGTCTGTAACCTCTACCTTTACAGATAATTGTTTGGTTCCTCTATAGTGTCTCTGCCAGTGCCCTATCTGTGACCTTAATATGCCACACTCAATTGGGGACATTCTAGAGATTGTCGCTAGTAAGTAACTATATTTAACAGTGAACACATCCTCAGTGACACATTAAGGTTGAAATCTTGCTGGTCAACGGCAAATCTAAAGCTCCATCATAAAATAGTCAATTAAATGATGATTTCTTTTAAAATGTGATTTAGCAAGTGCTTTTATGGTATCTTTTGTTCAGTGGACTGTTTAGTAAGGACAAATGCCTATTTTTATACCAAGCAAGACTTTTGTTTTCCTAGAGGTTCATTTTTTTCTGCTTTGTTTCATTTACTGGCTTTAAATCTACACTTAATTTTAGATGTTTATGTATATACTGTATATATATATATATATATATATATATATATATATATACACAGTATGCATGCACACCGTTGTAGGTAATTATGTGCAAGCATGTTCCTGCACTTTTGCAGGAGCATTCATTTAGCGGGAAAATGAATTGTGAGCAAGGGACACCATACCCAAAATAAAAAATTAGCAGCAACTTGCACCCAAGTTTGCTAAAACTACTGCAATTGTGGCAAACACAGCTCAGTGCTTGGCCAAAGGGACACTAGAATAATGGGAAATCTGTTCATTATGGATAAAATCATGTTGATTTGTATACAAAATTGCACTTTGTACACTACCCTTTATTTGATAACTAAGGCTTTATATCAATAATCTTACCAATATTTTGTGCTTTTTGTGTCCCTGACATCTCTAACAAATGGTACAGCATTTCTGGCTTCATTACCCTAAAAAATAGGCACTATAAAATTTCGAGGCCAGTGAATAGTGCTAAATCTAGAATCTGGGTTAATCCAATTAATCATCACTTAGATCTGATGAAACACTTGGCCTTACTGGTTTAAGCATCAAAACGCTGCAAAAAAGTTTGCAGACAATATCACTATATAATTCTACATGAAAATTGAAATGAACTGTAATCAACCAATCAAGTATATGTTATTTATAAAACCACACCCACTGCACTTTCATTATAAGAATTATAAGTTGTAATCATAGCAAAGTTTCATCAAACTGTTGCACATTGCAGTCTTTAAATTTCATTTATAAAGATTTGCTGTATTTTAGTCATTTGATCTTTGACTTGCTAATACATGTGCAACATAGCACCAGAACACTTGGAATAATAAAAAGCAAATATCTAATTATCTGCTGGGCGTTGCTGATTTGGGTAATGTTTTAGCCTAGTTAGTAAATAAGGGACAGTATTCACATTTTTCACATTTATTGACATTCACAAATGAAACTTATGACACTTCATACAATATAAGTGCAAGTGTGAGAATACACTGAAATTCTTGTTTTACAGATAAATCCAAGGTAAATCCATTATGCTTTTGCAATGAATATTTCAACCCATATTTTCCCATATGCTCCAGACTTCAAGATTAAGGTGCAGATTTATTTATTTGAATGAGGGAATCCTGATCTATTCCTTGCAGTTTAAGTTTAAAGGAGAAGGAAAGGTAAAAACTACGTAAGCTTTATCAGAAAGGTCTATGTAAATACAGCCATAAGCACTCACAGAAACACTGCACTGAGTTCCCTGTCAAAAGATTAGTTGTGTCTGTTTTCCTGTGCCAGAGACACACAGAGCTTTTTGCTCTCTCCTGCTCCCCCCTCCCTCAAGAATGCTAAGAACTCACTCCCCCCCCTTAGGATGTGGATCTGAGCCAATCAGCAGGAAGCTGACTCATAGTCTAACTAACTGAGCATGTTCACTTGGTCTGTGTGTATGTGCAGGAGTGAGGCATTATGGGAACTTTCTTTACACAGCTCAGAGTTTTTTCTTCCTGTTTGGCTTCTGATCATCTGAACAGGAGAAATGTGGGGAGACTTAAAGGCACTATTGAGACAACTAAAGGTATACCTGCAGCTTGAGATTAACTCTTTACTAGCCTTTCCTTCTCCTTTAATCATAGTTACTTTAATGCATTTGCACTTTAAGCAGTTGAATTCTATTCTCAATTAGGAAATGTTAACAGAGAGGGCAGATGTATTAAAATGTAAAATTAAAGCTCGCAACAGCACAATTCCACTACTCTCTGTTAATTTCTATGGGAGTTTTCAAGGCTTATTTATCAGTGAATGAAAATTAGAGTTCACTATTTGATAAATATGCCTCTAAAAATTCCCTAGGAATGAATAGAGAGAGGGTGAATTTTTCTGTGGTGAACTTTAATTTTACACTTTGATAAATTGGCCTTTAGTGGCAGAGCTGAGCTCTAACAACCAACTGAATCTATAAAGGAGCAGTATACCCTCTTGTTTAAAGGAAAAGGCAAGGTAAAAACTAAAGTAAGCTTTATCAGAAAGGTCTATGTAAATATAGCCATAAGCACTCACAAAAAAGCTGCACTAAGTCCTCTATCAGAAGGAACACAGGATTTCTTGTCTCCTTTTTTGTAAACATGTTTTTCTGTATCAGACTTCCTCTCTCAGAAAAATCCTTCATTCCTGGGACCAGAGTCTGTAAAGCTCTCTCCTCTCTCCCTTCTTCTGCTTCCCCACCCATAAGAATTCACTTTCCCTCCCATCAGAATATGTGTTCTATGCTACCAATGGCTAGAGCTGCAGCAGGAGGCTACCGAGACCAAACTAAAATGGCAGCTGCTATGTTAAACAAACAGAGGGAGCTTCTAGGTTTCTTTACCCAGATATGGTAAAACTTTCTGCAGAATAAATATAAAGTTGTAGCTGGCAGTAATGTGGCAAATCTATTGGTAGTAAAATGCCGAAATGACTTTCCTTCTCCTTTAACATGAGTAGGGCTTGTGCTGAACATGAAATTTGCCTATAGTTTGTGTTAGTTCTAATAGTTATCTAAAAGGGAGATTGATAATTAGATTACCAGAGCATAGGTAAACCCTTTGCATAATGGACTGTTGTTAACAGATCAGTCATAACATAGAGTGAAGAGGTCTGGTTACATACTGTATATACTATAATCTAACAGTTTAAAGAAAAAGTAAGCCCTAAAAATGAATATACCTTAAAATGCCATATTTTATATACTTAACTTATTTCACCAGCCTAAAGTTTCAGCATCTCAATAGCAGCAATGATCCAGGACTTCAAACTTGTCACAGGGGGTCACCATCATGGAAAGTGTCTGTGACACTCACATGCTCAGTGGGCTCTGAGCAGCTGTTGAGAAGCTGAGCTTAAGGTTGTTGCAAACTGTCAAACAGAAAGTGAGCTTGGCCTGTTATGTAAGCTGATGCTACAGGGGTAATTATTAAATTCTTATGCTAATTGCACTGGTATCGGAGCTGTCATGTTGTAATTACCTGTATTAATTACTAATCAGCCTTATAGTGTGACATGTATATTCTATATATACAGTATATTGTGTGTCAGTCGCTAAACTCAGTAAGTGACAGCAGCACAGAGCATGTGCAGGGAATCAGACAACAAAACTAGATTTTTTGTGACTAAAACAATTAACAAAAAGTATGTTCGATACAAACCTTATTCAAACAAGGGTGTGCATTAGAGACCTGCGATCTACTGTGTACTCACCTTCGTTAAGGCTGCCTGCAAAGTGGTCTAGGCATAAAAAAACCTGATGTTCTGCGGGTACCCAGTAAAATAGTCAAGTAGGCTGCAGACAGTTATAACCTTATAACCAGTAACTATACTACTGGTCCTCCAGATTACAGAAATCCAGTGGAGCTGATAGTTTCAGAAGGATCCAAAGAACATTAATGGAAGGAATGTTGTTCTCCAGTCCTCTTCATTAGGTTCTTTTTCCTTAGGGTAGTTTCCAGTTATAATAATGTCCACACCCACACACCTCTTGGAACATACTCCATAAATTATCCATTATTTCCAAAACTCTTAATAGGATATTATATCACCTTTATTCTAATCCCCATTCTGTGATCTATAGGGGTGCTGCTGCTGTGAGATGTTGGAATACTCACCTCAGGCAGATGTGTCCCTCAGCCCCCTCTGACGCAAAAAAAAAAACTAATTGTGGAGGGGCAAGTGGGGGGAGGGGCATCCAAAGGCCACCTCAGGATGGCACTAGGGAATGAATGTCCCTGAGCAACTGACCAAGGAATATTCCCAGCAGGGGCTAGAGCTGCCATATTAAAAGGTGTTAAGGGAGCCATACTTGTACTGATATTATCATAGTAAACAAGATTTTCTATGATATTTGGTGCATTTATAGTGGGAGATGAGGCAACCAATATTGGCAAAAGCCTTGGATTTCAGTTGTCTCACCAATTGGACAGGATGCAATATTTTATTAGGTGCATTTGAAACTTGCAAAACTTGCAGTAATGAGTGGTGACAATTACCCATCAAATGTACTGGTGTGACAGGCATGGTATAGAGCAAGGGGGCCCCAACCTTTCTTACTCGGGAGCCGCAGTCAAATGTAAAAAGACTTGGAGAGCAACACAACACATTACAAAAGTTAATGGAGGTGCCAAATAAAAAGTGACATCACAAGGAATATGTATTGTCCCTTTTCTGTAATATTATACCTCTCATGCCTATTCAAATAGCCTATGATTTGCTACAATGTATATTGCACTATGCTAGTCATGTAGATTATCAGTAAACATTTTATAGTGTTATTTAGCATTTCATTTAGGTACATTGCTCACAATACACTATGAACCATCATAAATTCCCAACCTCCAGGGCCTGTCTTTATTAATGATACCTGGAATATCTACTAGTTCATTAATTCCCATATAACAGTGTTTCTGGGCAGTAATAACAATTATTTATGGTATGATTATTCTGATCTAAAGCATGGATGCATACCTGTTGTTCTGTAAAGTAAAATTGATTGCTCCTTCGTATTTTCCTTTTATAAATTAAAATAAGTACGAACATTTATATGTATGATGATATAACTGGCAAGCATACATTAGGAAATTAGGGCTTTACCCACATGGGTTTACAATCTATAGGGGTGGGGATAAGTGATATACAAGGTATAAAAATATAAATATGCAGCTGTGGAACAAATATGGGGGGGTGGAATGTGTTATTGTTATGACAGGTAGTGGGGAGGTAATGGGTCAGCAGAATGTGATTTGTGAAAGCTGAGTTATAGGACATGATGACTTGTGTAAAGGAGATGTTAGAAGGTACTATGTAAGTGTGTAAGATTCACAGAAGAAAAGACGTAGAAAAAAATAGAAATACAGTGATACTGAATAAAGCAAAGGAATGGGTAATATCAAGAAGAAGCAATAGAGCATCAGGTTTCCTAATTTTTGCGCAACATATTCAAATGAAGAGAGCTTTCTTGGGGCTAAATTCATGTCTGTAATGTCCATTTATCTCCCCCCACACACAGTTCTAAGCAGACTAAACAAAACAATTAAGTACATACATTTTCTGATTACATTATCCTGTGTAAGTGAATGTGGGTTATGATAACTTTGCTGCTCTTCCTTGTTTTTCTTGAGGCAAAATATAAATTTAATAGAACTGCGCTTACAGGATGGTATGTAAGAGATTTGTGCATGGATGATCATGGATGGTATTGTTAAGCCCTATGGGAAATCAAAGCTTGTGCTGAGTATTTCTTATATTTTTTTTTTCTATGCCCTTCATGCTCATGCTAGATAGAAGGCATACTAAATAATACTGTGGTATAGTTAGCATAGTTATCTGCCCAAATAAATAATATAAAATAAAAAATAATATAATAGTATAAATGGTTTAAAAACCTGGTAATGTCACCTGGTCCTTAGCTAAGGCATCTGCAAAAAAAATGCTTCTGAAAAAAAAGAAGGTGTCGCTGGACAGCAAGTACTCCCAAACATGTGCTTCAGAATGACTCACAAGTTAGGGGACAGATAGGTGCAGGAGAGGGGATGGCTAATTGCTACACACTGCTTGTCCCTCATGAATACAGAGCATCCACCAGCACCCCCTAACTTATAGGGATGTCCCTTACCTGTCCTATAAGTTAGGGAGTGCTGGCAGATGTATTATTCATTACACCTACATGCCTTCACCTGCTGAAGGAAGATAGTGCTGTATTCACTGGAATGCAGAGCCTTGCAGGAATTTTAAAATGGCAGGACCTTTAGAGAGTTCAGAAATTGTAGCAAATTATGGATATTTTGTTGTAAGCTTAGTAAATAGCCCCTCACTGTCTTCTCATTAGTAAATCAACAACAAATTTTGAATAGTGTGTTTAAATTGAAAACTATAGGAGATGGATTTGTAATATGGTGGAGCATTCTCAGTTTTCACCCAATTGAAGATACCTTTGCTGTATTTTAAAATATGATGCTGACATCAAGGGTAGAGGGCAGTCGATTGTGCAGATCAGGAGCAGAGATTGGCTAGATTAGAGGCTTGGGGAGGATTGGGAACCCTGCAGAGAGGAAGGGTATATTGTTAAAGTGTTTAGGCCGGACAACATTGGAAAAAACAGGTCATCTGACTCAAAACTGGACAAGTTGAAACCCTAACCCAATCTATCTGCCATTACTGCTTCACCCATTGCCACCTTTATCCCTAGCCCCTTTCTTCCTATAATACCTCATATATAGACATATAGACGTGGCCTCATAGTTGCTCATTAAATCACTGTGCATCCATGTTAAAAATGTACTCTTTAGCTTGGACTGAACTGTAGCTATAATAATGTAGACTTTTGAAACATAATGTACTATGATATTGGCTCTCTATTTATTCTCTTTTATACTGGGAGTTTCTTTGAAGTTCAACCAGCTTCATTATATGGAAGCTGCATTTCTGCTTGAATGTTATAGGATTTCTCAGATGCATTAATATAAAAAAAACAACATATTTTATAGGGAAGCCATTGAGAATAAGGACAGTAAGAGCTACATTTTTTTCCAAATGACTCGGTATTTCTGAAAGCGTATCCATCTGGGGACCACTAATAAATACTTTTTATTTCTATAATTACATATATATATAATTGTTATCCCTATAAGTGTGTGCCTCAGCCTTTTTCTATATATATATATATATATATATATATATATACACAAAGGATGGCACACCGCTACATAACATACCTCGGGTGCTCGGTAAAGGGTTCCAATAGTATAAAAAAGACCAGCAACTCCGGGATTTATTGTGAAAAATCAAAACATATATTCAAAGTAGCATAAACAGCCGAGTTGCTGGTCTTTTTTATACTATATATATATATATATATATATATATAATCGATCAGGAAATGGGCCGCTCCACACAGGTCTTATCACGAAATTCAATCGTTTATTGGAAGATAGTGAAGAAGATAGTTCTTCACTATCTTCCAATAAACTATTGAATTTCGTGATAAGACCTGTGTGGAGCGGCCCATTTCCTGATCGATTATCTATGTGTTGAAGACTGCACCCAGGCGTTCAATGCTGAGTTGTCATCAGGGACAGTATATATATATATATATATATATATATATATATATATATATATATATATATATATATAATTTATAATTAAAAGAGACACACACACTATGTAGCATGTATTTCATGGCGTCTCCCCCAACTGAACTCATATATCTCACCTTCCATTGCCCAAACCACCCCCAACTGTGTGACACCTCCCAGTTTTTTGGTGCAGTTTTATAAGGTTTTTATAATGTGTATTGCTGTACATTTATATCTTCTCTTTATTCACTGTGGGATCAAAAGTTTGGTCCCTCTTGATGTGACCTGCTGTGGTGGTCCTTCTTATAGGTATTTACATGTTTTGACCTAGCATCCAATTATTGTACTGGTTTAGAGTGTGGACACACAATTAGACTTAATATATATTTATATCGTATATACAGTTTTATAATATATATTGCCCTGTACCATTGTGGAATATTTTGTTTTCACTATTCCAGTAGGGGCTTGAATTGTGATTCTTTGGATTTGATCAGACGTTTGTATATTGCTAAGAGTAGTTTACAGAAGTTTTAATTGAAGGATGTTCTCCAGTTCAGATTTCTGGTACAGGTATCGGATCCCTTATCCGGAAACCCATTATCCAGAAAGCTCCGACGGAAAGCCCGTCTCCCATAGACTCCATTTTAATCAAATAATATAGTATGTTAAAACTGATTTCCTTTTTCTCTATAGTAATAAAACAGTACCTTGTTATTGATTCCAACTAAGATACATATAATCCTTATTGGATGCAAAACAATCCTATGGGGTTTAATTAATGTTTTATTTATTTTTTAGTAGACTTACGGTATGGAGATCCAAATTACGGAAAGATCCCTTATCCGGAATACCCTTGTTCCCGTGCATTCTGGATAATGGGTCCTATAACTGTACTAAATGTGCTCTTGTGTAAACCAGGTCTCAGCTTTTATTATTTACTATGTAAAAGCAACTATCCATTGACCAGCCAGTCTAAGCAGTATAATAGCCCTTTTACTTTGTCTAAAATACAGGCTATTTGTTAGCATGGCATTATAGGGCCGTCAATTATTTCTTGAATTAGTTAACCTTTTCTTTTTCTTTGTTTGTGAAACAAAGTTGTGAAGACATTTATTAAAATCCCACAGAAAAGGCCTTTTTTGTGCCTAATTATTTCTTAATATTATGGGGGTTTTCTGTACTTTGCAACTTGCCTTTTACTTTATAAACGACCATTTATGTTTCTTCAGCATAGCTTTTGTCACATGAAAGAAAACAAAGAATGAAAAAAACATTTAAACATCATTGAGGTGCATATCCTAAAGTGATCCTGACACATGCTATGGAGAAATTCACTGCATTGTTTCCCTAAGGTACTCTCTAAAAGCTTTGCAGCCAGACCTTGACTCCTGTGAACTGTTTGCACCACCATGCAGCACTTTGAGAACTGTCTATATGTTGTGCTATTAGTGAAGGCTCTTGCTTTAACCTTTTATCTAGGAGGACCTTCTTCACCTTGCTTTCCATCAGGCTGCTGCCAGAGGAAGTAAGTGATTTAGGGCACTTTGTAGCCTTCCTTCATCCATCTTGGCTGAGGACAGGGATACTTGGACAGTAATATAGTTGGTGAATAGAACATTTCCAAGTTTCTCACTGACAAAGCATTAAAACATTACCTTGGAGAAAATGTGCACTGAAACTTTACAAAGGATTTATAGAGATGACTGATATTGAGTAAATTACTAATAGTTGAAGAATAAGTAAATTCTCAGTATTGTCTATCGCAGGGTATTTTCTGGCATTTTGTAGTCAGAACACCAAGGGTGACAAATAGTATCATGCTTCATGGCCCTAAGTGTGATGACATTTCTAAGACAGGAGATGAAACATGCTGCAGAAACCAATCACACACTCTTATGTAGTGTGTAGCTCCCCCATTTATTATACTGTACCTTCCTTCCCATTTGAATAGGCAGTCTGCCAAGGAGCTGTGCATGCATGCTGCTTCCTTCTCCAATGAAACTCAATCAGGCATGTGCAGTAGACAGCTCTTTGACCAACTTCCTATTCAAAGGAGAAGGAAGGGTGGAGAAGCTTAACTTTAGATAAGGAAGTTGCAGCACGTTTTAGTTATTATTTTAGAAAGGACATCTGAGTCAGTGTAAGGAGAGAGCTGTTTACAGTTGATTTGGGATTTGGGCAGATCCTAAAATAGAGGATTCAGTGCATCCCTAATCTATTTATCTTTCTCTATTGTTTATATATTTTAATAAATATATCTATATAGTTGGATCTTCAGATAAAGCACTGGCAAATTTAAATAATTTTTTTCTGTCCTACATATCTTTTAGATTTTCAGAACACTCTCTCCTACATAGCCTGTATTCGCTACTTGTGCAGTTTGGTAACATCTAGTTTCCATAGAAACTCAGTGCTTCAATGAATTGTGCCTTGAAATGATTCTTCGATTTAGTCTATCATATTTTTTTTATTTAAAAAAGAGATAAAATACAGTATATAGCACACCTGCAAATATTTAACATTGGCTTGTTTGGTATATGCATTATGTTCGCTGTCAGATAAAACTGTGTTAGGATTAATTAAATATTAAGAATAGGTTTGCTAGATTTAGAGCACTTTAATAGATAAGGTTTTTGGGGCAAAGAGCATAATGGATAGTGATGTTTATAAGCATATTAATAGTGTCTTTATCAGTTTGTCTGCAGTTTGTTAAGCAAGCTGAGATGTTTAGGAACAGTATATGAAAATATGCATAAAAGAAAGGTTTACACACAAATTACTACTGAGCTGGGCGATCTTCCAAAATGTTTTTAAAGGGCACACATAAGGAATTTCTTTACAATAGCAATTGTTTGGCCTGGCTTGAATATCATGGAAAGGCTTGTTTCTGGACTGTCAAGATTCAAGAAGCAATATATTGTACCACAGATAACAGCATGCAGTTAAGTCATTGAGCATTAGCTAGCATAACTTAGAGCTTCTTTGATTATACTATATTGATGCATCGGGAAAGGTTTCTTTCATTTTTTTGTTAGTGCAGAAAAGGATTGAGATACATCTGCAGCAGGTGCATCAGTAGTGCCTTTAGTAAATATATTGCTTGGACTTTTAAAGCCCTAAATTATAGGGGGGTTTAACATCTTAAGAAGCTTTTCTCACCAACTGAATATCCATCACCATGCTGCCTAATAGTTAATGCAGTTGTGCTTATCTCCCTTCTCTGTTATTAATGGGTATTTTATTTTAATATTCATTATTTTATATATCTTTTTGCCTGTCATAGCTGGTATATATACCTGTAGGGAAAACTGGACAGTAACTTCTAGGTTGGCAACTCTTTTCTTTTAATAACTTATGAAACTGTTAAGTTCAAAGGGGAAGTTCATTTTAAGGTATGCCAAAAGACTGGCCAAGTTGGGGTTGTTTATATTGGAGAAGAGGCACTTAAGGGGAGATATGATAACTATGTATAATATACAAGGGGACCATAAAATAAACTCTCTGATCCTTTATTCAGCAGTAGATGTTTCAAGTGAATACATGGGCATCTATTCAGATCCAGGAGGTTCTATCTTAAGACATGGAGAGGGTTTCTCTCCGAATCAGTCATAGTGGCAGATACATTAGATAGCTTTAAGATGGAGTTGGATGGCTTTTTAGCTGTTTTTACAGTGAAATCAGTTAAGTTTTCAGATATTTTTTAAAAAACCGAAAACATACAGGGTTACTAAAATTAGATATTATTTCAATGTTAATCTAGGTGCTGGTCTGGGTCAACAAGCAGTTAGGAAGATTCACTCAGAAAACAAAGATAGATCTTAATAGATGTTCATGCAGAACCATCCCTTTTTTTCTGTGACAGTCAGGTATTTGGAACCCAAAATCATGGTGAGTTCAGAAATTAAATAAAAAAATCAAAACCTCTACTAAACTGATGGAATTGATTATAAGGGGCTGATTTACTAAGACACGATTTCGAATCCGAATTGGAAAAATTCCGATTGGAAACGAACATTTTGCGACTTTTTCGGTAATTTTGCGATTTTTTCGTATTTTTTGCGATTTTTTCGGCGTCTTTACGATTTTTGCGTAAAAACGCAAGTTTTTCGTAGCCATTACGAAAGTTGCGCAAAGTCGCGATTTTTTCGTAGCGTTAACACTTAAAAGGCGCAAGTTTTAACGCTACGAAAAAATCGCGACTTTGCGCAACTTTCGTAATGGCTACGAAAAACTCGCGTTTTTACGCAAAAATCGTAAAGACGCCGAAAAAATCGCAAAAAATATGAAAAAAATCGCAAAATTACCGATCATTACGAAAAAAACGCAATCGGACGCATGGGTTAGTAAATGTGCCCCCAAGCATTGGATATTTAAGAAATCCACATGCAAACATGTTTCTTTTCTGGCTAAAAGCAACTACTTTTGGCACAACTGAAAACTTAAAACTTCTTTCTTAAAAACCCAGGGGCGGAGTGGGTCTGCTGCATTGTTACTAAGCATTAGTGAGAATCTAACTAAAGTTTTCTCCAGACCTAATGGCTCATAGAAACCAATCAGGTTGTAAATGCTAGCTCCTGATTAGTTTCTTTAAACAATGCCGCTGTTGTTATATTATACCTTAAGTTGCTTGTTTGTGTTTGAATATAAACAAAATAAGTTTTAGCAGATAAGCAAGCATGCCTTGTGTTTGGATCCATGGAAATAGAAGCTTAGCTGCTGTGACTATAATTTACTGTAGAATAGGGCAAACTATAGAGTAAATTACAGAGTAAAAAAGACTGATTATACAGATACTATAAAGATATGCAGTGCTCCATACAGTGTTTGCATGCTTTGATGCCATGGGAAATGTATGGCAGAGTTTTATTACAAAGTTTTTTGCTAATATTGAAAAATTGTTTTACCCTTTTGATAATATGTTGAGACATCTTACTTTCCTAGAAATGTCTACATTCATTTAATTAGTTACATGAGTGGAGTTTCTTTCTTTAAACCACTTTAAATCTGTATAACCAAGCTTGCATCGTATTATGTGATGAGTAAGAAGAGCCATAAATAAATGAAAGTGAGATATAGCAATCCTCTTTAAACTCTTAACAACCTGCAATTTACAAGTCGTTCCTAAGGGAATAGGCACATTAGGTATGAATTATTTAGTGAAGTAGTAAAATTGATTTATGTAGAATTTATTGCATCCTCTGAGACTCCAATGTCTAAGACCAATTTAATGCAGCAAATTGATTATAACTAACATCAACACGGCTTGTATGTGTTGTTTCGTAGTATTTTGAAATTTTATTGATAATTATAATGGGATACTAGGGTTGAAAACAAGTACAAACAAACCACACATTGTTTCGTGTTTTCCTAGCAATTAGGATATTCTTTATTTTTAGCAAGTAGCTTAATGTGGTGGCTGAAGCAGATGCTATTTGGAAGATACTGGCACTACTACTGACACTAACATAAAAGGTATGCCCTATAACATCATATTTTAGATGGTTATTCACTGGCTTTAAATTCAGTTATGAAACAGATTAATAGGTAAGCTACAAGAACAAAGTAAAATTCTGCTGAATGCATCCCAAATGAGAAGAATAATATTGTATATATTATATAGTAAATGCAGTACAGGTATGGGATCTCTTATCCAGAAAACTCCGAATTACAGAAAGCCCGTCTCCCATAGACTCCATTTTTATCAATTTATACAGAATTTTAAAACTGATTTCCTTTTTCTCTGTAGTAATATAACAGTACCTTGTAATTGATCCCAACTAAGATATAAATAATCCTTATTGGAAGCAAAACAGTCCTATTGGGTTTAATTAATGTTTTATTTAATTTTTAGAAGACTTAATTTTTAGGTGATCCAAATTACGGAAAGATCCCTTATCCAGAATACCCTTGGTCCCGAGCATTCTGGATAACGAGTCCTATACCTGTACAAATAAAAAAAAGGTGTGTATGGTAAACATTGTGTACAGTTAATAAAGGGCATGTCTGCCCGAAACATGTAGTGGTTGCAATAAAGGAATTTTGCAGCATAGTACTGCTTTCCTGCTTCTTCCATCTTTCCCTCTGCACAGGGGGTAAGCAAAGGAAACCCTACTCTGCAATATCTGCTGCTGAATAATTATTTGGAATATTGTAAATGTGCTTTCTAAGTGTGTTCAAGTTAATATGGAAATTGAGAAAGGAAAACAGAAAGAAGATGGTAAAATCCAAAAAATAAACAGACAATTTATGGAGAAATTAGAAGGAGAGAAAATTATAGATGGAGCATGGGGAAAATAAGGATGTTGTAGAATGCCAGTGAAGAATGGGAAACGTGACTGTGGGAGTATGAAAAGCCTGTGGAAAAGAAAAAAAAATGTGGAAAAAAAAAAATATGGAAAGAAGAGGAAAAGTCAGATGAGAAAAGGGTGAGTTCTCTTTAGCCCTTCCATAGCCTAATTTAAATATGCAAATTGGGATTTGAATTCGGTTCGGTATTCGTCCGAATCTTCAGGGTTTGGCTAGATCCTAAAATTGTGGATTCAGTGCATCCCTATAGTGAACAAAAAAAACAAATAATGATGATCATATTTTGTATTGGGCCATCAGTTCATTAATTGCTCACATAAAACACATATGGCAGTCAGCCTGTAACAATATAAAAAAGCTCAAATTCACAAAGATGCCTTGTCAAGATACCATCCCATAAAGACGTTCTGTAACTTTGATTTGCTTGAACATGCTTTTTCAGGGTCCCTAAAAAGATCTTGCTAAAAGTGATAAGAAGTGTAAATGTGTTATAATTGAACAGATCTTCTTTTGAACTCGCAGAGCTCTGCCTTACCAGCTGCATAACTCTATATGCTTTATGCAAGTTGCTGAAACATAATTACAGTCTAGAGCCTCAGTATAATTATAATTTTTCAAACGGTTTTACAAAGCCATATAATTGCAATGACGTAACCCGGCAGGCATTGTACGCCAAGGGCTGAATCAGCTTGCACAATTATACCACAAGGGTAAAAGATAAATGAAATGTGCAATCACAAGTCCTTAAGAAAAGGCATTGGTGGAAAGAAAGTGTTTGTCAAAATGCTTACTGGTTATGGACCTTAGACACCAGCGTAAAGTACTAGAGAAAATGCCTTCCATGGAAAGCACCGAAGAACAATACACAATGGAATGGGTGGTACTGGTTAAGATCCTATTCATCTTTTATTGAAGACAAATACGACTTCTGTATACAGTATGTAGCAGGAGCAAGCAACCAAAGCTAGTGAATGTTAAGAAAAGGGAGGCAGTGTTACTTTTACTTTAACCCTATTCTGCAGCAATGAGCACACCATAAATTAGTAACATAATTCAAATTGAAGGGAACATATTCCAACTTTAAAAGTAGTGTTACATTTACTTTACTTCACTCCAGATGCCTAGTTAGACATACAATATTGGCATATGTTATTCTGCATGAATATAATTTTCCTGCATTGTTTGCTTCCCAAATTCCCTAAAATATATTTCATTTGCTTCTGTGTATGAGATCAGTAAAATGTTGTTCTTTAACACCTTTACAATACCTTATTGGTAGGCTTCAATGTAAACATATAAACATATAAGATGTATGCAGTCAAGCCCTTACTACAGTTGTATTGTGTCTGTTAAGCAAGAAAATCTTTAGAAATAAATGTAATACTTTACAGAGAGAAGCATCTCTCTAATGTTGCTGTGACAATTGCTAGGGCAAATTAGACACAAAGGGGCATATCTATCAAAGTATTGAAAGACCCCACAGAGATCCAACAATATGCCAGAGGGGAATTTCACAGTACAGCACTCCTTTAAATTGTATGGGTATTTATCAAAAGGTCAAATTTAACTTTACCAAAAATCTGAAAAACCCTGGTTTAAGGGTCAATTCACATATTTGTTTCTGCTCACACCATCCACACCATCCACCACCATCCACACCACCATCCAAGTTGCAGCGTTCAGCCACCTTGAAAGCAGAAAATTGCCCAAATGCAGTTAGAACTTGCATTCCACACATTTGTGTAAAAGGTGTTACAGGTATACCCATTATCCAGAATGCTCGGGACCAAGGGTATTCCGGATAAGGGGTATTTCCGTAATTTGGATTTTCATACCTTAAGTCAACTAAAAAATCAATAAGCCATTAATTAAACCCAATAGGATTGTTTTGCATCCAATAAGGATTATTTATATCTTAGTTGGGATCAAGTACAAGGTACTGTTTTATTACTAGAGAGAAAAAGGAAATCAGTTTTAAAATTCTGAATTATTTGATTAAAATGGAGTCTATGGGAGACGGGCTTTCCGTAATTCGGAGCTTTCTGGATAACGGGTTCCCGGATAAGGGATCCTATACCTGTATAACAAAGAAATGATGCTTTACAAAGAAGTAGGCTAGAAATGATACACATTAGGGCACAAGTACATCCACAAGTGCAATGAGCAAAGTGCAATTTCAAATACAATTACTATGTTTTTTCCTCCACAATGCAGCGATGGACTTGATGCATTTATATCTACTATAATTGCATCCCAATAGGCAAATTTAATGCTACTGCGCTTCATTGCAAATTGGGCGCAATTGGTCAATATTATCAAAGTCTTATTGACGTCAAGTACGAATACGTATTTTGCATCCAAATTAAATAATCAGCCCTGTAGCATCAGCTTCTGTGACAGAGATACCAAACTTTCTGTTCATGTTACCTAGGATCTGTAGACTTAGCTTCTCAATAGATGGCTAGAGCATACTGTCACTGGGGGTCATTTTTAAATTTCGCACAGCGCATATTTTTTTGAAAATGGTTATTTGCTCATGTTTTGCCCTAAGCGCTTAAATTTTACACTGCTTTGCCTGTCTTTCCATTTTTTGTGAATTGCAGTGAAATGTAAAATTACACACAAAAATTTGTAAATGACATTGCGATTTTAATGAGCATGCCCTCTGTGCGTGTTTATTATGCGCAAATGTTGTGACGATTTTCTCTTTGCAAATATAAATCTGTACTTTACGAAATCAGTTTAGCGAATATTTTTTCCGTCAGTAAATTTGTGGTGTAACTTTGATGCAGAGTGTTTGCATAAATATTTGCAATTTGCGCTGCACAAATTTTATAAATGACCCCACTGATACTCAAAAGATGGTTTAACAAGATCTCAGAAGGCAAGGCGATGGGGACAACCTTGAAGGCTTGGGTCATCACAGTCCCACAGCTGCTGAACCATTTTAGTAAGTACATTTTAGGCTTTAGTTTTACACATCAGAATGCGATTGATCACGAGTTAGTGTCTGTAATGTAGATAAGTGTGTTTGATTGTCTGTGTGAGTGTAATGTAGATAAGTGTGTTTGATTGAGTGTGAGTGTAACGTAGATAAGTGTGTTTGATTGTCTGAGTGTGAGTGTAATGTAGATAAGTGTGTTTGATTGAGTGTAAGTGTAACGTAGATAAGTGCGTTTGCTTGTCTGAGTGTGAGTGTAATGTAGATAAGTGTGTTTGATTGAGTGTGAGTGTAATGTAGATAAGTGTGTTTGATTGAGTGTGAGTGTAATGTAGATAAGTGTGTTTGATTGTCTGAGTGTGAGTGTAATGTAGATAAGTGTGTTTGATTGTCTGAGTGTGAGTGTAATGTAGATAAGTGTGTTTGATTGAGTGTGAGTGTAACGTAGATAAGTGAGTTTGCTTGTCTGAGTGTGAGTGTAATGTAGATAAGTGTGTTTGATTGAGTGTGAGTGTAATGTAGATAAGTGTGTTTGATTGAGTGTGAGTGTAATGTAGATAAGTGTGTTTGATTGAGTGTGAGTGTAATGTAGATAAGTGTGTTTGATTGTCTGAGTGTGAGTGTAATGTAGATAAGTGTGTTTGATTGTCTGAGTGTGAGTGTAATGTAGATAAGTGTGTTTGATTGTCTGAGTGTGAGTGTAATGTAGATAAGTGTGTTTGATTATCTGAGTGTGAGTGTAATGTAAATAAGTGTGTTTGATTGTCTGAGTGTGAGTGTAATGTAGATAAGTGTGTTTGATTGTCTGAGTGTGAGTGTAATGTAGATAAGTGTGTTTGATTGTCTGAGTGTGAGTGTAATGTAGATAAGTGTGTTTGATTGAGTGTGAGTGTAACGTAGATAAGTGAGTTTGCTTGTCTGAGTGTGAGTGTAATGTAGATAAGTGTGTTTGATTGAGTGTGAGTGTAATGTAGATAAGTGTGTTTGATTGAGTGTGAGTGTAATGTAGATAAGTGTGTTTGATTGAGTGTGAGTGTAATGTAGATAAGTGTGTTTGATTGTCTGAGTGTGAGTGTAATGTAGATAAGTGTGTTTGATTGTCTGAGTGTGAGTGTAATGTAGATAAGTGTGTTTGATTGTCTGAGTGTGAGTGTAATGTAGATAAGTGTGTTTGATTATCTGAGTGTGAGTGTAATGTAAATAAGTGTGTTTGATTGTCTGAGTGTGAGTGTAATGTAGATAAGTGTGTTTGATTGTCTGAGTGTGAGTGTAATGTAGATAAGTGTGTTTGATTGTCTGAGTGTGAGTGTAATGTAGATAAGTGTGTTTGATTGTCTGAGTGTGAGTATAATGTAGATAAGTGTGTTTGATTGTCTGAGTGTGAGTGTAATGTAGATAAGTGTGTTTGATTGTCTGAGTGTGAGTGTAATGTAGATAAGTGTGTTTGATTGTCTGAGTGTGAGTGTAATGTAGATAAGTGTGTTTGTATGAGTGTTAGAGTAATGTAGATAAGTGTGTTTGATTATCTGAGTGTTAGAGTAATGTAGATGAGTGCGTTTGATTATCTGAGTGTGAGTGTAATGTAGATGTGTGTTTGATTATCTGAGTGTGAGTGTAATGTAGATAAGTGTGTTTGATTGAGTGTGAGTGTAATGTAGATAAGTGTGTTTGATTGAGTGTGAGTGTAATGTAGATAAGTGTGTTTGATTGTCTGAGTGTGAGTGTAATGTAGATAAGTGTGTTTGATTGTCTGAGTGTGAGTGTAATGTAGATAAGTGTGTTTGATTGAGTGTGAGTGTAACGTAGATAAGTGAGTTTGCTTGTCTGAGTGTGAGTGTAATGTAGATAAGTGTGTTTGATTGAGTGTGAGTGTAATGTAGATAAGTGTGTTTGATTGAGTGTGAGTGTAATGTAGATAAGTGTGTTTGATTGAGTGTGAGTGTAATGTAGATAAGTGTGTTTGATTGTCTGAGTGTGAGTGTAATGTAGATAAGTGTGTTTGATTGTCTGAGTGTGAGTGTAATGTAGATAAGTGTGTTTGATTGTCTGAGTGTGAGTGTAATGTAGATAAGTGTGTTTGATTATCTGAGTGTGAGTGTAATGTAAATAAGTGTGTTTGATTGTCTGAGTGTGAGTGTAATGTAGATAAGTGTGTTTGATTGTCTGAGTGTGAGTGTAATGTAGATAAGTGTGTTTGATTGTCTGAGTGTGAGTGTAATGTAGATAAGTGTGTTTGATTGAGTGTGAGTGTAACGTAGATAAGTGAGTTTGCTTGTCTGAGTGTGAGTGTAATGTAGATAAGTGTGTTTGATTGAGTGTGAGTGTAATGTAGATAAGTGTGTTTGATTGAGTGTGAGTGTAATGTAGATAAGTGTGTTTGATTGAGTGTGAGTGTAATGTAGATAAGTGTGTTTGATTGTCTGAGTGTGAGTGTAATGTAGATAAGTGTGTTTGATTGTCTGAGTGTGAGTGTAATGTAGATAAGTGTGTTTGATTGTCTGAGTGTGAGTGTAATGTAGATAAGTGTGTTTGATTATCTGAGTGTGAGTGTAATGTAAATAAGTGTGTTTGATTGTCTGAGTGTGAGTGTAATGTAGATAAGTGTGTTTGATTGTCTGAGTGTGAGTGTAATGTAGATAAGTGTGTTTGATTGTCTGAGTGTGAGTGTAATGTAGATAAGTGTGTTTGATTGTCTGAGTGTGAGTATAATGTAGATAAGTGTGTTTGATTGTCTGAGTGTGAGTGTAATGTAGATAAGTGTGTTTGATTGTCTGAGTGTGAGTGTAATGTAGATAAGTGTGTTTGATTGTCTGAGTGTGAGTGTAATGTAGATAAGTGTGTTTGTATGAGTGTTAGAGTAATGTAGATAAGTGTGTTTGATTATCTGAGTGTTAGAGTAATGTAGATGAGTGCGTTTGATTATCTGAGTGTGAGTGTAATGTAGATGTGTGTTTGATTATCTGAGTGTGAGTGTAATGTAGATAAGTGTGTTTGATTATCTGAGTGTGAGTGTAATGTAGATAAGTGTGTTTGATTGTCTGAGTGTGAGTGTAATGTAGATAAGTGTGTTTGATTGTCTGAGTGTGAGTGTAATGTAGATAAGTGTGTTTGATTGTCTGAGTGTGAGTGTAATGTAGATAAGTGTGTTTGATTGTCTGAGTGTGAGTGTAATGTAGATAAGTGTGTTTGATTGTCTGAGTGTGAGTGTAATGTAGATAAGTGTGTTTGATTATCTGAGTGTGAGTGTAATGTAGATAAGTGTGTTTGATTATCTGAGTGTGAGTGTAATGTAGATAAGTGTGTTTGATTGTCTGAGTGTGAGTGTAATGTAGATAAGTGTGTTTGATTATCTGAGTGTGAGTGTAATGTAGATAAGTGTGTTTGATTGTCTGAGTGTGAGTGTAATGTAGATAAGTGTGTTTGATTGTCTGAGTGTGAGTGTAATGTAGATAAGTGTGTTTGATTGTCTGAGTGTGAGTGTAATGTAGATAAGTGTGTTTGATTGTCTGAGTGTGAGTGTAATGTAGATAAGTGTGTTTGATTGTCTGAGTGTGAGTGTAATGTAGATAAGTGTGTTTGATTATCTGAGTGTGAGTGTAATGTAGATAAGTGTGTTTGATTGTCTGAGAGTGAGTGTAATGTAGATAAGTGTGTTTGTATGAGTGTTAGAGTAATGTAGATAAGTGTGTTTGATTATCTGAGTGTTAGAGTAATGTAGATAAGTGCGTTTGATTATCTGAGTGTGAGTGTAATGTAGATAAGTGTGTTTGATTATCTGAGTGTGAGTGTAATGTAGATAAGTGTGTTTGATTATCTGAGTGTGAGTGTAATGTAGATAAGTGTGTTTGATTGTCTGAGTGTGAGTGTAATGTAGATAAGTGTGTTTGATTGTCTGAGTGTGAGTGTAATGTAGATAAGTGTGTTTGATTGTCTGAGTGTGAGTGTAATGTAGATAAGTGTGTTTGATTGTCTGAGTGTGAGTGTAATGTAGATAAGTGTGTTTGATTGTCTGAGTGTGAGTGTAATGTAGATAAGTGTGTTTGATTATCTGAGTGTGAGTGTAATGTAGATAAGTGTGTTTGATTGTCTGAGAGTGAGTGTAATGTAGATAAGTGTGTTTGTATGAGTGTTAGAGTAATGTAGATAAGTGTGTTTGATTATCTGAGTGTTAGAGTAATGTAGATAAGTGCGTTTGATTATCTGAGTGTGAGTGTAATGTAGATAAGTGTGTTTGATTATCTGAGTGTGAGTGTAATGTAGATAAGTGTGTTTGATTATCTGAGTGTGAGTGTAATGTAGATAAGTGTGTTTGATTGTCTGAGTGTGAGTGTAATGTAGATAAGTGTGTTTGATTGTCTGAGTGTGAGTGTAATGTAGATAAGTGTGTTTGATTGTCTGAGTGTGAGTGTAATGTAGATAAGTGTGTTTGATTGTCTGAGTGTGAGTGTAATGTAGATAAGTGTGTTTGATTGTCTGAGTGTGAGTGTAATGTAGATAAGTGTGTTTGATTATCTGAGTGTGAGTGTAATGTAGATAAGTGTGTTTGATTATCTGAGTGTGAGTGTAATGTAGATAAGTGTGTTTGATTGTCTGAGTGTGAGTGTAATGTAGATAAGTGTGTTTGATTATCTGAGTGTGAGTGTAATGTAGATAAGTGTGTTTGATTGTCTGAGTGTGAGTGTAATGTAGATAAGTGTGTTTGATTGTCTGAGTGTGAGTGTAATGTAGATAAGTGTGTTTGATTGTCTGAGAGTGAGTGTAATGTAGATAAGTGTGTTTGTATGAGTGTTAGAGTAATGTAGATAAGTGTGTTTGATTATCTGAGTGTTAGAGTAATGTAGATAAGTGCGTTTGATTATCTGAGTGTGAGTGTAATGTAGATAAGTGTGTTTGATTATCTGAGTGTGAGTGTAATGTAGATAAGTGCGTTTTATTATCTGAGTGTGAGTGTAATGTAGATAAGTGTGTTTGATTATCTGAGTGTGAGTGTAATGTAGATAAGTGTGTTTGATTGTCTGAGTGTGAGTGTAATGTAGATAAGTGTGTTTGATTGTCTGAGTGTGAGTGTAATGTAGATAAGTGTGTTTGATTGTCTGAGTGTGAGTGTAATGTAGATAAGTGTGTTTGATTGTCTGAGTGTGAGTGTAATGTAGATAAGTGTGTTTGATTATCTGAGTGTGAGTGTAATGTAGATAAGTGTGTTTGATTATCTGAGTGTGAGTGTAATGTAGATAAGTGTGTTTGATTGTCTGAGTGTGAGTGTAATGTAGATAAGTGTGTTTGATTGTCTGAGTGTGAGTGTAATGTAGATAAGTGTGTTTGATTGTCTGAGTGTGAGTGTAATGTAGATAAGTGTGTTTGATTGTCTGAGAGTGAGTGTAATGTAGATAAGTGTGTTTGTATGAGTGTTAGAGTAATGTAGATAAGTGTGTTTGATTATCTGAGTGTTAGAGTAATGTAGATAAGTGCGTTTGATTATCTGAGTGTGAGTGTAATGTAGATAAGTGTGTTTGATTATCTGAGTGTGAGTGTAATGTAGATAAGTGCGTTTTATTATCTGAGTGTGAGTGTAATGTAGATAAGTGTGTTTGATTATCTGAGTGTGAGTGTAATGTAGATAAGTGTGTTTGATTATCTGAGTGTTAGAGTAATGTAGATAAGTGCGTTTGATTATCTGAGTGTGAGTGTAATGTAGATAAGTGTGTTTGATTATCTGAGTGTGAGTGTAATGTAGATAAGTGCGTTTGATTATCTGAGTGTGAGTGTAATGTAGATAAGTGCGTTTGATTATCTGAGTGTGAGTGTAATGTAGATAAGTGTGTTTGATTATCTGAGTGTGAGTGTAATGTAGATAAGTGTGATTGTCTGAGTGTTAGAGTAATGTACAGTAGATAAGTGTGTTTGATTGTCTGAGTGTGAGTGTAATGTAGATAAGTACGTTTGGTTGTCCGAGTACAACTGCCCCAGATGTCATTTGTTATTGCAACAAGCTGGGGAGACACACAATTCATATTCTGACAAATGAGCCGTTTGCACCTCAGCTCTTCTGCTAATCTGAATTTCATTAAAGAAAACTTTCATTGTCATTTAATTTCTGCCTCTGGGACACAGGCTGCACATGACACGTCATTCATTTTAATAGACAAAAAAGCTTGGTCGTGTATGCCAGATGAACAATTAACAGTGACTCTATATGTATACTTAATAATTACCTCCAGATTTATGAGTAAGCCTTCCAATGTCAATTATTATATAATAAATATGGTGGATGGGATGTTCAAAGCTCATCTACTTTCTTTTACTATGCTATACTATATATGTTTGTGTGTGTCAAATATATCTAGCTATCTGTTTGACTGTCTAGATATCTATAATCTATCTATCTATCTATCTATCTATCTATCTATCTATCTATCTATCTATCTATCATCTATCTATCTATCTATCTATCTATCTCTATCTATCTATCTATCTATCTATCATCTATCTATCTATCTATCTATCTATCTATCTATCTATCTATCTATCTATCTATCTATCTATCTATTCAGAAATATTCAGAATTATTGAATAAAAAAATTAAACCCTCCCTACAACTATAGAATTAAAGGATTTAACCCTGGCCTACTCATCTACTCACATTTTGCACCAGTGACAATGATAAAATCTAGTGCTCAGTTTGTGTATCCTTGAGCTGCCAGTCATGATGATCCAAAACAGCAAAAGTCCAAATGGCAAGTGTTAACAACACAGCTGATCTTTACAATTCGGCAGCTAGAATTGGCCATGTATGGCCATCTTTAATGGTATAGCTCAGGAGGGGGCTAAATTTAAAAAGATTACAAGAAAAGTTGAGTTCTCCTATGAATTCCAGTTCCAAGGATTACGTTCCAAATTCAATGTTCCATTTAAAGGAACAGTTCAATGTAAAAATGAAACTGGGTAAAATGGATAGACTGCGCAAAATAAAAAAAATGTTTTCAGTATAGTTAGTTAGGCAAAAATGTAATCTATAAAGGCTGGAGTGGGCAGATATCTATAATAGCCAGAGCTCTACTTCCTGCTTTCAGCTCTCTAACCTCTTAGTCAGCAGCGCCAGATTTGTCTTCCAGGCGCCCCAAGGCTGCCCCCATTGGTCAGCACAGGGACCTGAGTCTTTGGCGACTCTTTGTGGGGCAGTGTGGAAAGTGTGAAAACATGGCGCTTTGCCTCTGTTCATCTAACTTTGCATAATGCCCTGCTTGTAGTAATGAGCCCAATAGTGTTTAAGCGATCAGCTGGAAAATAGCAGGCCAGTCCGCTGGAGAAATTCATTATCAGAAGAAATATACAGAGAACAATTTCCAAGATGCTTTTCTCCCCCTCAGGCATGGCCTATCTACTGAGTTTATTCACATGAGTAATTAGAGCTGTGCTTCTCTGCAAAGGGCATTAGATGTGCACGTTTTGGATATATTTCTATAGATCATAGCTGCTTTGGTTTATAAAATACTGTGCTTTCCTTGTTTTTTTGTCTGCCCCCGGAATAACATCACCTTTAGTACTTGTTACCTTATATATTCAGTATGTGACTATGAATATATCTGTTACTGGTTTATACTGGATAAATGTACTCTTTTTTGCTTTTCACATTATTTTGTCTTTTGTTATTAGTGATAGGCCTAAACTGTTTCTTGTTGTCCTTGGTTTGCTTTGGTTCCTTAGTTTGGATTAAGAGGATGCTTGAGTATAAGATGTTGCTGATTGAAGAGGGCATGCATTTTATTGAATATGTCAAGTTCCATTACTTGCCTTGCATTTGTCTTGCATACTTCTCAAAATTACTGACTGATTTGTGCATCCATTTTCATTTGACCTTCAAGGTGTTTACTGTATGATGCCTTTCAAGAAAAAAAACAGACTAGAGGAAATGCAGATGAGATTAAGGAATAGTGAGAAATAGTAACTAGTGAGAAAACTAACTGGGAGAGACATACTTTAATAAGGAATACTTATACCTCCTTACAAAAAGGTGGCCATTGAAATAAGCTACAGTATTAGCACTAAAGGTCCTAGGTATCATCTGCCTGCTCTTTTTGCCCTCAGCCATCCATTATATATAGTTGTCAGCATTTACACCCTCCTAAATTGACTGTGCTGCTTTAACTTAGGGTCAATAAAAATGTTAATTCTTGAGACTATAGCCCAATGGACTATTAATAACAGCAGTAACTTATCTTTTCTTATTCACAACTATATTATACTGTATATATTTCTTTGTGGTTTTTATATGTTTAATCCATTGTTTTTCATACTGATAACTGCTTTTTTAAATTTGTGTTTATCTTATCATTTCTCCTCTGGGATCTATGATCTTTCCTCTGGGATCTATGATCTATCATATTACATTAAAAAGCTGTTTATTAAAGTGACTGCAAAAGATGAAAACAATGTCAAGTTACTTGTTTTCTTGTATTATATTTATTCTTGTATTATATTTATTCCAAAACAGTTTTCCTCAAATTCAGCTTAGTTAAGCCATTCCTGAAGAAGAAACCTTAGTGCCCTAGAAGATTTTGGCAGTCCCCTGTTCATATGCCCTTGAGAGGTATAATCTCTTAGGCCTTTAGCCATTCCTTTAAAATGACAATGCATTGGATACAGAAAGACATTTAAATATTGCTTCCTTCCAGCTTTAGTAATTGAGAGTTAAAGAGCTGAACAAGTTGTGAAATGCCTGTGATAATAATGAGCAATCTGTAGCAGATCAAATCTAGTTTCTATGATATAATGGGCAATTAAAGCCAATAAGATATCTTTAGTGGCTGATATAGGGAAACACGTTTTCATTTGCATATCTTAGGCTTGATATATTACTGAGCATAGTACAAATTCACTGTTACAGGAGAATCCCTGGGGTGGGGTTTGTGTAGCTGACATTGGAAGATACTTTTGCCTCATATTTATTCAAGAGATTATAGCAAAATAAATTACTTAGTTGAGATTCCATCTTCTTGATCTTTACATTAAAGCCAATAGAATAAAGAAACAACCAAAACCATGCATGTTAGCTATTTTGGAATACATTTTTATGGCAGTTGCTAATTAAAACATGGGACAATTAGTTGGCTATATTATCAATGCATATCAATGCAGAACCTATTGCATTGCAGATTTTTTTCAGGTGCAATATAAATAGCTAATGTATTATAATATTACATTGATTCATTCAAAACAAGATGCCAGGGCCTGATGGAATTTGTGCTTGAGGGCTTAGTTCAGCTTTAGCCAGGTCTCTATATCTGATCTTATCAGACTTTCTTTCATCTGGTTTGGTACCTATGAGAGGGATGACATTCAGGAGTATGTTTTGGAGAATTATTAGTACTCATTGTAATGTGAGATAGTAAAAGATTTTTGGGAATATCTCCATCATCTGCAATTTTCTAATTTCTAAACTTGCTTTATAACAAGGTGGGATTTCTAATATTTCTAATATTTATACAGTGATCAAATCTTAAACAGCACTGGTCACTTTATATTTAATGCAATCAAGTTTCTGATTATTAGTGAATGAATTGTGGTAGTGATTTTTTTTAAAGTTTTCATCAGTTAATTAATACTGTGGCCATAGTGTTTTTTGGTAGCGCTGGCACTTCTGGATTAGCACTGTACCACTTTTTTGCTCAATTATTGGCACTTTACCAATTGTTTTTTTTATTTATTAATTAATTTGCAGTGAATGTATACACCTGGTTTAATAACTAATTGTTGAATGAAGTGATGTGATCAAGCATATATAAGATAATTAACCAAAAAAAAGCATTCTCTTTTAACAATATTTTTAATATATAGCCTTATTGGTTAAAGGGTCCTGGGGAGTGTTTGGTGAGAAGTGTGGGAGTTATAGTTCCATTGTCCTTTCCCTTTTTAACCTTATTTACCAATAGGTCTTTCCAATAAATGCAAGGGCATCCACTGAGATAAGAAGAGAAGAGGTTCCATCTTAATCTTCAAAAAGGGTTTTTTACAGTGAGAGCTGTGAAGTTGTGGAATTCTCTCCGTAAATCAGTTGTGCTGGCTGATATATAAGATAGCAAAGGCTTTTTAGAAAGTAAGAAAATACAGGGTTACATAAAATAGCTCTTAAGGTCCCCATACACGGGCCGACTATAGCTGCTGATATCGGTCCCTTGGACCGATTCGGCAGCTAATCGGCCCGTGTATGGGGAGAGCAGAGCGGCCTGGCCGACCGATATCTGGCCTGAAATTGGCCAGATCTCGATCGGCCAGGTTAGAAAATCCGGTCGGATCGGGGACCGCATCGGCTCGTTGATGCGGTCCCCGATCCGACTGCCCCATTGCCGCCCACATAATCCGATCGTTTGGCCCCAGGGCCAAACGATCGGATTATTTTTTTTTTTACCTAAATGCTCCCCAATATCGCCCACCCGTAGGTGGGGATATCGGGGGAAGATCCGCTCGCTTGGCGACATCGCCAAGCGAGCGGATCTGCTCGTGTATGGCCACCTTTAGTACAATACTGATCTAGGGACTGATCCAAATGCTATCTTGCATGCATTTGTTTCTGAGGAAAATTGGAAAGACTTTCTCTGGATTAACTAGTAATTAGGCATTAATCATTTAAACAAAAATACTGAACTCAATGTATGTTTTTTTTTTTCAACCCAACTTACTATGCTGCTATGTATTTATCACTGTTGGACTTAGGCCACTTAATTTTCAGTTCAGTGCAGAACATTCTGCCCCCTCTGCTTATACAGAGGGGCATTGTACCATAAGGATTTCCTTGCCCCAGTCTGTCCCACAACATTACAGATCTTCTCAGGCTTCCCTAAAAGCCAGCAGGTAAGGATCTCTTGAGTGACGGTAATCACAAAGCGTTACCAACAATACAACTGAATCAACAGAAAAAACACCCTTAAACACACCTCTTTGTTACAAATGTGTATAATATATGAAAATTAATATAACAATAACATACTGGCATATATTTGTAGAAGTAAATATTTTAATACAAAAGAGTACCAAAACTGTAAATAATCAGCTGTCTCTGAAGCTGAGTGATACACTATACATTTTCACTAGGAAGGATTTCAAAATCATTGGTATCAAAGTGAAAACAAATTTCCTTTTGTGTTGTTGGGTGTATTTATAGAACTACATGCTGCTATGAAAGAATACCACCTGTTCATGAGCAAAGGAAAAATTATGGTATATGTCACAGTCTCACCATGGGTAGCAGGATGCCAGAAAAAAAAATAGTAGAATTCAGACACTGTGGTATATTTAGGTAAAAAGTCAGAGAAAGAGAAAACAGGCTGATATATGTAACACATAATTACTTATGCTTCACTTCTATAATTTTACAGAGTTATTTCATAGGAAAAACATAATTCAGTGTATAATTCTATATGCTTTAGCTGTGATAATAAAATACTTAGTAATACAGTAAATGCAAATACAGAATAAGAACGTACAATATGTATTAAGTAAATATTCTATATGCCAGGGCTGCATAAAATTATCTAGGGCCTATATTTTTGTATTTGGGTTTAGCCGCAAACTTGTTGCTTTATTGTTTGTATACAAATTGTGTTTTGTTGAATTTGAAAATAGAATGCCTCTTATACTCTGGATAAAATGTTTTCCCAGTCCTCTACAAGGTCCTATGCGACTTAATATAAGCCCTTTGCTGTACCTCATTTTCAAGTCCCCCAAGAAAATGATCATGATGGTGGAATTAATAAGGTCCCACATCTCAGAAGCTAAAGAAAAACAAGGTAAAACCATGGTCCAGACATTTAATACAATGAGTTCTATGTGCATTACCTTAATGTGATAAAGTAGTATCTTGCATAGGGAATGAAAACATAATTTGCCTTCTTTATAGGTCTCTGGTAAGGCTTTATATTGAGTATGCAGTGTAGTTTTAGGCTCTAGTCCTTAAGAAGGATATTAATGAACTGGAGAGCAGAGAGGTGCAACTAAACTGGTAAAAGGAAAAGAACAATTAAACAGGAAAGATTGCAAGGTTGGGGTTGTTTTCTCTGGAGAAAAAGTGATGTGAGCTAACATGAATACACCTAACATTAGAAGGCATCATACACAAATAGCTGGGAGCAGTAGTGTAACTAAATTGTGTCTACCCCCGCCCAAAGAAAAATCTTCAGAGGGGCTCAGTGTGCACAGACATTACAGTCTAATCCTTACCCCCGCTTCTGCACTTGTGACTTTTGAGGTAGGCAAGTGGCTGAGGAGGGGATTTCTATGCTATGTTTGGATGATTTCTTGAACAAGAATAATATTGGTATCAGTATATATAGTGTGTGTGTCTATAGTGTGTTTATAGTGTGTTTATAGATAGGTCCTTATGTGTATATATGTGCACTGAAGTTCATTTGGAGGGGTTGAACTTAACAGACTTTTCCCTTTTTTCAACCCAAATTAACTATGTAACTATGATGTATAAAATGCATTATATAGAGCTAGTAGTAACTGTGTTGAGACCTTTACATTTTCAGGTGAATGGTTCAGAAATGGTTCAGTTATTATGTTGCAGCAGGTCACCAATATTTTCCTTGCATGTCCAAGTGCTTCTTTACTGAATTGCAATCACACAATTAGTTGTACTTTTTTTGGATGGTGTGCTTGACTTGTAGACAGTTTAAAACCTGCATGGAGGCAAGGGTGGGTGCCCCCGACCTGAGTCTTCTCTATAAACACATATAGCAACAACAGCACATTTTGTTAGAAGCAATAAGATACCTTTGTTGTATTATAAAACTTCACTGTGTTTTCTAGTACTATTAGAAATTGTAGTAACAGGATTTTGTTATACAAAGTATTATTATTATTATTAACATTTATTGATAAAGCGCCAACATATTCCGTAGCGCTGTACAATAAGTGGGTTTCATACATTGGACATACAGAGGTGAAGAGAGCCCTGCCCAAAAGAGCTTACAATCTACAAAGTAAGTATGTATTGTAGTTATATTGGTCTGTACATAAAGTTAAGTAATTTAAGGGTAAGCTTTATCTGACGGATGTATTCCCAAATCATTAGGGCTCATTTACCTCTGTAGGGCAGTGAGCAAAGTGCAGTTTCGATCACAATCACAATGTTGTTTTCTCATAGTGCATAATTTTCCAAGAATTCCAGCATCAATTTTACATAATGCAATTGTGCTGTGTCTGCCACAATTATGTCTTTCAAAATGAATGCAATTGTGAGCGCATTTAATCACAAATCTGATGCAGTCATGCAGATATCCACCATTTCTGGTGTTGGGTGTTTAAGTGAAGTCTCCATCCGATTTTTTATGTCCAAGCCCAGCATGGAAAGGGCAATTTCAAATGCAATTCACCATGCTTTTTACTCACAATTCCAGCATAATTGCAGCCACAGCAGGTAGTTGGGCCACTGGCTAAATCCTTTAGGCACAGGTATGCATTCTTACTGATGCAGCCCACAATGAAAACCCTAGATTACCTACCCCTACAAGGTGGTGGTAGCTTCAGGCTTCCCCTGTGTAGTAGCATGCATTTCATCTGAATAGACTGAGCAGCACAATGCTGCTTGTTGCAAATACACATAAGTGCGGGAAGAGTGTTTAGGTTCAAGTATCTGTAATGACAGATAGATATATGTATATAGAAGTATAAACAATGACTAAGTCCTGTGGTTGTAAAGGAGTCCTTCTAAGTTGTATCGTTAGGAGATGCCGCCATAAGTATCACATGCAGCAGAACAGCAGAAGAAATAAATTGGACAAAACAATACAGAAAGTTGGAATACCTGGTTGACAAAGCCCTATTAGGAAATCTAAAATAAATCTTTATTTCAAATTAATTATTACTGTCACAATAAATTACTGTTGCTAAATTTTGTTACATACAGGGAACACAGACATTTTTCATGGTATCTAAAGGGCCTTAACTATACTTATGTGAAGACTAGGGCAATGCAGTTTAGGCCTTCCTTCCTGGTTAAAGTTCTGATACTTTCAAAAAAATGAAACTTTATTCTTCTTAATAATGAACAAAAGGTAGAATCCCAGGGTGGTTTCAATTGCGTATGTAAGAAATTACATAACTTGCTGGTAACTAATACAGGAAAAATACCCCGGGCTAGTGCATTTGTTTGAAGAACACTAGTAGAGAAAAGCAAATGGAAGAACTTGGGGGGGGGTGCCAAAATAGTGTTTGGTTTTTGATGCTTCCTTTCCAATTTTTCCCACAGGTTTTTTTTATGGCCATAACTGTACTATGTGTTATAAACCCCAGTTATAAACCCCAGTAAACATGGGGTTCATTTATTTCTTACAACTCACTCTAGTTTTCAAAACACTTTAAGAAAAACCTTGGCTAAAGGTGATTAAATAAATAGTGCTACTTTTTCATCTTAGCAATAAAAACATTCCTAATCTGCTGGTTGTTGCTTGTCTATTTAACATTTAATTACCCTTATTTTTTAATCTCTGTGCTTTTTATTAGAATACATGACCACACTGTGCCCATGCAGAGTGTTAAGACAGTACAGTAACAAACCAGGGAAGTATTTTAACACAAGACAGTTACACATTCCTTAACTACATAACCAACTGTTATATGATTTTAATGAACTTTTCTTCATTATCAGCACGCCTGAAAGTAACACAGGGCCTCAAATTACACTTTAAATTATGCGAGAGCAAGAATATACTGTATATACTGGAAGTAATGCACATTTAGTAGTATTTTGATAAACAACTTGGTTCCTTAGCCACTTTTTCAACTAAAACCCCACATTCAATGAAACAAAAGTATTTAAAGTATTTATCAGTCACTGGTGCATTGATGTAAGCTATTACAGATGCCTTTCTATATACAGTGTGAAATAATCTGACCTCAAAAGCTGCCTTCCACATTTAATTAAGCAAGTACATTGCCAAGCAATAACAGAATAGAAGCACTGTACTTTTTATGGAAAAAAATCTGTAGGGATGCCTTTTATTAATATAAACCTATGCTTTCCTGCTGCTGATAAATTACAGCTTGGTTGTCTATTGGAGGGTTCAGTAGCAGCTGGAGACCCATATACCCATTAATTTCTGTTTAGCATTTATTATCATAATACAGGCCATATATATATAAATATTATATTATATATATAGGTTCAAAGGGAAACTGTACCCTCATTTTCACTTTTCCCCTAGTATTTAGTCTAGTAATTATTTCCAGGACCAAATATCTCTACTTGTACCATGCATAATTCTGCAGTTATACATGTTTTATTGCTTCTTTTTATAATGGAGCAAAGAGTTGTTTGGAATGCTGGTTTACATCAATGTTTCTGCTTAGGCTGCAGTTTGATAAGTAAAAAAATTATATTCCACAAAAATACTGTATGCCCCTTTAATACTAATGGATATTTATTGACTTATTTGAATATATTCATAAAAATTACAAACCATATCAAATGAGCCTAACACTGAGCCCAACATATTCACAGACTAATATTTGTTAAATTAGCCCCCATGTGTTGGTTTTATTCCTTCAGATTTTCATAATAACCAGATCATACACAGGATTAGTATTTTGCCTTTTAGATGCTCACAGTTGAATACAGTGTTCAAGCACTTCTCTTAAAAGTTGCTCTTTTATGGAAGCTGAAATTCAAAGTAAATAAAACTTTACACCATTATTTAGGCTTGCATAAAAAAAGTGAAAATTAATAATGGCACTTATGAGATAATAATTTCACTATGATCTATTACAGGTATTGGATCTTTTATCCAGAAACCTGTTATGCATAAAGCTCCAAATTATATAAACCCCATCTCCCATAGTCTCCATTTTAAGTAAATGATTAAATCTAATTTTTAAAAATAATTATTAATCCATGTTGGTGGCAAAAAAATTGTAGTTTTTTAAAATTATTTCAGTTTTTGTTTGGCAGTTTTCGAGCTTGGAGTTACAGCAGCTATTTGCTTGCTAGGATCCAAATTACCTAAGCAACCAGGGCATGGTTTGAATGAAAGACTGATATATGAATGGGAGAGGACTTGAATAAAAAAACAGGTAATATAAAGTAACAACAACTATTAAACTGTAGCTTCGCAGAGCAATAGGTTTTGGCTCAGGGATCAGTGACCTCGATTTGAAAGCTCCAAAGAGTTAGAAGAAGGCAAATAATTCAAAAACTATGAAAACGAAATGAAAACTAAATGAAAAGTTACTTAGAACTGGCATTTCTATAACATACTAAAAGTTATTATAAAGGTGAACCACCCCTTTAAGGTATGGTGAATGTACAGAAAGATCCCTTATCTGGAAAACCCCAATTCCCAAGCCATTCAGATAATGGATCCAATACCTGTACGATAAAAGGTTTTGTGGCAGTGACAAACGACATTATAAAGAAATGTAACCCTAAGCATTTCCTTGGCACACTTCATGCAGATTTTCTGGATGCCATATGAGGAAAACCTTCAAGATGTTGATAGGAAAACAGGAACTTTTAAAAATACATTTTGTTAGAACTATATATTTACATATCTTAATATAGAATGAGATGTCATATCAATTGTCAATATGATAGCATCTGTTAGACGCAAACATGATATGATTTATGGTGGATTGTCTTGTCAGCAGATTAGGTGCCATGCTAATGCACTTCTTAACATGGTGTAATATGTCATTAGGAACAGCCACAACTTTTAAAAATATTTTTAGAACCTTGCTTTTAATATCTTATGCTGATGTCTTAGTTGGAAATTCATATAAAATTCAGATTTGTGTGCCCCACTTTCAGGCTTGCCACAACAGAGTAGTTAAAATTTCAGTTTATTGTTATATTGTAGTTGGTGTTTGTAAGCTGTCACTATGTAACAATAAATACAAAAAATAGTTTGCAATAAAAATAATTTCAGAAAATAAGTATATTAATAATAAATTGTTCTTGTGTGGTACTCAAAGTCTTAACAATCAGTTGGACTAGTAATAACTATGCTGTGGGTTATTTATAAATATTGGCAGAACCTGGTTCCCAGAGCAACCAGTAAGCCATTTGTTTTTTAATTTTAACTTTTATAATTTATTTCACTCTGCGTCATTACAACCATACTTCTTGAACAGCGGTTTTAAAACATAGGACAGCTAGATTCGTATCTATCATTCTGAAATAAGCCAAATAATATTGGATACTGCCCAGAAATTCACAGTGCAGACCCATCTATACAGTCAAATATATAAACTATATTTACCAATAGCTATAGTAACTAGCTGGAGATGCACAATAGATCACAGTGGCCTTGAATATTATGCTTGTTCAAAAAATTGAACCAAGCCACTTCTATTGATATAATCAGTTAAATAATTGATAAATTATTTGACATAAGAAAATCCACCGTGTAGATGGATGTTAAAGGAAAACTGAACCTGAATTACCACTTTTATAGTTGCCAAAACATTTTTCAGGGCAAACAGCATTTTCCATTTCTGAACTGGATATTTCCGGTTTTATGTTATTCTCAGATTTCAGTGCAACTTTGCAAATCCAAGTTACTGCGCATGTCAGTATTGGCAGTCAGACCATCAGAAGGGTGGGGATCCAAGCCCATTTTGTACTTTTCTTTGAGAGAAAAGGTTGATGGTTGTGAATCTTTATCAACTTACTATGCATATATACTGATGTTTGCCACCATTGGTATAATAAAATCAGAAATTGACTGCATTAGTGAGTATTCATAGTAATATGGACAAATACCTCTTATATTACAGACAACCTGCATAAAAGAAACATCAGGTTCTAAATTCGTATTATGAAAATAACATTTATAGCAAGAGTTACCCTTTAAACTCTCCGTCTCTCCTTCTTCTGTATCGTTTGGCAGTGGAGACTATGAAAGCAAACATCTAATAACTACACACCATGCATTGGAAGTTATCAACAAATACCATAAGCTTCCATCAAACACATGTTATAGCTCAGCTACAGTATCATGCACCATGCATTGTACTTTAATGACTGTATTTTTAGCTTGTCAACAGCATTATGGTAAGGATCCATTATCCGGAAACCTGTTATCCAGAAAGCTCCCAATTAAAGAAAGACCATCTCCCATAGACTCCTGTAGGGGATCAGAGAACTCTTTCCCCTGTTTTTCTGTCTGTGACATCATCCAACCCGATTGGCTGAATGTCCCAGTGTCAGGAGAGAGAAGTCGTGCCTAGGTTTAGAGCTAAAAATCAGGGTTGGGCCCAGCAGTTTATAAAGGGAGCCCCTGTTATTTTTCCAGCTTTTGGAAGAGAGATCCAGAGTGAGTAGCCAGTACCAATTGTGTGTGTTCCGACTACAAAGAGAGAAGTCTGCTGGGCTGCTGGTAATTGCAAATTTCTCTGTGTGAATCTCCGTGGGTGTCCCCTGGTGAGGACAGGTATTGCTTGATTGCCTGCTACATGCTTGCCACCTTTCCACCTACCCGGGGAGATTTAAGAGCTCTCGGGGAAGGGACTGAACTGGAAAAAGGGTTGTTGTCTGTCCGGATCCAAGTTGGGACTGGGCACCTAAACAGACTGTGCCAGGAATGGACAGACTTCAACAGTTTCCCAGGGCACGATAATTAGTTATCGATAAAGTTGTTTTTATTGTATTTTAACTGTTATATAAAGTTATCCTTGCTGCAAAGAATGTGCTAATTATTTTTCCTAATGGAAACCCCCCTGAGGTGTGTTCCTCAGTGTCCACTAGGTGGAGGCACTGCGCTAAAATCCCAGTTCCCCGTATCTTTCACATTGCAAAGAGAACTAAATCTCCTGCCTAAGCAAGTATACAGCCCAAATAAATGAGTGTGCCAAGAAAGGGTTACACTCCATTTTAATCAAATAATCATCTTTATAAATAAGCACAATAAATCACATTTTCAGTTAAAAATGCAGTTTATTCAAATTAATCATAAATTTATACCAAGACTTCCTGTTAAACTTCTCAGCCCACCACTGTACTGTAAAATATCTATAATACATTTTAATAAAATCTCATCTGCTTGCTTTTTATTTTCCTATTTCAGTGATTTACAACAGATTGCAAAATTATAATTCTGGCAACATTTATTTCAGCTATTTCCAAAGACCACAGTTTGTTTGAGGCTGTTTTGCAAATTCATGTAGGTGTTATCTTATGAAACAGTGGCTTTCTTTTCATCTAATTCTTGGGCATCAGTTATTTCTGCTTCAAGTTTTGGACATAAATACCAGGCTGATATATTAGCAACCTGTATGCTTATCCTCTGCAGTCATTCAAACTTTATAATTTAAGGTCACAAAATCTTTAGGGGAATTATAGTGGTGCCTAAATTTTGAACAAAACAAACAAAGTTTGCACCTATCTTTCTCTATCTATCTATCTATCTATCTATCTATCTATCTATCTATCTATCTATCTATCTATCTATCTATCTATCTATCTATATATCTATCTATCTATCTATCATCTATCTATTTGGGATCAGGAAGGGCCTTGCTGAGCCTCTTGTGAAAGTAGAGACCATGGAAGCAGGCCCAGATGGTAGAAATTCCTTGTCAAAGCCTGCCAGGAAGGACATTGGTGCCCAGGAGAGAGTTTAGTGTGTGGGTTAGGACCCCAAAGGGATATAATTGTTCAGGTGTAGGATAGTGGGAACCTAAGGAATTACCACAGAGGGCAGCTGGAAAAAAGTTCTTGCCTTGTAATTCTGAACAATACAGAAGCCTGGGGGGTAACAGTAGTAGTTAGGTGGCCTCCCTCGATGGTTCATGATACTCTGCCTATTATTCAGTCTACAGCTGGCACTCTAAGCTTCCAGTTAAGTGAGACATATGTGTCATAAGTGTGTGTCGACAAGAGGATATACTTGTACACAGGGTCAGAATAGCTCACTGGGAGGAAACCTGGTGGCCTCCACTAGCTGGGCACATCAGTGGGTGGGTGGGAGTATGGTGTAGTGTAAGAGGGAGAGCATATTGCTTTGGCAGTAATTGGCAGCAATGGGGGTGTGATTTGGCAGTGAGGGTGGTGGTCTCTTCTCTCAGGTCTTCACATGACCCAGCTACCCCAGTTCAACAGTGCAGTCAGTGCTTGTAGAATTTATAATTAAGGGTCATAAGTATGGGAAGGCTGTAATAACTGTCAACCCTGTGGAATACTGTGATTTGTAGACACTTTTCTGTGAAGGGAATCTGGCCCCTTTAGAAACTTTGCTGATGGTCAGTAAAATGTTCAACAAACTGATGTAATTTTAAAAATGATTTAAAAAATCCTAACATTAACATCCATCCTGTTTCAGAGTCCTGTTCCACACCGCTTATAACTTTAATGCGTCAGTATGTTTACGCAGCAAAACATTTATGTGGAACTCTAGCAGACGTCTTTATGAAACTGCTTCTATGGCAACATCACTGTCCAACTTCCTACTCAGGAAGGCATTTAGAGCAATATCCAAAATATAGGCACATGCTGACAAACCACTTCCATATAAGTAATTGCTGGCACTGTGCAGAAGTATTTATTTTTATATTCACTCAGTAATAAGTCTGATGATTTCTAGCTTTGTTTTTCATAGCAGTTACTAAGAATTTTTATTTCAGTTTACCATAATAACTTGAAAAAACTGTGAGTACAAATCATGGGCCATGTTACTAAGCTTGAATTTAAAAACAAAATGTACAGGGAAGCATTTCTTCAAAATTGCTTTTATAATGTATTTAGTATATTAACAGCCTGTCTCCTGCAGTAAGAATATTAAACATTCACAGTAAGAGCACTTGTTATATATAGCAGGAATGGAACTAACCATTTAATAAGCAGCTTGGGTGGACTGCCAACCTGGTTATTTTACAGAATCGAAATCTATGTTTCTGTTTTGTTCTATCAGTTTGTCATTTGCAAGCGGCAGCTACACTGTGCCTGCTTTAATTAAAGTAATCCGTTTAGCTTTCATAAGTAATATGATATAGCCAACATATGGAACAGTAAATTGACATTCCTAATGAATCTGTCCCTTTAAGTAGTTTCTTAGACTAGTAGAATAGAAGCAATTTTGCTGGAGCTGGTATTTCCCTACAGTTTAGTTTCAGGGCAAACTGTTTAGTGACTGCCTATATATAAGGGAGAGAATAGTGTTCCCCATTCATTATGGCTGAGGGAAATCCTTGCAGTTTTTATCTGTTTATTTAATTTCATACTGTGTGAAATACTGAAACAAACTGGTGGAACTGTGCTAGTGACTGAAGCTGTTGCTAACGTATGCAAGATCCTGTGGACTTCCAGTTTATTACATTCTCAGTTTTCAACTACAAGTCTTGACTTTGAAGAAAAGGTGTATATATAAAGATGTAGATAGATCCAGCACTGGCCTTTTCTTGTGTATCAAAAGATATTCTCTCAGAGTTCTACTGTATACTTGTAAAAATCTTTTGATAGCTGTTGTAAGGGTCACATTAGGTATCATGGGGTGATCTTGTAGTGTTATGTTTGATGCTACAAAACACAGTAGGTTCTAATTTCCTCAGTTTATGTTAACACAAAGTCATAAAATAAAAAGGTTGCATTCCATATCTACACAGAAATGTAAGCGTAAATGTGGAACAAGGCACTACTACTACTATTTCTTAAACGCTAATATTTCACAAATGTTACATTTGCACAAGGCACAGGGCTACCTTTAGTCAACACAAACCCAGCTGCAATAAAATGAAAGCAACCTGTTGTACCTTTTTACATTTGCATAACTTGCCATTATTTTCATAAGCATGTTTGTCCTTCTCTTCTTCCTCTTTATACTTTCATCCTACCTAAAGCAGTCTCTGGCACATCTTCCAACAATAATAATATCAGTTTCTCTCAGCTTTCCTCTCCTTGATTCCCTACCCATGCAGTTTTAAAAGTGTTTGCTTTAATATCTCTGGCAGCTCTTTACTCTTCACAGAAAGTGAGCACCTACAAATCCCTTTGTCACATATTTTTTTCTCCCTTCTGTTATTGCCACATAGGAACATTGTCTGCAACCGTATCCAAGTTCCTTATCTAAGGCAGAACTGATTTCGGGAGTTACCCAGTTTTGCCTTCTCAACCCCTGTCTCCAGTCACCCCATAGTATTCTAACATTTTTTTCTTCAAATTTTGCACATACATGCGCAGTATGCAATCTTCTGTATTAATTTTAATACTATTATTTATTACAAACTCACCAAAGCCTAAACGCTGGGATTTTTTTTGCATAATAAAAGAAAATGTGTAGCATCTTTTCAGTATACTTTGAATAAAATCTTTTTGTAGTTTTACATGTTATTTGCATAGTAGCTTTACATGTTATTATATGTAGTTGCAGTTGAAGCCAGTATTTGTTTATACCTTACTGCTTTCTGTGTCTGACTTTTAAAACAATGTAACAGGAGTCAGTTTTGCTCAAGAGTCAGAGCCAGGAGTGAAGAGAATGTAAAACAACCAGACAGTGACTTTTTTAGCAATTACCAATTACATTTACAAGTAACTTTAACACCACTGCATTTTTAAAGATTAATTTTATTATATATTATTAAGATGCTTAGACTAGGCTAGGCTCTCAAATGGCAATACACCTGTGTAAGCAATAGGTTGCTATCGTTTGCAAATCAAACCACAACATACCTTTTCTTGCATCTTTATTTAGTAACCAGGAGGCCCATATATGTCTTACAAGTGGTTTGCCTTTACAAAGTAAACAGGAGGAGATACTCTTACAACGAGAACTAAGGAGTTGATAAACTGGTTATTATTATTTTTTATTGTTTTTGAATTATTTGCCCTATTCTTCTACTACATCTTTCCAACTTTCAAATGGAGGTTACTGACCCCAGCAGCTAAAAAATCTATTGCTGTGTGGGGCTACAATATTATTGTTAATTTTTATTCCTTATTTTTATATTCAGGCCCCAACCTAGTTATATTCCAGTCTCTTATTCAACCCACTGCCTGATTGCTAAGGTAAACATGACCCTAGCAACTACATAGCTGTTGAAGTTCCAAACTGGGGTGCTGCTGAATAATGGAAGCTAAATAACAGAATAAAAAATTAAAACAAATTGTAAATTGTCTTTGAATATCATTGTCTACATCAAGATAAACAATCCCATTAAATACTATAAACAGTGCATCTCTTTGCTGCTATACTTTCCATATGCTGTAATACAGGCAATATTTCCGTATAGTAGAGCAAACAAATTTTTGCAATACAATAAATTCTGTGAGGTTTAAAACTGTAATTTTCCAGACATACTGTATATATATACATATATATATACATATATATATACATAAGTATGAGGAATCTGATATTAGCGGTGGTTTTAAAGATTAAACATCTTATTAATCAGTTATATTAATAATGGGGATACGTCATTTTACTGCTGTTGCCAAATCTATAAACTTTTATTATTAATCTAAAAGCTTTTTTATCATTATATTGAAAATAATATAGATTTTATATTCATTACAATAGTGATACCAGTCCCTATCTATGTGTTGGATATTCAATTTCCACAGAATGATCAGAGTCAACCGCTGACATCTTCTGGGACAGGGACACGCGGCCCTGGTGTAATCAATGTTATTAATTTATCTGTTCATGACTTGACAAAGGATGAACTTAATTTACTTGCACGGGGCTTAAATTTCATACCGAATATACAGTGTGATCCCTTTAAGGCTATTTTAGACCTAAATAGGTTTGTGCGCAATATTACTCTGCAAAAGCACTTTTCTAGTAGTAGGGATGATGACTATACTGATTTGCAAAGTGATACTGATAGTGTTGTACAGAATCCCGGGGCAGGGGATATAGATAGCAATGGGATGTTACTTCCTCCTGTAGATCCCGATATTACTAATAGGTGTCCTCCTTTGGATTTCCGGGATGAGTGCATTATACAGACATTACAAGAACTGCAGGAGGAGGGTCATGTGGAGGCCTTTGTAGATGCACCTATTATCCATTCTGGATTGAAACGTAAATCTAATTTTTACCCCATACAGTCAAAGGGTCACTTTATTTCACTCTTCCAGAGATTAGTTCAACGAGACATAGATAAGTTGGCAGAGAGATGGGGATCTAAAAGCAAGAAATCAGCCATTAATAATTTGACGGCAGGGGAGAGTAGGGCTCTCAAGACCCTTAGTGTTAATAAAAATATAGTGATTAAAGCAGCAGATAAGGGGGGATCAGTAGTGGTGTTGGATGCTACAGCTTATGAGAAGGAGGTGATGCGACAACTTTTGGATAGTGACACTTATGCCCCTCTTACAGAGGACCCCACATTGATGTTTCAGAACCAGCTCAAGGATCTCCTGTCAGAGGGTCTAAGTATGGGGGCTTTGAACCAGAAAGAATATGAATATTTAGACTGTCAATACCCTGTGATACCCATATTTCATGTTCTGCCAAAAGTACACAAGTCTCTTGAAGATGTTAAGGGCCGTCCTATAGTGGCAGGGATAGGAGCCCTTAATGAAGGTTTGTCAAAGTATGTGGACAAACTCTTGATACCCTTGGTGTTACGGCTGCCCACGTTCCTAAGGGATACCACTATGTGTATCAATAAATTGCATGGTCTAGAGTGGAAACCAACATATCGTTGGTTTACAATGGACGTTACAGCTTTGTATTCTTCCATAGATCATAGTGTAGCGCTGCAGTCTATTTTGTTTTGGCTAGGACAGGGAGATTATTTCCCTATGAGCCAGAGAGAGTTTATCACACAAGCTATACACTGGTTACTTCACTCTAACTATTTTCTCTTTAATGGCCATTACTTTCTCCAGAAGCGTGGGGCCGCCATGGGTGCTTCCTTTGCTCCCACTTATGCCAACCTTTTCATGGGTTGGTGGGAGAGGCTCTACGTTTTTGGGGAAAGGAATCCCTTTCGTGACCACATTGTCCGTTTCTATCGCTACATTGATGATTGCATTGGGGTCTGGGATGGCGATGAGATGTCCTTAAAGCAGTTTGTTGATTATTGCAATCAGACCGTTGATGGCATTAAGTTTACTTATGAAACTAGCAAAATCAGGATTCCGTTTTTGGACGTTGTATTTTGTATACAACGTAATCAAATAACTACAGATCTATATCGTAAACCCATTACACGCAACACACTCCTACATGCGGATAGCGGACACCCTAGGAACTGTAAGAGGGGAATCCCAGTGGGGCAATTTTTGCGTCTGAGACGCATTTGCTCCTCATGGGACTCCTTCCAGGACCAGGCTATGTTATTGTGGGATCGGTTTATAGAGAGGGGGTATGACACTCAAACCATCAAAGGGGCCTATGAGAGAGCAGTAGCCACTTGCAGATCTGACCTATTAAAGGATACATCACAGAGGAAGGGGAATTCTAATAAGGGCTCTGAGCATAGATCCAAACACATCTCAAGGTTTTGTATGACCTTCGGCAAGGGAGCTTTCGAAATCCAAAGAAGTGTTAAGAAACATTGGGGAGTGTTATTACAAGACCCAGAATTATCTAAGCTCTTAGAGGAGAAACCCCGGTTTATTTTCAAAAGAGCCAGAAATATTGCCTCATGGGTTTCTAAGAGCCTTTACTCCACGGAATGCGATAACCAGGGGTCAGCTTGGATACGCTACAAGGGCACCTACAAGTGTGGTAGGAGCAGATGTAAAGCTTGTGGTTTGATTAAAACATCAAAAACTTTTATGAGTACAAATACAGGACGGTCTTATAACATTCCCCAATATTTTAATTGTCAGTCGAGGGGAGTGGTTTATCTGGCCATTTGTGAATGTGGAGCCCAGTATGTGGGCAAAACCATACGGGGTGCTGGGACAAGGTTCCTTGAACATATATCGGCCATTGAAAGGAATGATTTGAGGTCTGCCATAGCTAAGCATGTAATTGAGGAACATGAAAAGAGGTGCAGAGTCACTTTCCAGATTATTGATAAGCCCAAGATGAATGTTAGAAAGGGAGAATTGGACAAGAAACTCTCGGAGAGAGAAGTATATTGGATTTATTATCTCAGAACTATAGAATGCTTTGGTGGTTTAAACAGGGAATGGGAGGTTTCTTGTTATTGTTAATAATCGCTGTTATATATAAACAGCGTATACAAACTGTTCTCCTTTCTATACATTATGGAGAGTTAGATTTTTATGTTTTATGTCTTGGCTTATGGCATCCAGGGATAATGTGTATTTAATGTAGGTTATTATTATTTTCAGTAAGACCATTGATTGTAGAATTTGACATTTTTGATATCTTGTCAATTAACATGTATAGGCATTCAACTGAAGTTTTAATTTAGTCCACACCTCATGCTTGATGTATGACATGGCGTGATGTTTTTTATATTACGTACCTGGGTAAGGTTTTTACATTACCTGAAGTTGTCCCATGAATTATTATGTGACACTTTGGGGTTCACCAGCTTGTTTAGGTGTGGACTTATCTCTATATTTCCACTATATTTGCATATTTTAGTAAATCTGGTGAGTGTGAGTTTTTCATATATATATTTACTATGTCTAGTCTATAATGATATCGGATGTGAACCACGACATAGGGTGCCTTTTATTAGGGAGTTAGACCCCTGGTTGTGGGATTCTATGGGGTTAATATTTCGGTAATAGATACACTTTGTATGGAGATTCCACCCTTATTAGATTGTATAGGTGGTTAACTAGGCCCTATATATTTTGATTCATATAGGCTTTGTTAGTACTTTCATGTATCCAACACATCACATTGTTTCTAATCATGTGGCACTTTGGTGGTTAAAATTATCTGGGGAGTGGCTAATTATGTGTATTTAAGAAACAGGTGGGTTGGAGACTCCTATAGTAGCTTCTGATGAAGTGGCACAAGCCATGAAACGCGTCAAGCTGGGGGGTTGTTTTTCTACATGATTTTCTACATGTTTTTAATGGATTGATCGAATAAAGGATATATTTTTATTGAACAAGCAGCCCTGCGTGCTCCATCTAACATCCATAATCTTTCTGCGACCGATTACGCCTGGATCGGGGGCGTTTCCTTGATGTGTATGCACGGGTTACTGCTATTACTGAACTAAACCGGTGAGTGCTCCCATCATTTGTATACAAGGGCCTATCTGTGTGTAAAACTCGCTGATAGTCCAAGTAATTGTAATTAACTTAACACAGGCTGTTTTGGGAGAGTTGGGAGAGTTGGGAGAGCACTCCATATCATGTGGTATTTACAAAAGGTTTGCAAAATGTATGAAGTCATAGAACAGGATAATAGTCATCTCAAATAACAGAACATAGACAGGGAAAGCATCACTAAGCTGGGCTATTGTGCCTCAGGCTACAGAATACATGAAAAACGCCTGGTTTTTATTTAAAGGTTTTACTAAAAAGACATTAATGGCAATTTCATACACATAAATAACTCTACAGGGAATATAACACCTCTCTGTTGGAACTGTATAGACAAGAACAGCCTTGCATATTCATTGACATTATGAGCAAGATAAATATTTCAACATCTAAGCAAAACATAAGCTGTACATCACTTTCCCAAGTTCCTGGCCCAGCAAGAAGTTAAGTAACTTGTTTTAATCGCTAGTTATTAAATATTCAGAACCTTGAAGGAGCATCAAGTTCAAGTCAACTCCTGCAGTTTCCATGGTGGCAAGAATGAAATTACATTGCAACTGCACAACTTATTATTCTTCTCTTTGCAAAAAAACTGCCAAATATTTGGTATCTAAAGGAATAATCTAGAAACTTGGCTTGTATATGTTTCTATATCATATAGGTATAGTTAATAATGTAGACTTAGGAAACAGGGTTGCACACCTGTGCATTCAGTAATGTAGATAGTAATGTAGATTGTACTGAAGTATCCTTTCTGAGAAGCAGTCCATAATATACACCTGGAAGATTTTAGAGTTTAACACCCTTAACATTAGCAGCAAAAGTTGCATATTTGTATGCAAAAAATCAAAACAAATCAAAATCATAACATAAGGGCAAAATGTCCTGTACGATATAATAAATGCAAATAAAGAAGAACTAATGTTCGACAAAGAACTGGGCCAACAATGCTATACCTGAAGCCTCACTGATTCACTTCCTATCCTTCTTTATTAATGCACTTTAGTTTGATATTAATTTGATATGAGTATACAGAGTCACCTGAGATAGTGATGCATAATGACCTCATCACACAGTTCTCACTATCTTTTCCTACCCCAGTGTATTTATTAGGCCATATTCCGCAGGTTGTATTTGCACTTTGAAAAATGCCTTTCTGTAGACTGAACCATCAGTCCCCAGAATAAATGCATCTTTTATTCACTTTAAAGGTGGCCATATAGGGGCAGATTTTAGCTGCCGATGCGGTGATAGGGGTTAACCCTTACAGCGGGTCCTTTAGACCAATTCGGCAGCTTATCTGCCCATGTATGGGCACCCCTGATGGGCCTACCCGACTAAAATCAGACAGATTTTCCGTTGTATCCAAGACTGCATTGGCTTGTTGTAATTCGATTGTTTGACCCTAGGGCCAGGCGATCGAATTAGCCCGATATCGCCCATCTTTAGATTGGCATATTGGCAGAAGATCCGCTTGCTTGGCAACCTTGTCAAACAAGCAAATTTTCCTGTGTATGGCCACCAAGTCCTGAGTTGTGCAGATTTCTGTTTACAGTTGTATATATATATATATGTAATGAATAGGAATAGCTGCAAAGTTTGCTACTGGTCTAAACACCAGTAGCAGGCAACCAATTAACAGGTAGAATTTACTGACCACCATTTTAAGTCTTATTGGTTTCTATGAGCTACTACACCTGGGCGAAGTTAGTGCCCTTTATTACATATAGGGGGTAGTCTTTTACATGGCTCCAACAGTAAGCTTACAATTGTTAATTAAACAAGATAACAATAGCTTGCCTTTGAATTTTAAACTTTGTGACATACTATATCTTGCTATTGTTGGGAACATCGCATTTTATGCCACTTTTGCATGCTTCCACGTTCACTGACTGTGTTCTGGTCCCAGTGTGGTGCAGAGTTGTCACTGCCTATTGCAGGTGAATGGCTTAGAGACATTATTGACTGATCCTATGGGTGAAGACACATGGAGCCACTAGTAGCAGCTACTTGTTTTGGCTACTAAGATAGACAATGCTGACCATTTACTGATAATTGTATTACTGTATTGTCTATGGCAGGGTATTTTCTCGTGTTTAGTAGCCGTGAAAAAGTAGCTGCTACTAGTAGCTCAGTGTGTCTTTACCCTAAGAAGTATATTATTATATTAGTGCTGAGCAAAATTTTTTGCAAGGGATGGCTTAGTAGCAAAATTGAGCATTTTGTTATCTGCAAAAACACCCACAAAATTTCACTGTGATAATTTATGCTGCGAGAAAACGCGGCAACAAAGTGCCCATAAATCCCAATGTATTTTGCAGGGAAAAAAATCACCATGACAGAAAACGTGCCCTTAGACTCCAATGTATTCAACACAACAGAAACAGAAAAAGCAGTGTACAGAAAACAGCATATAAAGGCCCTTGTGAGCAAAACCAGTTCATATTTACTCTTTTTTACTGTATTTAGTCACATGAAAGAGCAAAGCAGAGTACCTACAAAATCATATATCTTTTAAACATATTTTCCACTATACTTTGTATGGAGAAAGAACTGTTATTCTAAAGCTATCTCTATTTTTTTTGACTATGCTTCTTAAATGTGCCCCTTGGTGAAGTCATTTAGTAATTAGGAACATTTTTTGAAGTAGGGTGATGTCTGCTTGATGAGACTAATTTATTTGTAATTCTGCTCAGGCTTATTTCCCAATTAAAAAGAAAAAGTCAGTTTCTGAATTTCTTTATTCACATAGATTTGTAAAAAAAAACAAAAAAAATTTCCCCAGTTTACACTGTTAAAATTTCCTGTGCATATTTCTCTTGTTTGTTTTTTTTCATATCTCAGTGCTGTATCTGCAAGGATTTAGTTCATCTGGTGAAGTATAATCAGCAAGCAGTTTTTTTTTACCGTCTGTTGCTATGGTTATGTTTGTGCTTAGTTATTTCAGAAAACAAGTTAACTGAAGTGTTGACTGCAGGGCTAAATGCTCTCATGCGCAGAATAATAAAAAAAATGCTATGTGATTCATTATTTGCAATTTAACAGATTTAATTTGATGATTGTTTGCAAAACCTATTTTTTTAAAGCAACAAATTAACAAAATTTACTTCCCTCTTAATTATGGTCTATTTTATTTGAAACACAAAACTAAATAGAGTAATTGTTTTGTTACTGCGTGTAATTAGAAGAGAAGGTAACTTGAATTAGTTATATTTAATATTTTAGAATAAGCTGTAAGATCCCTGAAGAAATGTTTAATTACCACCCAATATAGGATGGTGAGTTCATTGTTCCATGACTCCAGTGCTACATAGACTGTTGGATGCTACAATACATTTGCTGGGGTGTAAACATAGGGGTGAGGGTTTATGTGCTGTGAGAATAAATTCAGTAGTCAGGAATACCAATAAAATAATGTTGTCATAGACAAGCAGAACCCTAGTGGTAATTGTATCAAATGCAGACCTTTCCATGACATTAATACAGGTATAGGACCCATTATCCGGAATGCTCGGGACCAAGGGTATTCCGGATAAGGGGTCTTTCCATAATTTGGATCTCCATACCTTAAGTCTACTAAAAAATTAATAAAACATTAATTAAACCCAATAGGATTGTTTTGCATCCAATAAGGATTATTTATATCTTAGTTGGGATCAAATACAAGGTTCTGTTTTATTTCTACATAAAAAAAGGAAATCAGTTTTAAAATTCTGAATTATTTGCTTATAATGGAGTCTATGGGAGACGGGCTTTCCGTAATTCGGAGCTTTCTGGATAACGGGTTTCCGGATAAGGGGTCCGATACCTGTACTGACATTTATAGGGGTCAAAGGGTTTGAGTAGTTACATGTACATGCATAGTTCATATTACTGGCCTATATGCCTTATGACTAGTGATGATCGAATCTGTCCCATTTCGCCGGAAAATTTGCGAATCTTTCAAAAGATTCGTGAAACGGCGAAACATTTGCGAAACGGCAAAATTGTCGCTCGTCAAAAATATCCATGCCTGGTGAAACATTTCGCCCATCACTACTCATGACCACTTGCTACCACACTTTAATATAGTGTTTAGATGGTGGATCTTTCTCTTTAGCCTGCATCTGTTGAACCAGGTGGATGTACCACTGAGCCTTGGATCAACAAGGCCCCAGAGGTGTTCTGCCCTAGAGGGACTAGTACCTTTTAGTGAAGTCAGGGAGCAGGGACCCAGTGAACGAGGATTAGCAATACCACTTTCTAAGAAATAGATTTATTAGAAAGTTTTATTTAGCAAGAGCAGCTTTCTGGCTCCAACCAGGAGAGATAGCTGTGAGTATTCTTGATTACAGGCTCTGCTGCCTTAGCGTAGGAACCACAGTAGTGACAAGGGTACCAGGTATAGTCTTCTTCCTGTTCCACGTCTGCTGTTTGGGATCTGGTCTATAAAGGTGGAAACCCTTTCGATAAAGAACTGCTTACCACTACTCTCCACAGTGGTGCATTATTCTGATTTTGCTGCATCTTTTGCCTTTATTTACGTTCCATTCCACCTGCATTTGTGAGTATTCATAGCCCAGCATTGCACTGATTTGTCTTGGACAATAAAAGTTATTAGTTCCAGTTTGCTTCAAAAGAACTCCTGGCATGCTTCTTTTTCATCAGTATATTACATCTGGCAATGGGAGGTGTAGTTCAACAACACCCTCCATACATACTCTTTCACATAGCAAAGGACCATCCTTTAGAAGCATATTTATCAGTAGGTGAAAGTTATAGTTGACTGTTTGATAAAAACACTTTTATAAACCCCACAGGAATAAATAGAAAGAGGGTGAATATCTATAATATGTATATTGCTGTTAAAATCAAAGGGGCCCATTTATCAATGTACAATTGGGTACGATTACAAAAAAATGGTATTTTTTCTTTTAGAACTGTGTGTATTTTATGCAATTTTATCATTAATTTCCACAACTTTTTCGGAGTTTGCAACAATTTGTGAGAAAAAATTGTATTTGTCACAACGAGAACGAAAGTTTCGGAATTCATTCAAGCTTCGCCATCGTGACTTTCCTTGGGCCAGGTTGGAGCTGCAGAGTGCCATTGAGTCATATGGAGGCTTCCAAAATCATGCACTAAAGGATCAAAGTCAGAAAGTTTTTTGCGCTGTTTACAATCGTTCGGATATGAACATTTCAGAACTTTCGGATCGTACCACAATATTTTCTTACGACCACAATGTAAAATTTTCACACAACCAGTAATGTTTTACTCCACTTTTTACACAGCATGATAAATATACCCCATATGGGTATTTTATATCTGGAATTTAAACACCTACCTCCACTCTACCCAGAGGCTGCTTTTCACTCTTACAGTATCAAGTATGTGGCTTGTGATTATTATAAGCGTTTAGAATAAAGTGAGTTTATGATACTGTATATCTGTATGAGAGAGTTAACATATTTTTGTACTTTAAGAAAAACCTATGCAGAGACTTGTTGCCAAATTGCACTGGAAATACATTTAGTCAATGCGCAATATGCCTTGTGAATCAGAAGCACAAATAACAGTAATGTCAGAAAATTGTATCATACTCTAGCAATTTTGTGTGAATGACAAAAAACAAAGATCAAATCTCAAACAGAGCATTTTATAGACAAATATACATAGCTTGAATGAGCGCTAAATAGGTCAATTAGATGCACCATTGTTTTCCCTCAATGACTATTAAATATTTTATGGCTTTGTGCACTATAGCTGCTAGAGAAGATACTCCACTGCAATTACACTAAAATGTAATTAATGTACCATTTGCATTACAAATAGATGACCGTATTTCATTCCTGTTTTGCTTGGTTTATAGCCATGGCAATATTACAAAACACTATATTTTTTTAGCCATATATTTTTGCTCATTGTTGGTACTTTACTGCCAAATGGATTGTACAACCATAAAATATGTACAATCACAAGTCAAATGTGGCATACGTACCACACTGGCCGTAACCTTTTAGTATAGTATAGCACACAAATAATACAAAGTACTTTACAGGGAATATTCAGCCACTAAATCCATGTGAAGCTCACAAACTAATTTCCCTATCAAGTGCAAAAACTAGGGTTAGTACAATTACCAGCTAACTATGCTGCAAATTTAAATGTTTTGCAGTGTTGTAATTGCTGAAGAATATACAAGGGGTCATTTCCCAGTGACTCAGATGCATGTGTGGGGCATGGAAAAAGAGAGGAGATGCCTACATTCCTTTTCTAACAAGAAAGGAGGTGACTGGCACAACAAGTGTAATGCAAGCGGGGCTTAGCCCCTGCATGTTTATTGAAAGTGTAGCAGTAACATTTTTGGGGCATACCCACTTGTGAATATACTAGCTCTTCTGCCCAAATATTGGGCAAAAAAGTTTGAGCTGAGGCAAGGGGACAGGTGGGCCAATTTTACTTTTTTGGACTTAGGCTGGTTTCATGCTTTCTTGCAATGGGGAAATCATACACAAGGTACTATTCTTAATTTATGTAAGAATGTTTTTCTCCTTGAGTGAGAAAATATAAACAACATCCTCAAATGAGTGGCTAATGTAAAAATATATGTATGTGTTTTCCCATATCTCTGGGTATTAACAAGAAATAATCAGGAATAAAGATAATGTAAGCATTTCCATTTCACTTTCTTCTCATTAGCTAAATTAGACTTACTGTTTAATCCTGTCAGTGGATGGTGACACATGGATTGCTCACTGCGGTATGAAGTGGGAGATGTTAAGGACAAGATTAACTATACATTTTTTATGTATAAGCAGCAATTAAATATGTCAGAGAATTGATCCCTCAAACTTCAAAAGAAAAAAGAGAAATTGATGTATATTAAGTTTGAAAAAATGAAACCTCCTTTTTTTGACAGTGTAATTGTATTACTTATGGGCTGTAATACAAGATAACTTTATACAGTATTTAATAAGTGATGAATTGTACAGACTTTCAAGTTTCACAGAACTGTTCTTTGCTTGGGGAAATATGAATAAACATTATCGAACTGAAATTATTTCTAGGAAGTATAGCAAGTTAAAAGACCTCAGTGGCATACTGCTTTGTACATGTATGTCAGTAGAGCAAATTCAATTTCATTAAAAGTGAACTGCCACAAATATACAAAAAAAATCATCAAAACCATAATATTGATCTAAAAACATGACATTGCAGTATATGGCATTAGGTGCCAGTGACTATAAAATGATACATTAAACCAGAGATCCCCAACCTTTTATACCTGTGAGCCACATTCAAACGGAAAAAGTTTTGGAGAGCAACACAAGCATGGAAAAAGTTCCTTGGGGAAGAGCTATAATTGGCTATTTGCTAGCCCCTATGTGGACAGGTAGGCTCTGTTTGGCTTTACACTTGGTTTTATGCTACTAAAACTTGCCTCCAAGCCAGAAATTCAAAAATGAGCACTTGCTTTGAGGCCACTGGGAGCAACATCCAAGGGCTTGGTAAGCAACATGTTACTCACGAACCACTGGTTGGGGATCACTGCATTAAACTAAAGGAACCCTTTATTTAGGACAGAACAAAGCTAAACAGGCAACACTTAAAGGAACAGTAACACCAAAAAATGAAAGAGCTTTAAAGTAATAAAAATATAATGCACTGTTGCCCTGCACTGGTAAAACTGGTGTGTTTGCTACAGTAACACTACTATAATTTATATAATAAGCTGCTGTGTAGCCACGGGGGCAGCCATTCAAGCTGGAAAAAAGGAGAAAAGGCACAGGTTACATAGCAGATAACAGATAAGCTCTGTAGAATACAATAGTGTTTTATCTGTTATCTGCTATGTGCCTGTGCATTTTCTCCTTTGAATGGCTGCCCCCATACTACACAGCAGCTTATTTATATAAATTATAGTAGACTTTCTGAAGTAAACACACAACTTTTACCAGTGCAGGGCAGCAGCACATTATATATTAGTTACTTTTATACACTTTAATTTTTTGGTGTTACTGTTCCTTTAATATCTTCCATGAAATGGCAAACACAGTATAAAGGACAGATAAGCATTATAGGCAACTATCTTTTTACTACTTATCATTCCTATGGTTGCATGGTTATTACACACAGATAGTTATAAAAGGCAATGGGGCCGATTTACTAAAGGTGGATAAAACCAGGGCTGTGGAGTCGGAGTCGGAATCGAGGAGTCGGAGGCAATTTTGGGTACCTGGAGTCAGAGTCGGCAAAAAATGAACCGACTCCTACTAAATTTAAATGGGAATAAAAAAATAAAAATAAAGCAAGTTTAAATGTCCCAATTCACAAACAGTCATAATTAATTACTTCTCTGCTATAAGAATAAAACCCAATGCACGCAGTGCATAAACAAACACGTTGAGTGACACAGTTAAGGTGCGGCAGCTCCACTGCGTCGTGTTCCTCTGTTACAGGGAACACAATGCCCACTGTGAACCTAGCCTAACTCTCACTGATAACTAATTAATTTTTTTTTAAACAAGTGGCTGGATAGTAATAGCTGGCATAATAATCAGGAACAGCAACTTTACCAGTTCAAAACAAACCACATTCTTCGGTAGTTTTAACTTAAAACTACCTGATTATTATGCCAGCTATTACTATCCAGCCACTTGTTTAAAAAAAAAATAAAAAATAAACAAAACCTTGTTGTTTTCATTGTGTTTGTCTTTTGCTTTAATTGGGCAATACAGTAGAGTGTTGGCTTCCTAGCCAGTAGTTCTGTGGTTAAATGACATGTATGTCTCCTTCCTTTCCTTCAATGAATGTATAAAATACATTGGCATATTAAAAACAGAGGAGTCGGAGTCGTGGAGTTGGAGTCGGAAGTATCAGAAACTGAGGAGTTAGAGTCGGAGAATTTATCTACCGACTCCACAGCCCTGGATAAAACGAGCGCTATTTATAGCATGCGATAAAAATTTTATCGCTTCTTATTTTTTGCGACTTAACGCTCGATTCACTAAAAGGAATCCCAATGTATGAGCTATATTTCGCCGCGTGCTATATTAGCGCACAATTTTACACACGTAACCATTACTTTCGGCAAACTACTGTTCTGAAAATTACCATTTCCCTGAAAACAGGAGGCTGCATCACTCTAGGGCCAACACAATACTTGAAAAAATCCTACTGCAAAGTCCAATTTTCTATAAGTACCGCCTGCCCCAAGTAGGGGTTAATATTCACACAGGCTAATGCGATATTTCGCGCGTTTAACGCTTCATATGTGTTTGTGAATCATGCGTTAGTATTATTTCTATTCGCTAATTAACGCAATGCGAGGTAAATAACGCATGCAAAATGACTTTGATGAATAAAGACTTAATTATCGCATGCTTTTTAACGCAAAAAAGCATGCGATAAGCATTATCGCCCTTAACGAATCGGCCCCAATGTCTTTCATCATAAGATGGTAAAATCAAGGAATTTTTCGTGTAATTCTTTAGATATGTTACTAATCAAAAAATCTGTAATGCATTAATGAATATTTCACTGAAGGACCAGCCATCCTGAATGCAAAAAGCTTGCAGTACAATGACACAGTGTCAGCTGTCTGTCTCTGAATAGCCCGTCATTTATTGCTGTCATTGATTTACTCTAGAGTTAGGTTCAGTCTGTAAGGGTCACTGTCAGTGTAGAAGACAGTAATAATCAGTAAAGGATATAAATAGAAAGTTAAAAACCTCCTATAAAGGACATGACTTTGGTCCATGTAAGAAGATGAATCTGCAGAGCCCAGTGTTCCTTTTAGAACTGGATCTGAATCCAGAAGTGAAGGTCGTAAGATTATTAAATCTGCACATTATCTAAATGATTCTCAAGGCATTCAGGTAAGCATGCTTTAAGTACATCAAAACCATATACCCAGTCACATGTATAAAAACACAAAGCATAATATAAAGGTCAGATCTAGTACAAATAACAATGGAATCTGACTAAATTAATGTATATGTACTTTTGCTGAGCTTGGCAGTTTTTTCTAAGATTGTTTAGTAATTTACTAAACAGTTTCCTGACTATTCATGACCCCACTAAGCTTACATCTCCATGAAAATTATTATTAATTATTTATTTATTATTAATTATTATTATTATTAATCTACTGTACAGCGCTGCGTACATAAGTAGCGCTTTATAAATAAAGATATACATACATACGTTAATTTGGATTGGTTTATTGCAGCAAAAAAAAGACTTCAAACTTTTTTCTTTGCTACTTGGAAAAAATACTGATACCTACTAAATTGCCCCAATTAATAATCTCATAAATTACCTTTAGAGCACCGATCCCTGCTTCATTGGCACAGCATAATTAGCGTAGATTTGCAATATATTAATACAGCAGTGCTTTTACATTTTTTACATACATTTGACCAATTGTTTCTCACATTTCACAAGGAGGGCTAGATTATATTAAAATAAAAATGTCATATAAAGAAATCTATGGTGCTCTTGAGTATGGCCGCATCCAGCCTCTGGTTTAGCGACCACTTCTGACAGTTTGCGCCAGTGATCAGTGTATGTAATAAAACCTTTAAATGAAGTATTTATGTTTGCTCCAAAAGATTTCGCCTACTTCAAACATACCTTAAAAAGTTTGCATTGCACAATTAAAATTGCAATGCAGTCTAATAAAGAATAATACAATGCGAAATGCAGATTTTTATGCTTATGTGCTAATTTCGTTTTCTATTTATGACTTTTATTACATTCTTCCCTTTGCAGCATTAGCCATCAGTTAGCTATGAGATTTAAGAAATATGTCTACATCGTACTTTATTTAGAATCACTCTGCAAATATACAGCATTGTATTATTATTATTATTATCATCATGTCATTGTTTTCTTTGTATTTAAAAGTGTAGTTTCTGTTGAAAAAGGACAGATTTGATCAATCACTGAGACAAACCATGGGGCACTCTCACAGGCAACATATTTTAATTGCATCAGTCTTTTGCTGAAGGTTGGGGCGCACTGAGTGACAAGAACAATTTCCCTTCCTTCCATACTCATAAAATAATGTAGTGAAGATAAAAATATTTATTTTAAATGATGACAAGAATATTTGTAATATTCAACTGTATATTAGTAGCCAATTCTATTTAACTGCCTTCTGTGCATTTTTATTTATTTATACCTTCTCACTGGAAAGCTGTAGGACAATGCAAATATGCATTTTGCAGTATATGGTTTTTTGTTTGTCCTCAGTAAATTCATTAAGATTGCCTCTGAAGGTCGTAATATATTTATTGCTCTAGGCTCTGCTTTCACTTTTGGAAAATTAAACCATAAAAAAATTGTGAAAATAGTGTAACACTGTTGTGCCTTACCAACTGTTTGTATTAGTGGAAATAAGTGACTCTGGGGTGTTAGAGTCCAGCACTGCTGCTGCACTCACATCCCATACACAAATACATTCTGACAGACATCTTCTTCTTCAGGCATCTTCTTCTTCATAAAAACCTTTTCTATAATGTCAAGAACATTTCCTGAAAATCTAGAAAGTGTTTAGAAATTGAGAAGATATTGAACTCCAGCAAATCCTTTAGGATTCCACAGTTTGATATTTGATAAATATGCCACAGAGTGTAAAAAGAGTAAGCATAATTAAAGTATATTTAGAAGTCAGTCAAGGTAGATGTGGTAGCACAGAAACAAAAGGAGAACAGCACAAGTCAGTGAGTCTCATATAAACAATATAATTATTGGTATGAGTATGAATAATGAAGTAATTGCCTGAAATTGAAGTGCTTCAGACTACTGAGATACAAGTGGAGACAATAAGATACACATTAGACAAGTAGAGACAATGAAACATTAAGTACTTTCTTTATCGAAAATAATGCACACAGTACTCTGTATAACAATGTTTAATCACAAGCACTGAAATAGTAGTACTTGTTGCTTAGCATTATAAATTGGCCTGGACACACAGAATCACATTATTCAATGGATAGGGAAGTGGACCTAAGTCTCAACTTCTGGAGCTACTGCAAGTACAGAACTGTGGCATTTAATCCCAATGTAAATATGATGCATAATATTTGGGTCAGACACCCTTTCATTTGGTGACAACCATACTAGGTTTGAGAAGTGAAGAATATGCTATGATGTACAGTCTGTGTGGGAGTTAAATGGCTACAAATTAGTTTCTATTCATGAATCCAAAAGGTACAGAACAGTAATTAACTGCAATTTGTAAACACTATTTATACAAAAAGTATGTTAAATAGTATTTCCCCTCTCTAGAAAGAAAGGGCAGCATATCTTTTGCTAGCCAAAATGCTCAATATTTTGTAACTACTTTGATGAAAGCTTGGAGCCTTGGCTTTCATTTGGGAAAGCTTTGGCCTTCTGTGTATTAATATTCCTGGAATAAAAATACACTCATATATAGTGGTTATTATTTTAATATACAGTTTTCCTTGAACAGACAGGATGAGACAAAATCATGGCTTCCTCTACATTTTTGGGCCCGAGGCTACAAATTCTTGCAGTACTGTCATAGAATGCATTCCTTTGCACAACTGTAATTTGTGAACCTCACTCCATGTTTAGAGGTACCAGGGGAATTGTTTTACTCAGTCCTCCAGGGTAGTGAGGCAGTGAGGTTGGGGAATGCCCTTCCGAATAATGTTGTGATGGCAGATTCTTTTAATGCCTTTAAGAATGGCTTGGATACTTTCTAAAACAAGCAAAATATTCAATGCTATCGTGATCCTATGGTCTCCAGTAAAAATAAAGTTTATATATGGACGTGTATAGATAGGTCTGTACAGGTAGGTGTATATATGTGCATTGGGGTTTGTTTGGAGGGGTTGAACTTTGGTCTTTTTTCAACCCAACTTAACTATGTAACAATGCAACATTTCTTTGTAAGCAGAACCTTTGGCAGACTCTGCCTTAGGGCACCCTAAAGATGGAATATATCATATTATAAATTCTAACCAGGAAGTGAATAACTGAAGGATACCACAATTGCCATATCCCAGAATACAGGGCTGGCAGATGTAGGGGATTGTGTGAGCCTTTAGATGCCACTGAATTTAAAATTACCACATACCACCTCTCAGAATAATAGCACCATTAAAACAACTGCCTGAAATGGAAAAATGATAACAAAAACATGCAGAAGGAGAAGGCCATAGTTACAGTCATGTTGACTGCTCACAATCCACAACATGATATCTATAACTCCTACAGGAGTCAGATAGTCCCTTTCAGAATCTGTTATTAATGAGGTTCAGTGATATTTATTGCCACTATTTTTAACACAATCATAAAAAATATGTATTATAAAGTTCTTCTTGAAAAACAGATGTTAGTACCCTAACCTAGGGATGTTTTAGAGTCTGTCTGCTTACTACATTACTGGAGGTTTATGTGCAGATTTGCAAGATTCCAGTGAGTAGTCATTTGGTTGTTTTTAATCATATATGACATATATGTTATCTTCTTTATATGCTTGTTGTATTTTTGTTCAATGCAGGCAAAGAGGAATGACTGCATGACAGATTCTTGTAATAAGGGCATTTGCAAATGTTGGTCTTGTTAGCTCTCACCTACAAGGGGATAATGAAGTGTGCTACTTTGAGCATTTTTGTTTCCATTTCTGTAATTGCACAAATTCTTTGCATATTGCATATGTGAATGTAGAGCTGCTTGGAACTACAGTGTAGTGTTCCTTTAACTAACTATAATTACAGTGTGTATATATATATATATATATATATATATACACACACGTATGCTTCCTTCTAAAAATAATGCAGAGCTAGACTTAGCAGCACTAGGGCTCAGCATCTGTCACAAGAGATAAGAATCATTCAGAGGCCAAGCCTGAAGAAATTTTCAGAAGTTTCTTTACAAGCTTTAAGAAATTTTAAAATCATATGATTTTAAAATCTAATGGTTAAGCAAGCTAAACATTTTCTGTACTCTCAGTTGTTAATATATTAGTTGGACATAAAGGAATTTTGTGGAATTAGATACTTAAAAAAACCCTTTATTTGAAAGCAAACATGGATTGTTTCTACTATTCAAGCTGTACATTAGCATCAGATGACCCTGGCTGAATGTAAACATTTAATTCTGTTCTTGGGTTAATTGAGAATGTTTAAACAATTGTATGATAATTAAATAGGGCAAGGGAGGGAATTTCCAGGAATGAATACAGACAGAATGAAAAAAAAGAAAACAGTATAAAAAGGGAGTTTAGCTGAGTGTTACCTTATTAGCACAAATATTAAGGACCAGGTAGTATTATAATCATTCAGAGAAAGTGTGAAATACTAGTTTGTACTGACAGTCCACATACCTACAGACAGCCTCTAAACTTTGTTTAATAGTCTTTGCATCACATTTATATATATAGTAGTATTTTAAAGACCATATAAGTATGTACATAAAAATGAAAAGGATTTCAGGCTATACAGAATAAGTACCATAGTTAGAACTCTATAGTTTATAAACCACAAAATGTGCAGCTAAACAACAAAGTTTGGCATGTGTACAACAGCTGAGCCTAAATAAATACAGTAAGCAGAGGCAGAACATGGTATAAAGTGGAATAAAAGGCATATGACAGTGTAAACTGTAGGGATTGAAAAGATAATTTGATGGAAAACAGGGTAGGACAAAATATATTATTTGAAACATTCAGTGGAAGAGTTAAGAGAATGAAAAGTGCAAGGAAATAGATTTCAAGTTGTTCAGGGAGGCAAACCTAAGACCTGCTATCTTAAACAGTACTCTAGCACTAATAGAATCTGTCTCGCTTGTGTTACTCTTTCTGGGAGCCTTGTTGATCTTCAGTTCTCTCTATCAATCCAGATTGCTTGAGTTGATGTTGAGGATGACAGCTTGATGGGATTATTAATGGTAGAATGTTGGGGATTGTGGTCGTAGCTCTACAAGGGGAGAAGTAAAAGTCAATCCTCCTCGTATAGTATTTTTTTTCACAAGTATTCATGCACTGGACAACATCATGAAGGCTTTCCATGGAGGACCTTACTTAATTTACATATTTTTTTTAATTCAATTTATTCAGTTTGAACATCCCTACATTAGGTTAGTGATTACTTAACAGAGCAGGTAGTAAAATAGTAGTGTAACTAGAGTTTTTGCCCTGTGGTGCCCTCTGTATCCATAAACCACCACATACAGTATCTGTACATTTTGCTGTATAGTAACTTGTACTGCTGTGTTTTTGTTTCATGGAGGTAACCATTATTCTTGACTGCAAAGCAAGTAAACCTTTTTTTCTATATACTTTCTTTCTTGTTCTTGTTATACCTTTCTGCTGCACCTAATACCCAAAACCGCTGTGCATTCATTAACATAATGTTAGGTATGGACTTTCTTGAATTAGCTAGAAAACAATTTTTTTATTTATAGGGTTTTGTCTTCCTGTTTGTTAGTGAAAGTTTTTATTCACAAGATGGATGTAAACTGAACTGGACTGTGAAGAAGATATATATTTCAGGAAATATATATAACTTTTAGCTAAACCCCACTCTTTCACTGGTGTTTCCCAGGACTTCTACTAACAGCAAGAAGACCATGGTGCAGCAGCTCTTCTGTCAGGAAATGCTGGTGAAGAGTAATGATGGGCGAAATAATTTGCCAGGCATGGATTCGTAAAAAATTGTTGCCTGCATCAAAAAAATGTCGGACGCATTAAAATTGTCGCCTGTGGCAAAAAAAAAAAGTCAACATTGGGCACTTAAGTTAAAAACCTGAACAGTTACTGATGATGTCTTTCTATGGAGAAGGTGGGGACATTTATTCTTATTTAAAAATGAGGGTGGGATGGAGGGGGGGGCTGCAAATTATAAGGATAATATACCCCCCAGTAAAATGTATTTGAATATTTTAAGTGATATTACATGTCATAACTCATGAACTATACAGTATATAGAGGGTTGTGTACCCACTACTAAAACATATAAGTTCTGTAACCTTTGTAAAAGCACTTGACCGTTTAATATCACTGTCTATTATAACTGGTGACATCGCAGAGTATCATTTATAAGGATATATATAACAAGTAATTCAGGACTCTTGTATATTATAGAAACAGAATTTGTTTGCTTGGAGACTTCAGAGCAGATTGGTGTTTTATTTGGCTGTATACAAGAGATTCTGATTCAGAACTTATACTGATATTGCTATTTTTCCATTTTTACCCTAGAGCTAAATTACTGGTACTAAGCTATGCCATGTGTATAAAAGAGGCATGAAAAAGAAAAAGATTGATGCATAAGAGCTTGTGAATTGTGTCATGTAGATTTCCTGAATGCCTTAATATACATTTTTACATAAAATACTTATATTCTGCACAGGAGCAACTATGCAGAACTGCACCATACAGTGGAGTGTTTCTCTACATTAAATTGGTGTTTTGACTAATCATAGCAGGTGTTATTTTTCCACAATATAATTATACCATTCTTTCAATAAAGTGTTTTATATAGTTATTTGATCTCTTTTTTCCCAATACAAATGTATTTTTAGATGCCAGAAATATTATCTCTTGGGAAATTGTACAATAAAGGTAAAACATATTCATTTCTTACAGTGTCAAAATAGAACACAGGATTTATTGAAATAAAAAGAAATGAGATAAGTATATTACTTAAAAATCATTTAACACAGTTCTTTAATTTTATGTTCTATGATTCAAGTCAGCAAATGTTGAAATACCCTTACTTCTAGGTTTTTGAAGTTTACAAATTCAAAGATGACATTTTTTTGACTCCTTTGGATTAAAAAGACCTCAAAGAGAAATGAGGTTAAGTCACTAAACCACAGTTAGGCACCACAGGCCTAGTGAAATGCTTAATATCAGGCTGTTTCAGACCAATGTCTTGGTGAAACTTGTGTAACCCTTTCTTGGCACACTCTGCAGAAATTGTTACACTCACTTTGAAATTGTTACACTCTAAGGGATGTGGCCGGCGGGGGCACCTGCAGGGCCCCAGGGGTGGGAGCCCAGGTGGGCCCTGCACCCCCCAGTCCGACCCTGACCTAGAGGACACTGAGGAGCACACCTCAGGGGAATTCCACTAGGAAAATAATCACACACAGTTATAAAGATTAACTTTATATAACAAGCTGAAAATGAAATAACTGTAAAATGAAATCAGTAAAAAATCCTGCTTTGGGAAACCCATGTGGTTTTAGCCAACTGGTGGCTCAGTCTCTCCCAGGACACAGTCCCACACTCCACTCCTGGAGGAAATACCCTTTCCCAGTTCAGTCCTGGCAAAGTCCCTTCCCCAAGAGCTCTTTTGTTTCCCCAGGTACCGCTACCTGCCCCAAAGTACCTCTTCTTTGGAGACTCACACAGAGGTAACAGCAGTCACCAGCAACTTAGTAGACCTCTTTCCTTATGGTCTGAAACTCAATGCAAGGCAGAGTACAGGTGCTAGTTACTCACTCATGGATCTGGTCTCTATATCTTTCTGGGCTCATTTACAACCTGCTGGACTCACCCCTGATTTTTGGCTCCAAAGTCAGGCACTCCCTTTCTCCAAGATGTGCACTGGGGCTCCCAGTCATTCGGATTTTTCTCTAGTCTGTAACTGGGCTGGATGATGTCACATCTCTAGGGAACCTTTTCCTAATGAGTTCATTTGATGCTGAGGTAACTGTAGGGATCCCAAAGAATTGGGCCCCTTAGGTTGGGTTCACCTTTTAGACAGGCACCAGAGGGTGGCTTTGTGGGAAATGGACACCTAAAGGTGGTCCTAGCTGTTTGTGTGTGAAAAGAGAGTTTCAGCAGCAACCACTAGGTGGCAGTGTGCTACAATATAAAAAGGGATGACACACACCATGTGTAAGGTTAAGACCTTACACATGGTGTGTGTCATCCCCTTGGGGCCCCCTCTGTAAGAGGTTAGCTACAGGCTTGAGAGAAAGAGTTCAGAGAGATATGTTATAATCCCTCTAGGAGTGATAGACTAGACAGAGTACCTATAAAGGCCAGTCTGAAGCCCCTCCGAAGAGATTAATGAGGTTATGACCTCCTGGCATTTCTGGCCGGAGTTCAAGTACAATTAAGTGACCAGCTCAGGTGGTAGCTAGGGACCACAGAAAGGAGATTGCCTAAGCAAGAGGGTCTTCTGGCGTGAGTACCGGGGAGAGCCCTAAGAGAAGGTCTTATGGCGGGAGTACCGGGGAGTATTCCTGAGTGAGAGGGTCTACTGAAAGAAGTAAAGAGGAAGGTGACTGAACCTGCATATCAACTTTATTGGGGATTCTACAATAAAGAAGTTATTTGGTTAATCAGTACTTCCAGTCTCCTCAAAGAGTGGATCCTCAACTGCCTGGTAAGCATTCACCCCAAGGGGGGCAAGGTTCTGGGAGTTCCAGGGAGTCCATACGTTTGGAGGACTGCACAGGTTAACCCAGAGAAATTTCCCAGGGAGGGGTGTTACAGTTCAATCTGTCCCTACTCTGGGTGGAGGCACACCAACCATAAGTGTACCTGCTCCCCCAAATAAGCGGGGGCACAGGGCTCCTGTAGCGCCACACGCAACTAAATGACTGTTAGAAGTCTGGCAGTAGCCAAAATAGGGCTACATACCCATAACATAACATTGGCTTTAAGACTGAATAATGACTTCTGAACCCCATCTGTGTGTATGCGGAAACCCTGCATTAATTGTAATTAATTCCATAGACCAATATTTTGCTAGTACATAAACCATGTCCCCACTTTCCTGCTCTGTAATGGTTGATTTTCCTGTTCAAAAAATAAAATAGGTTCTTTAAATTACTTACACTTCTTTTGAGTGCTGCAATACACTTTTCTTGCTGAGGAGAGAAAAAATACTTGAAATTTAACAGATAGCAATTCTGCTGCTTATTTTTACAAACAGAATCCCACAACAAAGTGTGGTGCAGGATGTTATCACCATACTTATTTATTTTCTTTAAAATTAGCTGTTTTAATTGATGGATGGGGGACACTTGTCTTGTTAGCAGCATTTAGTAGTTGCAAACTCCCATTCCTTCAACCAGATGTCTAAATGTCTGTTACATAAATACATTGTGTCTCTCCCACAAAGTGCATGTTTGTTTTAATTACAGCCTTATCCCACATGATGTGTAATTCATAATACCTGTATGCTGCCCTTTACTTTCTCTGTGTTGGACAAAATGCAGGAAGGCACCACACACTGCTTGAAAGGCATAATAATAGAAGCTTTTTATTGTTATTGTTTCTAACAGTATGTCTGTTTCAGAAGCAGCATTATTCTTGTAACACAAACAGTGAGGCATCCAGCAATATGTTTGTCTTACCAGCACTGTGTAATTGTACTATACTATACTGTCCTATACTGTACTGCTAGGGGTGAATTTTGCTCATGTGCCACCCTGAGGAAACTTTAATGATGCTGCCCCCCCACACCCCCCACGCTTATCTTTCCAGCACCGGAGGGGTCCAGGGGGGTGGTCCACATCACTAGCACAATAGCACTAATTGCACTACAAAAGATGAATTTCTGGCTTTATAACTGGAAATTTGATTCTGAAAGTCACTAGGAGTGTCTTTCTTGCTTCGTGGGTGCTGCCGTCCAAGTTCTCACCTTGCCTCATGACAGGAGCGCCCTGTGTCTGCAACAGTATGTGTTATACAAATAGTGTCTATTTGTCGCCAGTATGTTGATTTTGTGGCACATTCTATTGGTTTACTTCTCTTAGCCCACTTTATGCACTGCCCATATGCCCATTATGTATATTAAAGAACTAAAAATGAAAATTGCAAGTCTTCAAGATTTCAAATGGGAGAATTTATTTAAAAAAATCTTTAAATATACTTCAAATGTTTTTTTCTCTTTCCAAATGCATGAAAAATGTGATTGGGCTATTCATTATTTATATGATTGTATATATTTCACATGTACAGCAGAAATATATTACTGCATTACCTTTCACAATGTACACACTGTTTATTGTTATATTTAGCATGCTTTTATAAAATAATGACTCCTATATCTAGGCCTTTGCGTACTAATACTTGAAGTAAGTCTATTTTCTGTCATGTGTGTTTGAGTACTTTACTGTGGCACTTATATATAATTTGAGTCTCTGTCATAACAGAGAAGAAAACTGAAATGCTGCATTAACTTTGTGGCACAATACCAGTTGCTAGTATGATATAAAGGATTATCTCAATTTGTTTTACCCAACCTCAGCATGTGGTGAATTAGTCTCTGATTTGTACCAGCCCAAGCCAAACACAGCCCTTTAACAGGAAAGATCTGTGCCCCCAAAGATGCCCCAGTAGCTCCCCATCTTCATTTCTGCCGATTCCCTGCTCATGCTCTGTGCTGCTGTCACTTACTGAGCTTAGGGACCGATGCACAATATACTGTATATATAGAATATAAATGTCACAATATAAAGCTGATTAGTAATTAATACAGATTATTAGTAAATGGCAGATCTGAAAGCAATGCAATTACCATCAAAATGTAATAATTATCCCTGTAGCAATAGGACCCCAAAGCTTAACTTCTCAACAACTGAATAGCTGCTCAAAGCACACTGGGCATGCGAGTGTCACATGTGAGTGTCACTTCTAAAAAAAAAAAAAACAAGATGGGGAGCCCCTGTACACAACTTTAACTTGTTCAACTTGTTCAGGGTCTAATTCTCCATTAAATTAACAACATTTTTTATTTTTTATATAGCATAAATTTGAAGTAACGTCTCTTTTTTTCCCCTCAACAGTTCATCGCCTTTGCTTCCTTGTTCTTCATTCTGGTATCTATAACAACCTTTTGCTTGGAGACTCATGAAGCATTTAATACCATCATTAACAAAACGGAAACTGTAAACAATGGTACAGAATTAATCTCATTGATTGAAATAGAAACTGATCCAGCCTTGACGTATGTGGAAGGAGTATGCGTGGTTTGGTTCACATTTGAGTTTTTAGTACGTGTCATTTTCTGCCCTGACAAACTTGAATTCATCAGAAATCTTCTAAATATAATAGATTTTGTGGCAATTCTGCCCTTTTATTTGGAAGTTGGACTGAGTGGGCTTTCCTCCAAAGCTGCTAAGGATGTACTAGGGTTTCTCAGGGTTGTTAGATTTGTTCGCATCCTTCGAATTTTCAAACTGACCCGCCATTTTGTAGGACTTAGAGTGCTGGGGCACACACTTCGAGCTAGCACTAATGAATTTTTGCTTCTCATTATTTTTTTGGCTCTGGGAGTCTTGATATTTGCCACAATGATCTATTATGCTGAAAGAATAGGTGCCAGTCCAAGTGATCCTTCAGCAAGTAAACATACACAGTTCAAAAACATTCCAATTGGATTCTGGTGGGCTGTGGTAACTATGACTACCCTGGGATATGGGGATATGTACCCTCAGACTTGGTCAGGGATGTTGGTAGGTGCATTGTGCGCTTTGGCTGGTGTACTTACAATAGCAATGCCTGTTCCGGTCATTGTTAACAACTTTGGAATGTACTATTCACTCGCTATGGCAAAACAGAAGCTTCCTAGGAAAAGAAAGAAATACATTCCTCATGCTCCTCAGACTGGATCCCCTACTTTTTGCAAGATGGATTTAAACATGGGATGCAATAGCACACAGGTAGACACATGTCTTGGGAAAGACAACAGACTGATGGAACACAATATGTCAGGTACAGTAGTGGAATCAAATACAACATTTCCTTGATGCTTAACCAAGATCTGCTAACTGTTAATTGTGCTCCTTACTGAAACAAATATATAGGAAATCTGTGACCTGTATACATTTTCTCTTCTTGTTTCCTTCATTTCTTTTTATGGAAGTCCTTTGTGAATTTTAATGTCCTTAATGGTGTAATTGCTTTTTATTCTGATGTTTAGGGGCAGATTTATTATCAGACTGGAGATTCCTAAAGGCTCCTCAGCAGTTTCATATTTATCACTTCTATTAACACTTTCCTGACAAGTCACAAATACATTATGGTTTATGTTTCTTTTCACCTAAAGTTTCAGAACTAATTATGATTACTTAAATTCAAAGATTGTTGTATATGCTTCCATATGTAATATCAGGCACTAGTTTTGTCTAGTATACAGTAACTCATAGCAACCAAAAAGCTGCATGCTTTTAAACAGGTGACAAGTCAGTTTCAACTAAATCCCTATTCATTAAAATTACTTGTGATTGCTCCTTGCACTTCTGTGTAGTTGCACTCAGCGCCAATCAGAACTTTGCTGCCTCCTGTTCCCAATTAAGTGCAGTTGTGCCTACTGACACAGGGGAACCCTGTAACTACTGCCACCTCTGCACCAGATGGTAGCTCCAGAGTTCCCTCAGAGAACTGTGTCAATTGCTACAGCATAGTTGTACTGAAAGAATAGGTGCACAGCCGCAGTTGTCTCAGGTGCAGTTTTTCCTGACAAGTACTGGAAATGTGGGAAAAACACTGCATTATGAAAAAACCATGGCAATTATACTTGACATTGCACTTTGCTAACTGTTGTAAATGATCCTATTGTATTCCAATTTTCTAAATGTTACCAGGTGAAGACAGTTCAGGAAGTGACCAGCCACTCTCCCCTGGTGAAAGATATCCCATAAGGCGTTCTAGTACCCGGGATAAAAACAGAAGAACCGGAACTTGTTTCCTGTTGACCACAGGTGAATATACGTGCAATACAGATGGAGGGATACGGAAAGGTATGAACATGTTAAGCTTTCTATAATGTAAAAAATTAGTAGTTTATATTTTACATAGTACAGTCAAAGAGGTCCAGTTTATCAACCTGTGAAAAACTGTACAAAGTTGTGCCAAACTGTGAGCTAAAATGTATATAATTATTTTATAAAATTACCTTTAAATAACATTACATACATGCATTCAACCAAATCAATGATACTGAAACGTTTTTCTGGAGCAAACAGCCACTTTGAGGGTTAAAAACTATGGCACTCAAATGGCTGCTTAGTTTTCCACTTCATTTAAAATGACTTTATTAATATACTGTATAATTGAAGTGGGCTTATTCATGATCATGTATTTGCATTTAACAGATCCATTTTATAAACAAGCTGTTTTCTTATTTTACATAAAACATAGGAAAACACAAAAAAAACTCTAAATAAAATTTTTTTTTTGCCTATAAGAAAGAATTTTCATTTAGCATTCTGATAAATTGATTACTAAAGGAAATCACCAGATTTACTCCTAATTCCACCCCCATTTTTGGTGGGGCTGTACAGCGCTTACTCTTTAGGTATAAAAGGAACATTTTCCATAAATAAAACAATGTAAAAGTTTTATTCAGTAATCTCTTCAGCAGAAATATTTTTTTCTTTTTTTACACACCTGGCTGATGGAAACAAATGTACAGTATGAAAGCAAGCAAACTAAATTTACTAAAAGTATTAGAAAATCCTAACATTCACCAGCTTGCCCTTTGCAACTTTGCACATACACAGTTTCATAAATGTGCCTTAAAATATTTACACTGCCAAAATTAATGAATGGTTGTATGCTGTTCAATGTATTGTTTAGCTCTTGTGTTCTTTCATTTCTTTCCAACACGTTTGCTGACAAGCTGCATGGCTTTGTTTTGTAATGGTCTTCTCATAACTGTTTCATGTTTTAAGTTTTGTCCAACTGTCCTATAAGATCACACATTCATTATTTTGATTTTTAATAGGTAAATATAATACTGTTTAGCGTAATTTAAGCCTTCAAAATAGGCAGTCTTAAAATGTATCAAATTAAAATATATTTGAGAATGCTACAAGAATTTACTGTGTTCTACCGAGGTTGGATATCCTGCATAGCTGATTTCATTCATGGCACTGTAGATTGTTCAATGATGCACAATATAAATATTATGAATTGAAAAATTATTTATGATATTTGCATACACACACCCCCACCCTCACCCACAAGCCCACTCACACACACATATATATATATATATATTTACACACAGACACACATATGTGTGTTTATGTGTGTCTTGGAAGCTAAGTCAACCATATACAAATAGGCAGGCCTCAATACGCAGTCCATCAAGGCAGAAAGTAAAATCAATGCAGGTTTCCAGGTATATTGGTACCAGTAGCAAAGACAGCCTTACGCATTTTGTGTTTCTTAACACTTAGTCATAGGCCTATAAATACGTTTACTAAACATGTAAGGATGTCTCTGCTGTTGGTACCAAGGGGACTCCTCAATTGATATTTCGCCTTAAGCCAACCCACTGAACCCCTTGTTACATACTTTAATAAAAACTCCAGGAGACAGAGATGGGGTAAAATGGCCACAGCATTTATTCACATTTTATCAAATAAATAGGACCTTGCCAGCCTCATCCCAAGGCAACATTCAAATCCAGAATTCCATAAGAGATCGCTACTATGCCATTTCTTGTTGAAGACTTGAATTTTACTTACATATTTGACATTTGAGATCAGCACTATGTCATTATATCTGCCACAGAGTATTAGGCTGCCTCTACTTACAGAAAGGATGTCCCAAACTCTACTACCAGCAAGAACATGCATCACCAACCATGAGAGAAGTTCAGCAGCCCTTTTGCCGGTCCTGGATCTGCAGTGTCTCGATGATAGGAAATCCAAGCAGGCTGTCACCTAGCACAAGCAGTAGTAGCATCTGTATCTATCAACCCACCGTGCAGTCACAGGAGAGAAGCTCCTTTCTCCCTCTGCTAAGATTTCCTGTACAGTACTCTGGCAAGGTCCTACTGCTGCTGTGACAAATAAAACTTAAAGAACATTATCATATATCCACTGTTTAAATCCAAAGAAAGGCAAAAAACCCAGCCTGAAACATGTGCCAATTATGCCTCAAGAGGAAAAAAATTCCATCCTGACCCCCATGGCGATAGGAAATATTGCAGTTAACATGCATAAATAAAATGCTGACTCTCAAGTTTATACTGTAAAAAGATACAGAAACCACAATATAACAGTGCACGAAAACATCCACATTATTTGTATAAGGTTGACTCCGCTCCACTAGCTGAAGGCTCATGGCGGTGCACCTGGTCCTCCTAGTGACCTTTGTTGAGTGTGGTGTGGACATGAAATAGGTTAATTACGCAGGGTCTTGGAAGTTTGGCACTACCTTAAACCTGGGGGCCAAAAACACCCAGTATCCTTATTTCCTAAAGGGAATATATTTTCCTTCTCTTTTTGCATGAGCTTATTAAGCTAGGCTTATGTTTATTAATCACACCAGCTAACGTCTAAACTGCCAAAACAAACATAATTCTTTTGTTTATCTTACATAGACCCCCCCCACCACCACCATATGTAACTATTCTAAAGATTTAAAGGAATATATGATATAGATCAGTTCCCCACTCTCCTTTGGCTCACAGTGTAATGTAACACTTCCCTCAATTTGTTCTGTTTCTTTGTGAAGTCCCTCGGCTTTTCAGAGAATCTGTGCTCCACCTACCATATAAAACAGAGGGAATGAACTGATGTTAAAATGATTGGTATATTTTCCCTTTAAAGTGCTTTATTCCGTATATTTCAGCTAGAACCAAATTATTTGTGAAATTCATCAAAGCAACTTAAGAAACATACATATTAAAGTGGGGGCAATGTTTATTTGTGTGTGTATATATATATATATATTCAAATTTATATTGTAACATTTTATATTGTAGCTTTTTGGAAAATAGTTTCCTCATCACCTTTTACTCTACTACTTTACTTACTTTTTACTTTTTAATGCAAAAACTTGCAAGCTGTGTAGAAAGACTGCATTTTGATGAAAGAAACACATAAATTACATGGGAGATTTTTGTTAATACTAAGGGGCCCATTTACTTACTCACGAACGGGCCGAATGCGTCCGATTGCGTTTTTTTCGTAATGATCGGTATTTTGCGATTTTTTCGGAAAATTATCGCGACTTTTTCGTTACCAATACGATTTTTGCGGAAAAACGCGAGTTTTTCGTAGCCATTCCGAAAGTTGCGATTTTTTCGTAGCGTTAAAACTTGCGCAAAAAGTTGCGATTTTTTCGTAGTGTTAAAACTTGTGCAAAACATCGGGCTTTTTAAGTTTTAACGCTACGAAAAAAGCGCAACTTTTCGCGCAAGTTTTAACGCTACGAAAAAATCGCAACTTTCGGAATGGCTACGAAAAACTCGTGTTTTTTTGCGCAAATCGTATTGGTAACGAAAAAGTCGCGATAATTTCCGAAAAGTCGTAAAGGCGCCGAAAAAAATCGCAAAAAATACGAAAAAGTCGCAAAATGTTCGTTTTCCAATCGGAATTTTTCCAATTCGGATTCGAATTCGTGGGTTAGTAAATCAGCCCCTAAGCCTTTCATTGTCAGTACAGTCATGTTCTGTATTTTTTTAATTGTATTAGTTCTTTCTGTCTCTTAGGGCCAGATTTATTAAAATGTGAGTTTAGAGCTCAATACATAAAAACTCGCCCATGTTCTATTAATTCCTATGGCATTTTAAGTTTATTTTAAGTGAGTTCTAACTTTCACCCACTGATAAATATGCTTCTAAAAATCCCCTTGAAATGAATAATGCTTTGGTGAGATTTTAAGGTATTAAGTAGTGATGAGTGAATCGGTCCTGTTTCACTTCAGCGAAAAATTTGCAAAACTACAGAAAAATTTGCAAAACACGGTTATTTTTTGGACGTGTGTGACTTTTTTTAAGTGACCGTTACAATGCCATGCCTGGCGAAAAATTTTGCTTATCACTCATTGATAAATTTTTCTGTGGTGAGCTCCAATCTCTTATTTTGATAAACCTAACCCTTATTTGCTGTTCTAGATATTTTTAACACAATGGCTAATCAAAATTATCCTAGACCTGTAATCTTATGAGTAAATGCCTCACCAAAGGGGGCTTGAAGTGAAAAAAGCACAGCCTTAAAGAGCTGTGTTCCAAATTATAAAAAGACCCCATTATTTGACTATCTCCCAGATAATCACTAAATGACAACCAATCTTGATCCCTATTCCTAACCCTATTTCTAACCCTATTGTGGCCTGTCATTCCTAGTCCCTAGCTCATTCTACATGGATAGTCTTTACAAAGAGGTAATCATAGGGGCCCATTTACTAACCATTTTTTGAACTCAAATTGAATTTTTAGTGCAAAAAGTTGCAGAAAGAAAACGCTGCAAATTTTCCAACTTTTTACGATGCGTCTAAACAGCTAAATATCCAAATTCAACAATTCGCCAGGTTAAACTTGCCAAGTTCATGTAGAAGTCAATGGAAAAGGTCCCTTCCCTTTCCTTGAAGTTCTTTCTTTTGCCTCAAAACTTTAGAGATTTCGCTTGGTTTTGTCCGAAAACTTACATTTTTCGAATTGTCACAGCAACCATTTAGGATTTTCGCAGAGACAATTCAAAAGTATTTTACAACTTTTCTAGCAGCGACTTTTCCTTGCAACTTTTTTTAGTAAATAAAAAACAGGTTTAGTTGAATTTGGAAATAAATCTGCCCATAGTATTGGTAAATGTGTATAATTATGCCAGGCTAAGGCTGTAATTTACTCCGTTATTTTACATTACCTTAGACCTTGTGTAATCCATTCAAGTAAAGGGTGCAAATTTGGGCAGTAATCAATTTTTTATTTTGTTAACACAGCCTAATTTGGCAAGATCAGGAAAATAATTGTCAAATGAGACCAAAGGGGAAGTAATACAAATAATATATATAGGAAAAATATTTGCAATGAGAACAATTTTAATTTTTGTGAAAGCAAAAATGTTTTTTACATCTCCTCAACTGTAAAGGTTATTTTAAGAATTGCATCTGCAGAATATGGTTTGTATGTAATAAAACATATTTCTGAAAAAGCAGACATAAAAAAACTGCAATTAATAATGAACTGAATTAGGTATATGTGATTTCACCATAATCTTACTAAATTGCAACACAATCATAGTCTGTTCAGAAAGCAATGCTTTAATTCCAAGCACTATATGCCAGATCTAAGGAAACTTTTTTTTTGCAAATTCAGTCAGTACAGGCTAGCATCCAGCTAAGCAAGTCATAAAAAATGCAAATGTATGAAAAAGTATTGAAATAATGGAAACGTATGCAAATAAATACAAATGCCATTGAGTTCTCCATGTTTAAATGTATTGACCTTATATTTTTAGCTCTAGTTTGCATTTTTTTCAGGCATGAAAAGCTTTATCTGCAATAGTAATATTTTTACGTTCATCATTCAAACACTGCAATGTCACTGGAGGGCTTTAGGAAAACCTATGGAGCATAACAATTAGAGACAGTGGCTGATTAAGGAGAGTTGAGACTAAAAACTGAAAGGGATTTTCCAAATCAGGTAAGGAAGCCAAATAAAATAGTTCCACACTGAACTGGTTCTGTGCATGCCTTCCCTTTCCTGCTTTATTTGCATATGTTTGATACCATTGACTGACAAGATTAAGCCAATCGGATCATTGAAATGCAAGTGAAGCAGTAGAGGGATGGCATTCACTGCAACTAATTCAGTTTTCCTGTTTGGGCAATCCCTTCCAAAGGCAGAGGAGAGAGCAGAAGAGAGAGAGTTTTAGAAGCGCTGATCCTGGTTCAAAACAATTTGAAGTAATAAAGATTTTTGTCTGAGGTGAACACTAGTGATGAGCGAATCTGTCCCGTTTTGCTTCGCCATAAAATTTGAGAAACACATTTGTTGCACGTTTTTTTTGTTGCCCACATCTTTCTTTGTTATTGGCCGTGCTTTTTGACGCGACTGCACCCAATTTGTCGTGACCACGCTCAATTTTGACGTGCCCATGCCCAATTTTGACGCGACCGTGCCCAATTTGATGTGTGACAAAAAATTTTTACACACGCCAAATTTTTCCGTCGTGAATTTTCACAGAAGTTTCGCAAAACACTTCGCCAATGCCGAAATGCGGAAATTCGCTGCAAATCCATGCCTGGTAAAAAAATACGCTCATCACTAGTGAACACCCCATTTAAATGGTTTCATGTTTATGTAGCCCAGAAAGGCTGACACTTTTGCCAGGACTTGGCAGTTGCCTACATGTTATCACTCTTAGCTGTAGTAGAACAGAAACGGAAAAATACTAATACAGGTACAGTACATTTCTACTACAGAGATGAAAGGAGGTTTATACTATATTTTTGTTTTTATCTACTCCATTTCTAAGATACACCATATTCTTAGTAGAGAACATAAGATAATACAATATTTAGATGTATTGTAGAATATTTACTTGAATAATACATGAAAGCTATTACAGCTATTGGCCATTTGTTGCACTGTGCACTTAGAAATTGCTGCAGGCCTCTGCACTCTGCTTCCCCCATGAAAACTACACTGCTTTCAGATGCCCAAGTGAAGGAGCAGCATAGGGCACAGGCCACAACAGGGTTGGTCTTTGTCCAAGAGTTGGATATTTAATCTGGCACTTGTTGCAGTGGGTAGCACTCCCCAGGACACAAGTGCTTCTTATGAGTGCACTGAGGGGGCCCTTTAGTGCTATATCACTTGTGCCCTAGGGATCAGTAAATGCCCCTTATATATTGTAGGTATACAGTTACTGGAGATTAGGAGTTTGCACATCCCTGTTCTGCAATCCCAACAATTGTCCACTTTTTACAGTTTAACATTTCTGAAGTAAAACAACAGATTGGTAGATAATGGATGTCTCATTCTTTAATGTGTTTTGATCATATATTTTTTTTCTTCATGCAGCTTGACATGGCATTTTGTTTCAGCTGATGCAATTTTTTTCTCAAATATTTAACAAAACAAAATAAGAAAAGCAAACAAAACCCCCCAAAATTGCTACTAATATAATGAATTAAAGATTGGATTATTGATTACAGGATATTTGATTTGATGTCTATAATATGGATTAAGTGCTCTGAGAGACTTAAATATGCTATAAATTGTGTCAGCTTTTCATTATCTGCAGCAAAGGACTTTTTGATCAAATCACAATTGATTGCATTTCATCTTACTGTTTGTCTTTGTCTTTTTCTGGCTGAATTCCACCGATGTCTGTGCAATGTTTCTTAAAAGGATATGAGAAATCCAGAAGTTTAAACAACATAGCTGGCCTGGCAGGCAATGCTCTAAGACTGTCTCCAGTAACATCACCGTACAGCTCACCTTGTCCTCTAAGACGCTCTCGATCTCCCATCCCATCTATATTATAGTGGATATTACATCAGTCAACTAAATAGAATTCTCTCAAGCACTCTTTACCTCATGATGGAAAAAAGAGATCTCATAACAACTGGAGCCTTTGTCATGAACAGAAATGTCCAGCTTAAGGCTCTTATCCCATGCTGAAACTTGTAAATCAACATCTGCTGGTGTCTCAGGTTGAACATCCTCCATCTAGACAATTTTATTACTGTGTTATTTTAAATGTAAATGCTAAGAAACACATTTTTGTGAGCTGGAGATTTCCTCATCCCAGTTTTTAAAATGTATCTTAAGGTGTTTCTACATTTCTACCGACTTATCATTTCCCCCTGGCAATAAAAAAAAGAATCAAAAGTTGATCTGCTGGCCTGTAATCTCAATAAATACATGTATTTTCAGGGAAATACAGCAATATCAATGTGCTTCCAAATGATAATAAACACACCAATGAAAGGTTCATTTCTTGTGAGCTTCTAATCCATTCTGAAGACCACTGGAATCCTGTCTTTATCACTTGCAGTGTAACCAATCAGACCATTTGCATGGGCCATTCCGTCTACACATCATATCAACGCAATGTTGCAAAATTGTGGGGCTGTTAAACAGCTCTGAACATACGCTTGGCATCCCACCATTTGCTAACCAGTTGTCCTGCCAGTAGTTTGCTTTTTTATTCTTTCTCTACATGATCACAGTTTGAATTTTAGATGAACTGATTATTTTACAATGTGCTAAAAAAATCTTGTAATAGAGTTGCGAATATCTTTGGTTGTTTGCACACAGATAACTGCAAAGAGGTTGTCATTACTGGTTACACGCAAGCAGAGGCCAGATCTCTTTCATAATGGCTTGGGAAGGCACAATACATGTGAAAAAGGTAAATGCCATCCAGGCTTGAATTTCTAAGATAGCGGGTCTTTTTCGTACACCAGGGTTCTTCAACATTTTCACAGGCCTAATTATAAGATTTAGAAACATTACTGCATTTTTAATCAAATTGAGAGGGCAAAAGTACCTTTTGACCAGCCTTAAACATCTAGCAATTTTTGCATATATATATATCTTAAATCAGCATTTGTTGGTTATCTTTTCTTTTTTAGTTAATGATGTTTGTCTTTTGTGTTCATGTTGGTTTGTGTAACCAGTTGTTAAAATGTTTCATCCACTTCTTCCTAAACACTGTGCCCGTGCAAAGAAACTTTGGCTGCATTATTTTATTTCAGTTTTTTGCTGTCTTTAATGTGCTTTGAGTCTGATTGATGGTGTACTGGACTGAATTATAAGGTACATATTTCTTTATTATTATCTAGTGCAAACTGCAGAAGCAGTTTTCCCCATGGCTATCAGCACTTCCATGTAAAGAATCTCACTGTATACAGTGTAAAAGCAGATAGGATGTTTTAGGCTGGTAATGAATAAAATGGGCTCATAAAAATGAATAAAAAAAAAATACCCTTGAGATTGTTGAATAATCCCGGATAATTATTCCTCTCTTAACAGTTTAGCGAAAAATGTATGTTTTTCATTCTTTAATGTAACTGTATTAAAGTATCTTAAAGGCAAAAGCATGAGGTGCATGATAGATTCAATATATTTAGATATGTAGAAATACATATTAATATATTATAAATGCAAATAATCAGGACAACAAAATTAGCAAGGAATTAACGTAATATTTGGTGCTGCTGTTATTAAATGCAGTGTTATGCGGAATTTATCATGGATTTGTGACTGCTGACAAAGGGGCAATCGAAATTAGCCATAACAAGGACTATACTGGAAAGAGGCTACTACTGGTGAATGAATCCTGAGCCTCTACTACTTCATGGCAGTGAGATCTGAAGTCCGGCTAAATCAACAGAGACAGACAAACTGATATGCGTTGGAGCTTCTAGATGATGACTTAAAATGTTTTTTGCTGGTAAATTAGTTGTGAATAAATGTAAGCATGGAGTATCATCAGTTTCAATTATATGGGGACATATTTGATTGTATGGGTTTATCATTGTGTGTAAAGAATCTACATATTTGGGGTTAACTCATAGTCCCTGCAGTACTCCAAATTGTGCTGTAGATTGTATAAAAATGGACATCCAAGGTGTATGTTATTCTAACCTGATCTGTTAGCACAAATGTATTATTATTGTTGCAGTGGATTTCTATGAGTAGCAAGCTCCTATATACTAATTGGTACTCACCTATTAGATACCTAAGATAACATAAAGGTATGAGATCTTTGTCCCATTGAGGAGCTATGACATCCTATGTATTCAGTAAATCATTAATTAAAATGTATACGTTATCTAAGGATGCGATCATTACATGTTTTTCCTCCATTTAATATGTCCACAGAAACCAGATAGAGAATATATACGTTTGAAAGAGAAAAAAACATTAGAAATCGCTCATGCTCTTATTTGCTCTGCATTTGCTTAGCTTTCTAATTGTGCACCACTCTTTTTAATTCAGTTATTGTCACTTCAGAATGATGTTTTTAAATAGAGGATCTGCAACTGTCCTGTGATTTGTGCTGTGTTTTTATTATCCTTCATTCACCATGAAGCACTACAGCACTATTGTAATTAAAATTTAAATATATATATATATATATATATATATATATATATATATATATATATATATACATACAATCTACAAAATACAGAGGAAGCCAGTACTCACGTGTAGTCCAAATTACAAAGCCTGGGTGCAGTCCCGAAGAAATAGTTGTATACAAAATCTTGGAGAGAGGTACCGCTCACGCAGGACTGAGGGTTCCATTTCAAATGTTTTATTTAAACAAACACAACAACAAAATTTTATATTTATATATACATCTAAATTATATATACAATCTAAATATAATAGATTGATTCCGCAGCACTGTTCTATTTTACTCAAGAATACAAATTACTTTCAGACAACAGAAAATGTATTTTGATGGTAGGATGCCATTCTGTTAGCAAATGCGCTGTAGCTCATTGCCATTATGTTTTCTACTGGTGGCAATATCCCAACAGTAGTAACACAGTTAATAGAGGGTAGGTCCCAAAATCTAAACTATATTCATATTTGGAAGCTGTACTGTGTCATTTTAAGATGTTTCCTGTCAACATATCTGATTTTTCTATTTTTTAGATAAATGATCTAACAAGAATTGTTTTCTGACAATCATTCTTATATTTCTCATTCATTCTGTAAAAAATCTAACTATTACTATGATCATTGAAACGGTGGCAAGAATAGATTGTTCGCTTTAATTTATTTGCATTGCTTTGTCAGCACATCTTAACATATCAAAAATATGTTGTATAAGAATACTATTTTATTTTTGCCAAGGAGAGAGACCATTTGATTTATATTGTGCTATAAAATGTGAAATGTTACTTGTATCTGTCTATGATAATGTACATTTCAGTTCTTGAAATAAAATATTATTTTGTTTTACTTAATAAATACGTTACAAAATCTGATTTTAAATAAATAATATATATATATATATATATATATATATATATATATAATATATTAATAATAAAAATAATATCATATATATATATATATATATATATATACACACACACATATATATGCTGAAGAATGACACTCAGGATTTGCTTATTAATATATTAATAATAAAAATAATATCATATATATATATATATATATATACACACACACACATATATATGCTGAAGAATGACACTCAGGATTTGCTTTTGAATCCTGACAAAGAAAGTGGTCTTTCATGGGCTTATTTATCAGTTTTCAGTTTGTGAATTCAAGAGTGTTTTTCTAATTCGAATAAACTCACATTTCAAATGCTTGCTTATTAATTAATCAGAAAAACTCAAAACAAAAATCTCAAACTGAAAATATGGCTTGACTTTGCCTAGGACAGCTCCCATTGACCTCTACATAAACTTGCAAGCTTTTAGATGGCGAACACTTTACAGTTTTTTTTCCTTAATAAATATCAGACATTTGAGTTTTAGCTCTAAAAAACTCAAATTGTGAAAAAAAATCAAACTCAAATGTCGATAAATAACTTTGGTGTGTTCCCTCTGTCTTAGTATATACAGTGGTGCTTGAAAGTTTTTGAACCCTTTAAAATGTTCTATATTTTTATATGAATGTGACCTAAAAGTCATCTGATTTTCAAACAAGTCCTAAAAGTAGTTAAAGAAAACCTAGTTAAACAAAAAATATTATATTTGGTCATGTATTTATTGAACAAAAAATTATCCAAAAACATATTTGTGTGTGGCAAAAGTAAGTGAATTGAGCTCTCAGTATTTGGTGTGACCCTCTTGTGCAGCAATAACTGCTAAACTGTTGATCAGTCATACATACTGACTTACTGATACATACATACTGAGGAGTTTTAGCCCTTTCCTTCATAAAGAACAGCTTCAGCTCTTAAATGTTGGTGGATTTCCTCACATGAACCGCATGCTTTAGGTTTTTCCACAACATTTTAATTGGATTAATGTGAGGACTTTGACTTGGCCATTCCAGAACATTCACTTTATTTTTCTTTAACCATTATTTGGATGTGTGTTTAGGATTGTTGTCTTGCTGTATGACCCACTGTCAGACAGACGTCTTGACATTTTCCTTTAGAATTCATTGTTCCATTAATGATGGCAAGCCATCCAGGCTCAGATGCAGCAAAACAGACCCAAACCAGAACACTTCCACCACTAGCTAGTATAAGGTTCTTATGGTAGCATGAAGTGTTTTTCTTTCTCCAAATGTAACTCTCTTCATTTCAGCCCAAAGTTCTATTTTGGCTTCATCCGTCTAAAAAACTTTCTTCCAGTATCCTTCTGGTTTGTCCACATGATCTTATTAGATGCTTTGCAGTTGGAGTTATATTTGATGGTTGATCACTACCTACCATTCCCCATAGGTTTATATATTCCCAGTGGAGCCAAAGCTCCTAGTGATTACCTAGTAAACAAGTTATATAAATAAGCTCAGACAGTTACGTATTGGTGTCTATAGGTGTCAATATACACACAAAAAGGTCAACATGGTTACAGTTTGAAAAACTGATTGAAGATGGGGACTGCTCCAGGATCTATGGGGGGCCCCCACTCACTTACCAAGCTCTAACTGCAGCAGAGGAAAAATGATCAGGCAGCAAAGTTTAAACTGTAGGGAAAGGGGAACTCACATAAAGAAGATCTCACAGTCCCCTGTTCCCTGGGCCCCCCAGGGATTGTGGGATCATGAAAAGCAGAGTAACAAAACAGAAAAGAGAGAACTAGCACAATTTAATCAAAGAATATAGTAAAATATGCATAACTCTTCTGATGCATAAACATAATCAAAGAACATGCTGTGGCACTTCCATTTGTAAAAATTAAGAAGAGTTGCGAGAGTTGTATAGAGAAATTATGGATAAGCATAAAACATTCCCATCCAGAATTATTTTCCATGTATCTAACTGGTCGCATTCCTATAAAATGTATCTCTAAACTAGAACAGAGGCCCTTTTTAAGGGAAACTATACCCCCAAACAATATAGGTCTCTATAAAAATATATTGCATAAACAAGCTCATATGTAAAACCCTGCTTCATCTAAATAAACCATTTTCATAAAAATATACTTTTTTAGTAGTATGTGCTATTGGGTACTCCTAAATAGACAATTGCCATTTTAAGAATTAAGGGCCGCCCCCTGGGATCATAGGATTCACAGTGCACACAAACAAGCCAAGGCACACATTCATGTTAGGCCCCATCAGCCAATTAATGGACAGAGTTTTGCTTTTGGCTCCCACACTACTTCCTGTTACAGTTAGAGCTGCATTATTTCTGGTCATGTGATCTATGAGGGGCACACAGCCCATAACAAAATGGTGGATGAAGGGAAAGGATGTAAAAGGGCAATATTTAATGATATCTCTATTCCAGTTTGGCAAGATTTTTTAAAGGGGCACTTATCATAATATAAACAATCTGTTAGTTAAGTATTCGTTCTGGGGGTATAGTTTTCCTTTAAATACTTTTTACACAGAAATTCACGGCACTGAACAGCTTGATGGGAATCAGGGGGGATAAAGGGTAAATTTAAAATAAACAGCCACACTCTGAGTGTGTTCCAGTGAATGTGTAAGATATTATGGGCCCTTGCTGTAGTATTGGAAGAATGGATTTCCAAGGTGTAATTCTTGCACCAGTGGTTCATAAAAAAAGTTACTTACTACTAAACTTATTTTTCAGAAAAGCACTTATCTTGCATCTTGCTTTTTTTAGTGTAGTTTTTTAATACTTTATGACACTTTACATTTAATACTATATTACAGTGTACATTGCAAATAATTCTACAACTTCAAATTTAATTCTTTAACCAATAAATGTTTAGTTTTAATAATGATGTGTAGGCAGCCATCTAAGTTTTTGATTTTGTTCTCTTGGAAACAGCCAGAATGTAAATCCCCCTTTAAGCAGCTGTTGCCTCCCCTATACAATCCATATCTCCCAGCCCTAAAGAACACAGCCTTTTTCCTATTTCTCCTGCTTTCTATTCTCATCTATACAGAGCATGGTAGCATGAGAGTTAATTTTGATTTATGCAATGATGAAATCTTCTCCAGTTTTTAGGTAAGCTGATTTTGGAAGTGTGCAAGATGGACTGGGGTGGCAGGATCCATTGCCTCTCACTGTATAAAATGTAAATGTCATAACAGGATTCTGGGAAGAAATTCCTTTAGGCTCTTAGAAAAGTCCCATTTACATGGGCTTGTCCCATTTACATGGGTTTATGCTATAGAGTAATGCTGATGCACTGGGCTTTCAATGCAAAAGCCAGGATAATAGCTGATCAGATTCCCAACTACAGACCGGTTTTGCCCTTTTTGGGGCTCATCAGTGTAGTGCAGGGTTTTCTGTTCAGCTTAGGTAGAGCCAGGAGTTGGGATACACAAACAAGCTAAAAGGGTTGAGGAGACCGCCTCATACGTATGCAAATGTCATAACAGGATTCTGGGAAGAAATTCCTTTAGGCTCTTAGAAAAGTCCCATATACATGGGTTTATCCAATACACTAATGCTCACCCACTGGGCAAAAGCCAGGATAATAGCTGATCAGATTCCCAACTACAGACAGGTTTCGCCCTTCTTGGGGCTCATCAGTGTAGTGTATAAAATGTATATATGGCTATACTGTAGTTCCTTCTGCCTCTTACTATATTTAATATATTTAGATCTGGAAACATTTTTGTGGAAAGTTGCTGTACCATTATTTTTAATGGGATACAAGGTGGGATAGTCACAATACTAGAGGTGTTGGTGATAATTTGTTCAGCATACTTACATTACATGGACACTTCATGACAAAGTCATTACTGATCACAGTGTACACATAATTGTACTAGTGGGATATTGTTCTGCATTTCACATTACTTCCCATTGTAGGTTTCTGCATCTATTTTGTACCTATACACAGCTGATCTATTGTAAAGGTTCTGTGATAGAAGATGGTATGCCCTATGTTATCACATGAGCTCTGAGGACAGGAAAAGGAAAGGATATGCACTCATTTCTTGGATTTTTGGGTGTCACATTAACATACAGGGGTGGAATTTGCATAAAAAATAACAAAACCTGCAGCTCAATACAATAAAGGGCTAGTATACTGTTCAAATCTTTAAGTTTTACTTTTACTCTGAGCTTGACTAATTGGAATATTTAAAGCTGAATTTGTATTATCTATATGCTTTATAACTCTACAGATTCTGGGAATGTACTACTGTGCAGGCTGCCCACAAGCTCCCTTATCACCTCCCTCAGGGCTCCTATTTGTAGTATATGCCCCATACATATTAATGTTATATGGCTGTGTATGACATGTATGAAAATGTATGATATTAATATAATGTTGACATTAATCCACATAGGGATTCAGAATTTATAGATGCATTTAAACAGTAACAGTAATTAGTCTATGCAGCTCTTTCCTCTCTACTCGGCCTCGGGTGCGGCAAATTTGTAAATCCGGCCCTGTCTATACTCAAATGTGTTTAAGTCATTTATTTCAGCAGAAATGCAGCACAAGCTTTCTGCGGAACACCCCCTTCCTCAGGACAAAATTATAACACAATACATACTTATTTAACATACAATACACAGCACTATTGTCTTATAATTTTGTTACAAGAAGCCAAATGGGGGTGGTAGAGAGCCACAGTATGTCTTGATGCTCTTACGATAAATACCCACCTGTACAAAAAGATACTATCAATCTATGCATGCTATCATATAACAAGATGTTAATAATACTAGAAGCATAGTAGTAGTGTACACTAAATAGAATATTCATAAATAGGCTATTGAAATACCTAAACAGCATCAATCTCCTAAAGGCAGAAAATATGCAGCATCGCCATTATGATATAAGAGTCTATTATTGGTCACATTTATAAGCACTTCCATTAAAGAGATTACATAGATAGTGTTAATACAGGGGAAAAAGGCATTCTGATCCTAGCATACATTTTGCTTAAACGAATATTGAAACTTGTTGAAACCATGCTAAAGGGGCATTTCTGAGCTTTTAATGCTTGCTGATTAGTCAAATAAAACAAGAAAGAGAGAAATTGGTGAATTAAAATCAAAGGCATTACAGTTAAGCAAAACAAACTATAGGTGACCTACAAGCAACTTTACTACCCAAATGTAGATGTATGCTAAGGGCCAACTACCAGCTAAGAAATTGCCTTGTTCTGCACAGATGTTTAACATTTCTGTCCCTGTTGGCAGACAGAGCTTAACTAGATATTTAACATACAGTAGGTAGTAAATTTCAAACAAACAAAAACTTTTTCTATGTCAATACTGTAAAAACAAGGCCATGGGCCTATAGTGTGAAGGTGTCAGTGCCTCTGGGCTCAGTATTAAGTAGCAGCACATAGTGCAACTTAGAATCCCCAGAATGCATCTGGCCATAAATGGTACAGCAACATGCTAAGAGACAGAAGAAAATCAGAATTAGGCAATTAGAAATGGGAGGTGTTAGGGTTCCTGACCGCAGACTGTAAGTGTAGGGACCTGAGGGAGCCCTCCTGCCAGGACGAAGGCGTATATACGGGAACAAGAAGGACACGACCACAGTGGCAGTTCAAACTTGTTCAATTTATTGTTACGTGATCATAACTTTTATAACCTTCTGTGTACGTGCAAATACATAGGGGGTGTGTTATAGCAAATAGAGAGAGACCATTGTAGTTTTAAGGATGGCCTTTAAGGAAGGCCTGTACCGGACAGGAATGTAACTAATAAGATACAGTACATAATATGTATTTCGCGATGTGCAAGCCATGCATGGGTACTATTTCTGAAATGGAATATGATATGCTAAGCTCCAAGGTATATCAAAGTATATGAATATATGGGTAAATGATTATATCAATATGAGAATATAAGATATCATGTCAAACCTCACAGGAGGATTTACTGCTGCCAGAGAAATGCAAAACATTTCAAGTAAATGAATGTTTTACTGGAACAAATAAGCAATAAAGAACTGAAAATGTAATAAATGACTAAAAATGCAATATAATCACTTCAATAAAATTAAAAAAAGTAATAGCACAATCATGGGTCACTCCAGTCACACTAGACAATAACACAGTTTTAGTAAAACACACAGTAAAAAAAAAAAAAAAAAAAAGGAAATATTTGATATATATCTTTATACATAAATGTGTAAAATGTATGTACTACTTACTTGGGCGGAAACAGGGGACGGTGGAAAGCCCAAGGATAATAAGAGGGGCGTCATGTGGTGAAGATGGCAGGTGGGTTGTGCCGAATGGGTGAAGATGCAGAGTGTGGTTTCTACGTGTTCACTGCTGTCTGGGTCCCCTGGGGTTCTACATGTTTAATGGGTGTGGGGAATGATGGGGGAACGAGGCATTTTAAAAAGTTCAGAATGTTGACAGTATGTGAAACTTTAGTACTTTTATCACAAATTGTAAAGTCTGTGATGTGTTGTATTAAAAGTGACATTGTGTGGTGAGATTTTTTCCCTCTGAATAGTTTCTGCAACTTCGTATTTAATATAACCAGTTTGCGGTGCAGAAGAGGCAATACTTAGCTTTGCACCGTGTGTTATGATAAGGTACATATTGGTTATAGCTTTGAATCCATCAGTAATCTGATATAGTCTACATATTTTGTTAATTAAATGCTACTGCATAAGAAAAGAAGATTATTTTAAGCATTTTTTTCAGATGTAGGAGCAAATTGGAATACATGGATTATTGCAGTCTGTTTCCATGGCAACATAAGCATTGCATATCTATAAAAAGACACCTCATATTAGTTCACTTCCCTAGCACATCTTTATTAGATCACTTTCACAATGAAATACAAATATTTCATTAAAAATAATCATATATAACCATAAATAATTCCCACTTTGTTTCACCTTTTAGACACAGATATTCCTGCCATGGTGTCATTTTCACTGTAAATTTCGCACAATAGCCTCAGGCACTACAATGCATCACAAAGTGGCATATTTATCAAAGAGGAAAAATACTGCAAATTCTATTTTAACCTAGAGATAAATATTCCCCTTAAATTCCCTATTAAATATATAACTTACAATCTGCCCCCAGAGGAACTCTTCTTTCTTCCTTCTTTAATAAAAATGTCCCATAATCTTTTTCATCCCTTACCCATTTTCAGTTCTCATAACATTACAAAAATGTAAATCTAAAAAGTGACACCAAGGTTGCAAGTTGAAACAGCAGTTTAAGGAAAGGTACATTGACCTACAGCAACACAGTTTGCTTCCATTATGTGGTGAGGCTGCAGAATGCTCTGCCTGGTGATGTTCAGATGGCATGTTCCCTTACTGCCTTCAATTGGGGCTGGTGAAAGTCATTACTTAATGTTCTGCCATTGGGCATGCATTTAATGTGTGTTTAATTAGCAGTGCAGTGAATGAATTAAACTAATGGAAAAATTCCATTACATGTGTAGCCTAAAACCCTGGTTTTAATGCAGTTCAAAACCTGTGATAGTTCTGTCTCTGCCTGATGGTGTTCCTAACCTTATGTGGTTCTTTTGTCTACTTTAAAAATATTTTTTTCGTATCCTCCCCACTACTGTTCCATCTAGCTCCTCCTGCATATGCAACTGTGTGTTGACTACTTTTCCCATTCATGCATTTACTTAACATCATCATCTGCTTTTGTGGGCTCTGTTGTAATCCTGCGCTATAAGGCTCTAGGAGACTAGAGGTCTCCTCCCAAAGAGAAAGGGTGCAATTACTGGAAGCCATGGCGGCCATGCCCTTTTTCTTTGTGAACTTTACCTGGGTAGCCTTAGGTGAAATAAAGGAAAGTGGCGTATACAATAAAGGTTGATGAAAATGATGAGGAAAAATGATGAAGACAGCAACTGAGAAGAATGGGAATGAAGACATGAGCAGACAAGGAATTGCGAAGGGTAAGAAATGTGGTTTATAGTATAGAGGCAGTAAGTATTCAAGAATTAGAATGGAACCCTCACAGCATGCATCATGTAGTTAATAACTAATAATAATTAAATCAAAATGCAAAATGGAAGGTAAAGGAAGTGATGAGGTTAAAGAGACACAAGGCAACCAGACTACTTTGGCTCAAGCTGCCCTTCAGAATGTGATTAGCTCCCCTTCTCTTATAATATTAACCTGCTATACTTCCTGGGGCGTCAAGAACAGTCCACAGTTGCAGAACATACACTATGGGGCATATTTATTATTGAGTGTAAGCCAATATCACCGGTGATGTTGCCCATAGCAACCAATCAGATCTTTACTTTTGTTTTCTAACTTGACTATTCAAATCTAATTGCTAATTTGTGGCTATGGGCAACGTCACCGGTGACTATAATAAATATGCCCCTATAAGTCACCCGCTGGTAGAATTTCTCTGTTGTTTTAAACCTGTGTATTATAAAATAAATGAGAGCTAACTGACAGCTCTGGGCCCATGTAGCCAGCTCTAGGGTCAGCCCCCCAACAAACACAGCGGTTTTTTTTAACATCCAGCGCCATCACACAAAACACACAGGCAAACTATAGGCAACGTCACCGGTGACTAATAAATATGCCCCTATAAGTCACCCGCTGGTAGAAATATCTCTATTGTTTTAAACCTGCGTATTATAAAATAAATGAGAGCTAACTGACAGCTCTGGGCCCATGTAGCCAGCTCTAGGGTCAGCCCGCCAACAAACACAGCAGTTTTTATAACATCCAGCGCCATCACAAAGCTCCTATGGGAGCACACTTCAAGGCACACAATTTTGAAATGACAATGTCACGGTGAGACTTATTCATACCTGAATTAGAATCTTATAAAAAATTGTTGTGGTTTCTATGATAAATAGTGGAACTAAACCTATAAAGAACGGAGTTTCTAAAACACAAAAATTATATCCCACCAGAGGAGTTGTAATTTGTTGGTTAATTTTGATAAAAATATGGCTTTGGTTTGATAATGCTTGTCTACTATGTTCTCTTTTTTCCTCTATATTGTCATATGACATTGTTATCTTCTGTGTCATTTGCTTACCCGTCACGTTTCATTCTTTCCAAGACATCCCTGTATCAGATATAACAGCTTGTGTGGGCACTTGTCAGATTTAAATGGAGCTGTAGTATATTTCATAGGACAACATTACATCAATCTCTGCACATTAAAGTACCAAAACCACTCTGGGCCTAGTAAGTACCTTAATAAATAATAGCATTAAGATCAATTTTATTACTAGCAATAACATTAATATAAATTACTACTTTAATGCCTTTTTAAGTCCTCCAGTAGATTTCACCTTTGGGTTTTAGCTATTGGTTTCTTTGGATATGGCAGTATGAACTAGATTAATCATGGTTTATCTTTTGCAATAATTACGTTTCTCTTTTCTATTATATTTTACTTGGACACTTTACAGCTACGTGTTGTAGCTCTAGTATATGACATCTTTCTGTTAGGCAATCCCTGTGGCATCCAATAAACAGAACAACCATTTTTGAGGTTAAAGTGATACTGACACCAGAAAGTAAATCTTTTTTTTACATCTATCATAACATTGTCTTTGCAAGAACTTTATAATTTTGCCATAAAAATATTTGCCTGATGCGTTTACATTACCTGTCTGATCCCCTGTGTTCCTCTAGGAGGGGGCGGACATATTTGTCTGTTAGCATTAGAAGCTATAACTGACAGGTTGGGAAGGGACAGTCAGGTTGGCAAAACAGTCAGGTTTAGGAACTTCAAGTAAAAAAACCGTCAACACGACCTATAGGTAGCTTTTTATGTATATTCATATTTTGAAAAGTAGTTTTTTCGTGTCAGTATCACTTTAAATATTAGTCAAATAGTTTACTTATAAACTTATATACCATTCCTATACAGTTGGATGATAAAATGGTAAATATGTACATTAATAATATGAGTCACCAGATCAGGGATGACTTTTAGTGCTATATGGACCGTCATTCTCACTTTTATTTCAAGAAGGAGGGCATTTCTAGTTGCATAAAACCTCTTTATATCTTTGATGAAGATGAGGACAGATGGTTTATTTTTTTGTATGTTTGAATTCTGTGGTCAGATCTTTATAGCACCTTATTTTTATAATTGGATAATGTTAGTACCGACAAGCATCATAATCAGAAAAACTCTTAAACCCCAATTTGAGCCTTTTTATACAGAAATAACCCTACAAAATATATTTGTAATGCATGTAAAGGCTCCCATGGTGCAGCTGTGAAGGATATGAACAGAGGCTGATTGTTTGCCCACTCAAGTTTGATATCAATGTCAAGGTTTTTAAATTAGCTTTTACAGAATACATTTATATTGTGTGAACAACATATTTTTACAATATGCATGCAAAAAACACTTGTGTGCTGACCTTCAATGGCTTAAAGGTTGTAATTTGAAAAATCTTGTTCTACAGAAACACAATTTAGACATAGAAATCACACTGTGCACCCTAGAAAATAAGGTTTTGCCAGTATTTGCTACCACCTGCTGGCTGAAACGCAAACATTAACAAAATAGCTATAAAACAACTGTATAAGGAAAGATGTATGAATAACTGAATTATGTAATGTCTTTTTAATTATTTTTATCAAGTATTTAATTTTTGAAGTGGAAACTACTACAATATGTAACAATATCATTAGTGTAGCTACAGCTCTATACTTAGTGCCAATTTGATGTGCACACCGGTGTATGTGTGGGGGTAATAGTGTGGTCCCCACTTATGCGTGCTGTAGGACTCCTACATTTGTGTGTGGTGGGAGGGTCTAAAATTGTGGGTGACGGGTCCCAAAGGTATAGGTGCTGGGAACCCTGCAATTTTTGGCCCTCTAATGTATGTCCCTGCCTCCTTTAACCTGCCCTGTCTCTATACTATACCCTTCTATTATGCCCGTACTCATTCCCTCCTGTCTCTGTCACCCCTCTTGTACCATGGTCTGTTATCTCTACTGTCACCATTTCTTTTTCCTCTACAGTAGGTCTGTGCTAAAGGAGCTGTTCTGCACCACTGTGGGGGTTAGATGTGGTGGCATCAGTGGGCAGAAGGTGGCTTTAGAGAGTAGAGGATGGGCTGAGCCAGCTGGGATTAGGTGTTGGGACAGTAGATAAGTGGTTTTGGAGGGTTGTTGTGAAAAAAATGCAGGGTAAACATGAGAGACATGCAGATTAGTGTGTCAGTCTCTAGGTTCTGTCTGACATCAAAATGTGCTCAAACAGTTGATATCAAAATCAAACAACACGCAGAATCTTACACATTCCCAGACACAATTCCTTTGTTCTTAAATTCAGTATTCATATCTTTGCTTTTGCGCTGAAATGGAGTATTCTAAAGAGACGAAGATGAAACCTCTTTGGTGGAGGCCGATGTTTGTTCTATTTGATCTACAGTAACTTACATGTCAAGTTAGAAGCTATGATCAGTGATTTACTTATTTTGGTTAAAAAGGCTCAATTACAAATCTAACTATTGGTGAGTGAATCTGTCCCATTTCGCTTCACCGAAAAATTTGTGAAACTGTAAAAAAATTAATGAAATGGAAAAAAATTTGTGAAACATGGCTATTGTGTGACTTTTTTCAAATGTTTTTGTGGCCGTGAATCCATGCCTGCCGAAAAATTTCGCTCATCACTAAATCCTACAGGTACAGAGAAAACCAGCAAAAGATGCAAAGCACAGCACTGTGGGCTTAAGGCAGCCCTGTACTTAACCTGCAATAGGCAGGTGGTAACCAGTCTCTTAAAGCCTCTTAAAGGCATTACCAGCATCTACCATCTCATGGCAGGGCATTTCACAGCCTCACTGAACTGACTTGCAAAAACCAAACACCTACAGTGCTACAAAAGAGGATTTTCAATATAAAAATAAGTACTCTGAAACCACTGTAACTTCCAAAATATGCACCACTTGTACTAAATGTAGTACAAGTAAAGGTTTCTTTAACTTTAACAACATTTAGTTTTTCTAACAATCTTTTAAAAACTTTTTGCCAAATATTGAAAAAAATATTAATATAACAGAAAACTCAGGTACACAGTACTACTGGGCTTACTGACAAGCACAAGTACAGTTACTGAAGGCACAGCAGGTGCGGAGGGTAATTTTTTTGTGGAGACTACTTAACCCCTTCCTTCAGGACATTTTGGTCTTGCCTATTTTATTGTCCCATAAACACAGGACATGCCACAGATCAGAAAAAATGTAAACTCCCCTTGTATAATAGACTGCTGCTTTGAAAACAACATTTGAAGGTAGGACACCGTACACTGGGAACAAACATGGAACAGCTTCAATTTTACTGTTTCACTTTATCTCCCATTATTCCCAAACAAAGCCCATTATTTGCCTTTGGTCAACTAAGAATATTAAGAGGTGTAGTTTAACACCAGGTTGGAGCTGCAGCAGTAACCCTGGAAGCAGCTGAAGTGGAGGATTTGTGTAGGACCCAGTACACACTGAGGGTTATGGCTAGTGGCATGGCGGCCCCAGGACCACAAAGCCCATTTGGCAGAAACTGAGAGTTCTAAGGAACTAAAGGCAAGTCTAATAATGTCGACAAAAGCATGATGGAGAAAGGAGGTTCCCATCCTGAGTTCAGTCCCCCCAGGATGTGTGCCCTTCTATAAGGGCAACTTTCAAGATTTCAAACCACAACTCTCTAGAATTAGAGAATAAAATACCTGCAACAGCTGGCTTGATAGTCTTCCCGGCACTCATACAAGATCTTTTCACTTCAGTATCAGTTTTGCTATCCATAGAATTCCCTTAACGTAGCTACATCTTCAACAGGAAGCCAGGTGCTCTTTGGTAACAGAAGCATCAACAAAAGGCATTGGTACAAATATCCTTAGCATCCTCCTGCTTGAAAGGATACCATTTATTGAACTTAAACTGGGCAATCAACGTTCAGAATACCATCTCCCATTCTTAATGAGGTAATGACCATGTGCATAGAAAAAGTCTGGATTCTCTTTTTGATTCCTGGAAGGAAAGCTGAAGAGAAAGAGACTTAATCATCACCCACTAAAATTCAAGGTATTTCTAACAGCCTTGATCAAGGGAACTAATATTGCATAATTAAAATAGGGAAAATCCTTTTCCTTCAATTCTTCTACACATAAAGGGGCTGATTCACTAAAGGTCGATAACGCTTATTGCATGCTTTTTTGCATTAAAGAGTGCGCGACAATTAAGTACCGATTGCGATGCGTTAAGACGCATATCGCATGCACAAAAAATGCACAAGCGTTATTTCTATCGCATTGCGTTAATTAGCGAATAGAAATAGTACTAACGCCTGATTCACAAACACATATGAAGAGTTAAACGCTCAATATATCGCTTTAATGTGTGCGAATATTAACACCTACTTGGGGTAGGCGGTACTTAAACAACATTGCAGTTCGTGAGCGTTTGGCAACACAACATGAAGTTTGCAGTCGGATTTGTGATTGCCCTAGAGTGATGCAGCCTCCAGTTTTCAGGGAAATGGTAATTTTCAGAACAGTAGTTTTCAGAAAGTAATGGTTACGTGCGTAATATTGTGTGCTAATATCGCACTCGGCAAAATGTATCGCACGCAGCGGAAAATAGCGGAAAATCAGTTATTGCCAGATAAATAACGCAAAGAACATCGCTTCTTAATTTTGACAAGAGTCCTTTCAGTGAATCGATCATTAAGTTGCAAAAAATAAGAAGTGATAACATTTTTAACACTTGCTATAAATAGCGCTCGTTTTATCAACCTTTAGTGAATCTGCCCCAAAAGTATCTTATTTAGCAGCATCAGGTTCAGAGTAAAAAAATCTAGAAGAAGCTGCTGAATGAACCTCCTGAGATACAGCCTCTCAACTTAATAGTAGATTTGTCAGGGTAGCAGCTGGTGACCAAGAAAGAATAAAAGGGGCCTAAAAGAAAAATTGAAACTCAACTACTTTTTTGGGGGGATTTTGGGGCTGAGTGTGGTGATTGTATCTTGAAGTTGTTCGATAGGACCAAATATAATATTTCTTAATGTCTGGGATTGCCAGGCCTCCCTGGTTCCTTCTAGCCAATAAGACTGAGCGTGGTGTTCTATTTCTGGTCATGTTCCAGATATACTTGATTATCTGTTTTTGGATATAACCCAGCGTTGAATTGGAAATTTGGACTGGGGTGATTACAGCAGCCAGGCACAAACTGAATAGGAACACAGCGCGTCTAATACATCTGCTTCTTCCTCTTCCACATATAGACATATGATCTAGGCCTTCTACCACCCTCATCGTGCGGTAACAATATAATTGTCACATGCTGGAGTTGGAAAGAACAGAGGACATGGCCACCAGTAGCATTTCCACAATGGGGAAGGCCACCAAAAAAGAGTAATATTGGTTACCAAAACAAATGACCTCATGAGACCATCACCCCCTACGGAAGTTTTGTAATCATGTAAACTGTCACCAGCTTTTTGAAATAGTGCAGAAAATACAGAATACAACACTTTGCAACATACAACACAGTTTTAAGACCACATTACCTCACATTTATGCTACTCTCAGAAGTAAAAAAAAACCCAACTTCTTCCTAGGGCTGAAGTAGGGCTGAAGGTCACAAAGAAAATGGTCATTGGTGTATGCTATAAACCACCCCGTATAGATGAGGGGGATGAGGCCCAGCTATTGTTGCAAATGGAGGAGGCTTCAAAACTGGGTCAAGTTGTTATTATGGGGGACTTTAATTATCCGGACATTGACTGGAGTAATGGGGTGGCTAAGTCAGAAAAAGCTAGTAGGTTTGTAAATATGCTAAATGACAACTTTTTATTTCAGGCGGTTCAAGAACCTACTAGGAATGACTCTATTTTGGACCTGGTGATATCTAATAATAATGAACTCATTTCTAACATTTGTGTGGGTGAGCATTTGGGGAACAGTGATCACAACATGGTCTCCTTTGAGATAATGCTGCAGAGACAGCTCTATAAGGAAGTAACTAAAACGCTCAATTTTAGACGTGCAGACTTTGCCAGTATAAGGGCATCTCTGCAATGTGTCAACTGGGAAAGGTTTTTCATGGGGTTAGACACAGAAGGAAAATGGAACATCTTTAAAACATTGCTTTGTAGGTATACACAACAGTATATCCCCCTTGTAAGCAAGGAGAGGCATCGCAAAGCAAAACCCTTATGGCTGAATAAAGGTGTTAGTGTCGAGGTTGGTAAGAAAAGACGTGCTTTTAGGGCATTCAAGTTAGCTGGGACAGCAGAAACTTTCATCAGGTACAAGGAAGCAAATAAAGCATGCAAAAAAGCTATCAAGCAAGCTAAAATAAAGGGATAAAGGGATAAAGGGATAAAGGAAAGGGATATTGCAGCTAGGAGTAAAAAGAATCCAAAATTATTTTTTAATTATGTGAATAGTAAAAAAATGAAGCAAGAAGGGGTGGGAACCTTATTATCATGGGGGGGTAAGTTGGTTGATGAGAACGGGGAAAAAGCTGAAATTTTGAACTCTTATTTTTCATCTGTCTATACATCTGAGGAGCCAGCTAATGAAGGCTTCCCTTTAAATATGCCCAGTTCTAGTAATTTAGCTACTGACGCATGGGTCACTCGGGAGGAAATTCAAAAGAGACTTAAACATGTAAAGGTAAACAAAGGTCCAGGGCCGGATGAGATTCATCCCAGGGTATTAAATGAGCTGAGCGCTGTGATTGCCAAACCTCTTCACTTAATTTTTCAGGATTCGTTGAGGTCTGGCATGGTGCCGAGAGACTGGCGGATTGCTAATGTGGTGCTGTTATTTAAAAAGGGATCCCGTTCTCAGCCTGAAAACTATAGGCCTGTTAGTCTGACATCAGTAGTAGGAAAAATTTTGGAAGGGGTAATAAGGGATAGGGTACTTGAATACATTGCAGTTCCCAATACTATTAGTTTGTGCCAGCATGGTTTTATGCGTAACAGATCTTGCCAGACTAATTTAGTCGCCTTTTATGAGGAGGTGAGTAGGAACCTCGATGCTGGAATGGCAGTTGATGTCATCTACTTGGACTTTACTAAAGCGTTTGATACAGTACCTCACAGAAGGTTAATGATCAAATTAAGGAATATTGGCCTAGAACATAATATTTGTAATTGGATGGAGAACTGGCTGAAGGATAGAGTACAAAGAGTGGTGGTAAATGGAACATTTTCTAATTGGACCAGTGTGGTTAGTGGAGTACCGCAGGGGTCAGTCCTTGGTCCTTTGCTTTTTAACTTGTTTATTAATGACCTGGAGGGGGGCATAGAGAGTACTGTTTCTATTTTTGCTGATGACACAAAATTGTGCAAAACTATAAGTTCCATGCAGGATGCTGCCGCTTTGCAGAGCGATTTGACAAAATTGGAAAACTGGGTAGCAAACTGGAAAATGAGGTTCAATGTTGATAAGTGCAAAGTTATGCATTTTGGTAGAAATAATATAAACGCGAACTATCTACTTAATGGTAGTGTGTTGGGGGTATCCTTAATGGAGAAGGATCTAGGGGTTTTTGTAGATAACAAATTGTCTAATTCCAGGCAGTGTCATTCTGTGGCTACTAAAGCAAATAAAGTGCTGTCTTGTATAAAAAAGGGCATTGACTAAAGGGATGAGAACATAATTTTGCCCCTTTATAGGCCTCTGGTAAGGCCTCACCTTGAGTATGCAGTGCAGTTTTGGGCTCCAGTCCTTAAGAAGGATATTAATGAGCTGGAGAGAGTGCAGAGACGTGCAACTAAACTGGTAAAGGGGATGGAAGATTTAAACTATGAGGTGAGACTGTCGAGGTTGAGGTTGTTTTCTCTGGAAAAGAGGCACTTGCGAGGGGACATGATTACTCTGTACAAGTACATTAGAGGGGATTATAGGCAGATGGGGGATGTTCTTTTTTCCCATAAAAACAATCAACGCACCAGAGGTCACCCCTTTAGATTAGAGGAACGGAGCTTCCATTTGAAGCAGCGTAGGTGGTTTTTCACGGTGAGGGCAGTGAGGTTGTGGAATGCCCTTCCTAGTGATGTGGTAATGGCAGATTCTGTTAATGCCTTTAAGAAGGGCCTAGATGAGTTCTTGAACAATCAGAATATCCAAGGCTATTGTGATACTAATATCTACAGTTAGTACTAGGCTGCCCCCATTAATCGCGCCCCCCCCCCATGCGTATGAGTGAACAAGCGAACAACCGCTCGCCCCCCCACCCCGCCCCCCCTGCGCGCCCGCGAGTGGCATGCACATACATTTAAAGCCCCATACAGAGCAGTGGGGAGCGTATTGCTCCGTATTGAAAACAACTTTAAAAATTCTGTTGTGGCGGGGCGGCATGCCGTCCTTACATTTCTTCCGCCCTAGGCCTGGGCTTTTGTGGCCTCTCCACAAATCCTGGCCTGACTGTACCTTCCCTCCAGGGTTTGACATTTGCTGTGCCATAATATAGGTAAAAAAGGTAGAATCTGCTTCTTTGCTGATGTTGGCACACTATGTGAGGCTTGCAGCTTATTTTACATTAGGTATAAAAAGTTGCTTTTGACTTGAAATCTGTAAATTGTAGTACTGTACAGGAAAGTTAAGAGAATCTTTTTTTTGTGACTTATATTTTTATTAATTTGCAATAAAGTGCTTATGTCTCTTCACATTGTTTGTACAATATTATCATTAGTGATGAACATATATGGAAAAAATAAAAGACAAACACTTATCGTGGTATTGAGAAATGTGAAAAAGAAATACATAGTGTGATGTTATCACCGGTATTGTCGGGCGTGCTAAAGGGGTGTCCATTTCCCATTGGAAATGTATACATATGGGGTTCCCTGTTTGGATTTATTAGGTAGGTTTTCAGGGAGGCCAATCTTTCAGGTGGTTGGAGTGTTGTTGATCTCCATGATTTGAAAGTAATTCCAACTATCCCAGATATTTTTATGTTGTTGTAATGTGTTGAGCAAATTTTTTAGCCAGACATAGATTTGCAGTGAATTTCTGCATTTCGCAATTGGCGAATTGTTTTGTAAAATCCCAAGATTTGGGAAATCCCGTAGAAAAATTTGTTGTGCGTCAAATAATAGTTGCTTCGCATCAAAATAGGCGCGGTTGCGTCAAAATGGGCACGGTCACGTAAAAAAGGGCATAGTCGCATCAAAAAAGGTTGTGGTCATGTCAAAATGGGCGTGGGTGACAAAAAAATCACACAACAAACACGCTTCGTGGATTTTTCGCCGTTTCGCACATTTTGATGTCATTTCGCAGATTTTTTGCCAAACAGGACAGATTGGCTCATCACTAGTGCTGTCATTTCTTCAAATTTTTTGTTGTTTTCTAATCTGGAAATGACTTCTTGGATAGTGGGGATTACTGTGGATTTCCATTTAGCAATAATTGTTAGCCTGGCCGCAGTTGCTATTTGCATGACAAACTTTTTTGTAGGGTTGTTAATTTTTGGGAGGGGGAGTCCAAACAGTAGGTGGGGCATTTCTATGTTTAGTGGCATGTTTAGGACTGTCATTAAGCTGCTCACTTCCAGCCAAAGGTTGGAGATTTTAGGGCAAACCTATAGGATATATTGTAGTGTGCCTCTATGTTAGCAACCCCTCCAGCATAAGGGACTGCTCTGGGGATATATTTTGGAGAGTGTGAGGCATGGGGAAATTTTTCACAAAGAAAATTCTTGTCTTGATGTAAAAAATCAGAGGTTTATTTTATTTCACAAGACCTCTATCAAAAAACAAATAGGCAAGGCTCTTTTTTACACATATAGCAGAGACTTGCAAAGCAAAGCAGACTTTGTTACAGAAAAGAAAAATAAAACAAAAAAACCCTGCTATTCACAGTATACAGCAGCTCTTCTGAGAAACAGCACTTCCCATTTAGACTTTACAATGACTCCCTGCTTGCAGAGTCCTCCAGCCTTTTATAGGAGTCAGAGCTCCCACAATGCACTGCAATATTCCCTTTAAATTCCAGGAAGTACTGCTGGCCTGCCTCTTAGAGGTGCAAGCCACCACACCCAGCTGGATCAGAGGTATGGTAATACTTTTATGTTTAAAGTTGCACTTGTAATTAAGTATTTTAAATGCCTTGCTAGCAATACATGTAACAAATGCATTACTTTTCCATACATGCATATCTTGCACATTTAAATATAACACAAAATACATTTCAGGTTTTTAACACAAACTAGCTAGTTAAATGCATGGTTCACAGGTGCTGACAGATTTAGAGTAGAGACAGAAAAGTGCATTAGGTGGCCAGCCTAATGGAGAGAAAGAAAAATAGTAGATAAGAAATTTACATTCACCCAAAAGAGATCTCTCAGTCCATGTGAACACTTGCATTAAAACCAATGTAGCAGATTTTAGCACACATTACAAATTATAGTTTTACAATTCACATCTCCACATTCCTCCCTCCTTATAAGGAAGCTTGTCCTTCCACAAACATCTTTACCTCAGCACCATATCTGGACAAATGGTCAGCATTTTGGTGCTTCTTTCCTGATCGATGACCAATCCTAAACTTAAATGGTTGTAATGCAAGATACCACCTAGTGATTCTAGCATTTTTGTCTTTCATAGTATGAATCCAAGTTAGAGGATGATGATCTGTAATTAAAGTGAACTCTCTCCCAAGTAAATAATAGCGCAAGGATTCCAAAGCCCATTTAATTGCAAGTCCTTCCTTCTCAATAGTGGAATATTTCTGTTCACGAGGGAACAGTTTTCTGCTTATGAAAAGGACAGGGTGTTCCTCACCATCTATGTCTTGACTAAGGACTGCACCCAGCCCTACCTCTGATGCATCGGTTTGCACAATAAATGGTTTTTCAAAATTTGGACTTTGTAAAACTGGTTCCTTACACAGACAATTTTTTACTTTCTGAAAAGCTTGTTCACATTCTACTGACCATATAACCTTCTCTCGCTTGTTCTTTTTAGTTAAGTCAGTCAATGGGGCAACCATAGCAGCAAATTCAGGTATAAAGCGCCGATAGTATCCTGCAAGCCCAAGAAATGATCTGACTTCTTTCTTTGTAGCTGGAATTTTGGCAGCCTGAATAGCTTGAACTTTTGAGACTTCTGGTTTTACTTTCCCATTACCCAAAATAACTCCAAGATATTTGGTTTCATGGAAACCCAGTGAACATTTTTTTGGATTAATGGTGAAACCTGCCTGCTCAATTTGGGCAATTACTTTTCTCAAGTGTTCCAAATGATCTACCCATGACCTACTGTAGATCACAACATCATCCAAATAAGCAGCACTATACCCCACATGGTCTCTTAGGAGTATGTCCATAGCCCTTTGGAAAGTTGCTGGAGCACCATGTAATCCAAATGGCATTGTTTTAAACTGATACAAACCACTAGGCATTATGAAAGCAGTTTTCTCCTTAGATTTGACTTCTAGAGGGATCTGCCAATACCCTTTTGAAAGATCTAAGGTAGTTATGAACACTGCTCCCCCCAATTGGTCAATGAGATCATCTATGCGTGGCATTGGGTAACTATCAAAACTAGAGATTGCATTAATTTTACGGAAGTCAATGCAAAATCTCATTGTTCCATCTTTTTTCCCAACCATCACTACTGGTGAACACCAAGGACTTTTGGAAGGTTCAATAACTCCCAATTTTAGCATTTCATAAACTTCATTTTCAGCTATTTTCTGAAATTTTTCAGGTATTCGATATGGCTTTTGTCTAATTGGAGAATGAGTCCCAGTATCTATCTGATGACATACTAGAGACACAAGCCCAGGTTTACTTACAAACACATGAGCATATGACTTAATCAATTCTTTTAAGTCCCCCTGCTGTTCTTTAGTTAACTCAGGGTTAATTTTTAAATCCTTCCATTCAGCATGACTATTTAAAAGGTCATAAATCTGTTCAGACATATCCTCTGTAGACTCTGAGACAATATAATTAGTAATATTTCTCTCCGTTTTAAAGTTAGGTTCAAACCAGCGCTTTAGCAAATTTACATGGTACACTTTACTGGTTGATTTTTTACCTGGAGTTTCAATTTCAAAGTCAACAGGACCGGTTTGACGAAGGACTTTATATGGACCTTGCCATTTAGCCAATAACTTATTTTCACTGCTAGGAAGCAGAAGTAAGACTTTATCACCAGAACTAATAGTCTTATTCCTGGCATGCTGATCATACCATTTTTTCTGATTTGTTTTCGCTTTCTCAACATTGTCATGTGCTACTTTAATCAACTTTTGTAACCTTTCCCTCATTTGTAACACATAATCAACAACATTTTTCTGATGACCAGGTTTACCTTCCCATACTTCTCTTATGACATCTAGGAGACCTCTGGGACGTCTACCATATAAGAGTTCAAAGGGACTAAAACCTGTTGTCTCTTGTGGCACTTCTCGATATGCAAATAAGAGAAATGGCAACCATTTATCCCATTGTTTTGGATCATTATGAACAAATTTCTTAAGCATTTTCTTTAAAGTCTGATTATACCTTTCTACAAGGCCATCTGTTTGTGGGTGGTATGGAGTTGTTCTGAGTGGCTTAATACCCAAAAATTGGTACACTTCTGACAAAAAGGCAGATGTAAAATTGCTACCTTGATCAGTAAGGATATGTTTTGGGAGCCCAACTCTACTAAAAACATTCAAAACCTCTTCAGCAACCCTTTTAGCTGTAACTGTTCTCATTGGTATTGCCTCGGGATACCTTGTACAATAATCCACTATTGTAAGAATAAAACGATTACCTTTTGAGCTTTTTTCCAGTGGACCAATTATATCCATGGCAATAGTATTAAATGGCTCATCTATAATTGGTAGTGGTACCAAAGTAGCTTTAGGGGGAACAGAAGCCGTGTACTGGCATTCTGGACAAGAACGACAGTGAGCTATAACATGGTCATAAACTCCTGGCCAGTAGAACCGATAAAGGATTCTAGCTAAGGTTTTTTTGTAACCTAAATGACCAGCTATAGGAACATTATGAGCAAAGTTCACTATTTGTTCTCTAAACTTTTTAGGTACCACCAACTGTTCTACATGCTCTCCTGTCTTGGGATGGACACATTTTCTATACAGTATTTCATGTTGGACTATAAAATAAGGTTGCACAAGTCCCTTCCCATCTGTCTTACAGTTATTTAAACCCTGTTGATAAAAAGACATTAAACCAGCATCTTGCTTTTGTTCTAAGGCAATATTAGTGTCCCATAGTCCTGTACTAATATAGTCACCTTTATCCTCACCAGGATGCATCACAAGTCTCTTCCTTTGGATATTAACCTGCTGTGTTGGTAAAGTCTGTCTTTTTGGGGAGGATAACACCACAATATCTTCATGAAAAGGAAAAATATGCCCCAAAGTATCCTGATCTCTGGCATCGGCTTCCTTTTTTGCTTGTGATCTGGTTGTCACGGCACACAGTTGTCCTTTACCTTTCAATAAGTCCTTAAACCCAGGAGTGGTTCTCCCAAGTATTACTGGAACTTGAAGATTAGGAACAACAGCAGCTTCTACTGTTAAGTTCTTTTCCTGAACTTGTAAATCAATATGTGAACTTGGGTAGGTTTTTGTGTCCCCATGTACACAAGTGATTGGAATTTTCGGACACTCCTTGTTTTGACGGACCATATCAGCCTTTACCAAGCTGAGTTTACTACCAGTATCCAACAAGGCATTTACAGTGTGTCCATTCAGTAGTACCGGCATGGTATAGTCATTGTAACCACAGAAAGAAGAATGTGTTGAAGTCTTTCTACTTTTCCTGGGACAGAATGTAGCTAGGTGCCCTCTTTTATGGCATTTAAAACACACTGTTCCACTTGAATCTGATTTTGCTGGTGGCTTAGTCTCCTGATTAGCCATTTCACTTTGCACTTGTGATTGCTGGAACCTCCTTGTGTGTCTACCAGCATCTTTCTTGGCTAGTAGATAATCCTCAGCCAACGAAATAGCTTTCTCAGCCGTATTTGGTCTGTGTTTCTGCACCCATGAGCTTACATCCTCCGGCAAAATCTTAATAAATTGTTCCATTACAATTGTCTCTGTAATTTGCTGGTGGGTTTTCAGTTCTGGCTTCATCCATTTTTTATACAGGTCTGTGAGATGAGTGAAGACTTCTCTTGGACTATCAGCAGCAGAGTATTTTAATTGACGGAATCTCTGTCTGTAAGTCTCTTCACTGATATTATAACGTCTCAGAATTGCCTCCTTCACCAGATCATATTGCCCAGATTCATGGATCTCCATATTACTGTAGGCCATTTGGGCTTGACCTGTGAGGTATGGAGCAAGCCTTATTACCCACTGTTCTTTTGGCCATTTACAAGCATGTGCTATCCTCTCAAATGTTGTAAGATAGGCCTCAATGTCATCCTCTTGAGTCATTTTTGTCAGCTTTGGGTCTTTCCAAGGAGACACTGCCCCCTGTGGAGGAGGAGGAACTACAGGTTGCTCGGGTCTCAGCATCTGGATCAAATCTTTCCAGCGTTCATCCTGTCTGTGCAGTTCATCCTGATACATCATCTTTTCCTCATGATGTCTCCTCTCAGCTTCAACTTGCTGAACTGCCATCCATCTCATCAGTTCAGTAATACTTTCAGATAAAGTCTTTTCTGGAAGTGCAGGGTCAGTTTTTTCTGCTGCACCAGAAACAATAGTTTTTATTTTCCTTGGAATAGCGCCCTCTAGTTCAGCTTCCTTCTCTGAATCAGTTCCTTCCTCATGCAACTGAAGAGAAGCTTGCATTTTTGTAGAGTCATCCGCTGCTTCACTTGCCATTTTTTTAGTCTGCTTAACTTTAGGCCTGGCACCTTGGCTCACAACCCCTTTGGCTCCAGCCGTGCGCTTTGCAGGGGAGGCAACTTTTTGCTTAGTGGTAGACCAGGAACGGGTCTTGTACATAACTTCAGTTTCTTTAAGTAGAAGTATTTGTAGCAATACTCTTCATTAATCCCACTTCTGGTCTCCAGATGGAGGCGTGGGTTCAAATCCCACTTCTGACACCATATGTGAGGCATGGGGAAATTTTTCACAAAGAAAATTCTTGTCTTGATGTAAAAAATCAGAGGTTTATTTTATTTCACAAGACCTCTATCAAAAAACAAATAGGCAAGGCTCTTTTTTACACATATAGCAGAGACTTGCAAAGCAAAGCAGACTTTGTTACAGAAAAGAAAAATAAAACAAAAAAACCCTGCTATTCACAGTATACAGCAGCTCTTCTGAGAAACAGCACTTCCCATTTAGACTTTACAATGACTCCCTGCTTGCAGAGTCCTCCAGCCTTTTATAGGAGTCAGAGCTCCCACAATGCACTGCAATATTCCCTTTAAATTCCAGGAAGTACTGCTGGCCTGCCTCTTAGAGGTGCAAGCCACCACACCCAGCTGGATCAGAGGTATGGTAATACTTTTATGTTTAAAGTTGCACTTGTAATTAAGTATTTTAAATGCCTTGCTAGCAATACATCTAACAAATGCATTACTTTTCCATACATGCATATCTTGCACATTTAAATATAACACAAAATACATTTCAGGTTTTTAACACAAACTAGCTAGTTAAATGCATGGTTCACAGGTGCTGACAGATTTAGAGTAGAGACAGAAAAGTGCATTAGGTGGCCAGCCTAATGGAGAGAAAGAAAAATAGTAGATAAGAAATTTACATTCACCCAAAAGAGATCTCTCAGTCCATGTGAACACTTGCATTAAAACCAATGTAGCAGATTTTAGCACACATTACAAATTATAGTTTTACAATTCACATCTCCACAGAGAGTCTGTTTGGGGGTAAGGTACCATACACCTTGTATGCGCTCTCTTTCTGTTGCATAAAAGGGATAGTTCTGTTTCCATAACCGATTCCCAGTATTGCATATAAGCATGTTTTGGGAAGGTATAGTGTTAGTTAAATAGTATAGCTGAGAGATAAGGCAACTGTGAGTATATTTTCCCCCAAGTATTTTCTCAAATGGTGTGAGGTTGATCTGGGTTTGTTGCCCAGATATTGTGTATGACTCTTGTTAAAGCGCGTGGTGCCCAGTTTATATGGAATATTCTTTGTTGGCTTGCTAGAAAATCACGGTTCGCTAAAAGCTAAGTTAGTGGGGAGGGGTATTTACAAATCTGGTATTTCCTGTTGTATTTCCATTGCTTCTATATGTTCAAAGTGAACCTTATGGATTTTGGGGCTGAGTGTGGTGATTGTATCTTGAAGTTGTTCAATAGGACCAAATTGCTAATGTGACAGGGGTAGGTCCAGCGGGCCTCTAATCTGGCCTATTTAGTGGGGGCCGGTGGTTGTAACCAAGCTAATGTTTGGCGTAGGTGAGTTGCCTCATAATATTTCTTAATGTCTGGGACTGCCAGGCCTCCCTGGTTCCTTCTAGCCAATAAGACTGAGCGTGGTGTTCTATTTCTGGTCGTGTTCCAGATATACTTGAATATCTGTTTTTGGATATAACCCAGCATTGAATTGGAAATTTGGACTGGGGTGGTAACAAAAAGGTATATCAATTTGGGGAGTACTCATTTTCACTGCGGCAATGTGCCCAAACTAGGAGGTGGTGTATTGTTTCCATTCTTGCATATCTGACATGATTTGTTTTATCAGAGGTGTGAAATTTGCTTGATATAGTTGTGGTAATGTGGTGTTATGTTGACCCCTAGGTATTTAATGTGGGCTTTTTGCCATTTATACTGAAAATTAGCTTGTTGGGCTTATTTAGAGATCCCTTCTAGGTGTAAAATAAGGGCTTCAGATTTTGTCCAGTTTATCTTATATCCCGTGAGGGTACCATATTCTTGTAGGGTTTTGTGAGAATTTTTAGTACTCTGAGAGCCAACTGTTTCCATATGCAAACACATACAGTATTCCACATGATGGCAGCAAACCTCCACGTTTGTCACTTTCGTCTTGGTTTTATTTACCTTCATCTTGGCAATGCTCTGTTTTGTGAACTGAACACAGTTTTTAATCCTTAAATTACAGCTTGGAAAATCGTCACAAGACTGAAAGATACAGTTATAAATATACTGTATTCACAAAGTTACTTGTTTTATGTAAAAACAGTATGGATGCATATTACAATAGGATTCTATGGTTAATCACGATTATACATCACATTTATTTACCACCAAGATCCCCACAGGGAACAAAGGTCTGGAATGAGAAGAGTTTGTAAATTTTGATTGTGGTAAATGATTCTAAACAAATCACCAGTGGAACAGACATAATGTTTTTTTTTTTTAAATTATCTTTTTAACAGAATTGAAATTTTTGTTGAATCACAAACATAATACAAATGGAACTGCAAGTCGCAAGACTAGTTATGTATAAACAACTTGTCATGAGGTAACACCTTTAGATCAGTACAAGAGTATTTGAGAGAATTGGGGTAGTGATGAGCGAATTTTTTCACCAGGCATGGATTTGCAGCGAATTTCTGCATTTCGCCTTTGGTGAATTGTTTCGTAAAACTTCCGGAAAATTTGTTTTGCAGATTTTTTTTTTGTCGCACGTCAAACTGGGCGCGGCCGCGGCAAAAAAGGGCGCGGTTGCGGCAAAAAAATAGGCTCGGGTGACAAATGCATTTTGCGAATTTTTCGACGTTTCGCGAATCTTGATGCTGTTTCACGAATTGTATGGCGAAACGGGACAGATTCGCTTATAACTAAATTAGGGTTATTTATGTGCTTCCTCTTGAGACTTATATATATAATTGGTTTATAACTATCAGGTTGATCACAGCAATCAGGGTTGGACTAGGAGGTGCAGGGCCCGCCAGGGCTTCTGCACCCACCCATCTGCCCCCTGCCCCCGAGCGCATGTAAATGAAGCTTACCTGCAGCGCGTCAGGGGAGGGAAACCGGAGGATCTGTGGGTCTGGGCCCAGTCCGTCCCTGACATAAGGGGTGAAGAATAAATCAAGAGAAAGAATAAAGAAAACGACTGGCTTGTGGAATTAAGAACACTACTGTTATCCTTAGTGGTGCTATTGTGGCGCTATCATGGGTGGTAGTCGACAGCAGTTGGATACTTTCTATAAAGATCTCAACAGCCTGTCATTCAACTTGATAGACATGTCATCTTTTAGCAGTGTATTTAAGGTTTGTCTTTGGTTATACCTTGCTCCACAAGCCCTATGTTAGGTGCTTGGAATATTAGAAAATTCAACTCAGGTATGCTTGAGCTCATGAATGACCCCTTTAATTACATCTAGCATAATATTTCTGGCACTTTTTTTTACAATTAAGTATTTCTTTGTAAATCCAGCTATGTCCTGGCATTCCAGATCTGTTAAAAACTTAAATGGTGTTCAGCCCTCACTAAACCTGTTCTGCTACCCAATCCTAAGGCCTGTTTCATTATTGCTTTGTATCAGTGTTCCCTCTAAGCTGCGCACGACAAATTGTGGATTTTGTGTGAAACCACTAAATCTTGCATTTATTCTTCCTGAGCACATAGTTTTTAAAAATGTGCACACAAGTTTAAATTCTGTGTACAAAATAAATTTTTTGCACACATAGCCATAAAGGAATTTGAGGGATCATTGGTTTGTGTCCCTTTAGTTGATCAACCCTTATTAAATTAAGGTAACTGGGGCTTCATTCAAAAACAGGGATCATTTTCTCATAAGAGAGTAGAATAGAATGGTGATTCACCTAATGGTGCTTCCTATAAGAATTGCTTTGGAGGAAAACACGACTGTGATGAAAGAATATACTGTGTATACTGCTGGAGGTTAACAAATGGCACTAAAGGGGCATTTTTCAAATAAACCTTCACTGTGGACAGCAACTGGGTTAACAGTTCTAATGTATTTGAAACAACATGCTTGTAATATGTATAGCTGAATTTGTTTGTAGCTTCACATCCATGGGTGGTATCAAGCAAAAATGTCTTTGAGCAGCTAAGGGAGTCCTTGTGCCTTGCCTTATACACTTAAGCTTAATAAAGTTACATTCTGCTTTAAGTGGTGAATTAACTGGCAATTAATCTTTTTATCTGTAATAAACCTTTTGTATATTGATTTTCCCCTTTTTGCTATCATATCATCCACATCTAACTGTAAAAGAAATGAAATAAAGTGAACTGAAACCATTAAAATGAGATATCATAAAAATATGACTAACAATTTATGTAGCAGAAAACAATAGCAATAAAGGATTTTATTTTCTTTTCTGTCTTATGACATTCATAACTTCATCTGTTTCAAGAAATTTGATTACTTTTTTAGAGTATTATAGGCAATAAATCGGGATTATGGCTTGCATCAGTTTCTAAATAAAACAACACAATATTATTCATTTGTAAAAAATATATTCATTAATGTAAATATGCAATTTCATTGCTTGCTAAAATAATACAGTGCAGCTTATCTACCATAACATATCTACAGTAACATGTAAGTTGATGATTTCAAGCAGCCTGCTTTAGTAATAAAACATATCCAGAATTAGTGATGAACAAATCTGTCCCGCTTTTGCAAATTTTTTTAAAATTCATAAAGTAAAATGTGGAATTTTTCAGCGAATCCATACTTGGCCGAAAATTATGCTCATCACAAAATATGCAACTTCTAATGAGACTACAAATGCTGCTTATACTTGAGTACCTTTTGAAACAAAAGCAAACAAACTGTTTTACTTGTATATAGAAAACCTAATGTAATGCATTTTTCATATTTGTCTGAATTTTTCTTTCCTGGCCACTAGCATAACAATAGGTAGTCCCCTGTTCATAAGTCCACACCAGAAGTACCCCTCCCCTTTTGAACAACAGGGTAAATAATTAAGTTGAAGGAACAGAGGTTAACATGAACAGTACAGGACAGGAAAATACAATTCTAATAATCATGAGAAATATGTACAGTAATTGTCCCTTTTTCTTCCCACTGAATGTCAACATAATAATGTACCTAGCAATACCAGATAGTAAAGTACATGTACATGCTGAAGAACCACTTAAGTCCCTCTCCACTTTTCTTGTAAGTTTCTAAAATGTTTAACGTTATTGATTGATCTCAACTATTCTGCTATAAACATAGGAAATCTAAGGCACCAGGAAAAACTGGGAAAGAAATTTAATGAATCAGATGGAAAGAGGAAAGCATGTTCACTTTAGGAAGAAAAGCAACCTCTGGTTTGTGCTATCAATAGATAATTAATGAGGCTTGGTGAAGGCTAACTCTGGGTGCTTAGGCAATAGTGACTAAGATCCCAGTCTTTACGGTTAGATGCTAGACTGAAACTTCCTCAATCACCGTCAAATCTATTAATGTCAGTGGTAAAAATACAAGCAGGGAAGAAAATTAAAAGTGGTAAGCACAGCTTGAGAATTGCCATGAAGAACATCTAAATAAGACCACAGTGTCAGTATCATATCCAACAATACAAAAAAACACACACTATATATAATAATGTTCGATTAAATCTTTCTTTTTTGTTTACTGTATATCCTTATTGTGGCCAAGATGGTATGGACAATAGGCATGTAGTGAAAAGCTGGAAAGCTCTGGGGATTACTTAATTACTAAAAAAAACCCTATGGCTACTTCTCATGTTTGTACAGGAAAATATACAGGTATGGGACCTTTTCTCTAGAATGCTCGGGACCTGGGGTTTTCCGAATAATGGATTTTTCCATAATTTGGATCTCCATACCTTAAATCTACTAAAGAATGATTTAAACATTAAATAAACCCAATAGGATTGTTTTGCCTTCAATAAGGATTAATTATATCTTAGTCAAGTTCAAGTACAAGCTACTGTTTTATTATTACAGAGAAAAAGGAAATAATTTTGAAAAATTTATATTATCTTATTAAACAGGGTCTATGAGAGATGGCCTTTCTGTAATTTGGAGCTTTATGTATAATGTTTAATGTTTCTGGATAATGTATCACATACCTGTATTTTCAAGCACATGTACTATATATACAAATTCAGTTTTGTTATAGAGCAGAGATTTTAAATATTCCATCAGAATCCAAGCAAATGTCTCACAAGAAACAAGACAGGGACAGTTATCCTGCATGAATTATTCCAAAATTTGAACTTCTAATGGGAAAGAAAATATTAACATAGCAATGTAGCAATTGCAATAGCAAAATAGTAAATCTTGTGGGAAAAATATTGAAATATATTTGGTATGGTCTAGTCTAGGGGGGGAGAGAGTAAGTGGAGAAAGCGAGACACTCTCTGAACAATCTCTGTAAATCACTGTATAAACGTCTCTGTTATTTATGAATAAAGGATAATAAATAATAATGATCTATACCTTTCCCTAAAGTTATACAGACACTAAAAAACTACTCTTTAAAATATTAATGTACATAAAACGTTACCTATAAATCATGTTGATCATTTTTTGCTAATAGGGCTGCTTTTGTAAGTAATTATTACTTAAAGTTCCTAAACCTGACTGCAGACCTGACTGTCAGTTATAGCTTCTAATGCTAACAGAAGCTAATATGCTGCACAAATATGGTAGGCCCCTCATAGGGGGACATAGGGGATCAGATAGGGAATGTAAAAACATTGGGCAAATACTTTTATGGCAAAATTATAAATAGCATGCAATGACAATATTATGATGGATGTGAAAAAGGTTTAAGTTTTGGTATTAGTATCTCTTAAAGGGTTGGTACAGGAAACCGGCCCCCTTTTGTTCTCTAAATTTTATGATACCATTCTCATTTTCTTTCTGATTGCTTTAGATTTGTAATAAAATGTTAGTGATTTTTTTTCATGCTTGCCATCCAATTAGTTTGGCTTTGCACAGCATCACTGCACTGACTCAACTGATACTTGATTCTCCTTCTTAGCAGACACATGCATCCTGAGCCAGAGCTCAGGCTTTGCCCATCTGCTTCTGAATAGAGGGTGAAACAGATGCTCAGCTTCCTGAGAGCCATAACACTAGAGAAGAGGGAAAGTATTGTTCACTATGATTATAATAAGGAATGTAGCAAAAGAACTAACCTACAATGTAAGCAACAAGAAAGACAGCAGAGGAAAAATATTGAAGTTCAATAGACATTTCAGTCTTGTGAAATACTTGGGACAATATAGGAGCAAATATTTCACAGCTGTTTCATGAATATCGTTTGATTTGTTCTTTATCCTGCATTCCATCTCAATGTATGATGATACAAAGCTATGCTTTGCCTCTATCACTGAGGAATAAAGCTGAATTGTTGCAAGATTCCACAGTTCTATATCTGTTGTGTATTAAATATTTGGTGTCTCACAAAGAACACAGAAATACGTTATTGTGGAGGAAAAATATTTACACACAGGTAGATTATTATATATTATATTTAGCAGACTCAATCAGTTAAAGATATTTTTATTAACATTAAAAGGGTTGAAAACCCAAATAACATTGGTTTTTTGCAACATTTTAGATTTTGGTTTATACTGCTTTGAGATGCTAAGCAAACTACGCTAAACAATCTTTCTAGGGGATATTCAAGTTACTAAATGGGAAATCCTCAATGAAGAAGTGAAAGCTAGTGCAATATATTTACTATAGACAAAATGGAGGCAATTAAATGATGTTCTGAGAAACCGAAAATGTAGCCTTACCTGAAATTTTCCTTTTCTTTAGTCCGTAAGGCAGCACACAATGGGTTAAGGTCTGACCAATCCCTAGTAGGACAGAAAAAAACATCCAATAAACCAAAGCCATATTAGACCCCCCACTTCGCTTCCCCCAGCAGTGTTAATTGACAAGCTACTATAAGGAAGAGCCACAAGAATAACCACACAGAATCAATGCTGAAATATTTATTGGGAGGGCCACAAAATTTGTGCTGCCGTACAGACTAAAGAAAAGGAAAATTTCAGGTAAGGCTAAATTTTCTGTTTTCTTGTCGTCCTACGGCCAGCACACAATGGGACTTAGCAATCTAATAGGGGAGGGGTAAGAACTCAAGCCGAATGCAGGGCTGCTTCAAGTATTCTGCTGCCAAAGACTGCATCTTGAGAGGCTGCTGAATCCAATTTGTAATGCTTGGCAAAAGTGTGTACAATTACTCCATGAGGCTGCTCTGCAAATCTCTGTAACTTCTACCGCTGATCTCTCTGCCCAGGAGGTAGCGACAGCTCTTGTAGAATGCACTTTCAGAGGAAAAGGTGTTTCGATATCTAACCCTGAATAATACTGAATAATAGCATTCTTCACCCATGCAGCAATGGAAGCCTTTGACGCCTTCCTTCCTCTCCTTTTCCCGGCAAAAAGAACAAACATTCTGAAGATCTGAATTCTTTAGATCTGTCAATATAAACGGAGAGGCATCTATGAAGATCCAAGAGTTACAGCTTTTCTTCCCTGAATTAGAAGGTTGCTGACAAAAAGCAAGCAGTATAATCTGAGAGTTTATGTTGGACATTGTTGGTACTTTTGGCATGAAGTAGGGTAATGTCCTCAAAATCACCTTATCTGGAAAGAAAAGTGTGTAAGGAGGTATAGCTGCCAGAACCTGTAATTCTCCCACCCTTCTGGCAGAAGTAATTGCCACCAGAAAGACCGTTTTCCATGAGAGATTTTTAAGGCTGACCTCCTGTAAAGGCTCAAAGGGGGATGCACACAAAGCCAAATTCAAATCCCAAGGAGGGACAATGGAATGCAGACTGGGCCTGATTCTTGATACTGCCTTCACAAACCACTTAATAAGAGGCTCCATGGCCAAATTCTTGGAAAGGAAGACAGAAAGTGCGGAAATGTGGACCTTCAAAGTGTTTGCTTTTAAACCTTTCGAAAAACCCATCCAGCAAGAACTGAAGGATACTTGGCAACGGACAAACATTTGGAGAAATACTCTTAGTCCTGCAACAAGAAAACTTTGGATGTTGACTGCTTCCTGGCTAGAAACAGAGTGCCTACCACATCATGAGAAAGGCCTTGAAGAGCTAGTAATTCCCTCTCAGCCTCCAGGCTGTTAGGCTCCATCTGGATGGATCTGGGTGTTTCAGGTGTCTCTGAAAGAGAAGATCCTCTCTGCCTGGAAAAATCCAAAAATCCCCTTCGGACATCACCATCAGATCTGAGAACCAAGTTCTCCTGGGCCAATGGGGAGCAATCAGAATCACTGATGCACAATCTTGCCTGACCTTCTGGAGCACTCTCTGAATCATTGGTAGAGGGGGAAAGATGTACGCCAACCTGAATGTCCATGGTATCGACATTGCATCCACAAAGGTGGGATTGTCCTCCTTCAACAGGGAACAAAATTGGGGTAACTTGTTCATCCGTGATGCTATCAAATCTATTTCGGGAGAGCCCCACCTCCAAACAATCTGACGGAAGACATGAAGACTGAGTTCCCACTCCCCCTGCCTCAAAGTTGCCCAGCTCAAAGCATCGGCCACTAAATGGTCTACACCCCTTATGTGGACCACCTTGACTGATTGGAGATTCTTCTCTGCCCAGGTCATGATCTCTCTGCACTCTTTCATCAGCAAAGGGACCCTGGTTCCCCCTTGTTTGTTCAGATAAGACACCGTCACTATGTTGTCTGAATGAATTAGAACTTGACGATGTTCCACCAGTCTTTTGAATTTCTGTAAGGACAGCTTGACAGCTCTCAACTCTCTGAAATTCGAAGATTGAGTCCTCTCCCATGATGACCACTTGCCTTGGGCTAGATGCTCCCCAAGGTGGGCTCCCCAACCAAAGGCAGAGGCATCCGTTGTCAAGGAAAGAAACTCTGGCACTTTGAAGGACTTGCCCTGGACCAGATGCTGAGTTTTGGACCACCAATTCAGATCTCCCCTGAGACTGGCTGTCATCGGAAACTCCTTGTCCAGAGACAGAAGTGACCGATCCCACACTCTCAAAATCTGAGTTGGAGTGGACGGATATGAGCTTTTGCCCAAGGAACTGCCTCCAAGGAAGCCGTCATCAACCCCAGAACTTTCATGGCAAACCACAGAGATACCAGACTGGAGCAACAAAGAGTTCTCACTACAGAATGGAGAGCTCAGATCTTGTCTTGAGGAAGGAACACTTTCATGTTGATCATGTCTATTTGGAACCCCCAGAACCTGATGGATGTCGCTGGGTCTAGATTTGACTTTGCCCTGTTTATAATCCATCCGTGACTCTCCAACATTGCAATTGTCAAATCCCTTTGACAAATCAGCTGGGTATGAGAAGGAGCTTTTATGAGCCAGTCGTCTAGATATGGCACTACATAAACTCCCTGCTTCCGAAGAGCTGCCGCTAGTACCACTATTACCACTTGTAAAGACTCTCGGAGCTGAAGTGATCCCGAAAGGCAAAGCTTTGAATTGGAGGTGATGAAGAGTGGAGCCCAAAATCACTGCTATCCGCAGAAACTTCCTGCTGCTCTGATGAATCGGAACATGCAAATAGGCATCTTTTAAATCGATTGTAATCATAAAATCCTCTTCTTGAAGGATGCCTAGTGCCGACTTGATTGTTTCCATTCGAAACTTTTCTTTCCTTATAAATTGATTTAAGTATATTAAGTCTATGATTAGTCTAAAGCGGCCCCCTTGCTTTGGAACCAGAAACACACGGAAATAAATTCCTTTCTTCTTTTCTGAAGAAGGAACCGGCTCTAACACTTTCATGTCTATAAATTCGGTTATAGCCTTTTCTAGAGCTGCTTGTTTTCTTCGGTCTGACTTGATGGTGTTGACACAGAACCTGTACTTTGGAGGAGAATGGAAATTTACGAAGTATCCGTCTTTTATTATACTTAGGACCCAGGAATCTGAAGTAGTTGACTCCCAAGCTTGAAGGAAGAAAGACTGCCCACTTCCTCCTGCCTTCTGGTGTCAGAAAGAACCACCTTTTCCTTGGTTGGTTTCTTTCTTCTGTTTGGCTTCCTTATCAGCCCATCTAGATCTGAAATTATTTGGTCTAGATCTGAACCCCCTAGATCTGTTGAAGTCTATATCCGATCCTCTAGAAGAGTTTTCCCGAGGTGAAGACATTCTTGATGAGGAATGAAAGGACTTCCTTCCAGTAACCTTTTGCTTCTCTTGTGGCAAAGTCTTACCCTTACCAGAAACTAAACTTTCCAGCAGCTTATCCAAAGGGCTCCCAAATAATTTCCCTGGCTCAAAGGGTATAGATATTAAACTATTTTTAGAGGCAAGATCTGCCAACCAAGCCTTGAGCCAGAGTGCTCTCCTTCCTGACAATGCCATAGTTCTTGCCCCCAAATTCTGATTTTTAATAGACACATCACACAGGAAGTCTGAAGCCAATTTATCGTGCTCAGATATCTAGGATGACATCTCTAGAAGTTCCAGCATCTACTTCCTCTTCTAAAGAATTAATCCAAAACTTTAGTGCCCTAGAGACTGACACCGCAGCCAGAGGTGGTTTGCAAGCATTGGAACCCGCCATATATGCCCTTCTTAAGGAACACTCGGCCCAGCAGTCCATATGGTCTTTAATTGCAGACTCCTCAACCGGAATCATAGTCTTTTTGAACAACCTGGCCACCGGAATGTCAACCTTCGGGGGATCCTCCCATTGACTAACATCCTCGGAATCAAAGGGAAACATAATTTTAAACCTCTTTGAGGATTCTGGCTTTTTTCCCGGATCCTTCCATTCCTGCTCAAGAATTTTAGAAATTGAAGAATGGACTGGGAAAGTCATGGATTTTTTCTCAGAAAAAATGGCAACTGTTGTTTATCAGATTCCACAGCTGGCTCAGTAGATAGGCCAATTACTTTGTTTACTTCTGTAATTAATTTCAACACTTTCTCCGCTGGAAAGAGAAAGAATTCCTCCTTCCGCTTCTTTACTTCAGCAGAGGAACCCGAAGCTGAATCAACAGAACTATCTGAATCAGCATCAGAATCAGATGATTAACATGAGACAGCAGATGACATGTGTTGAAACCAAGCAAAGAAATCCTCCATTGTATTCTTAGCAGATGACTGGGCACACAGATCACATTTGTTTTGAAGGCAGTTATCAGGTAAAGGTTGACCACAATCTGAACAAAAACAGTGCCTGGATTTCCTTTTTCTTTTTCCAGATGCTCTGGCAGAATCAGACATCTAAGGAAAAGAATAAGGTGCATAAATATATATATATATATACACACAACAATTTAGTGTAAGCAGTGAAGTGGCAAAGAAGGCTACTATATGTACCTTCGCAGCCTCAAACACACACTCAGCAGCCTGGCAGCACGACCACAGGAACTGCAGCACCACAAACGGCCAGCATAAGGGGGGAGAGGAGGCCTTTAATATAGCCCTCAAGCGCTGGCACAATTAAATCATAAGGGCATAAAGGGACCCCCACACTCACCGATTCCAGACGTCCCCCGCCATTCGGGAGCCACTTCCTCCTGCGCTCGCCGATGACGTCACCACATGCGTCCGCTCCCCAGCGCACAGCACCGGAGCAGAGGGGGAAATACACCTGACAGCAGCCGCTCTTTCCTACATGGCGCTGCCAGCGCACTGCCGCACCAGACCCGCATCTGCCAGGTAAGCCTCAGGGAGCCTTGCAATCCCCTGGGCAATCCACCCTCAGGTGATTGCCCATACGGCCCTCGAGCTCCTCAGAGCCCGGATCTTCAGACCCAAAGGGTCTCTTCACTTCCTACCTAGATAGGACGAAGCGAAGGGGGGGTCTAATATGGCTTTGGATTATTGGATGTTTTTTTCTGTCCTACTAGGGATTGGTCAGACCTTAACCCATTGTGTGCTGCCTGTAGGACGACAGGAAAACATGTTTACTAAATATTTTTAGATTTGTGCCACCCCTTTGTTGCCACAATTTGCCTAAGCTTTTATGAGATTTTCTTTTTGTTCTAAGGTATTCCCATGAGCAACATTTATATTCTTATACTGACAGACTTTTAGCATGGTCTTTCTAGTCAGTTATTTTAGTGGTATTTCTATATAATTGGCTTGTAACCAAATGAAGATTGTAGAATGACTGACACTGCAAACAATATCATACATTTATTATTCTTTGTGTAGCAACCCTTTTCAGAAATCTGATAGCAAGGTGGCAAAGCCTTATTTCCTATTTAAGGATCTGCCATGTAGCTCCATCATTATTCTCTGCATTACATGGCTGTCTTTTGGAACTTAACGTTGAAAAGTTTTACTGAGAACCTGCTTCTCTTGCCCCTGTGTCACATGATAAACGTGCTTTCTTGTCTTCAGTTTATTTGATTTTATCTGGTGAGATTTCAGAGGCCACTGCTGAGTCAGAACTTGAAGTTTTCCTCCCACACTGTCATAACGCTACATCTGCATGGCCATTTATTCAACGCTAACATGATTACATTTTATTACTGTTGTAACGATGCATGCAACCTGATGAGACTACGTATATATTTTTTATTTTATCCTAAAATTGTTTTTAATCTGCTAAGAACACTATGAACCTTTTGTTATTGCGCTCTATGTGCATGAGTTTGTATGTTCGCCACATGTCTGCGTCGGTTTTCTTCAAGTACTTTGGTTCCCCCCACATTAAGAAAAAAAACTTATCATTAGATTCATGAATATGATAAGGACCTTAGATTGTAAACTCCACTGAGGCAGGGACTGAGGTAAATTATATATAATCTCTGAAAAGCGCTGTGCAAATGTGCTTGTTCTATATAAATGAGATTTATCCTTGAGTGCAGACAAGATTTATAGCCCTTGCAGCCTGCCTTGTGATAGTTAATGTATTTTACAAAGATTCTACTAATTTTAGATACTTTAGTTCTAAGCACTTTCCCCTGCTAACCTTTGTCTATCATCTGGAAAAGGTTTATTTGTGCCTGTTTCTTGCATCCTGAGGCAGTGAGAGAGATTTTGTACAGATGTCAGGCTCACTTGATATTGTGCACTTCATGGGTTTTCCATGTTCTTTGCCACACTGGATTAATTAAGGATAAAAATGCTGAAGAAACGTATTTTAAGTGGAATAACTACCATCCTAAAGATGTTTTCCCTTTCCTATTGATGCTTTATGAATTACAATTACTGTTTTGTTTGCAAAATCCCAAGATTGCTTTATTCGGCACTCAGTGGGATAATGCTTTTTTTCTTATTAAATTGTACCCAAATATTCCATTCATGTTTACATTTTGTATATTTTTCCCCACATGCTTATTTATGTTCAAATTTTCTTTTTGTAGCTGTCTAAAGTTTGAAGTATTGCAAATTACATTTATTTCTTGTAATTAGTTCTTGCTGATTGCTTTTTGTTACAATCCAAATGTTCATATTGACTTTGCACCTGGTTTCAGTGGAAATATACAATCACATTTATTTATTTTTGGGATGTGCAAATTTGCATATTTGAAAAAAAAAAAAAATTAAATATATTGGAATTGTAATACCTTCATTTAGTTTGCAGAAGCAGTAAAATAAACCACTTGGAGCCAAAAGCTTTCCTGACTTAATGTAAATAAGACCAAGTACAATGTAACGAAACAGATATACTGTATATACAGATGTACAATAGTATTTGTAGCCAATCCTTCTACACCCAAGGTTTCCTCCCAGTTTGTGGGGTCAGCATTCACTGAGATACTGTGTGTCTCTGCTTACAGTTGGAAATAAGGAGAAGGTTGGAGTGATAAGTGATAAGCACCATTAAAGGACAAGTCAACCCAAAATATAATTTTTGCCTAATAAAGGAAAACATAATTCTAAGCAACTTTATACTATATACATTCATTACAAATGTGCAATGGTTTTTGAAGTATTGCTATTAGAAGTAGTATTTGCTAGTCCTTTTCTTTTCTCTGCCAGGAGTTCAGTAAATTCTGCTTTCAATAGCAATTACATTTACAAATAGCTTTTAAAGCGCTACACATTTTCCATAAATTTACATTGGAAAGTTGCTTGGAATCTAGTTTTCTTATTCTTATTAGGCAAAAAGGTTTTTTTTTGGGTTGGCATGTCTTTTAAATGTCTTGGTACACTAACACACCTGAGGAAGGGCTCCATCCTGAACACTGTGTAAGTCAGTTGTTGCCTTTCGATAAACACAGGGATTTGACTTTATATACAGTGAACCTGGATTCATGACCATAAGGGGCACCTGCAGCAACTGGAAATTTGAAATCAAGGGGTAAGTTTGTGTATGCATTTCTCTAGGAATATCCAAAGAACAGCTAAGCTTCTACACTTTTCTAACATATCTTCCCATAAATTGGTGGTGCTGAGTTTAATGGACTTAATAAAATTTTGGAATAAACTTGGATTTAAAAAAAAAACTCGGAAGTGTGCTTATTTATTAATATGGAAAACTCATTTGAATAAAAAAAAACTTGAAGTCCTTAAATTTATGAGTTTCCAAACAAAAAAAAACCTTGAAAAACTTGAAAATCTCAAGTTGAAAATTTGGCTTGACTTTGCCCAGGACAACTCCCATTGACTTCTACATAAACTCACAAGCTTTTAGATGGCAAAATGTTACATTCGATTTAGCCCTTAGGGGCTGCACAGGTTCTTTGTGCATTTGGGGTTTTAATGCAGGATCCAATTTTCACCTGCAAGATATATATAAATGTTTACATAAAAACAGAGTTTTAACACTTCACAGAAAATTCTAAATTATCTTTTTTGCTCCAGTGATGATTTAAATATCACCATGAACAGACTATTTGACTAAAATGGAAGTCAATTATTTCCTGTACTAACTGCTTTCAGAACCCTAGGGCTAAAGAATTCATTAAGGATTGATGCATCATGTGTGGGGAAGTCATAAATTAAAGTGGGATAACTAAATGGACGTTTCCTTGAAATTAATGACATTTGCTACAATACAGGAGAATACTGATTTTTTTCAGTGAGAAATTAATGCTTATATTACTTTAGAAATAGAAAAACAATTAATCCAATATGGACCTGATTACTGAATTATTGCAGTAAACAAGGTAGGATTGACTATCTTTCAGAAAAGAAGTACAGATTTATTTATACAACATCTTTAACCTTTCATCCAAAAGGCCCATGGGGTACTATGTGAGTCATTTGTTTTATAGTAATGTGATTCACACAGACTATGAAAGAACCAGGAAACATAAAATATACACCACTTGGTAGTCAGATACCAAACCCAGCATAAAAGCCTTTGGTTCAATCGAATGGGGACTCCTGTCCTACTTTGGCCGCGCATTTCTCAGCTGAATTAAGCTCCTATACCAATGTCCCACAGTCCGAGTCCAAGTCAACGGGATCACTTCTCTATGGAGAAAGGGACACGAAAAGGCTGCCCACTTTTGCCAATTTAATTTGCCTTAGCGATAGAACCTCTAGCAATATTGATTAGGAACTCCCCAGCATGAAAGGTCTCACATACGATAACATTCAAAAGAAAATATCTTTAACTTACTAATTTACATTGCAGACCCCAAGGAGTTGTTAACTGCCCTTATTGCAACTAGTGGACAATTGTGCCCGCTACTCTGGACTACTAATTAATTGGGATAAATCAACGCTCTGCCCAGTTGATCCCTCCCAACCCCAGCCCATAGTTTCCAACATACCTCTAAAGTGGGTCAACCAATTTAACGATTTGGGAATTTGGATAACCGTAGACCCTAACAAATACTGTATATCACATTTAATCTGGATCCTTTACTTCCTGACCTCAAAATAATTTTTATACATACTACATAACTCCCCGATCTACATCCCTGAAACCTACTTCAAAAAACTTTAAAATTCTTTTGCCATTTATATGGAACAATAGGCCCCCCAGAATGACAAAACTGTGTGCCCCCCTCCCACGGAGGGTGGCCTAGCCCTTGCACATTTCTATTTTTATTTTTTGACTTCACAGATCCACTATCTGCAACTCCAAGCAACAATAGTTGCCTCACTCTAAGGACTACATAACTTTCTATATTGGCACCCCACAGATACATTAAATATTTGGGTAAATCAGTGAACTGGCCATTAAAATATCCATAGGTGATAAAGCTAGTTTCGTACTTTGGTGTTTTTGTCATAAATCAATTAGCTTGACCCTGACTCTAAACACTTTTGGGATAGAGTAGGAACAGTGAAACTGTTAACCTGCCATGTCTCTTTTACTGTATTTGGATAGTTGTAAATTCTGGGAGTTTTTACTACAATCCTAAAATGTTTTTTTTTTTTTAACCTCTGATGATAGAGAGAAATAGTAACTTCAAAAGCTTACAAGGATAATTTCATTCTCTATGTGTATGCTGGTTGATTATTATTTGTATGCAATCTTCAACATAATAAATGAAGTGTTATACATGGCTGTTTATTAAAACTAATTATTGCCCACTCTGACATACTCTACAATAATATACATATAAAAGTGACACATTTAATGCAAATATTGAGGTGCACAGTAGATATCTGAACTGACAGTTTGTACTAAAGGAAAACATATGCATATAATTGAATAGCTGGCATAGAGAAATGATGGCTGCATACCTCTATTGCAAATTTCAGTGAGATGATATACTTGGGGAATTCCAGGAATCCCTTTGTATGAATACAAATTGTTTAGTGTGTGTGGAATGTTGTGGACACATTGAATTAACAATGTGAGAAATATTTTGTGATTTGCTAAATGAATTACATTTTTTTAGATGAATTTGTGACAAAAATAGATGATTGACTAGGTAATGTTATTGACTTTCTTGTTAAGAATAATACATATGTGCTTGTATTTTCTGTCATTATTTATGTAATATTTAAAGTCATGTGTGGTAGTCTCCTCACAGAGTCTTAACTCAGTTCCAGAGTACTAAAGATAGTACAGTATGAAGCATGCAAAGAACCCTACACCTAAATTTAGCATTGAACACCAAAAGTGCCATCAAAGATATTATGTGATTGTTCAGTGGGCATATTCAAAATACCTGTTTAGCGATGAGCGTCATTTTTCGTCCATCTGCATTTTTCTACAAAACTTTGTGCAAATTTTCATTGTGAAAGAAACACAGAGCCCTATGGTTGCTGTGATAAAAAAGTCACATAATATCAACTGATCCCACTGTAGATCAGTAGGCAGCTTGCAGTTTGTGTTTTCTCCTCATGTCTGTGGGTTTCCTCCAACAAAAGATGCAGTCAGGTTAAATGGCTCCTGATATAATTTACTTTATTGTGTGATAGGGACTTTAGGTTGTAAGATCCACTAGTGCAGGGACTGATGTGAATAATCTCAGAAAACGTTGCAGAGATGTCAGTGCTATATAAATAACAGATAATACGAGCAAGATAGGTTAATGCTGCTAAATACTCGGCACTTCATCCATCAATACACTTTTTAGCAGACCAGAGTATTTAATCACACTAAATCTAACCGCTTTCTAAGTATCTGAGTCTTGTACATTACTAAATATTTTGAAAGCTATTAAACCCATCCCACAGGAATATGTTCTGAATTTACTCTCATAAGAAACAAAGTACTATGTCATTCTAAAGTCTCATAAGTATTTCATAATCAGATTTCTGAATATGGGTAGCATTGGTAATCTTACCACGATACCCTGTAGGTTTAAATATTTCATATCTGACTTTCAGCAGCTGAATAACTAGTATAATAAATCATCAGATGATGTTAAAGTGCCCATAGCTAAGAGGGAAATTTGTAAAATGACATGAATGATTTCAAGTGCTTAGCTGAAAAAGAAATGATGCAGCAAGAATTGTTTTAAAAAAAAAAAAAAAAAAACAAGATGATTGCTGTTTCTTCTCTCTTTCTTTTCTTCTTGATTTAAGAAAAAGTGAGAGACTTTTTTTAAAATGGACGTATATATAAAGGTTGAAAAATGACACTCTGGATTTAAAACTACTCAGATATTTACAGTGATACTTTGGGGCTGCTAAGGTGCCTTTGTCATGACAAGTGTTTGCCTCTTTTTGCGACTCTTGGGCTAGT